>NC_090440.1:1949594677-1950225728 GCF_031143425.1 Pleurodeles waltl
TTTTTTAGGAGTTTGTTGGTTTTTATCCCTGCGTTTCTATGACCCTCAGGAGCTAGCTTGGTAAAATCTTTATTAGATTTACCCTGAAATTGTGATTTTGTTGGTCTGCCCCCAGACTATCTTGACCAATACTAGAGTAGGTCTCTGCGATAATCTTTGGCAGCTCGCGTTCTTGATCCTGTTGAGGAACATCCCGAAGCTGTATGTGCACCGCTAATGCGACTGCTTCCCCTTTAAGGTTACTTAAAGTAATTGAAGATATCGTGGCAAAGTTGCCCATTAATTGCATCCCAAAATCCAGGGCCGGGTCAGCCCCATATTCATCTTGAATTTGTTTCAGTATTCTGGTAACTTGGCAAGTGTCGGTGTAACGTGTGCAGTAGTATAGAGCGTGGCAAATACAATGCCCCATGTATTACAGTTATCTATTGTGGGAACCATCCCAAATGGCAAGCACATTGTTAATATTCTGTGTTTATCCTGAGGTCCCGTATGGGGAAATACTGCTTCCAGTGCATTTATTTTTTGAGCTAACCAAAACGGAATTTCTTCTCCTTTTGGCGGGTACCTTACCCATAATCGAATGTACAGTTGCCGGGTTGATGCCTGGTGTCACTGCATGTGGTTGCGCTGGAGAAGCACGTGCTGGGTTTGTATTTACTGTTTGCATTACAAACTGTATGAATTGTCTATATATTGCTGTCAGCACCGTGTATAAGCAACGGACTTCCGCTACCACTAGATTCGCTGCAGCAGGGTGAGCTGTATAAATGGCCAATAAAGGCCAGGTAGGACCATCATTACTTAGAGGACCTAACCTAACAGGAAAAATTGTGTGGGGTAAGGCGCAATCAAGTGAATTATTATGTTCTTGATAAGATAAAGTTATTTCTAAATATGCATATGCTCTGTATTGTCCAGGTGTGTTTGCAAGTGTATAGTGATGAAATGTGTTTGTGTTCCCATCAACTGCTGGAAATGTGACCCAAGTATAGAAGAATTCTGTTCTGTAAGCTGTATGTGCGTCCACCAAAAATGTTACTGGACCCCACCTGGGCCGTTAGGCCATGTGCCAATAAATGTGCAGTAAGGTGTTGTCTCATATTGACTGCAATTGCTACCTGTTTTGGATTCGCCTTATTAAATAGTAACTTTGTTCAGAGATAAGCACACCAGATGGGGATTATCCTTTTAGAGTTCAAGCTTGAACAATCTCTACCGTCAGACAGGTGTTCCCTACTTAGCTGAGGAGGAAATTCTCAATACCACGGACATCTCTGTATATAGTACTGAGGTGTCTTTGTATATAGTGAGACAGAGATACTCAGGAGGACCCGAAAATTAGAGCCTGACCAAACATTGGAGGCGCCATGTCGTGCAGGCTCTCATTATTCTAATGAGACTACTGGATTTTGAGCGGCAGAATCACCTGCGGTGTGGGAGACGGAGTCTTAACCCACTACAGGTGGCACCTGTCACCCTAATCCGGGTTTTGCTCCAGCTAACTAGCAGTGCCTCTTCTCTACCCAAGAGCAGGGATGATTGGGCAGCCCAGCGCATGACATAGTTGATTTCTCAGGGAAATTGTGGTCACTCAGGTCTCATCCGTTTCTCTCAATTACATTAGTCTCACATACACAATGACAAACAGAGGCAGTATATGTTTCAATAAGGTTTCAATGAAGCGACTGCATCTTAGATAGCAAAGCATATACTGCAATAACCAGGATGGTACAGCATGACAAGATTAGAATTGTGACAAGGAGAGTGAAGCATAGAAATAACGCTACCATATTGTCACTAGAGTCAATAGACTAATTCCTACCTAGGCTGTAATAGAGCACAGCATGTTAAGCTCTAATTCTGCCCTTCAGGTTCCCCTGGGAAGACATTGTTCACTGGCAACCTATCTTAATGCAGCCTTGAAAGAAGCACAAAGTGAACAAGAATGTCTTGTTTGAGAACGTAGTGCTGGCCTTAGCAAAAACAGCTAGACAGAGAGAACTAAAACTAGACCGCAGAAGTGGCTATTGTTAAAATAATAAATGAAGCTGAATAAAGTATATCTATGTTAAAGTGGCACAGGGGCAGGCCTAGTATGCTAAAATAACGTGCATAGAGCTATAACTAAAATGGTTACACAACAATCCGGGTTGCGACTGCCAGCCAACAAATTCCAGATAGCCATTTACTCATTTCGTCTGAAGTACCAACTCACTGATAGACTGGGTGTAGCCCCGGGCATCTTTCAATGGGGCTAGTGGTCAGAGACTCTATTCCGCATCACCCAACTGGATGCTCAGTCCTAATGATAATGGGAAGACCTATGAGAAGTGCAAATCTGCCAATGACGAGGCCAGCTGGAAACGGAGAGACAAGAATTCCAATCTCAAATTAGGCAACTTGGTGCTCATAAAAAATAGAGCCCCGGGGAGTACGTTCAATTGACCCTTTGAACGCCAACCCTGGACCATCATGTGACGTCAAGGCACCCTTGTTGTGGCCCAACGTGGAGGTCACCAGAAATGTATCGGTTTTCAAGCGCTACCACCCGGTGGTATCCCCGTCGAATACAGCTCTAGCAGAGGAATTCTTTGCCGATAGACTGGCACACCCCGCAGAGAGCCCTGGGGTGTCCCTTAGTCAGAATGAGACACCTAGTCAAAGAGACGTCTTGACATCCCCGCAGGATGGTCCCCAGGGAGGGCAGCTGCTAGTACCTTCACAACACCATGGAGACAGTGCCACCACCGCCACCTTGGTATACTCTACAACAAAATCCCACACCATCCCCCTGGCTGAAAGACTACGTGGACTGAAGACGATCCTGATCACCCCGTCGAGCTCAGCCGTCAAGTGTCATTTTTCTCTATGGACAATTGGTGTGTTCAGAACTTTGTGGTTTAAATGTAAGGAGGACTGTTGCGTCGCAGCTCAGTGACGCAACTGGGGCGCAGACACTAATATCCCAGATCCGCACACAAGGGCATTCCTAGAACAATTCCCCGTGTTCCACGATAAAAGTGGAGGACTTCCGAGGTCACGTGGAAAAGTTAAATAAAGCGTGTGTCTTATTGGCGCGGTCAAGGAGTGGTAAAGTGGGACCCGTCTTTTCAGCACACCTAAACATCAGTGTGTTCGAGTATTGACTTGCGCAGCATTTAAGGCTGCGTGAGTGTCCCACACTATATATATGACCACCAGCGACATAACAGCAATCTTAATCACAGCGCAATAACCATCCATAACACAGTTTTCTCTTCTTGCTTACCTAGTTTTGCGCTATGGGAGAACTATTTATTTACAACATACGGAAGCTTTCTTAGTCTAATGGGAGCTGTTATTTTAATGACAAGCAAAAGTTTTCCCTGTCATCGCGAGGGGCAAATGAATGATAAACATGTCTGATAAAAAAGTTAGCATCCCTTGATTTAAGGTTGATAGAACTTTTTCTATAATATTAACGTAGTTGGAACAATATTGTTATCCCGGGGTGCTACTACTGTACAATAGTTAAGATTTAAAGACTACTCAAAAGCGGCCGCTCCTGTCGCTTAGTTGCAGTACATGTCCCCTTTTAACGAAGGCAATTGTAGTAATACGTTTTACTCGCTAACATCGCTTTGCCGAGGACGCGTTAGCAGCGTTACTCCAATTCTAAAATGTTGACTCCGCGTTACGTGCATCTAAAATTCATTAGAAAGAACAAATGCCCGTCCTATGATGGCCGCCACGCTCATGTACAAGCCTTGTACGACTGTTGGTGCGTTTGTCCTTCCTCTGTGTTTATGGCACTGGAGCGAAAAGATGGCGGCTCCCGGCAAACAGTGAGTGAGGGGCCTCGGTTGTGGGTTGTAAGACTAGTAGGGAAATTGTGTCTTTTAAGACACGGGTAGTGATTTCCCATAGCAATTGAAGAGAAGTCTTGTTTGGGATGGAAACGGGAAAGGACTTCTGGCGGTAATATGCCTGCCACTTTGGGGGAGGTTGCCAAGGCTTGGCACTTTACCATTCCTCTTTGAGACGTCAGTCCGAAATCCCTCAATACTGGCATATTGTGAAGTAAAGCATTTGTACACGGTGTATCATTGTCTTCTGACGTGGTTATACCCGTCAAGCATGAAGACAGTAGTGATTTTTTTTTATATGATTTGCTCGGTGCTTTAAATGGGTCGGTACTCACAAATACTGAGTAGCGACACTTTTTATTTTTCTCACTCTGAGTACCGGCACTTCTCTGCTGCCAAGGAGAGTACCGGTTCTCATGAAAGGTAGGCTCATTAGCTGCTAGTGCTGGTGAGCACTAGGCTGTCAGAGTTGAACCTGCCTCTTGACAGCTAAGGTGCTTCTTTAGCCTTAAACTGACCCCCGCTGAGCTATTTAGCAGGGATTATGTGCCTAATGTCTGGGTATTCACCATCACTCTATGTTTGACAGAACAGGGTCAATTCAGGCCCTGTGCTGTCAATCACATTGACACTATCGTGTGCATTTGTGCAAACACAGAAATAGAGGCAGCCCCGCTGACAGTGACAACTAAGAAAGGCATGGGAGGAAAGGAGTTTAAAATGGCTTTAATACCATCTGAGTCTTTTGAACGAGAGTCTGCTTATGTATGTGTGTTTGCCTGCTATTATGTGTGTGTCTTTGTGTGAGAGAAAAGCGAATGAAAGACGGAGAAAATGGGAACACTTTAAGGAGGACTCTGCGGAATGCTTTGTGTGTGTTGTTTCTTTCTATGTGTGCACGTTCAAGAATATAGAGTATTGTGCAAACCGCCAGCAAATAACAGTATGGCATTAAGATAAATATTATTGTGTTTCACTTTCATTTTGTGTAACAAGTTAACTTGTTTTGTTTATTTAAACATATTTCTCATGGGCCTTGGTATGTGCTGCAACTGGTATGTGCCATAAAGTATCCTCATGTCTTGCTCTTAGCCCCGTCCCGTAGCCCCACCCACTACACTACTAGTTCATATTAATGAGTACCCGCACTTATTTTTCCCATTTAAAGCACTGATTTGCATGCCACCAATTCATTGGGGCTTCTTGGCCATGTTATTAATATATCTTCAGGATCTGGGCCTATGTTCTTATCTTGTACTAACCTTTATATATGGAATCGACGTTCTCAGCTTCGACATTAATATTGCATGACACTGTGGGGGTCATTACAACCCTGGCGGTTGACGGAGAAGTGGCGGTTTTCCACCAACATGCTGGCGGTAAAAAATTTGGAATCATGACGGTCATCCGCCACTTCTCCGATCAGACCGCCATGGCGGAGACGACCGCTGGGCTGGAGACTTGGGTCTCCAGCCCGGCGGCCGTCACAAGTCCTCCGGCGGTATCATGACCCGGCTTAACGCCATGGATTTCATGGGGTTTGGAACCGCCATGAAATCCTTCCCTGGCACTGATAGGAGTCTCCGCCACCCCCACCCCCTCCCCCTCCCCCGAGTCCGTCCCCAACACCTCCCACCCCCCTGCAACCCTCCAAAGGTGGCAGGACCCCCCTCCCCACCCCTACCCCCGACATCACAACACAGACACACACCCGACACGCATGCAGACACCACCAACACACATTCCCGCACACACACGAACAAACATGCCAACAGACACACACACACCCTCATTCAGACATACACGCACACATCCATACAGACAGACACGCACACATTTCCATTCACACTACACCCCCGCATGCATACACGCACTCACACACCCCCTCTACGTACTCACACGCACACCCCCATGCACCCACACATCACACAACACCCCCCCACCCCTAACGGACAATCAACTTACCTTGTCCGTTGATCTTCCGGGAGGGGACGGGATCCATGGGGGCTACTCCGCCGCCAGCACACCGTCAACAGAACACCGCCACGCCGAATCACAGAACGTGATTCGGTGGGCGGTGTTCTGTTGACGTGGCGGTAGAGGTGGAGAAACCTCCACTTCCCCGCCAGTATGGCTGCTGGCGGCTCTCCATCCGGAAAAGGACGGAGGGCTGCCAGCAGTCATAATATGCCGAGCGGAAAACCGCCACCACTGGCGGTCTTCAGCACGGCGGTCCCTCAGCGGTCTTGTGAAGACCGCCGAGGTCAAAATGACCCCCTATATCTGCCAAGTTGTTATTTTGATTGTGTGGGATGTTTCAGTGCTTGCAGTTTTCTTATGTGTGACATTTCAACGCCATGCGTTTGACACTGAGTGACTGTCGTTAGTGAACCAGTTCACTTATGCTCATAACTAAGCAGTTAATTTCAAAAGGGACCTACCTTTGCTTGGCGTAGTGTCTAGAAATTGCATTAAACAATTACCACAATCCCGTCTTACTGAGAAAAACTCTCCTGATCATAATTGGCATGCAGTTAACTTGTTGGCAGCAATTTAGCTTATTAAAGTAGTATGCTATAATTGGTGTTTACTTGAGTTCAGTACACAGAAACTCAAATCGGCATTCTGCCTCTGTCTTAAATACGCCATTCTTCTGTATGGCACTAAACTTTTCACTGCTTGGTCAGAAGAATGTCTGTTCTCCCCGGAGTTGGGCTGACCTAGGAAACTAGAAGAATTCCCAACATCCCGCTATACTTGAACAACTAGTATAGCTTGGGGCTTTTGGGCAGGTCCAGGAATCCATCAGAGACAGCAGTACAGCCATGAACAGCATGGAGACACTGACATCCTTCTGAAACAGAAGATGAGTTTGACACCCACCGGAGACATCAGGGAAGCCACTGACCAGAAACAGCAACTAAGCCCTCACATCCATCAAAAAAGCAAGGGCACCCTGACACGTGTAACATTCACCAGAGATCGCACCTACCCCTCCAAAGAGCGAAGAACCGGTGTCACCTGTAGACAGATAATGAAAGCCCAAAAATCTGACAATGACAACAGGGAGGACCTGACAACTACTAGAAACCATAGAGAGATTCTAATATGGCTAGCCCATCAGTGATAAACATGAAGGAGTTGTGCCAGTGAGAAGTTGCTGGCTAGAGCATGCTTTCATCTGGCTGGGAGCCATGACCTCTCCCCACGTCTTCTCAAAATCATACTTCTCCTCAGTCAGATAGCTTCCCCTACACCCATGAGACAGCTTTGTGCACAGCAATAGGACACGCCTAAGCTCTTTTGTGAGGTAGGCTGGTGTCCCTGCCAGAGCTTGCTGGTAACACAGACGGAGTACAACTGAACTGCTTTCCTGAAGCAGTTTGGTCTCACGCTTAGATCCGGCTGATGCTGTAATGAAGTTGGATGCAGGGTTTTCATACACGAGCCTGGAGCCACTCATATAGGAGGTAAGTTCTTTATTACATGTTAGTCCCTAAAGTCACGGCAGCTGCAGGTAGGTTTTGATGGGGCTCCATGTTCCCTTCAACTGTGACTCTCTCCTACCTTCCCTTCCAGAACATACACCAACATTCTAGTAGAACAAAACAAAGAACAACCATTCCCTTCTTTATAAAGTATAGGAACAGTTATTCACAGTCATTCAGTCTCCAACTTGTGTAGCTTACACATTCAACCAGCATCAATCTGTTAAACGTCCCATACCTAACTTGACACATAGAGACAACAAACGGTAATCATAAAAACTCTGTAACGGTCAATACATGAGGCTGTCCACAGCTCATGCCATACAAAGAAACGAGACAACTAGGTTGTGACTACCATTCCACAACTGTCCAAGATGTGCACATCTTGTGACTGCCTCAGATGTATGGCCCTTCCACCACATGTCTGAGCACGCACAATGCAACATTTATGCGCCCAGTACATGTAGTCACGGACTGTCATGTGAAAGGGCACAGAATACACCAACTTCATTTGACAAATGATTTCCCCGTCATTCCTCAGTTTGTACATTCAAGGCACAAACAATACACAAAGAGAAAGTTTAACCCCACATCACCTCAACTCACTATTCCCTTGACTAGACTCCTACAGAAAACCTGTCATTACGATTATACTCATACATACTGTCCCCAAACAGCCACCTCACTTGACTAAACTACACAGCACAACAAACTCTCACACTTTCTCCATCTTCCACAAGCAACATACACATTTCCTCAAGGAAAACACACTGTACAACACACTCACTGACGGAAGTTCAGCCCACCCCTCCAATAAGCTTCATCCAGTCACACTGACTCTGGCCCTCTGGAAACTGAACACAATGACGACAGCCTCCAGTAGATGGATACTGAAACATCAACACAACAAACACACACTAGATCAGGTTCAGCAAAACAACCACTGACATAGAACCATATCAGTAGGTAAAGAAGTACTCATTTAAAACACACTAGAGCTAAATCAAACCCTACCTTTAAAACACAGTACTAATCAACTTCCTTATACACAAACTGAATAAAGTGCGCCACAATACAATCATGTGAGTACTCTGCCTCATGAACCGCACAACTATGAAGTGTTCCCATCTGTACAGAATGACAACTCAGGCAAAACTTGTGGCTGTCACCCACAACACCATGGGGTATTACACTTCTCCACAATTTTACTCCACGGGATACTTACTCACCATTACAACCTTTCACAGCATGGTACTTTTCTTCTCCTACATGGGGTACTCCCCGATCCAACTGCTCACAACGGGGTACCTATTTTCTCCACCTTTGTATACCATGATACTCTCTCTCATACAACATCTAGCGTGGGGACTACTGCCCTTGCCCCAGTTCTCACAACACACACATTAGTAGTACCCTTATATCTCTTGCAACAGGGATGGCACTTTTCCTCACATCCATGGCACCTGAATATGCACAACCAGCACATATCTACACAACACGCAGATGGGCATACACACTTTCCCCTAAACTGCTCGCTAGACTCTATATTGAGCCAAAAGTAAATGCTCACACAGTACTCCCAAAACAACCTACCAATGGATAATTTAAACTTCCCAACCTGTCCTGCAGTACTAAGCATTCAGCACATCACAGACATAAACATAAATCCAGATAACCCCACCCAGTAACTGAATGTCATATTTTAACATCTCAATTGGCCAAATGCCAGGCAGACAATGTTTCGACTTCCCACGACTAGAGGGCAGATTATACTCTTAACCAACACAGTGTTTCTTTCTACCGCCAGTGTCTTTGGAGATAGTCTTACTTCTCTTTCAAAATTAACCTGGGAGTCTTTCGTAGTTCTTCAATGTCTCCAGACCTGTTCCAGTCAAACATCTCTTACTACCCTCCTTCAGGATGTCAAAGTCTACATAGTCAGTGCATCCACTTGAGCACCCCGGTCTGGGATCCAAGTCATTGGTGAGGCTCTTTAATGAGCAAGCTGTGATGCGCTGTCTCCAAACACCACCCACTCTTCTTACAGCACCAACTAACTTTTGTCAGAGAGGAAAGTTTCTATTTACCTGGTGTTGTACACTGTGAAGACTTCTGTTCATCGCTTGACCACAGCATTAGCAGGATCTGCTCGATCTCCTCTGGCCATTCCACGCTGGTTGCCATAAGATATCTCCATTTCCAAAGGCATGGACTAGCCTCTGCCACAGTCACCTTAGTTGAAAAATGATACAGCACACTAACCAAAGCTTCTCTTAATGTCACCTTTGAATGTATTACTGCTGGAAACTCTGTGGGGTATTTCACAGTTATGTTTACTATAAAGCAGATTTCCTGCATTTTCCAACTTGTCACCATAATGTTGAGGATGGAGGGCACTCTTCATACAAGAGACTTGAGCCACCCAGGGAAAGAGGTAAGTTCCTTGTTACTTGTTAGGCCCGTAGGTTACAACATCAGGAAGTATGTCCTGTCAGGTTCCATCCTCCTTCTGATTATAACTATCTACTAGCTTACCTCAAGACCATACACCAACATACTTTTACTTCACTCACTCTCAGCATTCTAAACACCAGCTCAGGCATACAGGGAATGGGGACAATCTGGATACTACGTGCTGCCAACTGGTTCCACAGACTGAGTGCACCTGAGGTGGACTAGACCCACTGTCCTTATCAGTTGATGGGAGCTCAGCATGGGAACATTGAAGAGTCTGATTACTAGGATCCATCATGTAATTCTTCCACATTAAAACTGTATGTGACACCAAACTCGAGATATTTAACAGCAGAAATTAACATTATTAAAAAATATATGCTCCTCTTTTATATATTTTTGTAAAAACTTGTAATATATTAACATACTCATTTCCACTAAAAGAATGTGTGGAGATAGGTGTACAGTGGCTGGTAGAATAACTCTGAACTTAGAGATCAGGTTAACGGTCAGTGTAATAATGATGGAAAACTTCTCTTGGTCAGAAAATTAATATGAAGTATTAATCTGCTTTAAGAGGTGCAGAAAAGGAAATTTGTGTAGCCAAGAGATGCAGACAATTTCAGCAAACGGCTCATGTGTTCAGGTAAGATGTAGCGACCCAGGCAACAGAAACCTAATCAGATAGACAAAGGGGTATGAGAGGCTAACAAGAGGGGGTGATAGACTGAGGTTCACAAAGTCGGGTAATCAAGAAGCTCGTGTTCAGCAGATTATGGGCAGGTAGATTCATGTAAACAGACTATTCAAATCTCCATGGTAGAGACCCACTTTTGACAACTCAGGTTGGAGACTTTAGTGTGGCCGGCTGTCTCTGTCTCTGCTGTCAGCTCCCACGTTTTCACAGATCAGACGCACATTCTGGCTGCTGAGGGTATGAGAGATCACAAAGTGAGTGGATAGTCTGCATATTGATGGATTAGATCATCTGATCAGAGGCTGTACTGAGCAATTTGTATGAAAAAACTTTGTAATTCAATAAATGTGACAAAACAGTACCTGCACAGGTCTGGCTAAAGTTTGGGCCATCTTCACCATGCCAGTTGCTCTCTTCCCCTACACTGATAAGCACCAGATGCAGCATGTGAGGCAACACAAAGTACAACAGTCATGGCCAGGGTCGGAGGAGCATTTCGCTCCTGTAGCTGCTCAAATGCCTCTCCTAATTGGTATATACGTCTAGAAGGTGGGGGGCACTGTCACCAAGAGCATGAACTTATCTCTGTGTTTAAGATAACATGCTGCTGGCTTAAGTCAGCTGATATGCATGAATCATTTAGGCTACAGCATGATTTAAAATGTGTATTCTGACCTGTGAGTGGCTTTGTTACCATTCCCCAGAGCTCTCTCTTTCAGTATTGGACTACAAATGGACTAATATCCTTTTGCTTTACCATCCCTGGCCCATGGTAGTGCTGTCTCCGAATTAGGACATTAGTCTTGAAAATAGGTGTTTCTAGCTCTGGAATAGTCCATTAATACACCAGTGTCACTAGTAAACAAATTAATACCACGGTGAGCAATAGCTGATTAAATACAACCCTGAACCAAGGCCGTAATAGTCAATATTCTGTGCCATATGGTTAATGCTAAATTGAGCTCCTATGCCATGGTTTTAATAATCTGTGGATCCCAGTAGGACACAAGTACTGTTGAATATGAGAATTCCTGATCTTTTCAATAATTCATCTCAACACAAGGAACCATGGATAACAAATGTTCCAAGTCAAGCATATTTATTTTAGTAGTTGTAGGCTAGATAGCTCACACTGTCACCTTGAACCGTCTTAGAGCACTTTGTTCACTTATACTAGGAAGATCATCCAGGAAGGCTAAAAGGGTTGTTGGTTTCAGCTTCTGGCAGTCGATGGAGGGGTTGTGTTAAGTTATTGGCATTTGTATAAGCCACAGACACCACTGGCATGACTTTATAGCACTTTTGGTTATTTTCCAAATGTTTCTGAGTTTTCCATCACAGACCAGAGTCTTATTTGAGATGTGAAGTAATGCTGTTGGCACTAAGAATATGTAGTTTACTGTGTTTTTGGTGAGTGTGCTAGCTTGATTGAATTCAGGCTGATTCTTCCTGTTTGGTTGTTGAGACTAGAGACCTGTACTGAATTGCTTTTACGTCTTCTTTCAGTGTAGGCATTTCTATTACCTGGCAAAAGTGTATGTAAGACAATTGGTTGTTAGTGAGTGAGTTTACTGCTGTATTAGTACACGAGTGGCATATTTGTGCTGCGCAGAATGCATGTTAGTTCTGTCTAAATGTCTTCTGTTGTATGATAGTTAATTTCTCCTGGCGGAGTGTCCTGAATGAGCAACGCGTTACTCAATCTTGACAGCCATGCTTGCAAATTATAGGTGGCACCCTTCTCATATGATTAGCTCCACTGTTCTTCTTCCTTTTGCTCTACCGCTCTTACTTTTCATTTCTCTTCTACTCCTCCATCTTCCTCACTCTGATCCTCTCTCCCACAACAGAAAATTGCCCTTTTACGTATCTGACAAATTTGTTCTTTTAGACACTTAATGTGAGGGGTTAGATACTTTCTTGAACTGCAATCTGTTAATCCACAGAACACAGTTATCTGCTTTATCTTGTGCAAATAAGTGGCCGGCCAACAAGAATTGAGTACAGGTGTGTGATTAGCTGCCACTATTACTCAATTCACTCCGGTCTAGTGCTATGTAAAAGATGCCCTAGGATGCAGATTCCTTTCTGTTGATAAAGAATTCTGAAGCTAATAGCTTTTGTCTTCCCCATTGTGTAAATTTGTAGGGCAATCTTCAGTGTGTAAATTAAACAAATTAAGGAATACCATTATCTTGGGACAGTGATCAACAAGAAGTTGAATTAGCAAACACATCTTGCATCTGTAACAGCTCACTTTATGGGAGTGGTTGCTGGTTTAAAACACTCTGGCCCGAATTACGACCGTGGTGGTCGGACTGCCACTAATGTGGCAGTCTGGCCTCCACATTACAACCGTGGCGAACGTACCACGGTCGGACTGCCGACACCGCAATGTTTCTGCCGGCCGATGTCCTAGAGGTGCAGGCGGTCTCAATCCACCAGGACAGTACTGCCATGGGGATTACAACCCCTCTCTCTGCAGGCGTTTACATGGTAGTTGCACCGCCATGTAAATGCTGGCGGAGACAGGGTGCAGGGGCCCCGTGGTCCACTTGGCCTGGGCAATGCAGGGGCCCCCATGGCCAGCCCCGTCACGCTTTGCCGACAGTGAAAAGCGCAATGGGTGCTGGTGCACCTTTTGCACCGCAACATTGCCGCTGGCTCAATTATGAACCAGCATTTCCCGCTCGGTCAGCGCGAAACTCGTAATAGGGGCCGAGTGGACTTCGGACGACTTTTCTGTCCCCCAAAGTCAAAATGCAGGTTTCCGTATCCATATATGGAGGGAGAGCTTTATAGAAGATGTTTAATTGCCTTAACAGCCTAACCCTCTAATTGACATGTTATGCCTATAGCAGCAGAACTAGAGATCACTGAAAAATAAGATGAGGTATGTCCTCATTGTCGTACAAGACTCTACTGGAGTCAAACAAATGGCATTGTAAATGAACGGGATTTTGTCAACTCTAGACAGGTATCGGGAAACTGGGCATGTAAGTGCTGATCGGCCAAGGACTTGGATTGGGGAATTTTTGTTGATATGCAAAAGAATATACAAAGGTAACAATGTCACGGCTATTTGTTGGTATAAATTGTTTGATAAAGTAATATACAAACTGGAGCTAGTTATTCTATGTTGATTGCAGACAACTAAATGACAGTCTAGACTGATTAAGTATAAAGTATATCCCTAAATTACCAAATTTGCTTTGCTCTACCTCAGTAGTAAACTCCAGCTAGAACTCATACGCACAGCTTTATTTGAGTCCGCAGAAAACTGTTTGGCTTATTTAATTTATTGTGCCAAAGCAGAACCAAAATTGCTCAAAGCAAATGTTTACCAAGAAATCAGAATTGTAATAACAGATATAATTTTTATTGAAAATTGATATCGCCGAACTATGTATTTGTCTAATGGGATATATTATGTTCTGTAAATTGCAGTGACTGGTGATCACTCATTAAAAGAACTCTTTGGGGCTTGATCTTTTCAGAACTACTAACACCCAAAGACTCTTGCTTTCCATTAGGAAGAGATTGACGTTTTAGTCTGTGTGCTTGATTCATGAAGTGTTTTATGGCGCAAGTACTAAATACCTTCTAGGAAATATTTGAAATATATCCTAGTGAGTCACCTCAGACCCACAGGCAAGCTGAAGTTAACAGTTCCAAGGTTTAAGTGAGTGAACTGAGACAGTCACTCACATCCTGCCACCATTAGAGTGTAATTAGATCTATTTAAATTCAGGAAGCTTCTTAAGACCTGGTTCTTTGCACAATCTTGTATATGTCTGCATCCCATATCGTTTGAAATCAGTTCCTTCTCTCTAGTGCCAGGAGGCTCTGTTTATGTGTGACAGTCCACTTTATAAACTGCAATAAATGAAGATTCAAAGTAAATAAATATGTACACAACACTGTTAATTCATACATTGTCAGGAAAACTGTATTTTACGTCCATCTTGAAAGTAAAATATGATTTTTCAAGATCTTATCTGCTGTGTGTTCCAGTACTTCAGTTTGAAGGATTATTGAGTTTTTTGCCTGATCATATTTGTAGACTAGAAGCCTTTATATTGAATCCATTGAATAGATCTTCTGATTTAGATCAGGAGTTTACCCCCTTCGGGATGGGTGTCGGTGATTAGTTTGTAATAATGTGGAATGCAGACGAATATCAGTTCTTGCCTTTTTGTCAACAGTAGTGATAACAATAATCACTAAAATTACAAAACGTATACATTTGGCAATTAAACAACTGCAGAATTGTACTAAACTAAAATTAGGTAAGAATTAATTAGCTGCACTTTCAATGAGTTTAGCATTGTTTTGATACTCAGTGTAGCATAATGACCTGTTCATTTGATTGTTGTTAACATTTACCATGTGCTTTTTAATATCTGATTAAGATTGCAGTTTATATAAATAGCATTATTAATGTATGCTCCCTGACAGTTTCCATAAATAACATTACATTGTTTCATGTCAAATAGGGCCTGCTGCTATGCATGGTTTATCTGCATGTGTTTTATTTAGGCGATTTTATATCACATAATTAAAACCTACTACTGCCATGTTAATTTGTCAGGGTCCTGTTGAGAGACATGTACCTGGTTTAGGTCAGGAAGGGAGTTTCATGCTTCCACAGTAGTAACAGATACATTCATTTACATAGCACACTCCTCTAGGTACCTAAGACACAGACACCAGTGCTTGAAATGAGTGATACACGTGCATATACTCATTATCCTACAGTGCCTGGTTTTTGCTAAGACGTTGTGGTACACATCTTTAAAAGCAGTCAATGCTTTCTTTAAATATACTTGTACTGTCCCTATCAAACATTGGCAAAGTGAATAGGTTTCACTTTGGGACCTCTTGGCTTTGCCAATGTGTATTAGCCATGCTGCACAGCACGACCAATGAGAGGGCAGAGGCAACCTTCACAGGGAGGAGATTAGGAAGGTGAAAGCAACAAGCGCAGGTAGGGAGTGGGGTTGGGAAGCAAAATGGAAGAGAGCCCAGTGTAGAATATATGGGGATAGAAGTACACATGAGCAGGAAACGGGGGACTACGAAGCTGGGACAGAGAAGCATTTGGCAAGAGAGGAGAGCACTGGTGGTGGGAAAGCAACATGGAGGGGTAGGGAGGAGAAACAATGGGTGAGAGGAAAGTGGAGTGGGCGGGGCAGAAGCACACTGGTGAGAAAGCAACAGGGGGAGTACACAAGGGTGAACGCAAAATGGAGGGGTTGGGGAGAAGCACGTGGATCACAGAGAAGGGGTGGGGCCCGCTGTCTGTTGGCAAAAAAAACATTGTCTGTTTATAGAGCCCGTCCCATGTTTATCATTGATTGGTTTTACTGTCACTTTCATTTGCATGCTTTATATATTTGTTAGTTTGTGAGGACTTTCCATCCTTTTCTTGAGTTTGTCCCTTCACTGTAGCATGGATGTATTACTTGTGTCCTTCCACTACTTGCTTTTTCAAACGCTACGTTTTTCTTTTGGCCCTTGTGCAATTCTCTTCCCTGACCAAACTTCGTGGTGCTCTCTGGTGCCCGTGGAGTTCTCCTACGCACACTCCATGTTGCATAATCCTTCCCCGCATTCCTGTCTTACCCGTGTGCGTCTCCCTGCTTGCTCCATGTTGCTTTTTCTCACCCATTGTTTCTCTCTCCACCCTACATGTTTCTTCAGTTCCCCATCCTATGTGTTGCTTCTCGCCACAGATGCCCTATGTGTTGTCTCAACATCTGCACCCTCTATTATGTTCCCCACACCTAAATCCTTCTTGTGTTGTTTGTGAAGCTTCCCTCACCCTCTGTTGTTTTCCCCTTACTTCAAAAAACCCACTTTTAAGCCACTAATAGTATTTTTATTTACCGTTCCAACTCTGTAAATTGAATAGCATTTGCATCATTCTATAGGTACGGACACCATGTCATAGAACCTTTGCTGCTCAGCATTGTGGATGCTGTACAGCATTGCTAAAAACATGTGCAAAGTCTGCATTTCCCGAAGGCGAGACCTAATGTTTTTACCAATGCTTGTTAAGTAAATTGTTGACGTTGAATACATGTTGATTCTACACTTGGGCACTGCGGTACTTATTGAGAGTGTTTCTGTTTCTGGTGCTCAATATCTTCTGCCTACAACATGTGATGTGTCTTCTCCATTCTCGTCAGTAACGTCTTGATAACCATGTAACTGCAATTTATTCAGAGAGGTGGAATTCTGTAAAAAACTGTTACATCAAGTAATTAAATTGTTACATGAATAATTATTCTTAATCAGTGCTGAGTGATGTATTGGCTCTTAAAAAATTAAAAACAGTCATATGCTAGAGGTAGGTGCTTAATTTATTAAATATGGAGTTTCCTGCTGTCTGTTTTTTAGAAGCCTGAACTGAATGCCAGGGTTGCTAAATATCAAGACGGCATAGTCTTAATTCAACCACATTTCATTCTTCCACCATCCTACACTACTGTCTGAGCATCTCATTGTTGCAGGGTATTATTCATTCCTACTTTCTTTGCAATATTTTTCAATCTTTCTCTTCTGCCGCCTTTGTCTCTTTTCTGCCTTTCCTTTCTCTCTTGAAGTTGAAGTCTAATGCCAGAAAATAAGTCCTAACCTCCAAATATGAGAGCTAGTACCCACCAACCATAACCACCACCACGGATTAGGCACTGCAGACAACTCATTTGGGAGAACCATAGTTATTCAAAAAATTAAGAAAAGTACTACTGCAAATCATGGGCAAATAATCAAGACATCATAAAACATGACGGTACACAGTAGGGACTCAAAAAGTGTAAAATTTTGAAGACTTTTTTTTAATGTCTATATCACATTCAAGAGCTTCAAAAGGTAAGTGTAAAACTGAATTTTCTTTAATTGTTTTTGGAGCTGGAGAACGGTTGCAGTCTCCCCGGCTCCTCACCAACCGCCTTCCTGGAACTCTGTGCCTCCATAACGTAGTAACATTCCAGCTCCCCGTGAACATTCCATTCTCACACCACCAAGCCTTGTTACCACACATCTTCCTTCCTATAACAAAACAAACAATACAGACAAACAACTAAAGCAGGAACTAGAATACTGAAAACAATAACTGCAGACCCTTCAGCCACACCATAATACAAAACTATCAATTTTTTTGGCATGCATCTCTTGCTTGTGCTCCACCTGAGATTTGTTGTAGGTGTAAATGTTCTGTGATTTCCACCTGTCATCAACATCACCCCAGTCTAACCTGTTTGAAACAGGAAACTCTACCCCAAAAAACACATTGCTCTCTTTTCTGTAATTTTCATCAGAACTCATGACTCTACCCCTGTTAATCGGTCTTTTCAATCTAACCAACTTGCCAACAGAAATTGTCTCTATACCAATTCTACCTTAAGCCAACTTCATTTGCTCCTCTAAATGTAACTTAGTATTGAACCTGAGTCTATGCATACTACTGGGAACTGATTCATGACTAATTCCGCAATGCTCCTTCAACCACCAAGGAAACACGTTAGAACCTGAAGCATGCCCCCTTAAAAGTTGAATAGTTGTTGCCCCAGTAGCGGGATGTATAGTTTTACGTTAGAACTGTAGCATTACTCGGAGTCCCTTCTTCCAATTTAGCCCTTTGGTTAACTGTACAGAATGCATGCACACTTTGTTAAATCTCTCCACCTAGCCATTCACTTTAGGATGGAAAACCGAGATTTAAAAAAAAAAGCCTAAATGTTTAAGATACTCACTTATGCGACTACTAACAAACCAAGACCCATTATCTGAGACTAAACTTTTAGGTAACCTTTCTCTTGAAAATACATAATGCGGAAACACAATTATTATCTCACAGGTTACCTTCTTGAACATTCTTTAGGCCATTTTAAAACCTAGTCAATCAAAACTACGCCACAGGCTTCTCTCTGCAGTAATACAGCAAATGCCCCTACAATATTATATCCTGTTGCCTCCAAAGTCCTTTTGGACAATCAACAGGTTTGGGCTCAGCATCACATTCTTTGAGAGTCTTTTTGTCACTGATCATGCAAACACCACAATTACGAACCCAGCTATTGATAAGATTATCCATACCTGGCCCCAGTATGTTTTTGCAGCACACCTTTTATTGGCGAACATTCACCCAAGTGACCTTCATAACAAAAATCAAAAATAATTCTTCTCATTCCAAACGGTGGCACAATCCTGTCACCACAAGTTACAATAACTCAACCTTGATCATAAAGAAAGAAGACATTTCTTCTTGGAATTTGCATTCTTCTGGCCACCCATGGTTTGAGTAATTAATGACATTTAATAGCAATATCTGAATCCATGAAAGACTCCTCCTCAGTTTTAGTAATATCATTAGCAAAGATAAGTGCTCCTATTCACATCTTCTGTGTTTATAGGTACTACCCATTCAGGGTCCATCCTATCAACTTCCATGGAGCCATATCTGGATGATCTGGACATAAAATCAGCATGTATATTTCATGCACTCTTGAACATATTCTCCTTTAAAATAGAAGTCTTGTAGCTTGACAGCTAACTTGGCTAACCTTGCAGTAAGATCACTGCCTCCCACTCCACTGGGGGAATATTATTACCTGAAGGTTTATGATCAGTTCTCAATGTGAATTTCACTCCCCAAACAAACATTCTGTAACGGTCTGCAACCTAAACACAAACAAACAATTCCTTTTCGATGCCGAATAACTTCTCTCAGCTTTTGTCTTTGTCCTTGAACCATATACCACTACCCACTCATAATTGCCATCCGTCTCCATCAATACAGTGCCAAGGCTAACATTACTGAAGACATCACAAATTACACTCTCATTCCCAACAACAAATAGTTTCAAAACTGTGCTTTTAACAATTCCTATTTTAACGTAGAGAGAGAAAGGCTTCTTTCATCAGTACACTCAAATTTTGCATTTTTCCTCAACAATTGGTTCCACCTTGTTAGCATTATTCTCTACAAACTTCAACTAGAACCCCGTCAGCCCTAAAAGAAAGACAACTGCTCTTTGGACACTGGGGCAGGAATTTCTTTAATATCCTTAAGGTGGTCATCCTTAGGTTTTATGCATTTTTGGCATACATCTGTTGCATGTGCTCCACCTGAGATTTGTTGTAGGTGTAAATGTTCTGAGATTTCCACCTCTGTCATCAGCATCACCTCAGGTTAACCTGTTTGAAATGGGAAACTCTACTCCAAAAAACACATTGCTCTCTTTTCTATCATTTTCTAAACAATGACCTAAATAGTCCATGCTTTTACATGCAAAGTGACATGTTTTATTTCTTAATGTTAACTCCTTCAATGAGAGTGATATTAGTACTTTCCTCAAGTTTTCATTGTCTTCATTCTGGTTCTGACCAAAAACAAAAATGTCATCTTGGAATGCTACCCGAACAGTCTCCTTCATCAACCATTGGAAAACTGCGACCATGACGGCCAACCTAAAAGATATTTGTTTGTACTGGAAAAGACCCTCTGGTGTGATAAATGCTGTTAAATGTTTTGTGCCATCATGAAGTTTTACTTGGTGGTAAGCACTGGCTAAATTCAAGAGAAAACTGTTGCACCAGTCAATGTTGAGACTAGCTCGTGTATGTTGGGAAGAGAATGTTGATCAGCCCGAATGGTCTCATTTAAACTTCTTATGTCCACGCAGAAAGTTCCTCCTGATGATTTTAATGAAATAACAACTGGAAAAACCCATGGCAGAGATTTAGAGGGTTCAAGTATATCCTTGTCACACAGTCCATGGAACATTTCTGTACGCGAACGTCTGTAATTAAGTGCAACATTCATCACCTTATGTTGTGCAGCTGTTGATCCTTCTTTGAGAACAAGTCTATGATTGAAAGTTTTATATTCGCCCAGCACATCACTAAATATATCTGGGAACTCCCTTCTGACTTTCTGCACAAACTCCAAATCATTATTAATCCTGTTGCACTCTGAAACTGCATAAGCTGGTGCAATAGCCCCTGGATTCAATCTTGTGCCTAAATATTCTTGGTGGGACCAACCAGAGATCAATTTGCCTTTGTCATCTATGAAAACCTTGCCCCTTGAATTCCAACCATTACATTTTAATGAGTCCCAAATGAATCCCACATTTTGATTTTGTGTCCAGTGTAGCCTTCAGGACTTACGTCAATATGTAATAACCTCCTAGTTGGCCATAAGATAGTAAACAACTCTTAACTGATAATAGAGTACAAGACACATGAGTCCACCATAATGTGCACATCAATCTTATCTATTGTAATGATGGTCGGAGGAAGCCTTTTTAAAAAATGTAGTCATTGACACACATAACTATGAGGGTTCAGTTCTTCATTTTATCCTGCAGTTGAAACCAAATGAACTTTCCTAAAGTTCCAGATCTGCAAACACTTCCTAAGTGCCCATGTTTCTCTTACACGTGCTACAGATTTTGTCCAGTGCAGGGCAATTCTTGGAATTCCATAAGTGGTTGGGGTTAGCACCACAGTACACTTCCTTTCTGTACTTTTAGTTTTGTCATGTTGATTGGTCTTCTCCTTTTCGGGTTTGCTACTTTTAGTGTTTACTTCCAGATTTTTATTCCAACTTTCGTGAACACATTTCTCTGAATCCTCTGTTTGCTTTGCTATAGTCACAGCTGCAATAAGCGTTAAGTCAGGACAAACTTATAGTCTTTCCCATTTTTATTGTTTCTACATCTCATAAGGATTTGATCCCTTAGAACATATTCGTAATTGATGTTCTCAGAATCACAAGAGACGCCAAGTCCCCTTAATACTGCAAGATACTCTTCAATGGATTTGGTTTCTAATTAATTCCTTGAGTAAAATTGATATTGCTCCATAACAGGATGCATGCTCCTTCCATACCTTAAATCAAATTGCTTGATAGCGTACTCAAAAACATCCAAATTGTCTGCAGAATTGGCATCTAAAAGAGGTTATTTCTTAAATTCTTTTAAAGCTGTCCTCCCAAGACAATGACAGAATAAGGCTGTGTGGCTGAGCAGTCTTCTCCATCTAGAACCTCTACATATTCCAGGAATACATTGTACCAGTCGTCCCAGGACAAGGACAATTCACCTGCATACTGCAGAAAATATGGAGGTGGTGCAATGGAAGACATTTGTTAAAAATCACGAAAAATATTAGTCACTATCAGATAAATTGTCTGCACTCAAAATCAGCATGAATGGTGTGCCGAACATGGTGCAACTGACTTTTGTGGGAGAACTAGATGGATTAATGTGTCAGTCAATGTACACATTAATCAGTGTAAAATGGTGTGCCTGTCATCATGTAATCAGCTGTAGTTAATGAATATAATCCATGTATGTAGGCGTGCCAGTCACCTTGTAAGAGGCGATAGAGGAAATAACCAATCAATATGTTTACTTTTATACTGTCCAAGATGGCTGTTAAAACTTAAAGCATGTAAATATAGTTAGTTCAGATAGATAGCCGGCAAAACATGAAGAATGCTTCTATAGTTGGCAGGCTTATACTTAATCACAACTCTTGTTTCAATGGGAAATCTGCTTGTACCTTAACAAGCATCATTGTTTCTAAAGTTGACAGCTCTTACTTTCACATTAATTTAACAGCGCTAGTAAGCAGTGTATAAAAGGAATATATATTCTTACTATAGTAACATGCCTGACCACAGGGGTCCAACACACGCACACGTCAACGCTGGGTTGTCAACCCATCCTCGCTGCCAAAAATGGAAAGACAGTCATTAAACAGGTAAGTGAAAAACAGGGTGATCTTTATTTCAATAGTAGAATAACAAAGCCATCGTAGTCTTCCCAGCTCCTCACCAACCGCCTTCCTCGAAATCTTTGCCCATGTAACATTCCAGCATACCATGGGCGTTCCATACACATAGACCACTAAGTCCTGCTACCAAAGGATCCATTGCTTTGTGGAACTACCAGCCACTGGCCTGAATTTTGTGTCCAGATCAGATAGTGTCACATGTGCCCCTTTAGCAAGCAGAAAATATTGAGCTGCTAAAAGGACCAGAAAACACACAACACTCCATTTTGCGTCTCATACCAGTGAAAGGGGCACTTTGAGTTCTTTTGAGAGCATATCCTTATTTGTCACTTGCACGTCTTTCCTTCTCATTATTGTATTGTCTCTCAGTATAGAGAATGCATCGACTCTTGAGCCAGTCACTTCCAGTTACCACTTCTTTGCAGCCTTTTCCCACCACATCTCTCTATTGGGGATGCCACAACTCAAGGACTGTCTTGAAACCTCCTCCGTTCCCATTGGAACCTTTGGTAGGTAGGTGCAGAGCTTTTGGGGCAGATTTGAGGGGCTCCTCCACCATGCATGACTGTACAAATCACTATACATTAGAATCTCAAAGTGGAGTCACACATGCAGTTTTCCAGCTTTTGGCTGTCCACCACCTAACAAAAACCCTGCACTGAATTTTCCCCTTTCGCTATCCCAGTAGTCCAAAACTGTGTACTTGTTTCTCTTTGACAGTAATGTGGCTTTTGACGTCCTCCATCACTGCCTCTATCACTTTCATTCTTTTTTTTCGATATGCTGTGATGAGATTTCTCATTACTGTAACATCTCCATAAACAGGGATTTCTTTTTAGTGAGAGGCAGCTCCAACTCGTCAATGCATTTGAGACTGCCTTACATCCTCCATGTGCCCAGCCGGTCTTGGGCAGTAAGTCATTTTTATTTACCTCCATGCCATTGCCAGATCTATGAATGATCCCATGCTACATCCTGTTCACATTTGGACCTTGGACTATATATCACTTTATGGGAGTTGGGAGCCCTGAGCTCTGCTGGACCCACTCCAAGCCCTGTGACACTTCTCCCTACACTTTTGAAATTACCCCATCTGGAGCCTCATCTAGTTTTACTGTAGAGCTCTGCTCACCCACCAAGCACACTGCTGAATCCTCGAGTGTGACACTCTTGACTTTCCCAACCTAAAGGACCAAGGTCGCTTGAATGCTGTATGGCTTGAGTGGAAAATGAGAAGCACTGAGTTTTGCAGGTAAGTTAACAATTCCTAGTTAGCAGGTCTGCTATTAGAGGTAGCAAACACTTACGCAGGCCCCACAGCATGCTTTTGTAGACAGTGTGCAGCTGACTGAATCGAGCTAAACTGGAGCCTCACACAAATGCTTTTTGTTTACGCTTGCCAGACTCTGTCTCTGCTATCGACACTTTCAATAATCACTTCAAACTTTCTGGGAAACAAAGCTGCTCTGAATTAATCTAGGCAACTCTGTCTTCTGGGCCCCTTGAACCATGGAACATTAAATATGTCTGGGTTCTAGGCCTTGCTGGCCACTTAAAGTTGGTACCCATGTATCCAGTTATGAGGATATCTTTGTTGTGCTGGGTTTAAGTATACTGTTGTGTCAAAAGTATCCTTTTGAGAATGTATGTGTTGCTCAAGCCAAAAATGGTTCTGGAAAGGTGGGTGTAAAGCTAGAGACCAGCTAAGCAAGAAATGATGGAGAGCAAAAAGGGAAATTGTCAATGAGAAAGTATCTAGAGCTGAGGGAAGAATTAAGGTAGTGTGTGTGGAGGCAATGGACAGCTATATGGAGGGACAGAACATGCTAGGAGCATGGGGGATAAGCACTTATGTGAAAAGTGTGGTCTTTTAAGAACAGTAGTCCTCCCAACAGGGCATGAGAAGGTAGGAAAACAGGTTGAATGGGTGTTGTCTGGACCCTGGCAGTGGGAGTTTATCAAGGTACAGTTGTTTAGGTTATAAAGAGCATGTCTTATTTCTCTGTAAAAAATCTGTATGGGTTCAGCAGCAAATTGTACAACCAGAATGAACCAGTAAAAGATTCAAGCTATGTACTTAATGTCAACAGGCAAACATGAACTAAATCAAGCCTTTCATTTCGTAGTCCTGCATCATACTTCCTTTTACAAGTAAGAAGGAAGCTGTTATCGATCTCCTTAGCTACTAGGGACATCACTTAAATAAACTAGCCCCATTCTTTGGGGAATTTGAGTGCAAAGCTATGAATGTGAGGACTGCTGGCGGTTTTAGAAGCCTGCTGGAGACATTAATGTGGTGGTACCCTGGTACCCTTGTCATGGAAGTCGGGGACTTTCTGAGGTAGGAGTTTAGCAACATTATTTGCTTTAGCAAGCTATTTTCATTTTACCCTAATTTCATACAGTTATCCAGTGCTATTAAAAATGGGCGGCATTGTGAGTCCTAGTATACATAGGGTCTTTAAATATGTCCTGCATTGATCTGTTGGTTTTGCCGGTGTTTGTGGACTTTTACAGTTGAGCATTGTTGTGAGTGATTAACCTGTGTACTTCGCAGCGTGACTGTAATGTCTCACTGAATGAATGAGTTACTGAAGACTGAAAGCCTGACTTGAAGCTGAAATCTAGTGAATACCACTTGCAAATGAAAGCTCACTCTTCATCTCCTGATTTCTTCTCATGAATCTGACTGTAGACATGATGCACAGAAAAAGGATGAAACTTGACTTGATTGTGGGACGATGTGGCCCCTTGTCATATGGTCATTCCTTTAATATTTACTTGTTTGAGTTCTTAAATCTTTGTCAATAGGATACATAGATGTTCCCACAGGTCTGTCTCCGAACTGTTCCCAGTATGTCTTAGGATTCTCAAGAAGAAGTGGTTGCAAGAAACAAGTGCAGTACTCCAGATGTGGCTTTCAGAACTGTACACAAAGTGTCACTAAGGTGTTTTCCTTCTGTTAAGACCTCTGCTTATAACAGAGAGCATTCATCTTGTTTTCTTCACACCCTTTACCAATGTTTAGTCATTATTATGTCATTGGTTACAGCAGCCTCTAGCTGGGTTTCATCGTTCATTGTTTTCTGATGTGCTTAGTTGGCATTTGTGCCCTAAATTCTTGAATTTGCACCTTGTAGTACTGGATCCTATATGACATAACCCTACAATTCCCACCTCCCTGATCACTCATTCAGGTTGAAGCCTATTTCCTATTTCTCCACCAAAGAGTAGCATCTCTATTGCAAATATTACTATTGTATGCATACTGGTTTAGCTTACTTTCCAGTCGGTCTCTATTGTCAGTCATGGAAAAGAGTTTGGTATCTCCAGACATACAAGAAGTTGAATAATTAAGACTGTATTCAAGTTTAAGAATCTTTGAGTTCAGGTGGTGTCCAGTAAGAGACACCCCTGAAGCTGTTTCTGTGGCACTGAACGAGGATCGCTTAGTATGTGCTTCGAGTGTTATATTTGTTAGTTTTAGTACATAACAATAAAAAGAAAAAATGCCTGCTGCCTAAAGTTAGCTGCCATATGCTCACAATAATTGTTTTTTAAAGAACAATATAACCATTGAGTATTATTTAAATTGAACATTACAAGTGCTCCCAGGCAGGCAAGTGTGCCGAGAATACATATAAATATCCTGAAATCCTTTTTAGTTTTAATCACAGGAAAATGTGATTTATATTGACCTTATGTAGACTTTGATGGTGTGCATTTGTCTTTCAGTTGGAATGCATGTTTGACCAGTCTGGTCCATCATGATTGTTGTGAAAGTCAACACAAAGCGGAGAGAATCCTCCAGCAGCAAGACCAAGAGCCACATCTGCCTTTTTAGTTGGAAAATCCAACCCCTAGAAGATGTGTTATTGCAAGGCACTGAAAAGGTTTTGCAGAACCTTATACCCTATGGATTCACTAGAGCTGTGCCAACACAGCTGTAGATGTCACTGGGGACTTCATGACTGCACAGTTCACATGCTAGATGTGATAGTGAATAAATGAGTAGTATTCAGACCCACAGAAAGATACCTTGATAGATGGGGTTCAAGATGAGATGCATAATGTAAGACCCTAGCAAATCATAGCCTTTGGATGACCTGGGCATTAAATTAGCAAACGTATATGGTCATATTGGCCAGGAAAGGGGAGGAGTTCTCAGTGCCACATGAGTGGGGTGGTAAAACTTTGTCTTGGTTGGTTTGTAGATACAATTGATGCCTACCAGTAAACTTATATAATTCAGACCTATTCAGGAGGGTGCTCTGAATGCTGCCTCTTGCAGCCATGGTCACTCCACAATTACTCACTTTTTGCTGCATCTTGATGAGCTATATCAAATGTGCCAACACATCTCATCCTTTAGTTTCACTCAAGACTTGCACATCCTTCTCATGTTGCATGGCCTAATTGTAAACCAACCTTTGTCTGTTCAACAGTACGAAGTTTAAAATCGCTTGTCCCTATAACAAATTCCTCTTCAGACCCATTTGAGGTGTAATCAGTTAGTAGAAGCTCTTATTAGGGTGTATCAAAATTGGTATGTAGTGCTAGCTCTCCTTGGACCTTCATCGGTTTGCATGACAGCCAAACAATGTTCCAGTGTCTTACAGTTGGCTGTTTATGCCACGTAGTCCTTTACCAGTTCCTCTACCGGATCATCTGTCAGTAGTAGTTTCCATTTTTTGGCCTTTGGTTGCATTGTGCCTGTAATATCCTTTCTGACCAAAAGCAGCACATTTCTCCATCAGCCATTGGAGCACTGCTGCCTTCTTCCATTCCATTGAAGTATGCAAAAAAAGTGACTCTGGGTTGCGGCCCCAAGTAATTACCAGTGGCTGAGATTAATTCAAGCATTCCATTCAGCACTTTTTTGGTATACTTCAGTGTGTCGCCTTCAGGGGAAAGGTATGCCTAGATGTGGGTCCTGTGCACACCGTGCCACTGGAACCAGGCTATACCCTGCTGAAGAGCCCTAATAAGGCTTGTGTTCTGGGTGTTCATGCTGGACTGTTCCCATTGGAGCAGGGTGAAAACTGATTTGCATATGGCTGGGTCCTAACTAGATGGACTGTGATGCGGCACAAATAATTACAAGTGGCTTAGATTAAATCAAACATTTAATTTGTCACTTTTTGTATACTTTTTCTATTTCATGGCACTTGGTTCCTAGTGCCAATGTGTTTCTACCCACTTTCCCTCGTAAAAGGAAGTATTCACATACATATCCCAATTAGGTGCACAACTTATGTCTCAAACATCACATCTTCTTGTTTCATCACTTTTCAAAAAGGTACTTTCCAGTACTTATTCCATAGCCCTATACTCTTCTTCAGGTACACCTCCAATTTCTCTGCTTCTGCTGTATTATTTCTGCACTCACATCTCTCACATTTTCTTTTCATCTCTTACTCTTTCACCCCTGTGCTTACTGATCACATTTCTCACTGCCTACTAGCCAGCATCACCCTTCTTACCTCCTCTCAAATAGAATATCTCCCTTTTCTTCCAGCCCACTCCTACATTCTTCTTCCCCACCTGCCCATCTTTGTCTGTGGTCTCAATCTATTAGAAATTTTACTATCATATTTGACTTGCATGTTATTATACTTACACAGTTTGGTAGCTTTCACTCCTTAATATTCGAAAAGCATGTACCCTCAATTTTAGTGCCACTAGGGCAATCATTTTCACTCTGTTTTGTCACCAGTATTAATGTTTCCCATTAGGCAGTGTCCTTCCTGCCTTTTCTCTACCAACCCTTCAACTCTTCTATCTGCCTACTTTACAAACTCATCTTATCTATACATTTAACTTTACCTTACCAGCTCCCATTTCCATTATGTCTTGTTTGCCTTCGGTCGTGATACATCAATGGTCGGTTCTATTCGATCTGTTCTCTTTCATTGGACCATCTGCCCTTAGATCTCCTCTTTTGCATCTTTTGGTTTAAAACAAGTATTTATGGTTAGGATTAATCACCTATAGAGTCACCTCTCTCTGTTGGTTCTACCTGTAAGATATTCTCACATATATAATTACTTTCCCTCCTCAGAACGCGATTCCACAAATCCTATATACTAATAATATGATCTAAAAATCAATCTAAACTGCCTTCGGCTAAAGGATGCACTTATGGCTTCTACCAACTTTTTTCTGGGCGGGTATCCTCACTTGAAATAGCGCGGCTGAGTCTTGTGTCTTCTGTTGGGTCTGCTATAATGCTTACAAACATCGAAATAACTTCCTGGATGCACAACACTCCTTTGTTTGTTTATCCCTTACTTACCGAAAAGGTAGCTGAGGTCGACTTAAGTATGAACTTCATCATTTTAAATCAGCATAGCCCCACAGGTTGCTGAAACAGCATCGAACAACCGAGTAGTAATGTAGCTCCACCTGAGAACAAGTGTGGTAAACCACTAGGCTTTCTCTGAGACGGATAGTGTTTTTACCAGTATTGCTTTAGATTACATACTCAAGTTACTCTTCAGACTTTGCAAGTCTAAATGCATACTTACCTTTTCATCCTACTTATGTGAAAGAGCAATGGGCGCCATTTGAATTCCTTTGTGGGTTCCACAACATCACATTCACAAAAGCATTCCAACTCTCTTCATCTGTTCTACAGCACTGAAAAAACGTTCATGCTCAATTTTATGGACAACATAAAACCAGATGATAGAATTCTTTTAGTGTTTATAGTTTACCTGAAAGTGCTTCTAAAGTGCATTCCCTCTACTTTACACCTTGCTTGTGAAACCACTTGAGTAAAATTAAATGTATTCTTCTCAAAATTGGAATTCCTTTTTTTGCTATGTAGCTACCAGCATCCATAATTATACACCACTTGAAGCCAAAGTTTTTTAGACAAAATACTCCAGGCCTGTTATTTGTATACCCGGATACATGGCTAATTTGTTAAACATTAAGACTACAATGTCCAACTCTTTGAGAGTACTGAGGAAGCTTCCAGAATCTATTCACATCCTCCGCATTCATCCAGACATTTATGAAATGCCCTCCGGTGCTGTCCTGTTACATACAATACTACATCCTTTATGTCTCTTGCATACTTATAGAGTTTTATATTTTTCACAGTGCCCATCTGCACATTATTATTGCTCATGTGCATGCAGGAATGCTCCTTGCCAACAAAACCAATATGTTTAAAAATACAGCATCAAAGTTTGCTAGTGTATTCAAGCTGGTCCATGTGAACATCCTACGTCGCCAAGCTCGGAGCATGCATTGATGTCAATGTTGCCTTCATTTGTAATTTTCAAAGTGCTTGGTTTGTTTGGCCAGAGTCCAGATGAACACTACAGCAGTCCTAGCCACGTCAGAAGAAGCCACAACAGATGTCTTTGGAGCTGCTTTTCCCCTTAAATTCCCATTAGCTGCTATTTATTAATCCCATCGTCCATAGCTGCCTAGCCAAGTGTCCACTGGTCAGGAATAAATGCATCTAGCCATATGAGGTGGACCAGCAGCAGATGACCGCATCCCCTCCTTGTTGTCATTGTAGTGGTGAACACAGATACATTTAAGTACTAGTTTATTGGTAAAACACCCCACACAGTGCACCTGCTATTTCTTGGATGTCGGATATCCATTTTCACTCTATCTTTGCTCTGTCGCAACCCTGTGTTCATCTACGTCTACTCCATAATGCCGCCACCTAGAAGTGCCTACATTATATCTCAGCATATCATCAAAATGTCTACAGAGTGCAGGAGTCCAGGAACAGGGTGTACTCTGTGTGATAGGAGGTGGGTAAATGGTCTTAAAAAGGAGAAGGAAAGGGCTAGTACTGCACTGGCTTTTGAGTACTTAATGTAATATTTTGAAGATCAATGACAACCTCACTTAAAACATGGTTACATTGTAAAAATCACTTCTTTACCCAAATTTCCCAGGAAATAAAAGATATTGTTTTATTTTACTGTAAGGCATGGTTAATTGTCTAATATATTCCTGCCCATACTTATTTTAGTGCCAGATTTTTTTTTTTTTTACTCACAAAATAAAATAATTTGTTGTGGTCCTCTTAATGTCCCTGAACATATGCCCACCTTAAAAGTGGTTGCAAAAATCCACATTCATTTTACTGAAATGACAGTGGAAAGATTAAAGGCTAAATTAGGTCTAGCATGATTTCAATCTGTGTCATCCCCACTGTTAGACCTGACAGCCTTAGGGTGGTCACCCCTAACTTTTTGCCTGCCTCCCTCCACTTTTTGGACACTGTTTTTGCTGGCTTTTAGACTCTGCGCACTTTATCACTGCTAACCAGTGCTAAAGTGCATATGCTCTCGCCCTTTAAACATGGTAACCTTGGATCATACCTGATTGGACTATTTAATTTACTTATAAGTCCCTAGTAATGTGCACTATATGCCTGTAGATTAAATGCTACTAGTGGGCCTGCAGCACTGGTTGTGCCACCCACTTAAATAGCCCCTTTTACCTTGTCTCAGGCCTGCCATTGTAAGGCCTGTGTGTGCAGTTTCACTGCCACCTCGACTTGGCATTTAAAAGTACTTGCCAAGCCTAAACCTCCCCTTCCTCCACATATTAGTCACCTCTAATGTGTGCCCTAGGTAACCCCTAGAGCAGGGTGCTGTGTGGGTGAAAGGCAGGACATGTACCTGTGTAGTTTACATGTCCTGGTAGTGTAAAACTCCTAAATTCGTTTTTGCACTACTGTGAGGCCTGCTCCCTTCATAGGCTAACATTGGGGCTGCCCTCATACAGTATTGAGGTGGTAGCTGCTGATCTGAAAGGAGTAGGAAGGTCATATTTAGTATGGCCAGAATGGTAATACCAAATCCTGCTGACTGGTGAAGTTGGATTTAATATTACTATTCTAGAAATGCCACTTTTAGAAAGTGAGCATTTCTTTGCACTTAAATCTTTCTGTGCCTTACAATCCACGTCTGGCTGGGCTTAGTTGATAGCTCCTTGTGCATTCACTCAGACACACCGCAAACACAGGGTACTCAGCCTCACTTGCATACATCTGCATTTTGAATGGGTCTTCCTGGGCTGGGATGGTGGAGGGCCTGCTCTCACAAAAAGGACTGCCACACCCCCTATTTGGACCCTGGCAGACAGGATTGAACTGTAAGGGGACCTGGTGCGCTTCTTAGCCACTCTTTGAAGTCTCCCCCACTTCAAAGGCACATTTGGGTATAAAACAGGGCCTCTGCCCTACCTCATCAGACACTTGCTGGAGAAGAAACCTGAACCAGAACCTGCATCCTGCCAAGAAGAACTGCCTGGCTGCTTAAAGGACTCACCTAACTGCTTTCTACAAAGGACTGCTGCCTTGCTGTTGCCCTGCTGCCTTGCTGAACTCTTGCCTTGCTGCTGAAGTGCTCTCCAAGGGCTTGGATAGAGCTTGCCTCCTGTTCCCTGAAGTCTCAGGACCAAAAAGACTTCTCTTTTTCATTTGGACGCCTTGTGCGTGGAAAAATTAGATGCACAGCTTGCTCCGCAGTGAAAAATTCACCGCACGCCGATCTGGAAAGACGCCGCTCGACGCGACGCCTGCGGTGCGACCGGAACTTCGACGCTCGGCCTCGTCTGGACAACGCCACCCGACTCCAGAACGGAAATCGACGCGACGCCTGCCGTGAGGGAGAAGATTCCACGCACAGCCCACTGGAACGACGTGCAGCCGGAAAACAAGCCTAGGATTCCACGCACAGACCCCGGGACATCTAGTAATCCCACGAAGCACAGAAAGAGAGTGTCCGCGCGCCGGAAAACGACGCCCGACTTCCCCGCGTGAAAAATAACGACGCAAGTCCATGTGTGCAGGGAAGAAATCGACGCACACACCATTTTTCCACGTATCTCTTCTTCTGCGGCCCTTTGTGGAGATTTTCCACTTTAAACCAGGTACTTGGTGCTTGAAAGAGACTTTGTTTGCTTTTTAAAGACTTAAGACACTTTGTATCACTTTTCAGTGATATCTCTACAATTTCACATTGCATCTTTATTCGTTTTGACCTGCAATTATCCAGATAAATATTATATATTTTTCTAAACACTGTGTGGTGTATTTTTGTGGTGCTATATTGTGTTATTGTATGATTTATTGCACAAATACTTTACACATTGCCTTCTAAGTTAAGCCTGACTGCTCGTGCCAAGCTACCAGAGGGTGGGCACAGGATAATTTGGATTGTGTGTGACTTACCCTGACTAGAGTGAGGGTTCTTGCTTGGACAGAGGGTAACCTGACTGCCAACCAAAAACCCAATTTCTAACATTGGTGATCAGCAGGAAGGATAGGACTTGTATTTGTGCAGTGACATACAGTAGCTAAGTATTCCACTACCTACCCACAGTTGAAGGTCAACTTGATTTTTATCTCTTTTTTGCAAATTCGTTTTTCCTGACAATTTTCACAAACTAAATCTTCACTCAACATGTCTCTGGCTGGGTCTCAAGTAGGAGACTTTGACCTAGCCCTGTTGGATACATATACTGTCAAACAGCTAAGAGGATTCTGCAGGGTGATGAGAGTACCCACCCAAGAGGCCTCCAAAAAGGAGGACTTTCAAGTGGCGCTGAGGGCCTGGGCAGAAGCCCATTTAGAGGAGGATGATGAGGAAGAGGAGCCAGAAAATGGCCCCTCAGAGGATTTGTTGCTATCAGTGGATGATGTTACCCCTGCAATTGTGCCCCATTCCAGACCAGGGAGCAGTGTCTCTGTGCAAAGCCTGACCGCAGAGGAAAGGAGAGAAGAAAGGGAGTTCCAATTGCAAATGGCAAAACTGAAATTTGAGGCTCAACAGGAGGAAAGAAGAGCAGAGAGAGAAGCCAAGCAAGCTGAGGCTGAGGCTGAAAGAGCAGCCAAACAGATTGAAGCTGAAAGAGCTGAAGCTGCAGCTGAGAGAGCCTTGGCTGAAAATAAACTTTTGTTGGCTCATGAACTGAGTCTCAAGGAGCTGGATCTCAAGGCAAAGCAGTCTGAATCCAGCAGTAATGGTGGCAGCATACAGACAGGACCTGCTGGAGAAAAGAAGGTTCGTATACCCAAAAATGTGGTGCCCAGTTTTGTGGTGGGAGATGACCTAGATAAATGGTTAGCTGCTTATGAAGTTGTACTAAGGGCTCATGAGGTTCCTGAAGGGCAGAGGGGGGTAGCTATGTGGGGTTATGTGCCACCTTTGGGGAGGGACACACTTCTCACATTGGACAAACTGGATCAAAACACATACCCACTTCAGAAAGCCATTTTACTTGCCAAGTTTGGGCTGACCCCTGAGAGATACCGTCAGAGGTTCAGGGACAGCACCAAACTATCCACACAAACATGGGTAGATTTCTTTGACTTTTCCAGTAAGGCACTGAATGGATGTGTGCGGGCTGCAAAGTAGATGATTACACAGGATTATATAATTTGATTCTGAGAGAACATATGCTTGGTATTTGTTTTACAGAGTTGCGCCAGCACCTAGCAGACAGTAAGCTGACTGATCCCAGGAAGCTTGCTGAGGAGGCGGACCTCTGGACTAGTACCAGAGTGTCCAAGAAGGTATCTGGGGGGGACACCCACAAAGGTGGTCAGGGTTCCCATCAGAAGAAAGAGGGGGTGAAAAACTTAAAAACAAGGAGTTCTCAAAAGGCCCCCAAAATAGTTCCCAAGGGAGTAATGGTAACCAGTCCCGGTCTGATTCTCAAAAGAAAGGTTTCAGAGACCATAAGACAGGGAGGTTTGTACACCACTGTTCAGAGTGCAATAAGTATGGGCACTCTGAGGGCGACTCCAAGTGTCCCAAGAGGGCACAGCCCCTCCCCCCCCCCAAGGAGGGCAGACACCTGGGTTGGCTAGCGTAGCGCTCGGGGAGGAGATGGTCCCAGACAGTTTTGGGGTGCAGACAGAGGTAACCCTAGTGTCCCTGGGGGATGCAGAGATGGTGCCAAAAGCCCACATGCCTGCCAATACTTCCAAGTATAGACAGTGGGTCACCATCAATGGGCAAAGGGTGGAGGCTCTTCGTGACACAGGAGCCAGCCTGACTACTGTCAAGGGTCAGCTGGTGTCAGCAGAGCAGTTCATCCCCAATACATTTCACCAGGTCATAGTCGCTGACAATCGTGAGAGCCACCTACCGGTAGCTCTGGTTCCCTTTGAGTGGGGGGGGGTAGTCTCTGGTACTCTGAAAGTAGCTGTGAGTCCTGCCATGCCTGTAGATTGTCTGTTAGGCAACGACCTTGAGCACACTACCTGGAAGGAGGTAGAGCTAAGGTCACACTTGGAAATGTTAGGATTGCCTGAGTGGGTCTGCATGACCACACGGTCCATGGCTGACCGAGAGGGAAGTCAAGGGCGTCTGGAGCCTGGAACAATGGCCCAGACAACTGCCAAGAGGAGGGGCAAGGGGCGCGGGAAACCGGTCCCAGAAGTTCCCGCAGTGGTTGACTGGGTTCCTGAGAAGGAGGCCCCCGAGCCAACTGGGGAAGACATTGCCACCCTAGGTGATCTACCTGAGCTTGCTGGCTGGCAAGTTGAGGGTGGACCCACCAGGGAGGAATTCTGCAAGGCGCAGAAAGAATGTCCCACACTAGAGGGTATGAGGAAGCAAGCCTCAGCCCAGGCAGCAGGTGAAGCCTCTGGCGATCACCACATATATTGGGAGAATGATCTCCTCTACAGTAAGCCTAAGGTTCCGGCCATTGGGGCAGCGCGTGCCCTGGTGGTCCCCCAGTGTTACCGAACCTTCCTACTGGGTCTGGCTCACGACATTCCCCTGGCAGGACATTTGGGGCAAGACAAGAACTTTGACAGGCTTGTCACCCACTTTTATTGGCCCAGAATAAGGACATACTCAGATACGCTCTGTAGATCTTGTCCTACCTGCCAGGCCAGTGGTAAAACAGGAAAAAGGGTTAAGGCCCCCCTGATTCCACTTCCTGTCGTTGGCACCCCCTTTGAAAGGGTGGGCATCGACATTGTTGGTCCATTGGACCCCAAAACTGCCCTAGGCAACAGGTTCATCCTGGTTTTGGTGGACCATGCCACCCGTTACCCAGAGGCAATCCCTCTGAGGACCGTAACTGCACCGGTGGTGACCAGAACTCTGATGGGGATATTTACCCATGTGGGATTCCCAAAGGAGATAGAGGGTCATTCTGACCCTGGCGGGAGGTGGACGCGCCCGCCTGGCGGGAACCGCCAAATGGCCGCTCCGCGGTCAGAAGACCGTGGAGGCCATTCTGACTTTCCCGCTGGGCCGGCGGGTGCCCGCCAAGGGAGCGCCCGCTGGCCCAGCGGCAAAGGCCCTGCAACACAGAGGCCGTCTCCGAATGGAGCCGGCGGTGTTGCAGGGGTGCGACGGGTGCAGTTGCACCCGTCGCGATTTTCACAGTCTGCAATGCAGACAGTGAAAATCTCCCTGGGGCCCTGTTAGGGGGCCCCTGCACTGCCCATGCAGTGGCATGGGCAGTGCAGGGGCCCCACGACACCCGTTCCCGCCATCCTGTTCCATGGAGGTTCTGCCCAAGCAGGGGAAATCCGGCGGGAAACCGCCGGATTCCCTTTTCTGACCGCGGCTTTAACACCGCGGTCAGAATGGGCAATGAAGCACCGCCAGCCTGTTGGCGGTGCTTCCGTTGCCCCCGGCCCTGGCGGTCTTGTACCGCCAGGGTCGGAAGAGGCCCATAGTGTCTGACAGAGGCACTAACTTCATGCCTGCATACATGAATTCTATGTGGGATGCATGTGGTGTAACCTACAAGTTCACCACACCCTATCACCTCCAATCTAATGGTCTTGTGGAGAGATTCAACAAGACCTTGAAAGGCATGATTGGTGGCCTCCCTGAGGCGTAAGTGGGACGTCCTCTTACCATGCCTTCTCTTTGCTTACAGAGAGGTACCCCAGAAGGGGGTAGGGTTCAGTCCCTTTGAGCTTCTCTATGGGTACCCTGTCAAGGGGACCCTTAAGCATTGTCAAGGAGGGGTTGGAGAAAGCTCCAAAGGCACCCCCTCAGGATGTGGTCAGCTACATGTTGGCCCTCCGCAAGCAGATGACCCGCTTCTGGAAAGAGGCCAAAAGTAACCTTGAGGCCAGTCAAGAGGTAATGAAACGCTGGTATGACCAGAAGGCCACCCTGGTAGAGTTTCAACCTGGAGACAAAGTGTGGGTAATGGAGCCAGTAGAGCCTAGAGCTCTCCAGGACCGCTGGTCTGGCCCATTTGAAGTAAAGGAGCGGAAACGGGAGGCCACTTACCTAGTGGACCTCCAATCCCCTAGGAACCCCCTAAGGGTGCTCCATGTCAACCGACTGAAGCCTCATTTTGAGAGGTCTGAAGTCAACATGCTTCTGGTCACAGATGAAGGAATGGAAGAGGAGAGTGAACCTCTCCCCGACCTCCTCTCTGCCCAAGAAGGTGATGGGTCAGTGAAAGGTGTCATTCTCTCGACTCCCTGACTCTAAACCAGAGAGGAGACTGCTATGAGCTGTTGGAGCAGTTCTCCCCCCTGTTCTCCCTTACTCCTGGACTGACCCACCTCTGTGTTCATGACATTGACACAGGTGACAGTCTCCCTGTGAAGAACAAAATTTACAGGTTATCGGATAAGGTGAAGGCCCGCATCAAGGAGGAGCTCTCCAAGATGTTAGCTTTAAGGGTTATTGAGAAATCCAGTAGTCCCTGGGCCAGCCCTGTGGTGTTGGTCCCTAAGGCTACTGCCCCAGGTGCGAAGCCAGAACTCAGGTTCTGTGTGGACTACCTGGGTCTCAACTCAGTCACACGGACTGATGCTCACCCCATCCCCCGAGCTGATGAGCTCGTTGACAGACTAGGCGCTGCCAAGTTCCTGAGTACATTTGATCTTACTTCAGGGTACTGGCAGATCGCCCTGCCTGAGGGGGCTAAAGAGAGATCAGCATTTTCCACACCTGATGGCCATTACCAGTTCCGGGTAATGCCATTTGGGTTGAAAAATGCCCGCTACCTTCCAACGGTTGGTTAACGGGGTCCTAGCTGGCAAGGATGCCTTCTGTGCAGCCTACCTGGACGACATAGCAGTCTACAGTTCCAGCTGGGAGGAACACCTGGTCCACCTTAAGGAGGTGCTTCAGGCCCTGCAACAGGCAGGCCTGACCATCAAGGCTAGTAAGTGCCAGATTGGGCAGGGTTCCGTGGTGTACTTGGGACACCTAGTGGGTGGTGGCAAGGTGCAGCCACTCCAGGCCAAGATTGAAACTATCAAGGCCTGGCAACCACCTAGAACACAGACTGAGGTGAGAGCCTTTTTAGGCCTCACTGGATACTACCGCAGATTTGTCAAGGGCTATGGTACCATTGTGTCACCCTTGACAGAACTCACTTCCAAGAAACAACCTAGGTTTGTGAATTGGACAGAGGCTTGTCAGAAAGCCTTTGACTCTCTGAAGGAAGCCATGTGCACGGCCCCCATACTCAAGGCCCCTGACTACTCCAAGGAATTTATCGTGCAGACAGACGCTTTAGAGCATGACATAGGGGCAGTCATAGCACAGCTAAATGAGGAGGGCCTAGACCAACCAGTAGTCTTTATTAGCAGAAGGCTATTACCACGGGAACAGAGGTGGAGTGCTATTGAGAGAGAAGCTTTTGCTGTGGTCTGGGCACTGAAGAAGCTGAGACCATACCTGTTTGGGACTCACTTCCGGGTTCAGACACACCACAGGCCCCTCAGATGGCTCATGCAGATGAGGGGTGAAAATCCTAAACTCTTGAGGTGGTCCATTTCCCTACAGGGATGGACTTTACGGTGGAGCATCGCCCAGGGGGTGACCACGCCAATGCTGATGGTCTCTCCAGATACTTCCGCCTTAGCGATGAGAGCTCCCAGGAGGTCGGGTAGCTCTCCCCACTTTCAGCTGGGGGGGACACATGTTAGACCTGACAGCCTTAGGGTGGTCACCCCTAACTTTTTGCCTGCCTCCCTCCACTTTTTGGACACTGTTTTTGCTGGCTTTTAGGCTCTGCGCACTTTACCACTCCTAACTAGTGCTAAAGTGCATATGCTCTCTCCCTTTAAACATGGTAACCTTGGATCATACCTGATTGGACAATTTAATTTACTTATAAGTCCCTAGTAATGTGCACTGTATGTGCCTATGGCCTGTAGATTAAATGCTACTAGTGGGCCTGCAGTACTGGTTGTGCCACCCACTTAAGTAGCCCATTTACCTTGTCTCAGGCCTGCCATTGCAAGGCCTGTGTGTGCAGTTTCACTGTCACCTCGACTTGGCATTTAAAAGTACTTGCCAAGCCTAAACCTCCCCTTTCTCCACACATTAGTCACCTCTAATGTGTGCCCTAGGTAACCCCTAGAGCAGGGTGCTGTGTGGGTGAAAGGAAGGACATGTACCTGTGTAGTTTACATGTCCTGGTAGTGTAAAACTCCTAAATTCGTTTTTGCACTACTGTGAGGCCTGCTCCCTTCATAGGCTAACATTGGGGCTGTCCTCATACAGTATTGAAGTGGTAGCTGCTGATCTGAAAGGAGCAGGAAGGTCCTATTTAGTATGGCCAGAATGGTAATACCAAATCCTGCTGACTGGTGAAGTTTGATTTAATATTACTATTCTAGAAATGCCACTTTTAGAAAGTGAGCATTTCTTTGCACTTAAATCTTTCTTAGCCTTACAATCCACGTCTGGCTGGGCTTAGTTGACAGCTCCTTGTGCATTCACTCAGACACACCCCAAACACAGGGTACTCAGCCTCACTTGCATACATCTGCATTTCGAATGGGTCTTCCTTGGCTGGGAGGGTGGAGGGCCTGCTCTCACACAAAGGACTGCCACCCCCCCTACTGGGACCCTGGCAGACAGGATTGAACTGAAAGGGGACCTGGTGCACTTCTTAACCACTCTTTGAAGTCTCCCCCACTTCAAAGGCACATTTGGGTATAAAACAGGGCCTCTGCCCTACCTCATCAGACACTTGCTGGAGAAGAAACCTGAAACAGAACCTGCATCCTGCCAAGAAGAACTGCCTGGCTGCCTAAAGGACTCACCTGACTGCTTTCTACAAAGGACTGCTGCCTTGCTGTTGCCCTGCTGCCTTGCTGAACTCTTGCTTTGCTGCTGAAGTGCTCTCCAACGGCTTGGATAGAGCTTGCCTCCTGTTCCCTGAAGTCTCAGGACCAAAAAGACTTCTCTTTTTCATTTGGACACCTTGTGCGCGGAAAAATTTGACGCACAGCTTGCTCCGCGGTGAAAAATTCACTGCACGCTTATCCGGAAAGACGCCGCTCGACGAGACGCCTGCGGTGCGACCGGAACTTCGACGCACGGCCTCGCCTGGACACTGCCACCCGACTCCAGAACGGAAATCGACGCGACGCCTGCCATGAGGGAGAAGATTCCCCGCACAGCCCACCGGAACGACGCTCAGCCGGAAAACAAGCCTAGGATTCCACGCACATACCCCGGGACATCTGGTAATCCCACGAACCACAGAAAGAGACTGTCCGCGCGCCGGAAAACGACGCCCGACTTCCCCGCGTGAAAAATAACGACGCAAGTCTGTGTGTGCAGGGGAGAAATCGACGCACACATCATTTTTCCACGTATCTCTTCTTCAGCGGCCCTTTGCGGAGATTTTCCACTTTAAACTAGGTACTTGGTGCTTGAAAGAGAATTTGTTTGCTTTTTAAAGACTTTAGACACTTTATATCACTTTTCAGTGATATCTCTACAATTTCACATTGCATCTTTATTCGTTTTGACCTGCAATTATCCAGATAAATATTATATATTTTTCTAAACACTGTGTGGTGTATTTTGGTGGTGCTATATTGTGTTATTGTATGATTTATTGCACAAATACTTTACACATTGCCTTCTAAGTTAAGCCTGACTGCTCGTGCCAAGCTACCAGAGGGTGGGCACAGATTAATTTGGATTGTGTGTGACTTACCCTGACTAGAGTGAGGGTTCTTGCTTGGACAGAGGGTAACCTGACTGCCAACCAAAAACCCCATTTCTAACACCCACTTTAACACACACCCCTCTGTAGTCACACTTTTATCTAATTAGTGTAGTTTGGGTTATATATCTTGTACAGCAGAAGACTATCTGAAAACACTTGTCCCATTACCAGGAGTGAGTGAGTAAGTTTCCAGTGACTCCCTCTCCTACAGTTTTGAATGCCTTTGTATTGATGTATTTATACTCATAAGGCTGATGGTGCTACTTACTGAATTCAAGGAATCCATTTTCCCTCTGGATTTTGTTGCTACGGTGCTGTGGTTGTTAGCGATTACTAGCCCCATGTGGTTCCCATCTGAGCCTTTCATTTGCACTGGGATGCAAATGGATGCACTGTAGTATTTCATCTGAATAGCCGGCTTTTATATCAAGGTCAATGTCTCTAAGTCTGGTCTTTGGACATATAAACTAATGTGAACCAACTCTTCAACTGAGAACGAGGCTACACAGTTGTTTTGCACACATGTCAGGCTTGTGTTAAAAGTAGCAAGCTGTCACATGTTAAACATTTTAATTAGAAAGTCTGTTTCCGTTTTATACATTAGCTCTGTTTTTCAGTCTATATTTGTTTCACAGGTTGATCCATGAAATCCTGTAATGGCGAGTCTTCCTACATCTGACTGCATTCTCCAGGATGGTTGATAGCTAAAGCCAAACAGTTAAATAACTCATTTTGTGAGCTACCTTCCCTGTTTACTAGTGTAAATTCAGATGTAGTTGAAGGTAGCATGCTTGTATTTGACATGTACTCCCAGCTACTTGACATATTCAAGGTCTCAATAGGTGTTAGAGGTCATATCTTTGCTTTAAAGACCAATGAACCTCCATAAGAAACAGACACTTTTAGTGTTTGTCTTCTGGGAAGTTTGGGACCAAATGAAAAGACTATTCTACTCATACATACCAAGAAGAAACATAGAATCTTTCCCTTAAAAAAATCTCTATCTGAAGTGATATCCTCAAGAAAAATACTGAGTACGAAAAGCAGGGCATATGGAAGGATGTTTGCACTAAGAGGAGTGGACTAATAGGAGTGTAGTCTGGATATTCATCCTAGGTTTTATAAGTTGTTAGGCATTTATTTAAACGCTATAAAAGTTGAAGTAAAAATAAACAATATGGGAGTTAAAATAAGTACAGAGAGCCTTCTTAGGTATTTTTCCAACCGTTAATGAGAAAATAAGTTGAAATAAGTATTGTCCTGTATTTTTTATTCACTCTGTAAGAGATTGATAACTGTTGTTCGCGTTCAGCTGCACATTTTGTATTGTTCACAGAAAAGAAAACTAAAATTGGCTGGTCCAGTTGAGAACACTTGCTTTATTTTCAAGCTTACAGCTGTGAATTCGCTCCATGGTGAGACATAAAGATAGAGGATGCCACAACTTCTTCCAGACAAGGGAAATCTATATGTGTTTAACTTATCTTTCTCAATTGTGTGCCTCACTTAGGCTCATTTCGAGACAGACATACCCTGGGGTAACAGTATATGGGTATGGGGCAAGGTCCAAGGCCACACCAACAGTTCACCTCTGGGGTGTCCGGGTGCAAAGGTCTGTTACGGCGTCAGGTGTTCCATTCACTTCAATAGAGATTGGTCCGGTCAGAAAGAGGTTTCAAGTCGGCCAGTCCTAGGACTCCACAGGTGGGGCTCTACCCTTGAGATCCTCTGGCATGTAGGGACGCTGTTGATCCACTTCTCCTCGAGCTGTGGGGCTTGGGTACAGTGGTGTCTTTTGGTGTCATGTTCCGGCGCAGGGAATACTCGCAATTGGAGGGAGTCTGTAGAAAGAGGCTGCAGCCTGTGTCAGGAAGTCCACTGTTGGCTAACACAAGGTGGGCTTTGGCTCTGGAGGGCATGGGGACCATGCTGGCATTGTTCGCCCACTTCAACTCTGGCAAGGGGGCACGGGCGCAGTGGCGCTGTCTGGTGTTATGTTTTGGCAGTCCGGAGTCCTCGTGAGTCTTCTTTGGTGCCTGCAGGGTGCAGGAAGCAGCTCTGCTATTCCAAGGGAGATTCTGATTATTTCTCGAAGTGCTGTCAGTCTTCCCAAGTTCTGGAGGCAGAACAGCTGCAGGACGAGTCATCTTTGGCGCAGTTGTCGAGGACAGCAGGCAGGCTGGAGGGGTTAGGGCCAAGTCAGTTGCTGCTCCTCAGGTCGTGCTTTCTTTTTGCAGCTCTTCGGGTCCTTCTTCTTCTGCAGTTCAGCGAATCTGAGGTATCAGGGGGTCCCCTAAATACTCAATTTAGGGACATTAGGGGAGGAAGGATAGTGGCCAATGGGCTTCTTACCCCTGGGGTCACTACACACCCTAGATGCCCACTTCCTTTATGAAGTGGGCATCACCCTGTCCCAGAATTTCTAATTCCACCTCACACAAGATAGTGGAATTCTTAAGGCTGTGTTCATTTCAGGCTGGTCACCCTAGAGATGTGTCCAGCCTGCAAATGCCTTATGCATATCTAATTTTCCCACCGGTCCAGGTGCCCAATGGGCACCTGGGGAAGAGGGTCAGTGTCTCCCTTCTGAGGGAAGCCGGATCTGCATACCAAGTGCGGTGGGCTTCTTTGAAGCTCCCCTGCCTTGGAATGCAGATTTGCAGGTCATCCTGTTGGGGAGGGGTGTGTTAACATCCCTGCCAGAGCTGACTTTGTTCCTAACCGCCCCAGAGAAAAGGCTATCACTCTTGGGGGGTGGTCAGAAACTCGTCTGTTGGTGACAGACTGGTGGACACTAGTCAGTCAGCCCACCAGCAGTTGGTAGGTTTTCAGGGGGCATCTCTAAAGTGCCATCTGTGTGCATGTTTTAATAAATCCATCACTGGAATCATTGAGAGTTTATTAATACGAGATGTTGGATACCAAACAACCCTATTTTCAGTGAAGCCATCATGTAGCTGGGGAACTCCTATTGACCAGTGCTCAGCACATGTATTTAAAATGGCTTCCATGTTATGTCTAAAAATCGACAAAGATGTAGTAGGTGCTTATTTGCTCAGGCAGACGTGCCCTCACCTGTAATATAATGCTCTCTACTGTACAGCTGTAAAGCCTGCTGTAGAGATGACTTACATGTATTACAGTTAGTGTTGGGGACATGGCACACTGCCTTACATCCTCCTGTCCAGGTCATTTCCTTTGCGAAGCTGACCTTCCTCAACAGTGTTATGACCCCATGTAAAATGCACCACGTCTGCTTCTTTAGTTTCCTCACCCAATCTCTTTTCTTTGGGGTGCGAGGTGTCCTCCTTTGCTAACCCTATCTTAGACAGGGAAACCCCTAGCTTATCCAAAGAGGTCACCCATACCTTGAGCATCACCCCCCATGACCAACAGGGCCCAGGGGGGGCTTAGCTTGCTACATACAGTGGACCAAAACGAGGTACCCTGTGTCAAGAGTCCAAGCAAATCCCAGAGGAATTACAGAGCCACCAATGACACCCCAATGCTCCCTTTTGTAGTAGTGTGGGTGAGCAGTTAGGCATATCAGAGGGTAGTGCTAAGCATATATTGCACACACAAAGGCAGTAAGTGAAACACACACTCAATAAAGACATCCAACACCAATTTATAAAAATAACATGTACTTTTTTTTTAATACATTTTGATACCAAGATCATCGGAATTGGGTGAGTACTTTTCGAGTTATGATTTTTTTTTTTTTTTCCGGTTTTTAAAAGTTGACAGTGCAATATTTAGAGCAGTAATTTTATCCTATGGAGGAAAAACATAAACTGCAAACGGTACTTAGCAGCAACTTACAGGAGCCATCTTCTGGAGTTAAGGTAACTATGGAGCAAGATCCAAGGCAGCACCAGCATGTCACTCCTACACCTTCCCTCCGGAACCCTTTTCATGGACTCATGAGAGGTGAAATCACCTCAACCACAATCAGCTCTTGCATTTCCACACTGCTTTCTCTTCCAGACCGTTTCAACTCTTCATCATCACACAAAGACACTACACTCCTCCTTGTCCCATTTCGTCACAGTCCACCTTTCTGGTATAAGGCTACTCTTTGCTGGTTCCATTTGTCTCATTCTTCATCACAATATACCCTCTTGACTCTAAAATGGCCTTTGGATTTAGACAAACCTGTCCCTGTTGGTCCATGATTTATCTTCACCCAATCACCAGCTTCACTGGCCTTACGTTCCACCTTTTGAATGTTCTGACATCTGTCCCTTAGCTTTAGTTCTTATAATGAAGCTGGTAGCAACTTTTTGAATCTTTGGTGACACACTTCACAATGGTAAGATGTGCAACACAATATTATTGACAAACTTTACAACATATTTGTTATTTTATAACACCAATCAAGTCAGTAAAGTACGTGCAGCAAATTACAAGAATGACTGTTTATTTGTAGCAGCCTGTCTTGCCAGAAACCAACTGAGTTGGTACGGAACCTGCACACTCAGGAATAAACAGTAGACTACCTGGAAAAGAAGATTCATATTATGTCTTAAGGGCAAAAGTCTTCCTTCTTAAGACTACAAGGTGAACTGAAAAATAGTGGTTTCTTTGAAGAACATCAGATTAACGGTTTCAAGGATCCCTCTGACTCACGGGCTCCACAGACTGTTGATTAAAAAAAGAGTACCTTCAGGAGAAAGGGGGAAATAGTAAAAGGTGCAGCTGCCCGGACGTGCAATTTGTGACTTTAATACATACAATTGCAATCGCAGTAGGACTCCCTGAGTGTCCTAGACTTTTTTACGAAGCTCGGCTAAGGTTTCCATCAGTCCCTAAATGCATAAAATCCATACTTATGACGTGAAGTAATCACATCCTTTATGCACCCTTTAAATATGGTGTTTTCGCTCTCCATTCTCACTGTGGAAATGCACGCACTCTGCTCCTTTGCCAAAGTAAATTACCTGCATTTCCTGGATATGAAACTGTGAGCAGTGCATGAAAGTACCAAACCTACGCGTATGTAACTCTTCATCTACTTCTGCAGGTAAGCCCACCTAGAAATCTGCACAAACCCACCCTTAATACTAAATTTGCGAATGCAGAAATTGCATAAATCTGTCAGCATTTCCTCAAATGAAAGTGCACATCAGGTTGTGCCAATCCTGATTCCTTGTGTGTAAAACGCACACAATGCTTAGTGGATTTGGTCCGAAGTCACTCAGCCAAGATGCTCTGATCTTTTAGAGCAGTGGTTCCCAACCTGTGGTCTGGAGACTCCTGAGGGTCAGCGAAGTCTCCTCAGAGGGTCCACAACCGCTTAGAAACTTAAATAATATTAACAGATTAGGGGCTAGATGTATCAAGCTCCCTGTTTGCATTTCTTAAATCGCGAATTTTAAGAAATCGCTATTTAAGAAATGCAAAATGGGATGTGTCAAAATTACAATTCACTAATAGCGATTTCATAGAATTCGCAATCGCTATTAGCAAATTGCGATTAGGGAATGGGACTCCGTTCATCTCTATGGGCCTGTAGGCCCATAGGTGCGAAAGGTTTTGCATTTCCGAATTTGCGAATTCCTCTTAGGAATCGCAAATTAGGTAATGCAAATCCCAGCGTGCTGGGGGCCTAAGGCCCCCTTTGATGCACCCCAAAACAATATTTGTGGGCATGTAGAGCACACACACACCCTAGGGGCATGTGTGCGCTCCATGTCATTTTTAAAAATGCCTTTTTCACATGCTTACCACAAAACTTCAATTCATGGTTATTGCATTTCCTAAATGGCAAGTTCGCATTTAGGAAATGCATGATACATGTGCACTGGTAATCGCAAATAGGTATTCCCTATTTGCGATTCACTATTTAGGGAATCACATTTTTTAAATTCCCTAAATGGAGTCACAGTTTCAGGGAATCGCTGTTTTAGCGATTCCTTGATATTGCACTGCGAGTGCCTTTCATACATTCTGAAAGGCATTTTTGCATTTGCAAACAGTGGAATTTTGCGATTCGCACCGTTTGCGAATGCTAAAACCTTTGGTAAATCTAGCCCTAGCTCCCCAGCTTTCAGTAATGACTCAGTGGGGGGCCCACGGATTCGAATTATGATTCAGTGGGGGTCCCTGTGTTCAAATAATGATAAAGTGGGGGTTCACAGAAATCAAAAGGTTGGGAACCACTGTTTTGGAGTAAGAAAATTCCCATTGGCTGCTTGCCCTTTCCTTTACTAAGGCTGGTTAGCAGATTTGACAGTGAGAATAGAGGTGGACGGCAAGTGACGGTACTAAGAGACCCAAGCATTAGGAAGCTAAGGGAAATGTGTGTGTGATGGCATGAGAGACCTAAGTATCAGGACTCTCAGATTAGTATCTGAGGATGGATGTGTGTGACCATTGTAGTGAGGAGATTTGTATGAGTGGGAAAGAGAGGTTTTGGCACAAGGAACGGTGTACGACTGCGACGTGTCTGAGGGGGCAATCACTTTGATTAGGACACGTTGGCTGACATGAAGAGTTTGAGTGATTTTGAGTTGCTCGCATGCCTTCCTCCTGTCGTCTTCAGTCAGTGGTTCCGGGCAGCCCTCGCACATCTCTCATAGGCCCTGTCTGTGCCCCTCCCTATCTAATACCAATGCAGCATAAAGTTGTGATAATAGTCGTCGTCTGCTCCCAGCCAAGTCGAGGATTGGTTTCAGAACATTATGCTCTGGGGGTGCCTCTGGGAATATATCCAGATTTTCATGGCAGTATGGGCCATTCATGCATACTCTCCATTCTCACATAAACTGCCTGCACCCAGCCCAAACATTTTGTGCACTTTCTCAAAAGTAACACGCCTGCTGTTGACAAACAGGTCACACCACACGGCAGCCACCATCTTTCCACCTGAGCAAAGTCCTATCTTTGATTATGTTGAGCAATAACAGCATAGGATCTGCAAACAGAGATCTCCTCAATACAGTGCTCACCACTCTTTTCCAAACCACCCCCATCTGTGATGTGAGGTAGGGTTCCCTGTGGCATACTCTGCCCCATCTTAAATGCCCCAGGTAGCGTATAGCGTTCCTACATGCCCGCAATGAGGGTCTTCTCTCAGTCACTACCGTCCTTGAGCCATTGGACCGAGTGCTCTAGTCTTATTGCAGCATAGTAAAAAAATAAATCAGGTAGTGCCAGTTACTAGAGTGGACAGTTTAACCCGTGCCCGTGTTAAGCTATCAACCTTGAAAAATGTAGTCTTGTATACTGCACATGAAGTTCTTTAAGTCATACAGTCAGCGCAGCAAAATCTGCATTTTTGCAATATGTGACCCATTATGGATCGGAGTACAGATTTTCAGAACTCCATTGACTGAACCACCCTTATCATATTGAGAGTGTTCTGGGCCTTAGGGTCGTGAGTGATCTGAATCCCCAGGTACTTACAACCCTCAGTTTCCCACTTCCGGCCTAACTTCGGTAGGCGGGTATTCCAATTCCTTCCGATCTTTCGTAAACAGAGCCTTTTTTTTTAACTCTGAGTTGTTCTCAAGGCAGAGAGCTCTCAAAATTTCTCCAACTCATCAAGCAGCTGCAGTAGCGAGCAGCCTTGGTCTTTCAAATAGATCACTGCGTCATCCATATAGAAGGGCACAATATTTGTTACAGGCCCTATCACGATATCCCAAGGTTCCGTGGTTTGGACACATTGCAAAGAATATAACCAGTCTTGTTTTGTTTTCTCCATAATACACTTGTCCAAAATCACAACCCTTTGAACACTGTGGCAATGGACTCTGCATACAACAGCTTGAACCAGCCATTAAAATGCTGCCTCTCTGTGAAAGGGGAAGAGCGCCCGACCTCACGTGCAGCTAGGAAGACCCCAACAACTTATTGTGCAGCAACAGTGGTATTGCCTGCTGCAAGTTGGCAGGGATGCCATCCGTTCCAGGCGTTTTACTCTTTCTCATCTGCTCCAATGCCTCTCTCAACTCCTGCAGTATGAGTGGTGCCTTCATACCAGCCTTCTGCTCATTTGTCAGCAATTGCGCCCGCCCTTGCTCAAATACATATGTACTTCTGCTTAAAGAAAATAAAACAAAGAGCTTCGGCATGGTCAACACACGCCACAGTGCTATGTTTTGATTTGCTTTGAGCCGTAATGCACAGCAGTCCACACTGCTGTGCAACATCTTTAAAAAACATTAAGACAAATAGCTTGTGCACAGCTATTAGGCATAGGTAATGTTTTTTAAAGATGTTGCACAGCAGCAAGTGCTGCTGTGCAATTGGACTTTATGTAAGCAAAAAAAGTGCAATGATGCAGTCCACGCTGGCCGTGCCATAGCGCCATGTTTTATTTAATTTGAGCCATGTTGCACAACAGCCTGTGCTGCTGTGCAACATAATTTAAAAAAAAGTTACAATGGCAATAGGCCTCACCTATTAGCATTGCTAATGCTTGTTCTGTTTATCACTCAAGGAATGACAATTGCTACGCTCAGACTTAACAAGTATAAACGTCTGTGATAAACCAAGCAGTGCTTGTTGACATAGTCAAAGTGTATCCTGATTATTGCAGGATGTAGGACGTTCGTGCTCTCCGATTTCGCTCAGCTACCAAATCCTGTAGTATTTGATTTAGGAGATACGGCCACAGGCATAGTAAGCGAGGTAGGGAAGAATTTTCAGTCATTGAGAAGGGGTAGAGTAATTCACAAGTATGCATTCTACACCTGACTTGCTTTACTCAGCCTGCACGTTATGAAATTAGATGCCCAGAATTTCCACTTTTTAAATAAGTGACTAGACAATAACATATGAAAGCCTGATATGCAAATGTGTCTAGCAATTAAGTCAAAACAATCTTCTCTGGTGCTTTTTTCCTGATAAGTGTTCATTTGTTATAGGCTTTTGTATATTCTCGACTTTGTAACATTCCAGAGGGCTTGCTTTACAGCATAGTGTATATTAGTAATTCGGATTTAACTAGATCTGACGTGTGTCCCTTGTAGGAAGTTGGCTCTGTATATTCTATATCAAAATGACATATAGTGTGCACAGAATCCAGGGGTTCCCCAGACGCTTATCAGAGGCTAAAGTACATAATACTAATGCTCTCTTTTGTGGTAGTGTGGTCGAGCTGTTAGGCATTTTTTGTACATACACAGTAAAGAAATGAGGCACACACTCAATGACTAGCTCCAGGACAACGGTTTTCATATAGCAAAAATAAATTGTGTAACTTTATTTCTAGAACCAGAAGAACTTTGTTGTGGGTAAGTACAGTTGTCAATAGGTATCAAGCATATGTATCAAATGTATTTTGTTTGCTTTTTGTAACTAAATCAGTGTACATTAAGTTGCAATTTTCTATTTCAAACTTTGACAGTGCAATTTCCCATGTGCGTCCATACAGTCCTACAGGGGGAAAAGTATTAGTATAGTTAGCAGGTAAGTACACAACTTACGGCTTTAGTCTTCAGAGGTCATGATGTCCATAGGTCGAAGTTTAGGTTGACCCCAAAAGTGCACCAGCAGCAACACAGGGCTGGCAGAGTGTAGTGGTCAAAGTTGGTGTCAGATTTGTAATGGAATCCTATGAGGACTGGGGGTGCTCAGTAGAAAGCAGATTGCGGGTAAGTACCCATGGTTCCAGGACACAGGCCTGGGGGGGTTTAGGTCAGCACTGGGGGGCCACCGGATCACACCAAACACACACCCTCAGCAGCACAGGGGCGGCTAAGTGCAGGGTGTAAACACAGAGCTGGGCACCCAATGCTTTTCAATAGGGCAGCCCCGGGGGTCACAAAAGATGCTGCAGGCTGGGTCCAGGGGGTCTGTTCCAGGAAACCAAAGGCTGGGCAGGTAGGGCAGGCGCCTGCTGGCCGTTGCTGGACCGTCGGTCAGATTCCCCAAGGCCAGGCGGCTGCAGGGGTCTCCTTGGGCGTCTGGTATTCTTGTCTGATCTGGTCCCGGTCAGGGGGAGCTTGTGGATTCAGGCTGCAGGAGTCATTGTGTTGGCCAGGAGGGGTCAACCCAGGGTGGACACAAGGTCGGAATTGCCTGGGGACCTGCGTATCCAGGGCGGTTCTGGAGTCCTCTGGGGGTTTGTAGAGGTTGCTGGTCCTGCAGGATGCGTCACCTTTTTGGTGCAGGATTCTTTGAAGTTGCACACAGGCCGGTAGGGCTGGGGCCAAGTGAGTTGGTGTCTGGAGTCTTCTCTGCTGGGGTCGGCTTAGCAGGCCTTCTTCTTGTTTCTTTCTTTTTTCTTGAGGTCTCCAGGAATCTGGGGAGCTAGGTTCAGAGCTACCCTTAAATCCTAGATTTAGGGGCATTACAGGGGTCAGAGGGCAGTAGCCAAAGGCTACTGTCCTTGACGGTGGCTTCACCCTTCCTGTGCCCACTCCCTTTGGGGAGGGGGGCGCACATTCCTTACCCTATTGGTCCCTGCCCCCCAAACCAAGATGGAGGATTTCGCAGGGAGGGGGTCACTTCAGCTGGGGACACCTTAGTGGTGGACCTAGCCGGAGTGGTCACTCCTCCCTATTTTATCTAATTTTTCTTCCAGACTTGCCGCTAAAATTGGGGCTTCGTCCTGGGGCGGGCATCTGAAGTGCCCTGGGGCACTGTAACAGGAGACCGCCAAGTATTGCAGTTCCTGCATGGGGAAGGTGTGAAGCACCTCCACCCAGAGCAGGCCTTGTTCCTGACTCCAAAGAGCACAAAGGCTCTCACACCATGGGGTCAGAAACTTGTCTTTTAATGGCAAGCTGGCACAGACTGGTCAGCCTTACACTAAAGGGTTGGTTAAAAGACAGGGGGCATCTCTAAGATGCCCTCTAGTTGCTTCGCACAATAAATCCAGCACTGGCATTAGTGTGGGTTTATTGTGCTGAGAAGTTTGAAACCAAACGTCCCAGCCTTCAGTGAAGCCATCATGAAGCTGTGGAGTTTGTAATGACAAACTCCCAGCCCATGTTCTTAATATGGCCACACTGCACTTACAATGCTTAAGAATGGACATAGACACTGTAGGGGCATATTGCTTATGCAGCTGTGGTATAGTGCACCCTGCCTTAGGGCTGTTAGGCCTGCTAGCGGGGTGACTTACCTATGCCATAGGCAGTGGTTGGTAGGCATGGCACCCTGAAAAGGATGCCATGTCGACTTTACATTTTTCCCCCACCAGCGCACCCAATCTGCAATGGCAGTGTATGTGTGCTTAGTGAGGGGCCTCTTAGAGTGGCACAATACATGCTGCAGCAGTTAGGGACCCTCCCTGGTCACAGATCCCTTGGTACCACTGGTACCTTTTACAAGGGACTTAGCTGTGTGCCAGGGGTGAGTCAATTGTGGGAAAATGGTACAGCTTAGGGAAAGAACACTGGTGCTGGGGCCTGGTTTGCAGGATCCCAGCCTCTTTCAGTCAAGTCAGCATCAGTACCAGGCAAAAAATGGGGTTGGGGTAACCATGCTAAAAGGTGCACTTTCCTACATCCATTCATTCATTCATCAGTTGCTGCAACTCCTCCGTCTGTAGGGTTTCTCAATGTCACAAGGGTCTAAACCGCTCCATTTCCAAGAGTTTCAGGAAGCATAGGTTGATGCTTTCTATCCTCCGGCTTGGGTTCAGGGCATACGAGGATCAAGGATCCAAAGCGGAGAGTCACATGCCTCTATGTTTTTATTGCTTGAAGGCTAATTGCTCTGCGTTAAGTAACACACAGGAGATCCTGACTGGTGCCTAATGAGGTACAAATGCCTTGGATTTTTCTTCCTGTAGGCTTTGGGCTTGATAGAGTATTTTTAACTTGATCCATAAGTTCAGCAAATGCAAGTGGTGTGCTTTTACAGCTAACAAATTTTAAAGACATTAGAGAATCTCGGTTTTGTAATCTTGATGCCTGTTGTTGCGTATTTTACGAATGGCTCTTTGGATGTTGTAGTAAAGTAAGAGCTTCTTCTCGGGGATTTATTCAGATGCACACTAGGACTGGGCTAAATCACAATTTTTCTTGTGAAATTCCTTGAACATTTAACAAAAACAACTTATTGTAGCAAAATGTGCTTTGCTGGTATATCATGTTTTTCGTTAACCAAAAGGCATCTCTCATTAAATGATTTCACTAGATACTGGTGGGAGACTGGATCGAGCAGTCCCCTCTTTTCACACGAGACTCTATACTGTGCGATGCGCTCTTGGGTTGCAAAAAAAGAAAAAAATATGCAGTCACGTCATTTCAAATGTCACGAATTTCGCTGGCGTAATTAAAATTTCTCCCAGGCCTAGCAAAAACAATGATTGCTTTGATTGAAACGGAAGACGACAAAAATGAGTGCCGTTCATTAATTCGTGGTTCAAGGGTAACCATGTCCAGGTGTACAAGTGTCCTTCCTTGTCTTTTTGCCTCTTCGTATTTTTGCAGTGCACTATTTTTATTTGTATTTTATAAGCATTTCAGTATTATTCCTGGACTTGCAAAGGTATACAACTTCTTCTTTATGTTGATTTCACCCTATCTGCCATCTCTATTGACACTTTAGTTACAACAAAAACTGTATGATTCTGTGCCACTCTATTTTGTTACTCCACGCCATTGTACACCACTCAGTGCAACTCTACACCACTCAACTCTTCGCTACTCTAATGTATGCCACTGTACCGCACTCCACGCCACTCTTTACTGCACTCCACTCTGCCATTCCATTTCACTCTACGCCTCTCGAGTCCCACACTACTCCACTTCAACAATACCACTCTACTGTACTCTATGCTACTCTATTCTACACCACTGAACATATTCCACTCCACTCTATGCCACGGTACTCTATGCCACTCCACGCCACTCTTTTCTGTGCCACTCGACCCTATGTTAATCTACTGCACTCCACCTCACTCCTTGCCACTCTACTCCATGCCACTCCATTCTACTCTACAGCACTCTAGTCCACTCTGCTCCACTCAACTTCATACAGTGCCTCTCTGCAGCACTCTACTCCACTCCACTCTCCACTCCGTCATTCTACATTATGCCACTATACTCCATGCCACACCAATCTTCACTACGCAACTTTACTCTGCTATATGCGACTGTGCTCTACGCCACTCTACTCCATGCCACTCTTCTCTGTTCCACTCTTAATTTACACTAATTTACTCTACACAATTCTATTCGACTCTACTCTACACCACACTACTCCACTTCACTCTGCACTATCACTATCCCTCTCCATGCCACTCTGCACTACTCCACGCTTATCTACTGCACTCCACCTCCCTTCCTGCCACTCTACTTTATGCCCGTCTAAGCCACTCAACTCTTTGCCACTCAACTCTATGCCACTTTATTCTACTTTACACCAGTCTAGTCCACTCTACATCATTCTACTCTACTCTATGCCACTCAGCTCCACTCCATACAGTGCCTTTATGCAGCACTCTGTGCCACTCCACTCTACACTACACCACGCCATTCTACTCTGCGCCAGTCTACTTTACATTGCTTCACTCTACACCACTCCGCGCTACACTATGCTACTCTGTTGTACACCACTTTGCTCTATGCCACTCTAGTCCAGGCCACTCTACTCCACTCTAGTCTACACAACTCTATATAACTCTACTCTGCGCCACTCTACGCCACTCTTCTCTACACCACTGTACTCCACTCCACTCTGCACTACACATCTCCACACCACTCTGCGTCACTCTGCTGCTCACAGTGCCACTCTACTCCACTCTGCACCACTCTACTCTGTACCACTCTAATCTACGCCACCCCACTCTTCTCCACTCCACACAATGCCAGTCGATGACATTCTATTCCACTCAAGTGTATGCCACTCAACTCTACGCCACTCGGCTTTATGCCTCTCTATTTTACACCTCACCACCTTATCCCACGCCACTTTACTCTATCCCACTCTACTGCACCTGACTCTATGCTACTCTACTCTGTCAGTCTACACAGTGCCACTGCACACCATACCACTCCGCTATACGCACTGTACGTCACACTACCTTTCTCCACTCCACTGTATGCCACTCTACACCATTCTGCTCTAGTGCACTCAACTCTACACCACTCTATACCAGTCTAATCTATGCCACTCTATACCAGTCTAATCTATGCCACTCTATACCAGTCTAATCTACGCCACTCATTGCCACTCCACTCCAGTCTACGCCACTTCACACAATGCCACTCTTTGCCACTCTATTCTACTCAATTTACTGTAAACCACTCTACTTTGCAGCACTCCATTTTATGCCACTCTACTGTATACCTCACAACTCCACTTTATCTAGCTCTACGCCACTCCACGAGGTGCCACTCTACATCACTCCATGACACTCTACTCTGCCACTCAGCTCTACGCCACTCTGCTCTGCGCCATTCTTCGCCACACCACTCTACTCCACTCCACATAATGCCACTGTATGGCACTCTACGCTACTCCACTTTACCCTGCACCACTTTATGCACTCTACTTTATGCCAAGCCACTCTGCTCCACCCCACTCTATGCTACTCTACTATATGCCACTCTACACAACGCTACTCCACTCTACACCAATTTAATCAATGCCACTCTGTGCCACTCCACTCAGTGCCACTCTACACTACTCCACTGTATGCCAATCCAATTTACGCCTCCCCATTCTATTCCACACCACTGTGCCCCCCACTCTACTCTGTCCCACTGTATCCCATCCCACTCTACGCCACCCCACTCTATGCCACTCTACTGCACTCTGTTCTGTACCAGTCTACTCCACTCCACAACACCCTTCTCTGTGCCACTGAACTCTGTGCCACTCCACACAGTGCCACTGTGTGGCATTCTACTCCCCTCTACGCCACTCAGCTCCCCTCCCCTCGATGCCACTCTACTCTGTGCCACTCTTCACCACCATGATGAATAATCCATCAGAATAAAAGGTCCTCTCTTGTGATATAGGGAAAGGTAATCTCGGATTCTGGAGTAGTGCAGGCTGGGTCTATTTAGGCCTTTTTGTTTAGTGTTATCCTATACTACGGATACACTCCACGGTACAGTCCCTCTGCTTTGGAAGATTACCTTTCCCTATATCACAAGGGAGGACCTTTTATTCTGCTGGATTATTCATCATTTTTGGTATAGAACCACATTTGAGGTTTAACAGAAGTACTCTATGAACTGGCCTTTTTCAACTTTAGTTTCTGAGCCTTGAAAAAGTCTGTGAGGACGAAACACGTTTTGGCTGTTTCTGAACTCTCATATGCCTGTTCTAACATGTGGACTTGAATATCTTTGAGTACTAATTGAATTTCCCAATAAAAAGGATTAAAGTATTTCCTCAACTTTACTCATCTTGGACTTATTATTTTGGAGTGCCCTGGTTGCTCTTTCGTCTTGCAAAACATTTACTATGTGAACCGTTCTGTGAGTGAAAATTACACAAAATCACGTTATGCAAACGTTCATGATTTCCGGGTAATGTGAAATTCCTTAATTTCACAAATTTTGTCCGAGCCTACAAAGGGCTGTGATTTTTTTTAAATTACAATATATACTGTCACAGGGTCCCTGTCTGCGTTGCCTTTTTTCTTTGGCATAGAATAACAATGAATCTCTTTTCACAGATATGGGCTCATTATGCCAAAGAAGCTCCTGCAGAGACCTGCCTTTTTGCCAAAACATTCAGCATTTGCAGACGATTCAGATGAAGAGGTGAGGTATCGCATTATTCCTTTACTTCCTTAAGGAATGGACTATACCGACCTTGCACACAGTCACATGTTAACACACCCAAATGTATATTGTGAATGCGCTCCAAAAATATAAACAGTAGTTCATATTTTGATCACTTTGAATCGGCTATAACTGTACGAAACAGCTCAAAACTGATTATCTTTGCGACTCAACTATTTCAAAATATTCTGCAACAATATATTAACCAAATAACCTTGGAAATTCACATTCTGTCAGTTTGCCTATTTATGTGTGATTTACGGTAATATCTAGGAACCACGTGAAAGAGTATTAGAAAACAGATATCGGGAATAATTTAGTTTACAGGGTGCTCAAATATAAATAAATGAAAGAGGACAATAGTGATTACAGACTGCTAACCTTCTATATAGAGATGCATACTAACCAACTGTCTGTGTACGGAAGACCTATTGTCAGTTCACATTTGGCTTAGAGCCTGCCCACTGCTTACCATTGGTTGGCTTCATTGTCAGTCTCATATGTTTACTTTTGGTTCATTGCCTTGAGAGGGATTTACTTCCTCTTCAACTGTTTGTCCCTCCTGTGGAGCATGGCCTTCCACTGCTTGCATTTAAGTACTTCATCAGAGTGCAGGTGTTTTCCAGCAGTCTACCTCTTGTTCTTCTCTTGCCCCCTCCTCATTGCTCTGTGTTGCTTTGTCTAGCCCACGTGCTTCTCCTCCGCCTACCTCTGTGATGTGCTTGCCTGAATCTTCCTGGCTTTGTTTCTCCCACTCTGCTCTACATTGCTTTCCCTACCCATGGACTTCTGTTCTTCCCCCGCAGTGGTTTGCCCAAAGCCATGTTTAATGGTTAAGATATGTTAAAGAGATATACAAGCACCCACTTGACTTAATATGACTGCAGCAAAACTTGCCATTATTTTATTTGCCCAAAATGTGCTACATAATTATTCTGCCTCTGCTGCGGATTCCTGCACGAGTGCCACATATTTCTAAGTGCCTTGTTAACATGTTATTGTTGAATAGAGGTGGATATTATGTTCATATGCTTTGGAAGAGCATTCATGATTAAGGAAGGTTTACTTTTTGAAAGCCTCTTGACTTGATAGACATCATTTTATCATCAGTGTCAAAAATAGCCCGTCATAGGAATTAATATTTTATATGCAGTTTAAAAAAAAATATTATATATATATATATATATATTTGAAAAGAAATGGTGCCACATAAGGCACCAAATATGTATTACCTTTGATCTGTTCTCTTCTCTCCCTTCTTTGCTCCCTCTCGTAACAAAGTATGTGATTTCCAGGACCACAGGCTCCTTCTTTTTAAGTATGGACCTGGTGGAATGCTCGGGGGAGTTTTCTACCCTTCTGTTTCCAAAATACAATCTGTGGATTTTTTCAGTGTGAAGATTTCACTAAATCCAGTGTTTGAAAAAACAGGGGATCCTGATATCTACCCAGCTATTATTGAGCTAGATCCCGGATGGCCCTAGTCAAATGTGCTGTGATGCAATTTCTGCGGTTCAGCGGACGTCAGGACACAATCAGAGCAGGTGTGTAGGTCACATTTTCAGTCCCAGCAGGATCCACCCCCAAAAATGCCCCAAATAAAGGGTCATCAGTATTCCTTTTGTTCATATCTTTTTATGGCTCGGAGCTCGATGGACGTTAACAAACACCTCGATGCCAGTGCCATTGAGAAAGCAAAAACACTCATAACTCCACACGTGAATATTAGATAAGCTGCCACTAGCGAGCAGATGTTTGACTTTTATAAGCTCTGCATGTGAGATATCCACCAGTTAGGTTGCTGCTATTATACCGTGGAGCTTACTGAGTACACAGAGCTCTGTGGAGTAAATGCCTTAACCACATGAGATATTTTAAACTGCATCGGGATTGAGACTGAATGAGTGAGATAAAGCAGATTTCCTATCACGTTTGACTGGTTGCTAATTTCTTCGGGGCAGTTGACTGGCAGACTTTGCTCCTCATGACTTGGCCCTTTTCTGTTGCCACAGCATCACGCCCAAAATATGAAAGCCCAGAGTACGTTTTTTGCATTTCCAGGATTGAGTTTCTTGTTTTTAAATGTTCCCTTGCCTCCTGGTTTCCTTTCTCTCTTACCTCCGTTCTTGCATCCAGCACTGGTAGAATGTGAATATTGTCTGGAAGAATAAATATTTCAAGGGTGTAGTGTGCAGAAAAAATCTTCAAAATTATCTAGCTACCAAAATATCGATATGCACTTAATTCCACCACATAGAATTTACCCACAAGTATTCTAGGACTGTTGTTATGGTATCTAGTGTGCGCTCTTTTGCAGTACACAAGCAGTAATTTAACTCTGTCCTACAATAAATGAAAATCGAGTTTGACTGTATTTGGGACTTTTTAAAGTGTTCAGTATTTGTGTACAAATATCATTTTGGTGTGGTCTTTATTGTTCTAATTTTTGTTTTTAAAGTCTGTATTTTTATATGGCACTTTGACTGTACCTTCTTTTAATAATTAATACCTTATTTGAAGACAGATCAGTTTACAGAGCATTTTTCCAGCTACTAATTTAACAATCACTAGCTTCTCATGATCTGCAATTGACTCTCACATCATCTCTGAAAAACTTTCATGTATTAAAACAGACCCTCCTCCCACTAAGGCTACTCATGTAGGCCTTCCATTCCCTTCTATAGTTCGAACAGACCATGGCCATCAAAAACACTTGTCCCTTGAGTTATACTTGCACATTACGGCCCTGACATAATAAACAAACCCTGTAAAACATCTCGCTCCCCCTATGTTCACAGATAAACTAAATCTCAGTGATTCTAAAAATTGCCTTCTGGAAACATAAGCGCTAGGTCAATGCATTTTAAAAAGCGATTGTATTGTGTGCAAACTTTGCTTAAAGCAGAGTCTGGTTTCTCCATCTGAAGACTATTTTTAATGTTGGGTACTATATAAAATTGGGACTTGTGATGGAACATAACTGTGTATTGGTAATCGACTCAGCAGAATCAGTGAAGTGCTTATGAATGTTCAGTTCACAATCTGCATGTTGTTTTCTAAAGCAGTAAAATTTAAAATGTTCAAAAATACTTTTTCTACATGATATCCCGAATACTGTGGGGGTTCAAAGTGGTCTTGTCTGCATTTGACACATTGCTAGAAGAATATCTTACCTCTCCATCCTAAGATAGCAAGTTGTGTAGAACATTATCATAGCGTACACTGGCAAAGAAGTGACTTTTATTCCTGTCATGCCATGCAGGCAAAATCTTACCCCATATGAAGACATGGCACAAGGAAGTCACTATCACTCTTTAAGTGATTACAGGATTGCTGGTATTCTGACACATACTCATGTCAATATTCACCCCAAAGGTTTTATTCTGGACTTGACATAGACCAGTGCTTACAACCATGATCCCTCTACCGACAGTGGGATTGATGAGATTCAGCTTTCAGGTGCACTCCCTCCCGAATCTCAGATCCAAGAAGTGATTGTTATGCATGCACACAGTGTCATTGAAATAAGCCATGAACCAGGACTTAGTATGCCCACATGCCATCCATTAGGGATTGCTGCATTCACTTCATCACCTGTGTGCTATCATTCTCTTCAACCAGTTCCACAGCCTTTTCTGCCACATTTCCATTTCAATATATGAAAGCTTCAGCCCTGTTCCTATTCTACTTGGCTACAATCTCATCAGTTACCTTGTACAGAGCAAACAACTTTGCTTTTTTCCAGCCCTGGCAAACTTTTCAAGGTTGTCACCAACACTCTGCTCAACCTACCAACCTACCCTGATTCAGCCCCCATCTCCACTTTTAGTAACTGTCAGGTTGGCTTTGTTTTAAAATGGGGTACAGCAAAAATTACTCTAGAAGATCTTCAAGTCAGTCCATGGCCTGTCGCCTTTTAAGTCACTCATACTCTCTCTACACCCAAACCATCCTGTCTACTCACAAACCCTCTTGTTACACCATATTCTTGAAAACATTTATAGACCTGTCCTGTATTCGCTTGGCTTTAGCACCTCTTGACTAGAATAGCCCAAAACAAATTTGGGAGCTGCCATCTCCAGAGTAAGTTCACTTGGGAACCATCTCTTCTGGCAAGAGGATCCTCATCAAAACGTCATCCCATCTAGATTAACAGGGTGTTCGTATCAAATGGCATGAGCCTCCTGGAGTACAATGTATGTCTGAACAATGTATTGATTGTTTTATAAGTTTGTACCGCTATACTCTAGCTCAGTCATTCCCAGGGCCATTTTGTAAATGATTGTATCTGTGTAAGATCTCACTTTATGTCTAAAGTGAACTGTTAATATATATTGCTATCTAGTCTCTTCACGTGTGCATTGGTGTTGAAAATATCGATTACATTTCCTAACACTTCTTGGTTTATCTACTACTCTGTTTCAGATTCTTATCTCGTGTTGATTGATCTACAGTCTTTCTTGTGCACCTAATATCGCCCTATTTACATTATTACTTGTCCTACAATATTTACAGCATTTCTTACACAGTTACCGTCAATACCAAATGCTGCCTCATTTACATTAATAATACTTTTTCATGTATAGCATTCACCACGTTACTTAAATGCAATCAACACCAATGCCACATCCTTTACAGTAATATTATTAGTTGATGTACGTTGTTTGCTGCATTTCTTACACAGAGGCTATCAGTCCCTAATACTACAACGTGACCCATGATAGTGATTATTAATCTACCGTTTATACAGCATTTCTTAAGCAAATTCGATCAGTCACAAATAGTGCTTCATTTATGTGACTCACGTGATTGCAACTGTGAGCTCTACTTTCACACGTACCACATCTATTGCTTCTTGTTTTACCCTCGAATAGTTATGAAAAAAGGTGCAATTTATTCTGGTCCAGGATTTTTATCATCTTTTTTGTCACTGGGGCATGAATACTAATGTTGTTGTTGTTGTTGTTGTTATATCTTATTATTATATCTTGTTATCATAACAGGTGTTATTATTTTTATCATTGTTGTTTCTATGATTTAATTATTAATTATTGCTATTATTATTGTTATTATTATTATGTTTATTATTATTATTATAACTCTTGCCCAGATATTCGGTTGTAGGTCCAGTGTTTTTCCGGAGCTCGAAACTTTATACTCCTCATACTTCTGGGTGCTGTGGCAGGCCTTAAGGGGCGCACTTGTGGATTTCAAGCCATTGTTATGGGGCAATGTTTGTCAGAATCAACTGTTTTGTTCTATTTTTTTTATTGCGCCACGAAAGAGGAATATGATCGCCCTAAAGCTGCCCTGAAAAAGGTTGTTTTATGTATGCAAGGATTTTCTGTGGCACATTACCCTTGGGTTTTCCAAGCGAGGAGTAAGGAATCCAACAAGTGAAATCGTCTAATGGGGTTTAAAGTAGCAACACCTTAACAGATGAGTTTCAGGCACGTCTTTCGCATCCCTGGTGGGAAGGGTTTTATGTTCGAAAAGCTCAGTGTGCTATTTGCATTTCTACAATTAGTTGCATTTGTCTTGTGTATTTCCCCCTTATTCTTGTAGCTGATTGTAGGCTTTGAGATGGTTCGCCACTAGTCCTGTCCTATGTTTGTGGGTGTACCCACGGCTGCCACCAGTATCCAGCGAAGAAGAGGGAATTATTTCATTTAAACTAAATCTCTGACATTCTAAAAGAAATTGAAATAGTTTTGTCATTAACAAGTTGACTGCATGTGTTGACTGTCTAACTGTGTATTAAGGGATGCCAGCTTTAACTAAGCCCCTTGGCAGGCACATTGTGAAATGTTGAATGGATGCCCATGATTTTCACAGCTATCTTTTTACCATTTATAGAAGTGCAAAATGATGGGCGGCCTGTTCACATAACTGTAGGTGGTCGCCTCGTACACTGAGTAAAGTGGAGCATCAAATTCGTGGAAAAAATATTAATTAAAAAAATAAAATGAAAAAGAAAATCGAATTGAGACTGTTGCTGGGAACCCTGCTTAGCTGTTAAAGGTTTACTTCTGTTTAGCTTTAAACCAGTGACTTGTTTGTAGAATGTGTATTATTTTTTACCATGCCTATTTCATAGCCTCCATCATAACTGCATAGAGGTGGGTTGCACCAGCATCTCGCCTACTCTTCTTCTCATGTAAGAGAAGGCTTGATGCTGTTGTAGCCCGCCTGTATGTGTCTCACAAGACTGAGCAAAAATAGCTAACATCAAAACCGCTTGCAAATTATACAAAATTAGTGTAACCCTTTTCTTTAACCGGCGTAAATGAAGTACGAAAGTAAAACCGTTTCTAAAACAAAGCTGTATTTGCCCTCTAAAATTGTGTATTGTAATCCTCAATATCACTGTCTACCTCAATTAAATACAGAGTGTATTACCGCATTATGTTCATGTTGTCCACAGAAGGTCTCCATGTGGACACAAGAACTAGTGTTCAAACTTCTGGGGCCATACCATAATGTTTTCTGTGCTGCACCACCGCAGGAGTCAACATGAATCTTTTTAGCGAATTGAGTTCATGCTTTAACTTGAAATATCTCCGACTTAATGCATGTTATACTGACAGCAGAGCATTAAAAAACAAGGTAATAATTACATCTTTGTGTTTCCGAGCTCTGCGTCCGAGAAAAGCATGCATCAGCTCAGAGATATCTTGAGGTAAGGTATGCACTCAAAATGGGGCAGGGCTTGGCAAGATGTCTGACAAGACTTAAATCTCATCAGCTCCTGCCAGCTGGCTGTAATCCTTCTTAATCCTGCCATATTCTGTGGTGCCATAGATCCAGCTGGGGCACCACAGTTGAGTGGGTGACCGATGTGAACAAACGGCTCCCTGGAATGCCCTTGGTGCAACACAGGGAGCTGTAAGGTTTCGGCACCATGGCATTTGAGGTAAGGCCTGCCCTACCTGACAGCCCTTGGTCAACATCAGGCTGCCGGGTGACTGTCAGGGTGATTGCAGGGGCAGAGCCCCCGAGCAGATGAGCCTGATTGGCGGTGGTGGTGATCTGCTCTGTCTAAATTGTGGCAGTCGGAGGATCCTCGCTGACCCGACTGGCTGGAGCTGGGGTGGCCAGGAGGCTGACGGACTGTTCTGCAGAGGCAGGTGCTGGCCTATGTGCTACGGGTAGCACTCTAATGGTGAGTGCGTCAAGAGGCTGCGGGGCTCCCCCGGTGGAGTTATCTGGGATATGGGGGCCCAATTGAAATTGCTGAGGCCCTTGTAACAGACCATTATCTTGAGGCTGAGCCTGTAAGGACACTGAAGCGTCCAACTTGGAGCATCCGCAGCTCCTTGGTCGGATGCGGTAGGCTGCAAATTCTTCATAGTACTTGGTGATGGCAGTAGGGGCGGCCCCACTTCGGTATCGTGCTGAGGTGGAGTGTGGTGGCACGCTATGACATAGGCATTACCCTAGGCGACGGGGGACCTGGAACGTCCCTGCAGGGGCCCCCTGGGGCCTGGGCCTCTACTGGTGCAAATGGAGCCCTTTCTTTAGAAGAGCAGAGGGACTCTTAAAAAGTAATTGGGCCCAGGAGGGCTTAATTGGAGGCAGAGGCTGGCCCGTCTGATGGGCCCCTCGGAATGGTGAGTGCCTGACTCAGCATGCAAGAGCAGGGGCGGCTTATGCCCAGTTCACTGGGTGAGGGCTCAGGAGTGTTTCCCCGGAGGTTACCAGTCGAGGGCCAGATCGGATTGACTCAATAATATAGTGTGGCCCCATGTGAAGTCAGAGGAAGAGGCTGTATTGTATGTGGACAGTAGGTTGTCTCCGAGTGAGACCAAAGGAGGCCCTACTGGATGTAGTAACATTGGTTGGGCCATGTGTCCCACCAGGGACCCGGGTCATAAGATGACAGTTCTGGTGGGGAAGCCCCAGTGCGCAGTGGTGGAAAACTGAGGCAACAAAGAGACTGAGGCAGGTGTCCACGATGCATAAGGACTTGGTAGTCAATTTAGGAACGTAGAAGAAGGAAGCATGCAAGAGTGGCAATCGCCGGGTCCTCAGGTTAGGAGGGGGGACTTAAGCCAGCCACCGGCGAATATCTGTGACTGCGGTCAAGCACGCTGCCCCAGAAAGGGTCCAGATTCCTTGTTCTGGGAGGGAGGCTGTGGCCTACTGGCAAACTCATCAGGTGAAAGACAGTTCCCCAAGAGCAGTGGCCTCCAACACCACTACCCAGTACACAACTCCACACCCTGGCTCTCAGTGGAGGGCTCGCCAGAAGGGGTGGCGGGGCTCTCAGCTGTTTCTCCAGACCACAAGACTGAACCATCACAGGTTCTACTTGCAGCCATTCATGAGTCACACATGGCCCTGGAGCATAAGATGGAGACAGTTTCTATTTATGTCAACCTACTCAGGGCAAACTTGCGTAAAGTGGCAGAAAAGTGCCACTACAGCAGAAGGTAACATTGAAACAATGCAAGGGGATGTGGCAGCTCTCAAGCAGCAGATGTCCCGAATGTCTATGGGCACAACAGAATTGGAAGATAAGGTGGAGGATGCAGAGGGCTGCTCCTGCCGCAGCAACATCCGCATCCTGGGGTTCCCGGAGTGAGTGGAGGGGACATCGGCACAGGGATTCTTGGAACACTGGAGCCGGCAGCTTTTGGGAACCCAGGGCCTGTCAGAGTTCTTTGTTGTAGAACGAGCATACCACATGCTGGTGCCTCCTCCACTGCCTTAGGCCCCCGCCTTCATAGCAAAGATATTTAATTATAGGGACAGACTGTATCCCGAAGGCCACCAGAAAGCAGACAGTCCACAAGTTTGAGAATCAGTCCATTGCAATTTACTCCGATTACACCAAGAGAGTGCAGGAGCTGCACAAATACTTTTTTTGGCTGGTGAAACAGAAATTGCGGAATATGAATCTTAAGTACGTGCTGCTGTATCTCCCAAAGCTGAAGGTCCTGTGCAGTGGGAAGGCACGTTTCTTGAACCACCCTGAGGAGCTTTGGGACTGGCTCGAGGTATGGGACAAGGCTACTTGAGAATGCGGGGGCAGCTCCCGTAGGCAGTCGGACTGGGGCTCCTGGAGAAGCCAGTTCAGTCGGAACCCAGGCTTGGATGGTACAATGCGGGTGGGGAGGTCGGGGGTCTCTCAGGTTTCTGAGATGGACAAACTCCTGCAATGGAGGTCCTAGCACCGGACACTTATACTATTCACGTTAACCTAATACTGGATTCTGATCTAAGGGCATAACAGTAACGGTAATCTGTCTGAAATGGGCGGACAGTTAAGGTTGAGCTTTCTAGGCTCTGTAGAGGGTGTGATGTAGGCATTGTAGATACTGTGCCACAAGTTAAATAGACGGAGCTGGCCGGCAAGAATGGGGAGTGGCACTATCCCAGTTGGATAGTTAAGGGCGGTTTTATGTGTGGTCTTGGCATCTTAGGAAATTGGCTGCACAATGTTTGTCGGTAGCGGGTGTTTTCGATTAACTGTTGTTGTTTTTTTCTCTATGCGTGCATGGTCTGAAAGTTGCATACAACATTGCAGGCCAATGTATGCCTGTTAGAAGGCATACAGGTATGAACAGGGACTTAAGATTCTGACCTGCAACGTCTGTGGGCTCGGTACATACATTAAAAGATAAAGAGTGCTGTCATTTATGAAGCGTCATGGGGTGTCCATTGCATGTCTTTAGGAAACACACCTTAGCGTGGAGGGTGCTGAGACGGCGCAGAAAAAAATGGAAGGATCAGATGTTCCATGCTTCCTACTCCACCTATGCTAGGGGAGTGCTGATATGGGTTGGCCCGGGGATTCTTTTTGCACCCATGTATGTGGAAGCAGGTATAGAGGGGAGATATTTGGTGTTGCAAGGACAGCTGGATTGGAGCCCTATTTCCCTGGTTAACCTGTACGCACCTAATGTGGAGGATGCCCAGTTTTTCTACAGATTTCAGGAAGAGATGGGGGTAGACCTAGATGGACCAATACTGTGGTGCGGAGACTATAATTGTGTGTTGGCTGGAGAGGCTTGACACAAAATTGCTGATGATAAGGGCACTGCGTGAAGTGATGGGCAATCTGGGACTCTTGGATGCCTGACGAGCACACCGGCCACATCACAAAGGGTTTACATATTATTCACCCATGTACAACACATAAGTAGGCTGGACAGAGTTCTGCTGGGGGATGTGTTGTCTGGTGCTTTGAGGGGAGTTGTGCAATGAGCGTCGTTTTTGTCAGACCACTCTCCTGTTTGCTGCGAGATGGACTTGGGGAGATCTTACATGCAGGCCAGACTTTGAAGTTTCCTTGCAGATGTGCTAATGAATATCATGGGCAGGGAGTATATCACAAGCTACCTCGACCTACCTGGAGGGGAATTGGGGCAAAGCGGATCCTGTCAAATTGAGTGGGAAGCCTTGAAGGCCGTAGTGAGTCGGGCACTGTGTGGGTCTAACCATTGTGGTCCGCAGGCATCTACTGCTGGAGCTGTGCAAGGAGGAACAAGAATTGGGAGAGCTGCAGGAGAGGGGACTGCCCCCTCAGGATCTCTGGAAGGAGGAGTATCTGTGGTTGTGCAGCAGTATTGCTGGAAAGTGGGACAGGCTGGATGCATACACACTCACACGGTATAGACATCGTCTACACCATGAGAGGGACAGGTCTGCGAGGCTCCTCACCTAGCTGTTGTGTATGGAGAATACCATACCCCCATACAACACTTGAAGGACGGGAACGCTGGTGACAACACAGGAGGTGGTGTTGGCAGTGTCTTAGCAACACATGGAGGGGGTATACCGCAGTAGTGCTTGATCTGATCCAGACAGTGTTTGGATGTACTGAAGCCACTGGGGATCCCTAGGGTCACAGAGATTGTGATTGAGGAGTTGGAGGCTAGCATTTCACTCGAGGAGCTATGTGTGGTACTTCAGAGGCTGCTGAGGGCCAAGGCACCCTGTGGGGGATGGGTTTCCTGTTGGATTTTACCAGGCATTCCCAACAGAGCTAGTTCAGAAATTGCTAGAGGTGTTCTTGGAGGCTGAGGAGCTGGGGCAGCTCCCTCCCAGCATGAGGGAGAGTTCCATATGCATGTTGCTCATACCAGGTTGGGGGGGATGGTTTTGACCCAGCAGCGTGTCACCCTCTGAGAATGGTTAGCACGGATGTCAAAATCTTGTGTAAGTTGTTAGTGAATCAATATGATATGTAGGTTGGTACACCCGGACCAATGTGGCTTTTTTCACCGGGTCGGTGCATTACCTTGAACTTTAGGCATGTGACGCACGTTCTGCATGAAGTAAAGGGTGCACTGGATGAGGTGGCAGTGGCATTGATTGATATCGAAAAAGCTTTGAATACAGTGGACTGGGTGTACTTCTTGAGGGTCATGGAGGCAATGGAATTTGGGCAGAGTTTCTGGGTTTTGATTTGCCTGCTATACATTGCACCGGGGGCACTGGGTCGAGTTGGAAACTATTGTGTGGATTGGTGGGGCATAGAGAGGGGCACCAGACAGGGCTGTCCGCTGTCCCCTCTGCTTTTCTCCTTTGCAATGGAGCTCTTGGCCATACAGGCCCAGCAGCCACTGCACAAATTGGGTATTGAGCTGGGCCGTAGTAGACATGTGATCTCCCTGTATGTATACAGCTTGTTGTTCTGTTTGCGATCCCCGCGCGAATCCTTGCAGATTCTTCTGCGACACCTTGAGGAATTTGGAATGGTGTTTGGTCTCAGAATTAACGGGAAGAAATAATTGCTGTTCCCACTAGGGGATAGTGGCGGGGGTCCCTGTTGAGATACTCTCAAACCTGGGGCTGCGTTGGGAGCTGGTGTGGCCTCTTCCACTATTTAGGTGTGATGGTGTGTATTTTGGCTAATTTCTTGGTCACCTACAGGGAAACCCACAAACTCTGGGTACCTCTAGAATCCCTAAGATGTTGGGGGAAAAAAGGACGCAAATTTGGTGTGTGCAGCTTATGTGGACAAAAAGTTATGAGGGCCTAAACCCAAACTACCCCAAAAAGCCCCCCCAAAAAAGGCTCGGCACCTGAGGGGGGGGGGAGGCCTGGCAGCTAAGGGGTTAAGAAATTTTCAGGAAAACTGATGAGTGGTGCAATTTAATGCATACTCGGTCAGCAACATAGATTAAAACATTAGGATGGTTTTAAACAATACTATGTACGGAACTTATAGTTTATTTCTGATGATTACTTACAAAAATGGCATGGCGCACTAAAAGACTTGGGGTGGTAGCAATAATCAGAACACGTAGTGTTTCGCGAACAAAAGGCCCAAAAGAGAATTGCTTTCAAGTGCTCTAAGAAATAGGGAGTATTGTATAAAATCCATGTGTCTATGAAAGGGGGTAGGGATAGAACGGATTCAGACATATGCCAGGCAACAATATAATTAGGGTATTCTCTGACATATGATTGACTCTGACTCGGCCCTGGCAGCCTTTTAGAGACGCTTCCTGTCACATTATTAATCACCAATTAGTAGGATTGCCAGTATTTTCCCAATGTGGCCTGCGTTGTTATTTCTAGGTCAGTAGACGAATTGGGAAAATAGAAAAAGCCTGTATTTCTTGCAACTTTGCGATATAAAATTATAAGAGCAATTATATAAAGATATCACTTCAGACGTTCTTTAGAGTTTAAACTATTTCTAAAGGATTTTTAAATAAAATAGGAGTGCATTGGCAGGCTGAAAATAAAGTCAGAAAATTTTACACAAATTAAATAATTAACCAACATAAGACCCTTGCAGAATCTCATAAATGGAAGAAACGACCATTATTTCTCTCAGAAAAACGTCACAACCCAGTAGTGCACAGAGTAAACTAGATACGAAAAACCTTGCCCCTCGCTATGGTTTGGAGTGCCCTATCCTCAGGAACCATTTAAGAAGCATGGAATTCTTCGCGTTTCCCTCAACTCTCATGCTAATAAGATTGACAAAATCCACCAGCCGGAATGTGGTCTTCTACTTGTGGATGGGCATTGGGTGGACCAGTGGATTTTCTTGGGTGGGTATGTAGTGTATCCTTTGCGAAGTAAGAGACACCAGCGAGGTGAAAATGTTCCAATATGAAGTGTAATGAAGTTCCGCAATAACAAATAAGTCCATTAATAAGACCCACTAAGCCAGGCAGGAGCTACAGTGATCAGCTGTTGTCGTGGCAGGGAAACCAAAACGAATCCGTGTGGGCAACAGCTGAAACCATGACAAAAGAAAATTATATGGAACAAAGTCAAACTCAACATGCACTTAAGAAAAGGTGACGTAGGAAAAATTGCAAATAACAAAAAAACAATGCAACAGTGGGGCTGGCCCACCACTCTAGGGGCGAGCCTGATGCAGTGTGCAGTGCACTCAGAACCACATGCAGGGTCCTCGTGAACAGCTGTGGCTATACTTTTTGTGAGTTACAATGAAGGCCCTCTGCCACCGTGGCGTGCACTCTCTCCACCGCGCTAGCTCTTCCATCTGTGCTCCCAACAGTAGCTGCCCTCATCACCCCTTGCCTTTATCTGGCAAAGATTGTGCCGGTTTGTTTGGGCTGGTATTTGCATGTCAGAGGATATTGCCTTTGGAGCTGTCTGAAATTAATAAGGCCCTTCCAAAGAAACAGTTGTCCCCGTTCCTCTGCTGCCCTCGCATAACTTCAAGGAGGCGCGAAAAAGTAATAATCCTTCATCTCAGGGCTTCAGTTATCTGGCCACCGAAGATAACACCAGCCCTTTTCTTTCAGGTTTTAATACATGGTTTCTTTATTAGCCGTGGCATAATTTCAGGCCCGGCGATAACGGGGAGTGTTCAGCGAGAGATTAATTTCCTGCCCCTCTATCTGTCTCCGATGTCTAAAGATGGAACATTTATAACTAGACTCTCATAAAGTCAGGGACTCTGCGCACCTTACTAGGTCGCTGTGATCAGACAGAAGATAGATTTCAGCGTCTCTCTTTAATATCACCTTGCCACCTGACATAGTCGGTCCATGGTTCCTTTTCCACATATTCAGGTACATTTTCGCTTCTTCTTACTATGTATGAACTAAAAATTTTCCATTTGCTTTCATCACTCTAATTCTTGATCTTGCCCCTCAAGCCAAGCATCGCTACAGTAAATACTGCGAAAAATTGTTTTGCTCTTTTGTTTTTCTACCTATGTTTGACCCCCTGCAGAGTGTGCTCAGAGAAAAAGCGATTGAAAAGGAAGTTCAGCAGTGCTCGAAACAGGTACAGCAGATGTGACTGGTTTGCAAGCTTTGGCCCCTCACATTACATGGATTGTTGCCACCCCCCCAGTGGATATTTATCCCTGCTAGAGAGGGACCAGTTTGGGAATTTATCCGGATTCTCTAAATATTCAATGTTTGACCTTCCAAACGGGCCTTCATCAGGTGCCAGAAGTGAAGGTGGGTTTTCAAAGAGGCCAACACCGTCGTCTGGCAGCTAATTAAACTGTGGTCACCACACTGCAACAAGTTGTAAATGATTTTGTCGTGTATGATTTGTTTCTTGTCTTCCCTGTCCGCTGATGGGGACCTAACTCAGTGCCACGTGGTGGACCAACAAAGCCCCTGTGCACCAACAATGGCACATTAATACTGTTTCAGCTAACCATCTGTGACTGCCAACGTATTTCGACCAAGTTGTGTACCTATACTGGTCAGCGGTCGCCTTCAGGGCTTAAGAATTCCCTGCCTGAACCATACATACATTGTATGCAAAAATATGAGGCACACATCTCTCAGACCTGTCTGCTGTAACTCAGTAGTACGTCTACTATGCAGCAGTTTGGGGGCTTATTAGGTATGGAAGGCAGCATCTACCCCTTGACGAATGTGTGACTACAGAGGAGATGCCGCCCCCCCACTCGGACCCATGATGCTTAGATGTATCCCAGAATAGGCGTTCATTACTGAATTACAGCAGACAGGTTTGAGAGCACTAGGCCTCATATTTTTCAGTCTCAGGAAGTAGGGTCACGCTGCTCTTGTCCTAGAGGCCATACGAAGACTGATTTAAAAATAATGTGCAAATTCCTAAGAACTACTTGGGGCAAAGGCCAGAAGCGTAACGAAACATGTGATATGGCCCCTCCCCACCTCATAACTTTCCTGTAATGGCCTCTCACAGATGATGTCCTAGGAAAACAAGTGAAGAGATGAAGGGGATTGTAAAAACGAATTCGTAGTGTAATCTTTTTCTACAGTTTGCAAGTAGTAGTGGTAAAAGAAGCAATGTGCAGGTCCACAAACAAACTCATACAAGCCTTTTCTGTTATGTCCGGGGTCACCATGGAGTAAATTTACAGTGCAGTATACCTGCATCTACTGTTATTCCTGATTCAGCCATCAACACCAGATTCAGCCAAATTTAAAATTACACTGCCCCTGTAATTGAGGCAAGGATGCTATTGAGCCTATCCTCTTGAAATGGAATTCCAGCTACTACGCAGACTACAACGAATTACAGTTTTCCGTCACCCCAATAGAGATTAAGAACACTTAACTAGCATGTGACAAAGATTTTCCTCTGAAAGGGTGTTAGTTGCACCTGACTCCCCCAGTATAAAGGCACGTGTTCTCAGTACAGAAATCTTTATGAAACAGCCCCTGGGGCTCAATCACTGGGGTGACGGTAGGCACTCGAGGACATAAAAAAATTGCTGGAACTGTCTCCCTAAACATTTATCCATTTTAGTATTGTTCTGACTATCTACCTTCTGGATCACGGAGAGCAGTGGAATGCAAAGGGATTCTTTTATATCCATTAACACAGTGGTTTCCAACCTGTGGTTCGGGGACCTCTTGGTGTCCACAAAGCCTCCTCAGGGGGTCCGTGACTGCTTAGAAAATTAAATAATATTAACAGATTAGGTCCCCCAACTCAAATCCAAAGGTTGGGAAACACTACATTAACACATAACTGAGTGCTCAGTTAGGTGCCTCTACAGAGAAAACTTTGTTTTAGTAAAAGGGGGTATTTGTTCACTTTCACACGGTCACAATGTTAAAATAGGTTTGCTGTCATGGGGAAGTTAGAGCAGGGAAAAACATGATAGCAGATGGCATGAGAGGTCAGTGGCAGCTGGCAACTTTAGGAGGGGGGGCGGGCGGGAAGCACACACACACACACACGTGCGCTCACGCACATCCATTAACAACACTCATAACATTCAAACATGCACGCACTAAACATTTATTTTAAAACATCACACACACACACTCATTCTTTCTCACACACACACACGCACATCCATTAACATTCATAATATTTAAACATGTACGCACCAAACATTCATTTTAAAACATCACACACACACACTCACACTTAACTTTAGCCTCGAGTCCCAGGAGGGTTGGGACTGCTATCTTCCCTCATTGGCTGACCTTAGGTCAGCCAATGAGGGAAGACAGCAATCCCAGCCTTGTCACAGAGTGGGATGGGGTCAGTGAGACTGCTGACCCCACTCTGTGACGAAGTGTCACTGATTGACACTCGCCCTGGGCGCTTCAGGGTTTAAACCTGAAGCGCCCAGGTCAAAGTCAATGGGTGACGCTTTCCTCGTCACCCAGGGGAGGGCCTCGAGGCACCTTTGCTGAGCCGAGGAGGTCACACCTATAGGAGCTGTGACCTCCTCAGCCCAGCAAAGATCAGCTTGGGCAGGCAGGAGTCTGCGCAAATCACGCATCTCTCACTTCTGGCTATCTGGGATGAAAATGAAGAGTGTCTGTCAGGCTGACCTTTGTTCACCCTGACAGACACTCTTCATGAGGGGCAAAAGGTGGGGGGGGCGTGGCCCCTCCACCCTAAAGGACGGGCCACGTCTGTGAGAGGTGAAGGGAAATCCATCTTTTCTGTTGTTTTGGGGAAGATGAAATAAAAATACAGTCAGTTCTAACACTTTTCTCATAAAGGAATAATTAAATGTGTCCACTATCTTAAATAGTATAATCACAGTTCTCATTTAGAATCACTTAAATGGCCATCACTTCACCCTATTAAGTTTGGAAGGCTTGCTGTTTCTTTTGTTGGGCGTAAAGGAGAGGAAGGATAATGAAAACCTACACACTCGAGAATTTCAATTAGGTAAAGTTTAAAAGAAGTTTATTTTAGGCTAAAAATAATAATGTACACTTTCTATTAAGGGTTAAATATTGAGATATTCAGCGCCAATATTATCAGTTCTTTTTATTATGTATATCGATTGACCTATTGTTTCTCCCTGTGGAAGCAGGAAAGCCTGAGAGAGGCCTCCTGCTATTCCAGTCTGTGACCACAAGCTGCAGCAGGTGCAATAACTCACTGAGCTTTATCATCACTAGAATTTGAACTTGTGACTTTTCACTCAACTCTGAGCAGCAATAACAAAAACCGCTGATTTGTACTGGCATTGGAAAATTGCCCTCCAGGTTACATCTTTATCTCTTCATCATGTGTAAGCAGCCACACTCTTTAACTGTGACTAGAAAATGTGACCTGCAACTAATTCAAAAACCTCTGTCTCATGTGCTTATCTCCTGGACCCACTGTATTGGAATCAAACCTGTTACTTCAGGGTACACTTTTATCCCAGTGAGAAGTGTTCACCTCTTTAAGCTATCATGCCGCTTAACCTAATTATAAAGCACGCCGAAGCGTTTATACTGGCAAAATGGCTTTGTTAATATCCTTTTTGCACTGTTTTTGTATAATTTCTCAGCTACACAGAGGAAATTTAAGAAATGTATATTACAGTTTAAACAGAATTACTTTGAGATGGGTTACAAGTGTTTAGCTACTCGTTGATATTTATCTGAAAACAGTACCTGTGGATTTGCGAGTAACATAGATCTCTGCAATAGATGGCTAAAACCCTGAGCTTTGGTACCAGAATGAGAGACATGCTCCAGCAGTATACTTTGAGTTTTGAAGTATTATAGTGCTTCATACTTCTGACATGGGGCTGAAGTGCATTAATGAACGAGTAGAAACTATACTATGTCATAATGTGTTCCTCTGTGGAAGGATTTAGGATTGTAGTGAGGCGTATGTATGAAGTGGTTTGGTCTAGAGTGTCATGGTTGGAGCTGTGATGTTATCTGGTCTTCTCTCCCGATTCTTGAGTTTACAGTAAAGCAGAGATGATTGAGGGGTGGAAAATTTGAGCCTTATGTTAATTTTGTGTCTAGTTGGAAGGGCGTAGGTTGTGATTGTGGCCTGTGCTTCTAGTGTTTTGGTGCTATTCATGATGAGCTGTGCATCATGCATTTCGCATCCCTTTGACCGTGTTGCTGAAATGTTCTAGTTCTTGGTTAAGGGACTGTGTCCTGTCATCTGACGTTCATCCTTTACATTTGTGGGAGATGAGATTTCTTCATTGGCTGGTTTGAGCCAGCATCATTGGTTTGGCAAGAGCCAGGTTTTGCCTCATTCCTATATTCCAAATGATATTGGATATTTCTGGTCTAACAGGAGGGAATGTTATACTTTTGATGCTGCTACAGGAAATAAATGGTTCCATCTATGTAATAATTCTTGGAGGGTGGCATCCCCAGCCAAGTAGCCAGCTTTCTAGAGCTCACTAGAAGTCTAGGTTGTAGGGCATAAGTGCATGATGCAAGTCAGGATAGAAATAAATTGTGGTGCTCTGTGGGGGTCCTATTGGTATAGCAGTCCATGGTACTTAGTGGGGTTAGATTTGTACTGTGCGAGCTTTGTGGAAATCTGGAATAGTTGGGCATGACGCTTGTCAAGATATAGCTGCACTGTAGAAGCTCTGGAAGTCCTACTGGTCTAGAAATGCAGGGTGTATGTAATGGGTGGGGACGTTCTTTGTGAGAGTGCGCCAGAAGTCTTGTTGTAATAGCAGCATATAGTGCATGTCAAGGTAGAGGTTAATTGTGGAAGTCTCAATTAACAGCAATGTGTAGTGCAAGCGAGGGTAGGCATATTTTGTGTGAGTTTGTGTGGAAGTCCTACTGGAATACCTCTGCATGGATCAGGTCAGATTAGAGCTGCATTGCAGTAGCTTCATGGAAAACACTGCTAGAGCTTTGTCAAAGTCTTACTGAGATAGCTGTGTCTAGTGAATGTCAGGCCAGAAATGCATGGCACAGATATGTGTATTGAATTAATGCATTGTGGGACCTCTGAAGATATCTTGGTCCTGTAGAAGCAATGCAGGCACAAATAAGGACAGAGATGCAATGTGAGATCACATTGGAAATATTTGACCTGTGATATCATTGTGCAAGTGAGAGTGGAGATGCACATGGAAAGCTCTGTAGAAGTACACATCCTGGACTAGCTATGCACAATACAAATTACGGTAGAGATGCATTGTGAGAGCTCTTTGGATATCTTAGCCCGGGGTAAGCAGTGCATGGTGCAAGTGAAAAAACAATTTTTGAGCGCTTTGTTGCTATGTGTTCATATACCCTTCCATGAGTAAAACGTAACAAAGTATATCCTGGTTGTGAGGATTTGGGCATACTGTATGATATGGTTGTGGGGCCCTATCCTGCTGTACATTCACAAACACTGTCAGGCTCATTTACTTAACTAAGCTCAAACCTGGGTAATTGTGGCTGTAAGGCCTAGCAAAGTAACTATGTATAAAGCATTTAAACGAAATAAAGCCACAACACACAAAAGAAAAAAGACACAAATTTATAAAAATAGATCATATTATTATGAATTTTTATAGACCTTGATGAACATAATCCACCGGAGGTACAGATTTTAGAAGACCTTATCACTTTTAAATGCAGCCGCAAAAGAGCATTGGTCACACTTTTGAAAAGCTTGAAACAGTTAGTTCAACTACTCTGGCACGGGTTGGGTGACCAATTCTGGCAGGACAGAGATCTAGGGGGCAGAGTGGATACTTTGAACAGTTACCTGGCCAAGAGAGCGTTTTTTAAAGCAAGATCCCAACTTTACAAGATAGTCGCCATAGACATCAGCGGAGTGGTCTTGATGCTGAGTGATGCAGGCAAAGGATGCTCTGGTTGTGGTGTGTTCGATGGGGGTGTCTCTGTGGGTGCTCCTCCACCCACAAGTGAAGTGGGTTGAACTTGGCTACAGAGATCAAGGCCCCTCAAAGTCCTCTATGCTGCAGTAGCAGGCCAGCTGATGCTGGGCTTCTGGTCAGTTTGCACCGCGGTTGGGAGCAAGTGTCCTTTTGGTGCAACGATTCCAGACTTGGATAGCACTCCCAGGTAAGGTAGACTCTGGTGCAAGTTTTGATATCTCAGATTTGTCCTCTTGGGTGCACAGCGACTGGTAGCGGCAAAACCTTTGGGCTACTTCGGCTCCTGTGTCCTTGGAGATGGTTCCAGGAGATCAGCTGACTGTAGCTTGTAGTCGCTTCTGTAGGTTGGGGCTGGGAATCAACTTTTCCCCGAGCCGGGAGTTGCAAGCACATTCCAAACTTTGCTAGCCCAAAGTGCCACAGGTGCAGTCCTTCCGACAGTGCAGTCTATTAGTGACAGTCTAAGGGCAGCTGGCCAGTCCTCCTTCGGCCCCATCTCCGATTCCAGCATGATCTAAGGGTCAGAGTGCCAGGGGTGCCATATTTATCCCAGTAAAGTGCCCTTAGTGGAACATGTGGCCACTAACCAATAGGCTGCTGTGTTCCCTCCTATCTAGTGTTGAAGATCTTGTGATGTGTGGCATCTGGCTATCCTGATTGCCACATTCTTGCCCCTTTCAAGATGGCACGACCCTTCCTCAGTCGTCTGGAACTTGGTAGCCCACCCTAGAGATCTGGCTACCAGAGGGGTACATGCATGCCGTAGGACTGGTTTCGGGGTGAGTTTACTCTGAGGGTGTGGGTGGGGTGGGGGTTCAGTCAGGGCCTCTGAGAGTGCACTGGGTTAGCTGGAGTACAGATGGCAGCTTTCTAAAAGTTGCTTAACTTTAATTGTTGTATTAAATTCAACATGGGCATCAGGTCGGGTTTAATACAGATTCATTTGATATCTTACATCCGTTGTTCCCAACCTTTTTTCTTCTGTGGACCCACACTTTATCAGTACTGGAACACCCATTGAACATTACTGAAAGCTGGGGACCTAATCTATTAATATTATAAAATGTTCTAAGCAGCAGCTAACCCTCTGAAGAGGCTTTGCGGACCCCCAGGGGTCACCTGACCACAGGTTGGGAACCAATGCCTTACATGACCCTCTTAGGTAGTCCCATTCAGGAGTTAGCTGGGTTGGGATGCCAGCCGGTAATCCTGTATTAGCCAATAGGGCTACCAACTTTATCCACTGCAAAGCGACAATTTTGAAGTGTTGCTGTTAAGACATATTAAAAATATATATGTTCCACTTAACAAAATACAGCTCCCTGCCATAGGGTTCTATAAGCCTTCTTTAGGGGAGACTTCTATAAATTGTTAAGGGAAAGGGTGGCTTTGCAAGTGGTGTGAATGACAAAGTCGAACTGGCAGAAAAAACACTGTCTTTCCGGTCTGCAGTGGCAGCCTTTGGAGCCATTGTGTGCTTTGTCACACTCAGGGTGGCACAAACAGTGCTGCAGCCCTGGGTAGACACTCTGACTTACATGCTGTGGGTACCCTGGGTACCATATACTAGGGATAAGTAAGTCAGTCCTTGCCATTCGAGTGTATCCAGTTCGACATCTAATTTGTACAGGGGAACACTGGCACTGAGTTTTGGTTAGCAGGCCTTAATGAACTTTCAGAGTCGAAAAACCAGCAGCATCAGTCCAGAAATGTGGGGCTTAATGTGCAAATAGAGGCATTTCCTTGCATTGATAATTGTAAGAGGAACTGTATTTTTCCCCACATTGAAACACAATGGACAGATGCACTTTACCAAGCTACAATCAAGAAAGCCAGAGCTTGCATGTTTCCCAAAGCCTGTCATAAGTAGGCCTCCCAGTGGTGATTTACCTTTATATTCTGTAGCTTGTAGTTTCGTTATTCTCACTGAAAGTATCGGAATGCAAAGTTGATACCTGGACTGAATGAGCATCCTAATGCCTGATCTGTGCGGGGAAGTTGGGACCGGGGCACATTGAGAGCTCCAGAAACAGCATAACCACATTATTATCTTTAGTCCTCTTCTGCTCTCCTCTGAGACTTACCTGTGTTAAGAGTTCTTAGCCCTGCGCTGCTGGTAGAGTTCCCTCTTTTGGTGTAGTGGTGCTCCACATAATGGTTGAGTACCAGGATTAGGCAGGAGTCCTGGGCTGTAGCCCACTGTTCTTCTGAAGTGAAGGTTCCGGCTGCGCGTGGGAAGGAGTACGGGCAGTCCTCATCCTGCCTAACTCTTGCTCATCTCTGAGTGTGAAAGTGAGCCTGTATCATGATTGTAAGATTTTATTGTAACGTTTACCTCAGTAAGGGGCAGTTCTGACTAGGTATTCCCACCCCAATTTGCCTTCTGCTTAAATGTATAGATGCAGCCACTTTGAAGAAGGTCGCATACTCTCCCTGAAAAGAAAGTACCAGCAGCCCGTACACCATCAGTTACATTTTCAAACAGTTTCAAAACACAGGAGCCTAAAGAAGGCTTTGTGTAAAAGGAGAAAAACAGCATTTTGAGGCTTGAGCGCTGTTTATTGCTTTCTAGTACAGTTGGTGGCTGAGGGGGGGGGGGGCCCTTTAGGGAAAATGCGTTCTGCTTTCGGGAGATTGGGATCGATCTGTGTAGCACATGTATGCAGCTTTGTGTGTAGTGACTGAGTTGTGTCTAGCATGTACTCTTGAGGGGGAGTGGAGCGCAGCGTTAAAAAGCGTCGCTTTGCTTTGCTGTCTGGGACGAAAGTTCAAGGAGAGGTAGACCCATTCTCTTCACTGGAGAGGAGTTAGCGGACGCCTGGGGCTGGTGTTGCTCTCTCGAGTTCATTTATGTGATATTTGTAGGCAGAGGATTACCGGCTCAATGGGCAGTAATCTTCCGCAATCATCTGACTGTCTGAGAAATAACTCTGTGTGCTCAGAGCGATATTTGTCACGACATTCAAACTAGCTTTTTTTCCGTCGAGTTTGCCTACTTAGCAACCTAATCCAAGCTTGCCTATGAAGCATTCTTGTACTCCAATGCATGCTTGCCAACATTTACAAACAGTTAAAAAGGGACATTTAGAAAATTACCATTGCATTTAATTTCCTCACTGACTTGCATTACAGAATAAGAACTTTTAGGCGGGAGAATATAAAAACATCCGGCCTAATTCAGAAGCATTGGCTTGTCTGCTAGCGGCATCACCACAAAGGTGTAAACTAGTGATGTCTGGTCCATGCAGCGCAGTCTCTTATGAATCCAGACAGGCGCTATTTGAGTGCATGTTTTAAGGTTGCTGTCCAAGGGTGTGCATCACTGTTAACTACAGTTGGCACATGGATTGATCAATGGCAGCTCACACATCCCACCTCACTGAAAGGCAGCTCTCTGAGCCCACAGAGTCCACTCAGTCTTGTCTACTTTCCACTGGACTTATTCTCAGAAGTCTAGGATCCTCGTGGTCCGGGACCTTCAGGATTTACCTTCGCATCTGGGAGGCTGCTGTTGAGGCCTTGGAGAGCCATGGAAATGTGTGTTTTTTCATTCCTCTTGGGGCTTGCCTGTATACATTGCTTATATTTCTTTACTGACTCACAGACCGTCATAGAGCAGGCCGCACCATCCTCACATTCCCAACACTACATGTTTTGATACCTCTTAGCGAGATGCGACAGCGCATAAGCTTTGAAGTTCCAGAAGACTATTTTAAAATTTGGCAGTTTATGTAGTGCACCTCCTCAGCATATAATTCTCCTTTACTTCAGTAAAAGGTATCAAAGGTAAACCTAGGCAGAATACTCTTACTTTCCTTTGTGTAAATTAAGCAAAATACCCAAACAATCACGTGAAATTGTGTGAAATGCCATTCTGACGTTTTGTTCCATTTCTCTTTCTTATGTTGAAAACTGGGGCTTCGTTTCATACTAAGAAAAAGGACAACATTGCGTGTGACGCAAATAAAACGCTCCTTTTCTATTTCCTTGTTTCCGTGCTTTCGCTTTAGGATTTTCCCCAGAACCTTAGTTACGCGATGCGGCATAATCTCGGGCAGTTGATGTTAAGAGACACGATGGATTACGCTGGCATAAACACAATTTCGCCCAGCCAGCACAGCGTCGAGCTCCTCTTTGCACACCTCTTAGGAAGCACACATGGATGTGCTCACCCTGGCCCTGGAGCCGATTGCCAAGCTGCAGGACATTTAATAAAAAGCCTGTTGATAAGGTAAACAATACGAAAGAACAGGAAGTGCGTCCCTATCAGGGCTGCTGCCACAACAGGAAATTGTCCTCGTAACATTTTAGGAGAGAATTATCAGCGCTTCTCTGGGACAAAGACTGGGCAGGTGAGCCTCCGGAATATGTAATATCCATTTCTACAAAATGAAAAATACTTCGACTCATTCTGCACAGATGTCTTCCTGCAATAACAAATGCAGGTGACTCCTGTCTTTGATTTTCAATCAAGTCTGACAAATTGTCAATACAAGCCCTGGAAACCTTTGTCACACCGTTAAGCCAGGGTGAAGTCGTGCCTTTGTGTGTAAAGTTTGGATAAAAGTAATTGTACACGGCAAATAATTAGTATTTGAAGCAGGGATTTTCTATTGCTACGTCGAGTGGTAAATCCATGGGAACATAATGTGAGGCTAAATGAAAATCACGGTGCTCTCCAGTTTGTTTATTTCCTATCTGCTGTTAATAGACCGGCCATGCATGGTCTTCGCTTTTGACTTGGTTCTGCAGCGTCCATCTGCAATTGTGCTTTTTTAATTTGAACTATCTTAGACTTCGTCTCGTTTGCCACCTTTCTCGAAGCACGTTTCAGTGAGTTTGAGTATTCTGTTTTCAAGAAATCAAAGATCCGATTGAATCATTAACATTCTCACGTATGGCGATTTAGTTTTCAAATCTGTTCCCGCAGGCCACGTTTTCTAGAACATATCCCACTTTTTTTCCAGTCACCCTCTCCTCCTTATCCTCATAACCCTTACTTACAGTGGCTGCTGAGAGGAAAAGCGGGTTCTTTTGGCAGATTGTAGTTATCATTCTAGTTCTCACGCTTTTCAGACGATCCCATGGTCTTCTGACGACCCAGCCTTTCCAAGGCACTCCAGGCCTTCTGCTGAATATGCCATTCTGCGGCCCCCGTGCCACTGCTGTGCCCGCCTGCCTCCTTACCCATCCCTCTGGACAGCGCGTCATCCAGCAAGTTTGACTTGAACAGCTGGAGAGTGAACCTGAATTCCCTTCATGGCAACAAACAACTGTTTTCATCACAACGGTAAGCCATGTGTTCTGTGGTAGAAATTCCGAGGTAGCGAGTATTAGAGGGGCAGGTTTGGTACTCCCTGCTCAGGTTGTAGTCAGGGCAGCCTACCCCAGTCATTCAAATGTAGGGTCAACATACTTTCTTTGCCCTTTCCTTTCCGTACAGCCTTTTCCTCTGCTGAGAGCAGTATTTCCCTAAACAGAGGAGGGCAGCTGCTCGGTCGCCGGAACTTCTTCAGCCCACAGTTCCTTCTTCATATGTATTGCAGACACTGCTCTGCTTCCGTGGTGGCCCAGTGTCCTGCCACACGTGAGTTATGTTTCTTGTCCCTGGCGTTACTTCTAGTTCGATCAAATCACTAAATACATCTCCGCGAGTATTTTAAAAATATAATTCCAAAGAGCTGACTGAGGTATTGCACTTCAGTTTTTTTTTTTTTTATAATTGCCGACGGTTTGTCAGATAAACTGAAGAGGGAACGTATGAAATTAAAAACAGCCTCAGGATTACAGCTTTGACATCTCCAATTAAGAACATGAAGTTTACTCAACGTTCTTGTTAAGTACAAGGCAGCTAACCAGGTCTCTGCCGTGGATGACTGTGGATGCCAGTCTCCAGTCATTATTAGATCAAAGCCGCCCTGTGCTTTAGAAGTGTAAAATAGTGACGTTTGTTACTGTTAGCGCAGCCGGCTTCCATGGCCTGCCATAGCGCATGTTTTCACCAGAGAAGTAGCTATCCTACGTGTTGTTCTTTCCTGACCATCGTGGCTTGTTTTGGATGGAGTATTATGTCCATTTGTGGATGCCTTGAGAATATTGTGCCAGGTTCAGGAAGGCTCATTTTGAATATTGTGATGCATTCTGGAGTATTGTGCTGTGTTTGTAAGCGGTCTGCTCAGATGTGTCTACTCCAAGGGCTGCATCATGAGTATATTCGTTTAGTCGCTTGTTTACTCGCTTACCTGGAATTAGGTAGTCTGGAATGGTGGATAGCAGCTGCTGAAAGCTTTTGATATGTTACACGTGGAAGCTTGTGGCTTATGCTGGAAGTACTATTCATTTACACCTTTGTGTGCAAATCGCATCTCCAGGAGAGGGCTAAACCGCATTGACAACCCCTTAAATTAAAAAGGCTCGAGCAGACATCGAAACGATTGTACTCGGTAATTGAAGTCTAGTGTGTGTTATAAAAATGGGCAGGAAAAGAATAGGCGCTGTCTGGGTGGCGGTTTTTAAATCACGTCAAATTTAAAGTTTTGTGTAATAGTTTAGAAATATTTAATTGCATGTTATATGCAGTGCTGTATAGAGCGGGTCATCACAATGTTTTTGACATACTATGTATCACCAGCCTTTATTTTACAATCCTACGTCAAACTAGTATCCTCTGACTGAACCCCCTGTTTGACGCTGCTATTTCATCTTTTAAGCACAAGGATTCTAGAAGCCTCTGTGGCAGGTCTTTGTCTATAGAAAATTCACAGGCTTTGTATTTTACTTTTCCATCAGAAGCGTCAAGCTTCCCGTAAATGACCTCTCTTGAGGGTATTACATCATATCTTCCTTAGATTGTATGCTTATTGGTAGGTGTTGGGACAAAAGTCTTCTCTATGGGTTTGTGAAACTGTGCCGCACCAACCTTATATATCTCTGGACAGTCGAGTGCATATTTCCCTCTGTAATCTCGAGAATCATGCAAGCCCACAGACAGTTCTTTAGTTAAACTGACAGCGAGACAAAGGAGCTGGGCTATGATGTCTTGGTTGGTCGGGGGGGGGGGGGGTAGGGGGGTAAGGGGGCTGTTCCTTTATGAGTTTGAATACTGTCTCCTCTACCCAGACTACATATGGACTGAAAATGGTGGTGGTAAAGCCTAAAGTCTGTGAACAGGCAGTTGTTCTTGTAACCAGCAAAGGGGGGATTGGTACTGTCTTCTGTACGGCCTCTGAACGGTGTGAAAAGGATGTGTGTTTCACTGGGTGACAATGAGCTTGTGGACCTCTGTACGTGCTGTAAACTGAGCTGCTATGACCGGCCTGGCTGGGCATTACAGACTATAGGCTTACCCCACACCCACTTCCTGCAGCCTGGTGGGTTGAGGAAGGTAGCCCATGCCATCCACCATTGTATGGTCCTTTGGGAGGACAATGCTTTGAAATAGCAGATTTCTTCCTCCGAGTGTGTAACCCATCCTTCCTCCACCTATTAATTTATAGCCCGCATCCTATGCTGACTGGCTTTCGAGTCTCAAGCCATTGCTTATTTTCTAGAGATAGTATGAATCAGTCCGAGGGAGGGGAGTAGACCTACATGCTGTGAGCATGAGGTGGTTATGCTGGGACCGTGCCTACAGGATTTGGGGAAAGGGGCACCCAGGAATTCATGAACTGCAGCACCTCCGATTGACCAGGATTAAACTCGAAGAGGGTAAGTACTTGGGTCTTCAGATTCAATTCTGTACGTTATTCTACATTTCATATTGCATTTCTAGGAGATCACACACCAGTGTGAAGAGAAAACAGACAAGAATCAGGAGTGGGTTGCCTCACCACTCATCTCCACAGGTGAAGGGCACAGCCTGGAAAGTATCTATGGAGCCGCCGAGCAGCTGACCTGTGAAGAGAAAAAGGCTTCCCTTCCTACTACCTGCTTGATTGCCACTATCAGGAGGAGTGACTGATTCACAGCAAAGAGCACAGAACAGCTGCTGGAAGGACCCGCATCGAACACGCTTGACGAACTGCGCTTGTCCCGGAAATGAGCTATCACCCCAGCCAGCTACCATTTATAAAAGACACCAGGCATAATGGCCATATGCACCCAGTAGACGCTATGGAATCATCCTAGCCAGCTGCCAATTAGAAAGGACACTAACCATAATGTCTGTATGCACCCAAGAGAGGCTCCTTTACCCCTGGGCATCGAGCAGCGCCAGCCTCCCTATGTCTCTCGGTCGACTGTTCTCGCCTCTCCATACATCCTTGGAACGTCAAGGGAACTCTAGACTTCGACTCTTGGCTCCAGGTTGCTTCTGGTTGGCTCGAAGGGGTCCCCTGAATTCCAGTGGGTTGTTCAATGCAGTTAATCCTGTCATTATCTAGGCAGGGATAGCCAAAGGGTATTGGCACCTTAACAAGCATTGTCATGCTGCCAATGCTCTTCTGTATTTGGATTCTTGGGATTATGTTTACTTCTGTACACCATTGAGCTAGACTAAAACAACTAGCACAACCCACAAATCTTTATGTTAAACCAAAGTATTACGCTTATTAGCTGTCTTAGTGTTTATGGTTTCTAGCCGTGACCTAGGTGTTGGCACTTAGAATTTTCATCATTTATATGTATCTAGTGTATAGTTCACAACTGTTTAATTTTCCTTTAACTAAAGTTACTTTCTGTATAAGATAGGAACTGCTTGGATATTGATTTATTATTAAATGTTATTTGCAGTGTCATAATAAGAATTGCTAACCACAAACCGCCTCGAGTAAGAAACCTTTGACTGATTGACCCAACTACCTTTAGAGAGTCCTAAAAAGGAGTACTTGTTATTCTTTTGGCGTTTAACAGTGTTATCTACCCAGGACAAATTATATCAGTTGTTACAATTTTACCTTTGACTGTCCAGAGACTCTGAGAAGTTCTGACACTTAGGGCAGCCACAATTTTCAGTGTGAGCAGATGCCTGTTAATGAACTTTTTTCCTGCCAGTTTAAAATTATAAGATGTTGACAAAGGGTTTTTGGGGAGTTTTCTTTAAAAAAAAAAAACCAAAAAAAAAACCCAAGGCTTTGCTAAAGCGGTATCATGCAAAAACCTGAATTTAGTGGTAGAAGGCTCTTGTCAAAAAAAGTTGTTTCTGGAAAATTCCACTGCCAAGAACTTTCTTTGCAGGAATGTTCGACAACAAGCAGAGTTGAAGGTAGGGAACAACCCGTACAACTTAATGAAGGTCAAAATCTGTGAAGTCCGAGAGCTGCATTTTATTTTCAAGCATCTCTGTAATCAGGTTTGAACTTTAGTTGGACAGCACTCTGTCAAAATTTAAATATTCACATTACACTGAAATCACATAACATGTTTACTATACCACATCACCTCCCAGGTGAAGGTTCTCTATAAAATGCTCATTGCTCTCAGTTTTCAGTAGTGACTGTGCTTTCTCACGTTAATGTATTGAACACATGGTAAAACCTTTTGTAGGAGCAGGTTTGTGAGCTAGGGGAGGAGGTGCCTGACATCAGTGGTGTTCGCTGAGTGCACACGTGCGAGTAGTTGTAAACTTCTGAGACAAGTTGTGCGCACTCCATCGATCACCTTGTAGTTTTGGAACAGGGATCTCTTTGAGGTAATGTGTACTTCATTTTTCTCCTCTCACGAATAAACTATGGCCAGAGTCTGACATATTAAATTGAAATCCGGTGATTCATCCTGAGCTGCTTCTACATAACAAAATCTGATTCCTGTTGTAGTGCAATATAGTTTTTTCAGAAAAACTGTCTCTTTGCAAATTTAGTGGCCACTTCAGTGGAAAATGTGCTGCCTGGAAACAAAGCACTAGCAGTGTTTTAGTTACGTTAACAAATTGTCCACCTCATGCCCATGAAAGCTATGTGGGTCACAAAAGTTTGTCATTCTAAAACTTAGGTCGCGGTTCTAAAGAGTTTGGGAGGCACTGGCCCAAACCTTCCAGAAATGTCACCTCATGAACGTTAGGTGCATAAACACTCGCAAGTTCCAATGATTGGCCATCCAAGGTGGCTTGTGTGTTGACCCTTTTGAGGGATGATATACGATATATGTGACCACTGGTGCAATCCAGATTAGAGTGTTCCTAGAGTAAGCAGAGTATGTTGTTTGTGCACCTGCCCGTGCCACTTCTTTCTTAATTTATTTAGTTCTGGCACAGTCATCTGTGTCTCTTGCAGAAATGCAGTATGATTGTGTTGCATCTTCAGGAACGAAAAGACCCAATGTCTTTTGGCTGGAAACCCTAGGCCTCTAATATTGGGAGATGGTTGGAACCAGAAGCAATTGCAGTAGACACACACAATTTGGAAAGGAACTTGCTAAAATGGATAAACAACTTTTTCATTGGGGCTATTTCAAGGAGATCCTTAACACAGCTAGGAACAGTGTCATGAGAATCAAGCAGGAGACCTTGCTCATCAATGCAAGGACTGATCGAAGGGGCCAACTTAAGTCATTTACATCCATTACTCCATATACCATATTCAGTTCAGAAATGTATAGAATTTTAACCAAACGTTGGCATTTACTGGACATGGATAGTACACTAAGTGGAGTAATTACTACCACTTGTCCTTACACATGGTATGGGGTAGAACACTTAGACAATCACTTTGTCCTAGCTATATACAACCAAATAAACAGAGCACTTGGTTGCCTCCCCCACCGTGTGGGTTTTATAAGTGCGGAATGTGCAATTTTTGCAGACAAGATTGTAATCTTCAGACACAACACTTTTAAGCTATACAGTATCACAAAGTTCATGAATTGTAATACAAGATTTTGTGGTGTATTGCATTTGTTGTGAATATAATCATGTATACATTGGAAGTACCATCAGACTGCTGAAAGAAATAACACTGCCAGCTACCGTCTTGCGGTACATTTCAACACCACACATAGACACAAACAATGATTAATATAATTTTCCATGGCTTAGACACTGTAGGTATTAGACATGTCACTGGCAAAATTAGAGGAATGGTCGGGGCCAGGAAGGGGGTTTAGTAAGGGAACGAGATATGGATATATTGAGATTCGCAGTGAACAAAGATATTGAAAAGCGCCCTGCCTAGTGCTCGATCCATGTAGAGACAAAGCTTAGAGATCAATGATTTTATTGAGAACAATAGCTTGGATTGTTTATTTGTGACTGAAACTTGGGCGAAGGAAGATTCAGGCCCTAATCTTGTGATCACAGTTCCCAAAGAGTATGCAATTGTCAGGTTGGCTATGAAAGAGTGTGGGGGGTGGGCTTGCGATTATATTTCATCAAGAATTATGTTGTACACAGGAAGCTAGGGGCACTCTAGTCAGGGAGCGCTGTGAGGTGGGCTCCTTCAGACTATACAAGAAGAATGTGCATCTTTTGTTTGGGCTTTCAGTGTACTACCCGCCAGGCCCCAAATCTCAGTTCTGTAAACATTGGCAACAAATAATTGGCCCTGATATTATCAAGAACAATTTTATATGTTTGTAGAATTTTAAGCTGCACCTCGAAGCAGAGAACGAAAAAGAGGTACAGGCTTTTCTGGACTTGATGAATAACATGGGGTTCTCGCAAAGAGTTAAAACAGCTACGCATTTTGCAGGTCGTACACTTAACGGTATTTTCACTAATGTTGAGGCAGTGAAGGTTTTGAGTTGTCTCCCATTTAGTTGGTCTGATCACTCTGCGATAATATTCCACCTTTTTGGAAACACCATCAAAGAGTCTATAGCCGGTGTTACTAGGATGATTAGATGATGGGGCAGTATCTCAAAGAGTGAGTTAGAGTGTAGGCTGGACAAAATGCTTTGCAGGATTAGAGATAGTAAGATCCCACCTGCAGCAAGCTTTAACAATTACTTTCAGGTCACACTCAATGAACTAGCACCCATTAGGGAAACAAAGAAGAGGAGAAGCAGAGGCTCTCCTCAATGGTTTACAGAAGAGTTGAAAATACTTCAAAGATTATGTTGTGGCAAGAGAGGAGGTGGAGATTAGACCCCAGTTTGGAGGAAAAACTGAAACACAAAGATCTGTTGAAAAGATATAAGATCATTTTCAAGGAAGAGAAGACTAAAGAGAAGACTGTTTATTTTTCTTTCAGAAAATCATGATGGCAATCCATATACACTGAGAATTGTTTAAGACAGTAAAGGTGTTAACATCTCCTCCATCTCAACAATACTTGGAGAAGTCACAACATTTTTTGTTATAAAATAGCTTTGCATTTTAGGGACAAAATTCTCAATATTTTTTCTGAATTCCCGTCCATAAAAGAACCCCAGAGTGATGGGATTTTAGAGGAATCGCCCTTTGAGCAATCTGAGAGAAACATGTTAGATAGTTTCTCGACTCCTACATGAGAGAAGATTGTTTTCCTGCTCATGCAGACCATATCAGGTCCGCCTGAAGAACCCTGTCCACCTAGTGCTGCAAATGCCCCCCTAGGTAATAGCAGAGGCCTTAGAGACAATATATGAGCAGGTGATGGTTACAGCGGAATACTTTCAGAGCTGGAAGGAAGCATTCATTCGCTCGCTCAAGAAAAAGCCGAGCAGGGATGGTAATGACCTGAAGAATCTCTGACCCATCTCTTTACTACCAGCCCCAGGTAAATATTAGAAAACCTCTAAATAAAGAACTATCCCTTTTTCTAGGTGAGAATGACTGCATAGCTCTTTCTCAGCATGGCTTTCGGAACAACCATAGCACAGAGTATGCATTACTATCAGTTTCATATTACATCTGGTGTCAGGTGGATCAAAGGCATTCCTGTATTGCTAGACCTGTATGCAGTCTTCAATACTATTTATTCATCTTTAAGGGTAAGAAAGCCACGCAGGCAGGACTGAGGGGCAGGGATCTTCAACTGCTGGAATCTTTCCTTAGGAATAGGACAAGTACATTTAGTTGTGGAGATTTTACAGCCTGACCATTTCACCTGCTGTGCGGGGTGCCGCATGGTTCGTCCCTCAGTCCACTCTGTTCAATCTGTATGTCACTCCATTGGCATGGTTGATCAAGTCATGGGGCTTTCAGGTTGCATCCTATGCTTATGACCCACAGATCATTGTGCCGATTTGGAAGGAATGGACAGAGGTGGTAGTAAGATTCAGCTCCTGCATAGCTGAGGTCATTAGCTGTATGAAGCAAAATTGGCTTAAGATGAATAGTGAAAAATGGAGATTCCGTTTTTTGGGTCCAATATCTCCATTTGGAGTAGGAGCTGGTGGCCGGAGGTTTGTGGTCCTCTACTTAGTCCTGTGAAGGAAGCAAATAACTTAGGAATGGGTTTTGACCATGAACTGGCCTTTGAGTATCCGGTCAGTAAGACAGTGAGGACCTGTCATTGGATTCTTAAAATGTTGAGAAAGAGTTTGCATTTCATTTCAGGGGAGCTCTGGCACTTATCACCTAGCGCCTTGATTATTGCGAAGCTCTTTATTTAAATGCTCCTCAACAGTCCCTCAATAACTTTCAACTGATTTAAAACAGGGCGGCTCATCTAATTTTAGGGCCTCCTAAAAGCCACTCGGTGGGGGAGGCCTGAGGACCTTGCATTGGCTTCCGATCAGGAAAATAATTAATTTCAAAGCATCATGCCTGGTGCAGAAGGTATTGCATCAGACTGGCTCTGGATAACGGAGGTCCTTCTTTAACTGGTATGCCCCTAGTAGATCTTCACGATCAGCAGGTACTAAGAAGGTAAATATCCCTAGATTTAGGAAGGCCAGATGGTTGGGGGGAGGAAGGGGGGGGGGAGGGCTTTTCATTGGAAGCAGCCAGGCTCTGGAATGTGCTTCTGATGGACATTAGAAGGATAGATTCCTATTCGGTATTTTGTAGGGCAGTCAAACCCTGGCTATTCAGGACAGATTTGTTTTGTTATTAATTGTTTGTTTTTGGGTAGGGACTGTTTCATTGTGTCAAGGCTTTCTCTTTACTCACCTAGCGCTTAGATACCCTTTGGGTTTAATGCGCTGGACAAATACTATGCCTAGAGATGGTGACAGAACTCTGGCCCTGAGAAGACTGGAGAGCATTGTATTGTATTGTTTGTTTTTCTTATTACTGTATTGATTTAGATCGCATGGCAACTTTTGGATTCTACTGTGTAGCATGATTGCTTAATATGCTCTAGTTGTGCATTCCATTATCAATGAAATGCTTGTATGTACTCACATCACATGCTAGGGCTTCTTTATTCTGTGAAGTTGTCACCAGAACAATGACCCTACATGTTCCTATACCACATTGTATTTTAATTTCTCTTCTTTGCTTTGTTTTTCTGTTTAACATCCGTATTTGGGTGAGGGTTCCACATGCGCACATCTATATGTTACTGAAATCTTAACTCTAGTCAACCTCAACATTGATTAGTAGCAATAGAACACCACCCATCAACCAGCACATTGCACTACCGGGGATTCTGAGGACTTTATTTTCACACATTATCATGGCACCCACATTCCTCTTGAGCGTGGTGTCTTCCACCAGTGATTGACAGTTTGGTTAATGTTCGAATTGGCCCATAACTGGAATATGCTACTTAGAGGCCTGCTGGCTCCAGTACTCTATGGTTTGGACACTCATCTAATACATACTGTCATAGCGCCCATTGTCTTAACGTGCAGGGCACCTTTTCTTAGTTCCTCTCTCTTTCCTATTAATGGCAACACTGAGCACGCTATTTACTTGTGAATCCCGACAGCAAGGTTGAACTGGTTGTGCAACAGCAAAATCCCGTGGCTGGGTGAGTACCACGTGACCCTGACCCATGTCCGATTGGTTATTGATAATAGTATAATTAGTATTTGATCGAATGTACAATGTATTATCCTCCACAGGCTTATTTTGGCCCTATAAGGTCTTGGTACTGTGTATGTTTAAATGGCATTCTTTGATAGTTTGTGGCAAAAGACATTCTCTGTACACGGACGGTAATATATGTGTATTACGTTTAACTGGGCATTTCTTCTACATGGTGATGGTAACGGTTTTTGTCTGGTATGGAGCCTACATGCTTCATAAGGGTGCATTTTGCAAGAATATTACCATTTTCTTCCTATGCTTTTGTTTTGACATTGTGATCATTAGTTAAATAGGTTTCCCTTTGTATATAGTGGGCAGTTTCTGGCTTTTCACCAGGGTAACTATGACAGGGATCACTTGTTGATTAATGGACACATGTATGTGGTTTGCATTGCACACATATATTTGGATGTTGCCGTTTGGTCAAATTTGGGCTTGCTTAAATATAACATCCTTTCAGTAGATCACTGTGGTGTATTTGCGTCTAGCCAGAGGCCCTTCCTGTTTATACATCATGGTCATTTTCTTTCAGATTTTGAAGGGCCCAGGAGCTCCTGCGACTGTCGGGGCGCCTTACCTTTATTTCACTCATTTTCTAATATCTGCAAAATGGGCCACAGATGTTTTAACAACCTACAAATGTCGCTTTTATAGCCTTCCAGGACAGTACTTAGGTGAGGAATCCCTATGTCAGATTTATTTTTGACACAGCCCATTGGAGCATGCTTGATTTATGTGGGCAACATTTTCCCTTTCCTATCACGACTCATCATGTTCTTTTTGAACTTTTTCGCATAGATACTCTTCACTGATTGTTGTGCATCATACATTGAGTAGTTAGGTACATATCCGTTCATTCTATCACACATAATCTTATGGAATGTGGGTTTCATATGAATGTTCCATGTTACATGCACAGGGCATGTGGAACGGTAATCACAACTGTTCTTTGCTCTTCACTCACAACTTTATTGTGATAAGGCGCTCGTGCACACAAATTTTCCTGCCCTTTCTTTGGCTCTGTATGTTTTCTTATTGTACTGGTCTTTATTACCTCTGTTAACTTGGTAGTGGGACATACACCTGCTTTCTTCCTCATACCAGATACATATGGGTAATCTTTTCCTGTAATTTTCTTCTTTCAGGGCAATCTTTATGGGTCGTACCGTAGTTGTCATTGCAATGTCAAGTTAATTGCATCTTGTATATACGATTTTCGCAACCTTGAAAAAGTCTTCTTGAAGAAACACGTGTCGGCTGCCTGTGAAGGATACATTGTATTAATTTAAGAATATTGAAGAAAGAATAAAGAGTCCAGAGGACCCGTCAAACTGTAGTTTATTGGAATGATGACATATTGTGTTTGTGACAGCAGTAGGAGTTTTCTGATTTTAATCACCACCATCTTTGGGTCCTAGATAACTCCCCACCATGGTCAAGATTTTAGGACTATATTTAGCCACCCAACTCTAGAACATAAACAAGAGAACTCAAACTTTCCATTTCGACTATTTTCACACTACTTACCGGGTGGGTAAGTGCAACCGTATACATGTGCTTCAGGCCCAGCTACCTCTGCTTTTAAAAAGTACATAGATTATGGGGAGTATGAGTAGTAATTGGCTATGTGGTACAGTATTAATCACATTATATCCATCCACATTGGAGTCCCTCCCCTCCTCCTTCCATAAACATGCATTGACAAATGTGGCTGATGAAGACCAACTATATTAAAGGATATTGTCTTCAGTCGTCGGAGTAGCATCCGATCCTCAGCTCAGATTCACATTTTCGAGCTCCAGCTGGTCCCTGTCCTAAGTAGTTTGTGCTGGTTCTTTCGTATCAATTAGTTTCTTATAGGATCGGCAATAGGACAGTTGCTCAAGCACATGAGCACCCTTGTTAGCTGCCTGCTCCCTGTTTGACCTTCCCACAGTGTGCGGGCGGCTGGGACTATCTGTCCTCCACCTTCCTCTGTAGCTGGTTGGTAAAGATATTCTGACATCCATGCTTACTCTTATCATTTCAAGCCACTGATATACCTCTTCTGGGATGGTAAAGAAGTGTGTCTTATTGTAGACCACACACAAGTGAGCCAGGAACAGAAGAGCATATGTAATTGCCAACTTGAGCAGTTTCCACTTTGCAGATATAAAGAAGATTCTCTGTCTCTCCGTTGTATAATTTGGAAAAGTATGCATTTTGTTTCCTTCAGTTGTCCAAGGACTGTATTTCTGGGCATGTAGTAAAAGTCTGCCTCTGTCCCTACAATTCAGTAGACAGGCCATCATAACACAAAGCTGGGCTCCTGATGGAGGTGTCCTGTTTGAGATTCTGTGCGCTCTTTCCACCAATAACAGATGCATTGAGCAACCTCTGAATCCTTAGTGATTAGCCAGTCTTCTCAGAAACATTCTAGGGACGAACCCTCAACCCCCTCAAGCAGTCCCACCACTACAATATTATTACATTGTGATCCAACTTCAGTGACATCCGCATGGGCTTGTAATTTTGTAGTTTTGTGATGCTGTTCCTGTAACTCTGTTAAATTGTAGCTATGGCTGGTATGACGTCAGTTAAGGAGGCCTCATAATTCAGTACTTTCTCTTTGAGGTTCTTATGGTCTTCCCCTATGAGGTTTAAGTCTGTAACAACCATGTTGATCTGGATTCAAGGGCCTCTCTTGTATCCAGGATCACCTTGAAGGATTTCATTGAACTTGAAAAAATGTTTATCTGATTTTGTCTCTAATGCTTGGAGAGCAGTAGAACCTGCATCCTGTGAGTCCAGAGCAACAATCTCAGGGAACTTATCAGATCCTGCTTTGGAAGTCTTTTGCTTCACCATCATGTCTTTTTGTTCTGCCTCACTGTCAGCAGCACAGTCCTGCAGTAGGCCGGGGAGACCGTGATCTTGTGGTCACAAATGCAGACCTCTAGGTACTTAGCCATGACCGGGGGAATATCAGATGGGGTTGTTAGCCACGTGCACCATCCAGTACTTTCACATGTCAATTTGTCATAGATCCCTTACAATCCGAAATGAAGAGGCAAATTTGCTCCCAACACAACTGAGACTATGCCTGTGCGCTCTCCTCGTGTGCTTGTTTTCAACAGAGGTTAAGAACTTTTGTTGAGTTCGTGGACTTCTGCTGTCTTCCCCCAACTCAGTCTCCAAAGACTCATTCTGTTTTAGATGGGGCATGCTTTTTTTCCCAAAATCATGACTAGGCCCAAGTGACTACCAGCATTTGTGTGCTCTCGAAGCTAAGTAATGGCTGTCCTTTACAGCTCTCAAGCAGCATCACGTAAACGTCTGCAGGGGGTCAACAGGCACTTCCTTTTTAAAACTGATTGTGCCATTCACTCACTCTGAAGGAGGGCTGAGCAATTACTCTGACTACTTTTTTGAAAGGAAGAAAAGTGGAGGACTGGGTTCTTACCATGTCAACCAGCTTCAACCCCCTGCAAAATTTCAAGATGCGGATATTTCCTCCAGTTTTGCAGCTGTTCAAAACAGTATCTGGTCATAAGCAGTGAACTTGAAGGATGCTTTCACCATGTACAATGTAATACGGAAAATAACTCTGCTTCACTCTGGGAAGCTAGCACTGCCAACAAAGGATGTTACGTCATTTGGTGCAAAGATACCTGCATAGCTCCCTTGTAATGTCTTCACTCACATCCTACCCTGGTGTCCACCTTGCTGCTTCAACAGAAGGTTGACAGCCTTCTTATACCAAATTGATTTCCAACTCAGACAGTCTAGCTGTTAGCAGATTCTAGTCCAGCTCTAATCTTCATAGCCCTGATCAGTTATGGGCATCTTGTGATACATTTAACTCCCTTCCTGATTCCCTCAGGGAAGATCCAGTTCATTGTTCCTTTTGCACACTGGACTTGATAAGATGTTCCCCTTCGCAGAGAGTTTATTGCCCATCAAGTCACACTATGAACCACTTCTAGAAAAACAGTGCAGTATTCCCTTAGTGTTTCTTGGAGCTGCTAGTACTGCAAGCACCTTGATCTGGGGCTCACTGATGCTTTGCTCCATGTGCATGCACCGCTCCATATGCACACACTGCTCTTCATTGCAGAGCACAGGGACTAGTGGGTGTGGAGCCATTCTGTGCCTCTGCGTACCCATGCTTAGTGTCAACAGTGAGATAGTGGGCATATGGCCCTGATCTATAGTGTGGTGTCTCTACTACAAATGCAACTCACAGTCATGATTGACTATTACAAGTTGATTTGTCGGTCTCCGTTTGGGGATCTCTCTATCAATACCATGTGGTATAGATCAGATCTGTCCCTCTATATAAGCATGGCATGCTGGAGATGGTCATGCGTTTTCTGTCCTTAAATCATGTTTTCCAGAGTGATAACAGTGCACGGAGACAGCACCATGACCCTCTTCTACATTTAAAAACAGAAATGCATGTGGTCCGCTCATCTATGTTGTCTGGCTGTTGACATGCATAAGTGGCAGTTACCCATTCTTTTTCTTGCTGTGTTGAGGTGGCAGACAACCAGAGGGCCAATAGCCTAAACAGACAGGTCCACTTCCCTCCTTGTGTGGGAATTACATTGATAAGTCCTCACCATCATCTTCTAGGCCTCTAGACGCCCAGCCATCTGCTTTCATAGCTAACCTGCACCACTTTGAGCAACAGTCCTTCTGACTGAGCTTTTTTTCCTAGCAAATTGTTAGAGGTCCACTTGGAGAGGGAAGCTCCTGTAAGTCTTTCCCTCAACCTCTGCAGCTCTGACAATCAGCCAAAAAGCATTGGGCCTGTTTCAAATGAATTGTGCTAGATGATGGCCACCCCTCATTATTAGTGTGGACACAGTATTTTCCAGTTGGAGCCCTACGCTGATAAGCTAGTGAGGGCCAGCATACACTTGACCTTCTCTATGGTCATATTGTGATTGTTTCTGACGTTTTTGATAGCTTGCCTGGCGTAGTGTATGGCCTTTATAATGGAACATGGAGAGGTTCAAAATGACATCCTCATTATTAGCCAACCTAGCGAGATCTGGCAAAGACAGCAGGGCAATGTGGATAGGAGGCCTGATGTACTGTAATAATTGGGAGCAGTGCTTTAAATTTGCATGCATTGTGCACTGGTGCCCTTCTGATGGGGGCTCTGACTGAGTACTGATGCTAGATCCTCATAATATGTGAAATTCTTCAATGATCAACCCTGTCTCTTGGCGTCTTCAAAATCTATACAACCCATGTGGCTGATCTTTAAGACGCACTGGACATTAGCTACCACTTGCTTCTCATGACTTCTATATATATATATCTCAAACTGGATGAGGGAATCTGGAGATTATCAGGTTGCAAAGTATTGTAAGGAGCCCTGGCTCTTAATGTAACACAGCTGGCTTTGCTTAAACAGAAGTTTGTGTTCTTGCTCATAGATCCACTGGGTGTCTCACAGCCTCCTTCTATGTGGGCTGACTCTTTGGACCCACCCTTAATGCCAAACCTGGAAGTACAGAACCTGGATGTCTTATTTGACCGGGATCTTGTTTTAAGCCCCTAAGCGAATCCTGCCAACAAAGCATGTACCAGCAGTTTTGCCCTCCTCCTTAACAGTCCTCCCCTAAGGTGCCTTGGTTCTGGCTGTAGAGATATCACACCTGCACTATTGTAAAAGCTTGGGCACAGGATTTCCTGTGACTATGCTCAACAAGCAGCAATTTGTGCTGAGCCTTATGGCTCTGTTTATTCTTGTACTAAAGGGCAATGATCACATCAAACCTGCCCTCAGACTATTTCATTGACTCCTTCATTGAAAGTTTGAACCCTCTACATTGTTTACAATTCTCTAAAATGGCTGTGTGTCAGCCTTTGTTGTAACCAAATTCTTTGTCCCTTATATCCATGTCTGCAGGCTGCAGCTCAGCTAGGCTACTGTGAAGCTACTGTCCCAGACTTCAGATATTTCATGCCAGGCCTCCATAAATGCAGGAATGTTTCTTCTGGATAGCTTTTCCCCTACTTAAACTCTCACAGGATTTTTTAAAGTTCAGAAAAGATCTGACTGTATCACTTCTGACTAAAATCTTGACCATAACATATGGCATACTGTGAAGTTGAGTTGGTAGACAAATATCTAGGACACAGCAGGTTAGATGAAATTCAGGTTTATTCCAGAGAAACAAGAAACTCTACCCTCTCCTGTCACAAACCTGCATAAGATTGCTCAGGAACTTTGAATCCAAACATTCTAAGATCCACTAAGACGGGCGAATGACCCAGACTAGAATTCAAATATAAGCAAACAGTATACACAAACAGATACAAAGGAATATTACACAAACTAAAGAATACTACACAGATTTCACACATACTCACTTTAAACTCCTGCTCTTCTTCAGTCAAACTCCTAACATTGACCTTGATATTTTAATCCTCTTCATCTAAGGATTTTCGATTTGACCTTACTAGCCTCAAGTTTAAAATCAAGGTTTCCGATTTGCACCCCTTTCTCTGGTGCCGCAAGACTTATTAATCTCCATCACCTTCAGACTGTGCACCATTGCTTGGCTTTCTGTTTCTGTGTGTTCCGCATTGCAGGCTGAAACAGCTGTACAGAGACCCAAATTATATTATATTGTAGGTTTATAGAGCTCTTGGTTTAGTAGCTATTACTACCCTTGACGAGGTATTCAAGTGAACAGACCGGTTGTACGCTGCCACTTTAAGCCCAAAGTCAGTTTGTAGTGTTAGTTATGAGTATTCAGTAAGTGGTATATTATGCAACAATATTAGAGTTGGTATTCTGACTAGTTGCGTGCTTTATGTAGTCCAGAGAGAAGATAGTATCTGTTTGCATTTCTGACTGTGTCTCTATAGCCAAAAGGAATTGAGAAAAAGTGATGTATTTTATTATCGGGTTGGCTTAGCACATACTGTTATTGGATGGCAGGAGTGTTAGAGAATACTTGTCTTATTTTGGCCCATGCTTATAGAGGATAGACCAGTGAGACTGGTTGGAAGAGCTCAGTATGATTTAGTTGGGAATGTCAAGCAGTATAGGACGGAAGGAAATAAAGACTGATATGGATTTAGTTAGTAAGGGTATAAAATAAGACAGTTTTGCACATCATGCACTTTTAGGTGGTGTCTGACATGGTAAGTCATTCCAAGGATTACAAGTGCAGGACATTTTTAATGACATTTTTTCTAATTGGATTTACAGTGTTGTATTTTTCAGATAATGTGAGTACTGAACGCTGTCAGAATTTCACTGGTGCTATCTGGGTCTTTGTAGATGTTCATGAAGACTCCTTTCTTGTTTACAGATTTAACTTTATTAATAATGTGTTGGATGCGTTGGTCTGGGACACCTTAACATTTTTAGGTCATGGTCAGGCGTATGTGATCCTTCTCGTCTCTTTGTGTTATACTAAGACTGAACCCAATTCATGTTGCTAGTGAGGGCCTTACTCGCTTTTATACTCTTAGGTTCAAGTGAGGAGTTGCCACATTTTCGACATCCTTCTAAATTCCAGGTGGTACCTTTGCTGGCAGTGAATTTGGTATTTTGCCAGTTTAAATGAAGAAAGGTGTACCACTGATGATTTTCTTATTAAATGGTGGAATGATTAGTCGTGGGGCTGTTCTGGAGCATAGCATTCTTCTCTTGAAATATTTCTTGACTTCCATGATGTATCTGTAAATATATTGCTCCTTTTACATTATTACCTTGTGTGGTATTCACAGTTATTTGATGGTAGATCCTGTACCAGCAGGCAGCCAGTGCAGAAACCTCAGAACTGGGGAGGTACAGTAGTGAATCTTAAGGAACTGAAGCTGACTTGTCAGCACATTTTGAGGTGGTTGACTAGCCTTTCTGCAGAAATACAAAATGAGAGAATATTCACCCCTGTGTTCTCATGTTGTGGAATGTGGATTTGGTTAATTATTTGAGTTATGGGATCATGGAAAGAGCTGAATTCATGATAATGCCTAAGTCCTGTATATCAGCGGAGGTTGTTGGTAGTATTCCTTTTGTTCTGGACACTTTTCTAGTGGGTTGCAGGTTTTCCATTCTTCACATGTTTAGTTTTTTGAAGCCCTGAGTTTGAATTGACTCACTACCATCCATTGGTGGTGGATTTGAATATGCCATCTGCATTTGCAGCTGAAGGCCATTTGGTTTATCTGGTTTGAAGATTATTTGAGTGATGTCAGCTTAATTGTAGAATATAAGGTGGAAAGAATTGCTGAGTTCCTGAAGTGGTTTGATAGAGGCATGGAATAAAATCTATGAGATAAGTGATTCTTATGAAACTCCTCTCTTGATGCTGTATGGGTTGGAGAAGAATGGAGGGATAGAGAAGTTGCTTGACCTCTCATTAATGTAAAGAATATTTCCTGTGATACATATCATTTAGTTTACTGTGTAAGATTTCATGATGTACTGTGTAAAATGCCGTTGATAGGTCCAACAGAATATCACCACTCTTCATCCAAATTAGTTTTCAAGTGGTCCCAAATTATATAAATGAATGAAAAAATAAATGTATTTTTACCTGCCCGATAGTTCATCTGGTGAAGAAATACTGCACAAACTCAATATCATGATTGCTTCAGGTTTTTTACTTAAATAGAACCAAGGTTGTGCATTGCAGCTGAACTGTTCAGGGAGGTGGTGATGACAGCTGTGCTATGCCTTTAACTAACATTGCCACATGGATTATCCATAGTCAAGAGATGCAAAAGAAAACTGATCAGCTCCATTTTTTAAAGAAAGGAACCAGTTAGTTGACCCACAAGTATAGGGGGTGCGAGGGTGTAGTTTGGTTCCCTGCCATACATTTACTCATGTATCCTAAAATGCAACAAAATACCAATATATCTGTATAGTTTACATGCGTGCTGATGTCACAATTGTCCCATGCTATTTATCACAATTGTCAAGTGTAAGAAGGAGCCAGGACTGAGCAGAGGTGGAACATTGGGTGGATTATGATGCCACTCCCTTCCCTAAGCCAAGTTAATAATTAAAGTATTACTCTTCCAGTATTATTGATGCCGTGTGTGTAATAAGCAAAGGTATTTAACCTGAACTAGAGCATAAGAGGTTAAAGGTGTGCCCTCAGAGAACAATTTCAGCAGGCAGGAAGCAGAGATTTCCCAAGGCAGATATGCTATACTACACTGATAACATGGATTGTGAACTTTGCAGTGCACTGATAAATGTGTGTGTGCATTGATTCAAAGAACGTGTTTAACTAGGCCAGCTTGAGTCTCACTGGATACATACTGACACACCATTCTTTATAAGATATCATCTGCATAGTTAATTTGTTGATAATTCCATTACTTACTAGCTCATATAGATTTTGCAGTGCTGTAAGTAAAATTATGATTAGACTTTTTTTTCCACCAGTGACAACACTGCTTTTGTCATTAGTTTCTTTGGGTGGTGTCTTATTCCCACAACATAATGGTTTGCACTACACATAGATGACTAAGATGTGAATGTAAGATGGAATTTAAAATGCACTTTAAGTTGCACAACATACATAGTAAGCATGTTGATTCCTTTAGTGAATCCTTAGTAGATTGGAAGTAATGTTAGAGGAGAGTGATAATGTTATTAAAGTAAGTGGCTATCCCTTTGACACTGGATTCAGAGAGTTTAGTTCTGCTCTAGAGTATGTTTACCCTTTACTTGCTTAAATGGTGTTACCTTGTGCTGTGTTATGTTAGGTTATTTGAGATTTAAAGGGCACACTAACATCATGCGGGTCTCTTGACTGTAAGGCAGGTTAAGTGAAAATAGTAGCAATGAAGACGTTCTAAGTTAATTGTCAGTGAATGTGGCAGTATCTCAGAACTATTAGTATTCAAGTATTAGTACACATTCATAATAATTTTATCCCATTATGATCTTTGGTTTCTGTGCTCGCAACGAGAGACTTGAATTGGATTATTTAGCATGCTTTCCATATCAGAATGATTCACAACCTTAGAGTTCAGCCTTGTTGGAATCCATTACTGGAAGCTCGTGAGCAAGTTTTAAGCCATCACTAGGGTAGAAAGGGACCTGAAAGCCCTTACTTTTTCTCTTAAATTCTTGATCTTTGTGTTCAGTACGGTTATACATAAAATATGAATCTTCAAATTATAATTTGACTTAGCACCTGTAAATATCTGTACGTCCCTGAGATGGCATTGGTGGAGGGCAAGGAAGTGTATCTCAGGCTGATCAGTTGTTCTGTGCCATATCTAGAGAAAATAGTGTATTATTACAAACATGACTCAGATGAACTTGGCCTTTCTCAAGGAGCTTTGTACTTCACCTGCAAAGCTGGTCAGGGTTCCTGATTTTAAAACATGAGTTGATTGTGATTACCAACAATCAAAGAGAGATCTCTGGAGCCAAATTAAAAAAAAGTCAGTCAAGAAAGTTGTAATCTCAAGAAAGAGGTCTAATTTGTCTTTAATTAAGGGTGAAAACTTCTAATTTAATTTAGATAAATATGATAACTTGCGTAATACTATCAGAGTCTAAGATTGGCACGCTTTTTGGAAACTGATATCCATAGGAACTGTTAACTTTTCAGACTCACCAGAGACACAAACTTGTAAGAAGTTATGACTGGCAGTTCTTGTATTAATGGCCAACTTGGTGCTGGACTCAAAGGGCAGAATTACTCCTGGGTCTTTGTATTCCATCACATTGATTGTATATTAGTATTTAAAGGAAGGGGTAAATATCAGTCCCAGATAAAGTTAAAAATTGGCGGTTGTCTGGATGCTAGTGAGATTTAGACACTTTTCCTTAATGGCAATTAAACTCAGCAGTTATAGTGGCCCAAGTTCTAGTGTCTAACATGGTTTTGAGAGAGAGCCCATCCTTACAAAGGGAGATAGACATTGCCATCTAGCAGTCGTCCTATTTAACTGTTGTGCAGGGTAAGTAAGACAAATGGTAGAGTATTAATAATGCATTGCCTCCGACTGTCAGGCAGGATTTAGAAATAGAATGTTTCCATTGAGCTTGATCTCAAATTGGCACTCATAACCATGTAAAAGTTATTTATTTTTTATTTTTTATTGTCTATACATTTGAGCATGGACCAGGTTCCAGTTTGTGCCAGGGAGCTGTACATGTTAAGTTGTTGAAAGATGAACATAAGATGTAAATATGTATAACATGTACACATATTATAAGTAGTCAGAGCATGATGAAACAATAGCCCATACATATTACTGAGAATAATGTATTGAAAGGAGAACTGTGAAATAAGGTGAGTAATTGGTGTTATCACCTCCACAAGGTTGTGGGAACACGAGGAGCCAAGTCACTAGTAGGTGATCAGGAGAAATAAAAATCTAATAAGCAAGAATAACTGAAGCAGTAATTGGGAGTAGAATGTATGTGGCATTGTAAGTTGGGTTACTGAAGGATGTAACAGAATATGCATAGTTGCAATGTTCAAGGCGTGGCTTCAACAGCTAAGATGGCGGACGGGGATTAGCTAGGCTCCGCAGCGAAGCCCTGATAATCCGTCTTTTATCCGTCACCAGGCAAGAGGCAGGTCGCAGCAATACGGCGTGCGGACAAGTGGGGGCCTGAAGACGCAAGCTGAGCGGAGCGGGAGTTTTACTTCTGGAGTGGCACCGGTGTCATCGGGCCCGTGTGGCTGGGCTGGAGGAGGGTGAGGTCTGACAATGGTGGCCTGTGCACAGGCGGTTTGACTCTGGCTGGCCCTCTCTGGAGCACGGAAGATTGCGGCATGGGAGGAAGAGGCGAGAGACAGTGAGCAGTCCCACAGGGGAGCGGACGGCAGCTGGCGGGAAGCAAAGAGGAGGCCAGCGACCAGAGGCCTGGCTGGGGCTGAGGACCTTCCTAGCCCTCTGATTATTCCTCTGCTGCCCCGGGCCTGCATGGTGAGAGGAGGCCCGATGGCATCACCGGCGCTGGGCCTGATACCAGGCTAGATTTGGGGAGTTGTGGTGGTGCCCTTGGGATCTGCAGTGGGGCCCTCGCCTTCTTCCCCCATGCTTGGCCGGAGCCCAGCAGGGCTGGGGCTCGGAGCCCCCTGAAATGTAGGAGCAGCCCCGGGCTCATGTGACGTCATTGCCTCAGGCCCCCTGTTCTGAAGAGGCAGTCATCCGGATTATAAGGGCTGACCTGCGTGAGTGCATGAAGAGGGCCCCACAGGCGAAGCGCAGTCCAGCAAAGCCCGTAGTAGAGACTGAGGTGGAGTCTGCATGGGAGAGTAGTGTGGAGGCTCGACGCACTGGCCGGCGACTGCTACCGCTGACTAGGGGGGGCAGCTTGTGCTGCTGCTCTTCACTGGTCTCTACGCTGTGCAGGCAAACTGACCCCCTAGGCTCCTGGTCTTTGGAGTATTGTGCCCTGGCAGGCACTGCGCTGTGGCCCGGAGCACTTAGCCCAATGAGCCTGGGCTTCCAGGACACCGCAGTCGAAGAAATGCTCCAGGGCAGGGAGCAAGCAGCAGGTGCTGATAACTGAAGTCTTGGACTCTGACGGCCATAAACTAGATGATGTCCGCGTTGTGGGCTTTCCAGAGGGAGTGGAGGGCGCAGACGCAGTTGTTTACGTAGAGAAATGGCATGAGAACTGGTCCCAGCGGGGTAACTTAAACTAGGTAACTTAAACTCTTCTTCTCAGTTGAACGTGCTCATCAGGTCCCGATGAGAGATGGGTATGGGCCCACGCCCCTTCCTGCTCCGATTGCTCCATTTTGTGGACAGAGACATCATTCTGCGAGCGGTGTGATTGCTCCCGGCACTACAGGTAGACTATGCTCGAATTAAGATGTTCCCAGACTACACTATTGTTGTGCAAAAGCAGAGGGGCTCTTTTCAGTCTGTGAAGCGCAAGCTGCACACTCTTAATCTGACATACCCTCTCCTCTTCCCTGTTGACGCAGGATTCGCAGACGTCACGATATATGAACCCTCGCGAGAGCGGGACATGCTCCGGACCTATATGGATTATCCGGATTATACAGGAGCAGCGCCGTGCCCTGCAGACTGCAGTGACTATCAGAGAACCATCAGCTACTTCCGATGCGGAAGCAGAACTAAATGTTTCTGATGGCGTAGATGGCTCCTTAGATAGAATGCTCTCAGATACTGGGTCTACGGCCCTCCCTGCTGTGACACTTCAGACAGCGGATGATATAATCTGAGCCCATAGCGCTGTTGATTGCTGAACTCTCAACTCGCTCCTGGCGCGTAACACTGTTGTAAGGGATGACTGAGGGGCTAAGCTGCGTTGTGTGCTTGCAATGCGCTTGCATGGTCTGATTGGCTTGCCTTCTATCTGACTAGTCACACTGTGTAGCTCCCCACCCTCCCGGTTATGAGGCAGGTGATGAGTTGAGATGTGCGTGGACTGATGGACTGCTGCGTAAAGTGTACCTAGCTGCTGCCTGGGCAGGCACTCGCCGTAGAGCTTACTTGGTAGAACACGCCCCCCTTCATTTGTGGGTACCACCTTTTCCACACCAGTTGCGCCTGACAGGCAAGTTAGATGGTTTGGGCAGATATTGGTTGTCCCTCTGCTCTGATGGTATTCATCTGTATTATTTTCGTGGCAGTTGTTGGTTTTAAGCTGCATTTGTTTGTTTTAGACTGGAGTCCAGGACCCTTTCCTTCACCCTTTTCCCTGCGTCTCATCCATTGGCCATGTAGAGTCAGATGTCTCCAAGAGCGGTGCTTTAATACACTATTACCCCAATGACTGCCTATAAATCCCACTAACATCCTCACATGGATTGTGCAGGGCATACACACACCAGCGGACAAATATTCCATTTACTCATACCTTAAAAGGCATTCGATTCACATAGCAGTGCTGCAGGAGACATACTGCGCAGTCAGAGATTACCAAACTGCACTGGCGAGAGCAGCTGTTTGTCACCAATTTCTCTTCCTGTGCTAGGGGGGCTCTTGTTTGGATCCAGCCGGGTACTCCATTTGTGGCTGAAGAATGTGAACCTGAGGCTGAGGGTCACTTTGTGTTTGTTCATGGAGGCTTAGACCGTCGCACATTGCTGCTATCTATGTGCCAAATTTGGACCAGGCCTCTTTCCTTCATAGGCTATCTGGCTCCCTTTCTCGGTGGAGCGGTCTCCCATGGCTAATAGTGGGGATTTTAGTAGTGTTCTGGACCCAGACCTAGACCGTTCCCTCCCACCATTACCTACTGTACCTATGGTGGCGGCCGCGTGCTCGCTGAGGGAATGGCTCCAGCATTGGCAGCTGTTGGACCCATGGCGCCAGCGCAACGCTGAGACCAGAGTCTATTTGTTTTTTTCAGCTCCACATCAGCTGTATGTACGGCTTGACAGAATACTTTGCACAACTAACCTGAGCTCCTCGGTGCTGCAGACTGATTACCTAGGCTGCACTCACTCTGATCACAATCTCCTGTTCCTGCGACTGGGTTGGGACGCATCCTCTCCTGTTGTCCCTAAGTGGCGGCTGCGTCCCGAGTTGTTGGAAGATGCCCCTTTTATGGCGTCATTGGGCACAGTGATCTCAAAATATTTTGAACATATTGGTGGCACTGCATTGCCTGGCCTGGTTGAGTGGGAGGCATTGAAGGTCTTTGTAAGAGGGCGCTGTCTGGGTGCACAGTGGAACATGCGTAAATCCATTGAGGGTGACTTAGTCCAGGTGGAGCGATCCCTGTTGCAGCATGAGCAGAGTGCTATCCAACACCCTCTAGGAGCTCGTAGGCTGGCATCCAGCCGAGCAGAATGTGCATCTCTGGGGGAGAGGTTGCGCTGCCTAAACTACGCAGCCCACTCGGCTTGCACGCATGCCGCGGCCGACAAGTCAGGCAAGCTGTTAGCTTGGCTGACCCGCCAAGACCAGGACCGCACCCCTATAATGGAGCTATGCTCCGTGGCAGGAGATATGCTCTACACCCAAGGTGAGATACATGCTGAGCTCACACGCCATTATACTGCACTGTGTCGTTCGACAACAACGGCGGGATTGGCGGATTATGAAGAGCTATTTTCCCTGATCCCTCTGCCCCGTCTGACAGATGTGCAACAGGTGGAACTGGATGAACCCTTATCGCTACTGTTGATGCAAGAAAGTATACACGCTTTAGCTGCTGGCAAAACCCCAGGCCCTGACGCCCTTCCGTCGGAGTTCTATAAAACATTTTTCTCGGCCTCACCTCCTGCAGCTATACGAAGGGACATTGGAGGCGGCATCCCTAACTGTTGCGCAGCGGTAGGCCGTTACTGTTAACTCTTCCCAATCCTGGCAAGAACCTGACAGAACTGGGCTCCTATAGACCACTTGCAATGCTTACCACGGATCATAAAATTCTGGCTAAGATTATGGCAACGCATTTGGAGTCTCTGGTCCCTCAGTTGATCCACCCTGATCAGGACAGCTTTGTGCTGGCACGCAGCATCTCCTTGAATATCCGGTGCCTACTTAGGGTTATGAGGTATTTGACACAAGACTGGCCTAGGTCGAGCTGTCTGGTATTAGACCTGGAAAAGACCTTTGATTCTATGGAAAGGCCTTACCTGTTTGAGGTGCTTTGGCCTAGGCCTCAGTTTCTTTCGGCTGGTGAAACTGTTATATACCCAACCTCGGCTCAGGGTTAAGACTGGCGCAGCTATCTCCGAACTACAGTAGAGGTGGACAGAGGAAGCTGACAGGGTTGCCCCCTCTCTCCACTACTGTTCTTGCTTGCGATGGAACCTTTGGCAGCCGAGTTCCGCAGGAGAGGGAGGCCTGGAGTATCCCGCTAGGAGACGGTCGACAAACCGTGTCCCTATACGCAGATGATCTTCTCTTGTACTTTACGAATGTCGACACTGTCCACAACGGAGATGTGGAAATATTTCAAAAATTTGCCGCACCAGATACGGGTCTTCATCTCTCCGGGGTACTCATTCCCTGGCAACCCAGGACGTTCCGATATCTGGGCAGATACTTCATACACATATTTCATACAGAGGAAGATCTCCATGATGGAAACCTTAAGCGAGCGGTAACATCTATCCGTGCTCAAATTAACTTCTGGCAAATATTACCGCTCTCAGTGATGGGAAGCGTGCTCTCCTGAAGATGGTGGTCATCCCACAACTGCTATATTATTTATCCAACTTACCCTATTATGTTCCGGTTAAATTATTTATGGAGCTGGAATCCAGAATTAGGGAGTTCATATGGAAAAAGGGCTGTTGCAGAGTGGTGATAAAAAAAAAACTGTACTCTCCTCTGGATCGGGGTGCTCTGGCAGTGCCTAATATGGAGCAATACTACCTGGCTTTCCAGCTGCAGTGGGAGGCTAAGTGGCTCTCGGGTCTCCAGTTGTCTGACATGGCTGCAGTGAGACAGCCCTGAACCCTATCTGAGATACTACATCTATTTCATCCTTTCACGCGGACAGGGGTGCCAGAACCACTACTGGTGGGTGTGGTGCATCACTGTTAACGCAGGTGCTTATGCCTCATATGAATGGTCACCCCCTATGTGCCGTGCTGGCTCTATTTGGCATGCAACTTGGTGTGCGGCTCACGAACAGAGTGGAATTGGAGTCTTGGCATGCAGCTGGGCTGCATACGCTGCAGGATCTCTACAGCGAGGGCGCGCTAATCACATTTGATACGCTGGATGTAGAGACAGGCCCGTCATTAGGGCAGTTTCTGTTGCATAACTCCTTGATAGAAACACTATCCCGGCACTGGGCAGACATCTCTGCTGAACCGTCAATGCACCTACTGGTACAGTATATGCTGGTTATGGGGCAGGGCGGTCACCTAATACAATGGCTTACTGACGCACTCGGGATGCCCACTGTTCATGTCTGCACTGCACTGCGGGCCAGATGGGAGGGCAACTTGTCCAGGACCTGTTCTGATAGAAAGTGGGATGCGGCATTGAATAGTCACACAAACATTCAGCGCAACTCTCGATTTCGCTTAATTCAGTTCTATATCTTCCGTAGGGCCTATCTTACCCCAGTTAAAATCAGTCGGTACTTCCACTGCATGAATGCTGCTTGCCCTGCTGTACACTGGTGGAAGTGGACCTGCTCCTTATGTTATGGTCTTTTCCCTCGTTGAGCTCTTACTGGAGAGATGTGTCCGCACGGCTATCTGAATGCATGTCATGCCTTTGTTGTCCACATGGGAAATCTGTATTCTGGCCTTTTTCCTAGAGTTAAAAAGCACAAAGCTTCCACAAGATTCCTGGACCTGGGCCTCTTGATGGCCAAACGTCTCATTACCAGAAGATGGAAGTCCACGGAACCTCTGACGATAGAAGCATTGGGAAACGTTGTTTATGGTATGGGCGGAAGCAGAGGGAGTGGCACTGCGGAGGGAGGTCAACTTAGGCTTTTCTAAATACCCTCTGGTCACTGGTTGGGATGAGATGCTAACTAGGCTGCGCAAGCTGGGACAAGAGACAGGCACAGGAGCTGTGGCGGTGGAAGTCATGTTGACGATGACCAGTTAGGCTGCTTACGTGCGGTGAATAGCTGCTGTGCTTCTGCTACCGTGCTTACCCCACTTACGGCCTTGTGGCTATGCACTATGGGACCTGGATGGGTGGAGTGGATGGAGTTGGTGGGGCCGGGGGGCAGGAAACTGGGGGGGCACTGGGAAAAGACTCCATTTATGGTTACTGTTTCTGTGGTTATACTTTTGTACATTCTGTTATGCTGGACCGTCACTTTTATATAATGCTGCGCGAAACAACTGCCCATCTAGAGGATATCCCACGGTGTTATATGCCTCGGCAAGATGAGCCTCCGGAACCAGAGGTATGCAATAGATTCTGGAACTGAGGCACTAATTCACTGGACACTGGATGCAATTATAACCGTCAATTGAGGTTATGTAATCTGTTAGCTAATGCGCTCAAAATAGACGTCCTATACTGGGAGTGTTGCCTCTGACCGCTCATATTGCAGTAAATGTATGTAAAATGTGCCTGTTTTTCATGTCTGAAATACAAATAAAGAATAAAAAGATTCATGCATAATTGCAATGTTCATTGCCCAGTCTGAGCATTTCTACACAGTTGTGTTTAGTAATTTACAGATCTCTGTGCGTAAATGCTATGTTAATGAGGTGCGGTGGGGGCAATAACCTCTAGAGAAAATGTAGACATATTGTTATACAGTCCTGTGAATTTACAGGTCAGCTGTAGTGGAGAAGGGGGTCCACTGAAGTTCTGCAAATTGGGGGTGATTGCTTTGAGCTTTACTAGACTACAAGCAGCATTCAACAATTTATGTTAAATTTTAATCAGGCAACCAGTAGAAAAAAACAAGTAGACAACAGGATTTAATTGATGGAAAGGAATGAAACAAGTATTTAGAAAGTGCGAACAGTGACGTCACTGGGTATCCAGTAACATAGAAAGCGTTGTTTTGGTCTGGTGGGTGAATATTCTGTGCCTTTGGCCATGCGTCAAGTTGTCAAACAGTGCCGTATTTTACCCAGCTTTATGTATCATCTGGAATTCTCTAAATGCATTTTTACAGGAGACAGAAACAGGGTGGCATACGCACCCCTCGCCCGCTCAATAGGGATGATAATGTCTTCATTGCTAGTACACATTTTGTCTTACACAGGAGTTCTTGCTTGCCTTTAATCAGTTCTACAAACTTAGGTTATTGAAACCGGAAAAATGTAAGATTTAAGGACTGTTCATACTGGAAATTTGGCAGTTCTGATTTTCAATTAAGTAAGCCTGGAAATGCAGCTTAAAAGAATATTAGGGCATTGGTTGTTTAATATTTCCAACGATTCAGATGCCAGATCCCCCTGACGTGTGCATGGCACTTAAACCATTGGGTGCTCTTTCAGGCGCAGATCTTACAGGTGATGCTATTTCGTCAACGTCTGCCATCCTGATAAAGCATAACACATTTTGTCAGTGTTTCCAGCAAAAGTTTCAGGGCTACCAAACATCACATGGAGTTGTGTTGGAGAAAGATAATCATCTGTGGAGGAGCTTGTAGGCGTTTCCTGTGTGTGTTGTGCAGACTGGAGATTTTATGGCCCTCTGCCAAATTTTGTTCCATGTATGATCAGGGTTCGCTGAACCCAGATCCCCGTCGCAGCCCCAAGTGTAGCTATGATTGGGTGTAGGGCTGGTATCTGAAATCGCTAGCTGTAACGAGGGAGTTACTTTCGAGATTATCTGATTTGTGAATATGGTCTGAAGTTGAGTTTTTTCATGGTATCCTCAATGCTCTGGAACCTGCCCGTGTAGTAGTTGAGTCATTCTAAAGCCATCAACTCCAGTGAGGCGCACCTCCTCCCGGGAAAGTAGCTTCCCATCCTGGTAAAGGTCACCCACGTTGGGGGGGGGGGGGGGTTCCCGCCTTTCGAATTTTGGAAGTGGCAATCGACAGGACCTGGTGGGAAATGTGAGTTGTACATATTTAAGGGTGAATCGTGACACGTAAGTGGTGGAACCCTTCTTATGTGTGATATGATGCCAGTAGTCTAGTAGGATCTGTGTCGTCTGGAGAAGGTGTTGCCACCCCGAAAGAGCTCTATGGGTGAGCCAGAGGAGGATGTGTAGTGTTACCAGGGAAAAGTTCTGCTCCACCTGTTCCCAGCCGTTGCTACCAGGATTACGGTTCCAGTCAAGTATAGGACGGAGCTGGTCCCCTGTTTGTAATTCTCCATGTTAGTAAAGCTGAACACTCCCTCCGCCTTTCGCTTATATATGATGGCTCTCTCAATTCTTGGTGATTAAGTCAGACAAAGTAAGGAAGTTTAGTCTGGATCTATTGAAAGATTAATTTTGGAAAGCGCAATGGGAGGGTCTGAGCTGTATAGAGAAGTTGGGTAGGAAGTTGATTTTTCCGGATGTAAGTGCCCAACCACGAGAACTCAACTTTGCCGCATGGATAAATGTCCTCATATAAGACCCGTAGCAGGGGCAGAATGTTTAATCAAAAGAGATTTTCCGTTTTGCAGAGTAAGTTGATGCCGGGGTAGTTTATGGACTCCCATGTCCAGGTAAAGCCGTGTTGAGTTATTATTGATTGAGTGTGCTTGATATTGGCTGCTTTGTATAACTTATTAGGAAATCGGAAGCCTTTTTGAAGAGTGCTATTCCCTCTTTTAATGCAGGAATGAAGGTCTTGGGCCCAGTGAGAAAGAGTAATACGTCATTTGCGTATACTTCTAGTTTAAACTCTTGTGTGCTCACCCGAATCCCTTGAAGAGCTGTGTTGTTTTGAATTAAAATTCCCATCGCTAGCGCAAAGATTAGCGGAGATAGGGATCAGCCCTGTCGAGTGTCTCTTGTGATGGGGACTCGCCATTCACTTTGATTCACAAGGAAATGTGAAAGTTTGCTAGTATCATCTGTTTCATGTAGGGGTCTGGGGGGCATATTTAGGACCTTGGTTACATACTGCCAGTTCACCCTATTAAATAAACTTTCTTTTCATCTAGCGAAAGGAGGACTAACTGGGGTCGCGTTATTTTGTCATACTCCATCAAGTAAACCGCTGATCTCATGTTATCTTTGTGTGACAGTCTCTGATTAAACCAGTTTGTTGAGGGAATAATAACCTAGACCAGATCTTGTGCAGGCGTGAAACCGACATGGAGGTAAAAAATGTCACATCCGTGTTGATCAGAGCTATTCAGCGGTGTGTAAAGCACGCCTTCAAGTCTTTCAACAAAAATGTTAAATAAGGATTCCTGCTTTGTGTCCGTAACCGCTCCTTGTGTTAAGATGTCATTGAAAACAGCTGTGGGTGGCTCTGTAAGAATATGTATGAAGGCCTTAGAAAAAGAGGCCCTGGAGCCTTTCCACCAGGTGTATTGTATATGGCTATTTAGACCTCTTCGGTCTATATTTCATCTTCTGGTGGGAGGCAGTCAGCCTCCATTAGGGGGGCTGAGAAGCCTGCCAAATAGGCCATACAGATCTTGTGCATCTGGAAGTAGCCGTTCAGCTGCTAACAGTGATTGGTAATAAGCAATATAAAATCAAAGGATGTTTTTGCTGTGAAAGTGTAGGGCACCCTGTCTGTCCACGATTTTGAGGACATATCTTCTCTTGCCGGCCAGTCTGAGTTTACAGGTTAGTAGCCAGTCCACCTTTTCATAGCAGGCTTGCTAGATGTTTTATAATTTCTTTACAGTATTAGCAGTTTGTCAATTTCTGCCCTCGCTCTGCATAGGGATGTGGGGGAATTATCCTGCTTGTGTTGTCTTTCTAAGGTTTGTTACTCATACTCTAATTCCTGTTTCCGTGGCCACTTTGAGGGCCTGGCTAGTGGTGCTAATTCTTCAAAGTTGGAGGCTCTGAGGTGAATATGCTACCTGCCGGCCCCACAGCCACCTTTGATGTAGGCTCCCCTGTTCTGGTGCATTACGCCTTTACCGTACATTTAGATGAAAAATAGCATAGCTGGAGCTTGATCACCGGAGCTGAAGCAGGACACATTTCCAAGGTCCCCGCCCTGGCCACACCCCTGAATCTTTTGGTTTGCTTCTAGCATGTAAGAACTACCCTTCGTAATTTAAGAGTAAACCAGTTGTGGACAAACCCAGAAACTATAGCAATAGAGTAAACCGATTGTCTAAATATTGTATATGTATGGAGACAAAAAAACGAAATAGCATTGACTAGTCTTTAGTGGAGGGGAAGGCCATAAGAGCCTAACATTGAGAGAGGTGGTTTTAAGACTAAAATACTGAGCTCCCCTATTTGTGTGGGAAGATTGAAGTTTTAGTAGAACTGAAGAGGTATAATGGTAGGAAGCTCATTCAATTGTATTACATCCTGGGGACTGTACTTGGATATTTGGGGTACAGGAGTGAACCTTTCCTCTTGCCTCCCGACCCCAGGCTCCTGCAACTCTCTGCCACTGCTCCTGCCACACCTGCACAGTCTCCCTGCCTACCTTCTGAATTTATGTAGTACCAATCCATATTTACTCGTGCAGCTCTCCTTACCTCTCTTATGGAACTTTTCTAACCCTCCTAACTCTTGCAGCACCTCCTTCCTCCAGGACATACAGCTTCTATCACCTTCATGTGGAGCGTGTCATTCTGTGTGGACTTATTTTCACTCTTCATACAAGCAACAATCCCTCCCTATTGTCTGAATGGGATTGCACGCCCTGAAACCATTGCTCAACTAAAAAAAACTGTATATCTCTTTGAAACCCCTCAATCCCACCAGTCGTGGGCACTGAAAAGTTTGAGAGGTATGCCCAAGAATTCTGCAGTACTTCTTCCAGGCTCCTGCAGTGTTTTCCCCAGGCTCCTCCAGTGCCCCTCATTCCATGCTCCTACAGAACCCGCGCTCTCCAGGATTTTGCAGCACTCCATTGCTTTTGTTTGGTGCATTTTTCAATCCTTCAGTGTTGTGTCCTCTGGCTCCTGCAGAGCCCCCTTCTGATCCCCCACTAATCCTTGAGACTGCAGTACTCCTCTCCTGAAGTATCATCAGTCCTCTTTTCCTGAAGTGCCCCATTCCCCCGGGCACCATTCCTACGCTTCCCTGCAAGCTATTCTAATGCTCCCCTGATCCAGGTCGCTTCTCAATAACCCCCTCACTTGGCCCACTCCAATTAATGTTTTTTCCCAAATACATTTATGAATAAATTCACAATAGCCGAGTGTGGTTGCATTCTGTTGGGAATACTGGGTCGCAGTTTTATTACATGCATAGACTTTTGCAACACAACATTTGACCTCACCACTCCCTTTGTTCAGTCACAAATCAAAATGCCAAGGCCATAAATCATTACATGTCACAAATCATTTTGAGTGCCACACATTGCTTTCGTTATGATTGCAAATCGTAATTTGGAGACAGGTCATAAATCACAGTTGATAGTTTATACATAATTAATTTCTCCAGGATCATAACTTTGCTGCATGACATCACCTCTGCTATAAATCAATCAAGTCCTTGTCATTTGCTTGTCATAATTCTGACACCTTTTGTAGTTGAGGCCATCCTCCATGCCGCTTTTTGGGGGCATCCATTTCTGTTGGTTCTTTACTCTGATCGTGAGGGGGGTAGCCTCTTAGTGCTGTTAGGCTCAACTCGCTACCTTGTCTGTCCATTTTGTGCCCTGCCAACCGGCGGGACTGGGCCGCGAGTGCCGTGCTCCGCTTACTCCCCCATTGGCCTACTTACCCTGCCGTAAGGCATCCCCAGGTAAGTAGTCTTTTTCTGGCCCACCGGTGTGCCTCTTTTACCAACCAACATGCCCCTTTTACCGCCACGCCGCCTGAGGGGCTTACGTCACCCGGCGGCTCCCCCCTTTCATTCTTTGGGTTTTGCTCCTTATCTTTTCGGTACTGCCTTCGGTTACCTTTCAGATCTTCACCAGAGCACCTCAGTGTTCCAGCCGTCAGGCCTCTCAAGGAGCACTGATTTTGCTGCACCGTCCTTGTGACAGCCTACCTGCCATTTGTATTCTTCCCTGACGCAACCTGAATGTACTGTGTTTGTCTTCGATTAACGTATGCCTCCCAGATCTTTGGGAGTTGGAGTGCTTCCTCTGGGTTCTTCCCCATTGCGCCCACTGCACACTGTTGCGTCCACATGGATCTGTGTGGGCCCGACCGGCTTCTCTTCAGCCCTTCCGTGTGTCATCTCGCCTCGCCGATACGGAACATGAAAGAAAACAAGGAGGGCGGTAGACACAGACATTTATTATTTACATGTGAATTAGCATCCTGTTGCCAAACCAAATTCGCTGTGGTGTCAGGCAACATTCCCGTTCTTCCTCTGGCATGCCCAGAGATGCGATTTCATTGGCCAGTCCTGCTGAGGGCACAGCCCCTGGCAACCAATGCCTAACTTGTGCCTGTTGTTTCCAGTAGGAGAAAGCTGCAACGGTCAGCTGTAGGTGCAAGGGGTGGTTTTAAATGAATAGCAAGAGGCCTAAGAAGGTTTCAGGATTACGCTGCCTCCGTATTCTGCGTTCGCACATTTAGTTGCAGCAGCTGCCTGATAACCACAGGCAATGGGGTCCGGCACGTTTTTATTTTCAATTTGCACTTCTGCCACCATTTAACGGATAACATGCATCTGCCATGCATCAACACTCCTTACTAGCGCAGTCTGTTACGTGCCATTTTTTCCCCCAGAGGCTGCTGAGTAAACTAACAAACTACCAAAATGGACATGTGTCTCATGTGCCTTGCACCCGGTCTGCGCAAGTCGTCCAGCTGGTCCCCTGTAAACTCCCCCTCTTGCCCGGGTCCGTCGCCCTGTTCCTGTGGGCAAACCCCACCCGTCGCAATCCGCCGCTTCCTCGCTGCGCAAAATGCGTATCTATGATACTGTCCACTTCATTCACTTGCACATAGCCCAGCTTTTCGTAAAACAAGCGCAGCTGGTAAGCGTTCTTTTACATAACACCCAAGAACCGTAAACAACCTTCCACAGCAGGCCCGATCTTCCTCGCTACTGGGAATTCACTTTTTTTTTGGCACTGCTGGAATCGCCACATGAAACTAAAGACCTTGCCATTTAAACAATACTGTTGGGACCGCACGCCTTCAAACTAGACCAAGCGCCTGAATCCCATCCCCCATAGTTAATTGGAGCCCTCTATAAAATCCACATACTGTAACGCATTTGCCTACTCAAGCATCTTAAACTGATTCTACACAATTATGTGTATGCGGCACAAGAAACGTAAACAGGGATAACTCGGCATTACAGCTGGATAGGTCAGGCGAAGCAAATACTTTCAATAACAGGCAATTCAGATGTTGACTGTTGCAAGTTTACAGGATGTTAAAACAGGGCGTCGCCAGATACACAATCCGGGGATATACCACCAGAAGGGAAAACTCTCCGCTGCGCAATCGAGGAGTGCGTTGTCCAAGCGCAAAGGAAAGCTTAGCCGAGCGTGCACTCCGCTCTGACAATCACCAACATGCCTCAAGAAACTGACCGAGCTCTTCCGGTTACAGCCCCGGCGAGTCTCACGCGCCCCCGCACCACTGCGCTCTGTCCAAGGCAGAGGGTCACATTTTAGGTGTAAACGTCTACCCAGACGAGTGTTTTAACTTAGTTTGTTTATGTATCAATCATAGCTATTTGTATGGCATTTTAAACCTCAGATCAAATCACTTGTTTCTCCCCCTTCTGGCTTTGGTTAAACATATTTTTTTTTTTTTTTGGCACTTATTGCCGGTTTTTATTTTCCGAGCACTCTATTTTTTACAGATAAGGAAACTGCGAAGCTGGGCGGGGAAGTGATTTCATAGGATCATATCATTTGGACAATCGGAAACAGATGCAATGTCTCTCGCATTGGAAGTCATGCTTTATCTACCAGGACCTGCTTGATCTCCTTTACTTATATATAGCGCTACAAATCATCGCATGGCGGCTAAGTTACGCTATATGGCCCTTAATCCGTTTGACATTGTAGGGAAAACTCTGCGCTGCGCAAACGAAAGAGCAGGACGTCAAACCACACAGATAACATTTTGACGGGCGTGCCATCCGCTCAAGAATTAGCCAAAATGCCTCAAGAAAACTGACTGGCTCTTCCGGTTGCAGCCCAGGCGATTTTCTCGCGCCATTCTGATTGACCTCCTGCTCCCCAGCAGCTAACAGCACCAGCATTGCTGGGGTTTGGCTGTAACACGACCTGGAAGCGCCAGCACCACGGGCAATAACATAATTTAGAGGTTTAACTACGGGCAACACGAAACAGCCAGATTCTGTCGATGACCTATGCAAATCACGAGCTGTGCGCTGCCCATATATGTAGTCATGTACTAATTTGTATGTAAAGCTCCCATACGTAAGTGTTATCAAGTTATGAAGCTCGTGGGATAGGCAGCGGGCAACCTTTTATTTCAATTCCTGGCGTGAAAGCTGCACCGCCCTCCATACATTACCATATAACGCAGGCGTTGTGTTAAATATTTACATAAGAGACAAACGCCATCAAACATGAGAGGCAAAACGCCATCATTTTCGCATACCTCTTCCCGTCTTGTGAGTCTGGAAAACAAGCATTAGGATGGGGAGAAATCAACGCACACAAAGACCATTCCCGGCACCTTAGATTTACCAACTCTTGAACACATCCACACGAGGGCTCTGACTGCCCAAGCCCTCCGGAGCCACGAATCTTACACCACTGCCCTGGTTCCCGGGCCAGTGAATAACCTAAGCCCGTAATATCACCACACCTGTGAGGGCCGTACACAAACCAGGCACGGACCCTCCAACCGGCATTTTCCCGGGGGGCACAGGGTAGCCGAGTAAGACCGACAAATCCTCCTCAGCATGGCCTCATTTCTACGCTCGAGGGCTCTGCTGTTTCCGATCGGATCTTGCTTACCTCACTGCCAGGCCGGTGGGGCAAGCCAGCCGCTGAGGGTGAAAAACCTCGCAGCTGGCCCTTAAACCTTGTTGTAGTTAAAGTGGGTGTGTTGCTAAGCAACCAGCGTTGTTGATCGGAACTTGGGCTCAATAGAGACGAATCTACTAGAACCAGCCCAACGGTCCACTGCCCTGGTTCCCGGGCCAGTGAATAGCCCAAGACCGCAACATCCCACACCTGGGAGGGCCGCACACGAACCAGGCACGGGACCCCAGCACCCCTCCCTCTCCGTGGCCCGGGCCGCACCAAACGGCATTCTCCCGGGGGGCACAGGGCAGCCAAGTACGGCCGACTAATCCTCCTCGGCATGGGCCCATCTCTGCGTTCGCGGGCTCTGCTGCCCCCGATCGGATCTCGCCCACCTCAGGAGCCAGCCAGCCGCAGAGGGAGGGAAACCTAGCAGCTGGCCCCTACGCGACGCAGTAGCTTAAAAACGTCTCCCCCAGACGACAACAAATCACCCGAACCTGAAAGCAACTACCACCGGACTGGTCCACCTGGTTGAGACGAGACCCGATCCTATCTCATCTCCACGCGCTCATCTCCTAAAATATTTTCCCAACTGCGCACTCAAAGTCCGCCTGCTTGCAGGAACCGCGCGTGCTGCAGCAATCAGTGTTGCCGAACCGAAATCGGGCTCAGCAGAGCCCAATCTACTAGAAACAGCCCAACGGGCTACACAGCACTGCCGGAGGATCGGCTGCGTCTCGGCCCAGAGAATGGAGTACCGAGCATGCGAGCCGTGAGGGGAACGGCACTTAAGGTAAGGAAAGCACCTCACGGCAGGGAAGCACCCTGACAATTTGGAGCGCGCAAAGGGAAAGCTCGCGGAAAGACAAAGGGAACAGCACAACGGCCTAAGCCAACGTCTAATTAAACAAGAGAAAATAAAATACAATTAACTTGTATCCTTTCGCGATCCTGCGCGCTGTCCCTCGTGGCCCACAAGGTGATTTCTGCCTGGGCAGCATAATTGTTTTAGCCCACCCTCTAAGTGAGGGCAGGGCGGTGTCCTCCAATTGGAGGGTTTGTAGGTTTTCCTTGCCCTTGTCGTGCCCCCATTGGCCCGATGACCTTGGGGGCTCATCCCTCTCCCTTGAGGGGGATGCCGGATGCTCTCCTTTGCTGGTTTGCCGCTGAGGCAGCTTTGAATAATAATTTAATTTCCGGGTCCCCGGCGGCGGTTAATGCGCTGGCCACTAATGCCCCCTGCCGGGGCGGCCCTTTGTCACACTTGCCACAAAGGGTTTCCCACTACCCCACCCCCTGCCTGTGAAAGAAAGTTCAAAACAAACGCCAACCCAAACAATGAAAGTGATAAGCCTATTACCGTAAATATGTACATTAAGCTTGTTGTAGTCTTTTATTCCAGAGGCTGTTGTGCTTGTCAGCCTATTCACATTTGTTCTTTGAGTAGGAGAGTGATTATTGAGTTCCTTTGATGTGGAACCGTGCCTCCTTCAGATGATGCTTTGACCCCCAGGGGTTGCGCCCTACCGTTTGAAGCCCTGTCTAGATCTCAACATTCTGTGCTCTGTAGTAGTCATATACTCTTATGATTTATACTTGTGCCCGTCTGCGCTCTGCAGAGCAGTGATGCCGCAATACTTGATAATAGTGCTACATACAATAAATAAAATAAGTTAACATTGACATTTACAGTTCTGACTGGTAAATAAGCTGGCTTTCAGTAAGACAATTGGCAAATCTCATGGTAGTACTGAAGGTTGTCTGCCTGTTAGTGGGTTCCACTGAAAATTGCAGTCTGTACTCTTGTTAGCTTTCTCTTTCTGCACTCCTTTGGATGTTGGGCTCTAATTATGCTTTCCTAATAATTAAGAGTCGTTGAAACCACTGCTTTTCAGCTGAACAAGCAAATGCTTTCATAGCGGATTAGAGAGAAGTCCCTGGGTTTAACTCGGTGTTCAGACAGAAGACGCTTACTCCTCTGTTTCAAAGGGCTTTGGAGTGATGAGCGGACATGGCACGCTACTGTCAGCGTTATTACTGGGAACACCTGCTTCTGTGCTCGGGTTGTCTATAGTAGAACATAAACAGTAAAATATAAACAGTTGAGTAAGAAGAGGGAACTCCACTTTGTTTTCAATTTTATTTACATAGGTAACATCTGCATTGAATGGTCAAGTGACTGTCCTCCACTAGGTGGATAGCAGAAATCATTTTAGATCCATCAGGCCAACTATGAATGTATATATTACTTTGAATGACCACCAAGACACTTTCTCAGCTGTGCAATCCGAAAGAACAATGTCTTTGTAGATCATTGATAAACTCATTTTTATGTATCATAAACGTGACCTAATATCTCTTTAACTGAATAAGCTAGGATGAACCAATTTTACTAAGGAACCATGAAAAGGCCAAGGTGGCAGTTTTTCCATGACATATTTAATGCCCAACCATGATGGAAGCTACATTTTCCTCATCAGTGATACTAGGAACCTTTCTAATGAGTGAGGCGCAGATCTGTTGGTGGGAAAAGTGCAATAGGACTGCTGATTTGTTTGCTACATAAATTACTATCTTTTTTTTTATTGTCCTCATACACTCTCACCAATAAACTCTTATTAAGATGCCACCATCTGAGCTAATGGAAGGAACTCCATAGGTAATCGGGTGTGACCAGCACCCTGCCTAGCCGGGCCAGGGCATGTAATCATCTGACAGGAGCAACTCACAGCTTTAAAAGGTCCCAGATCCCATTATCCGTCTTCTCTGCTTCTCCTTTTATCTACTTCACTGATCGCCTCCATTCTTGCCAATTGGGAGGGGAGGTTTGAGTCCAACTTCTACAAATTTCCAGTAACACCAGGTAAAACACCAAACCTTTCCGATATACATTAAGAGGGATAGAGACAGTATCCAGGGGAAGTATCCCAAATATAATTAAGTAGGGACTCACCTCCACTGAGGAACCCAAAGAGTCAGAGATAGTCTTCCCACCGCCGACCGGAATTTCTCAAGTTTCGGACAGGTAGCAAACATGTGAACATCATCCACTTCTGGGCAGCCGCATCGTTTACACTCAGAAGTTGGAGTGCTTCTTATCTTTGCCAATTTCGATGGAGTCCAATATATTCTATGAAGAGAAAAAAGATGGTTCCTTCCTAGAGTAGTTGGTTTAACCATGGAATATAAAGTAGCAAAGCATACTTGCCCTAACTGCACCAGCTCCGGCAAGTATCCACTCCAGTTCCTATGTAGAGGTTGCATCACTTTCTCAGATCTTGTTAGAAGGTACTGATACCAACGAGAAACTTCTTTCTTTGTGACCCGGATTGAGTGTAGGTCCAGTTCCATTTGAGCTGATTCCGGGTCCGCCCCCGACACTTGAGCCATCCATTTACCTGAAAGATCTTGAATCTGGATATATTCCCACCTGTCTTGTTATTCCAGAACTCCCATGACAGCCTTTGTCCCTCATCAACCAGCTGACCCCATCTAGTTACACCACTTTGTTTCAATGGCGAGGCTAGGCTGTCCAATAAGCACTCCGGATTCCCAGGCGAGTCCCAAATAGGAGCTAACTTACTTTAATAGCAGATACCTAGGAAAGATCTTGTACCAACTAGAAGCTACTGCTTGTAGGTACTTCAACCTAACTTTTTTTTTAAACTTCAGGGCCCCAAATTTATAAGAAAATCCATCCAGAGGATAGCCTAATAGCATTGCCCTAAACATATTACCCATTAATTAATCATCTGGAGTCAATAGCAACATCCTATTGTTTTTTAATTGGTATGACCAACAATAAAGCTGTAAATCAAGAAGGGCCAATCCTCCAACTCCCAACCTCCTCCTCAATTTTTTCCATGATAACAGAATACCTTTACTATCCCAGATAAAAGAGGTGATCTTCGCCTGCAGGTTTAAAATAGCTTTTTTATCAAAATGTTACGAAATATTATCAAATAGGAAAGTGATTTTTGGTAGAATAGACATTTTAACCAAGTTAACTCGCCCATATATAGTTAGCAGCAGGTTTCCCCATTTTTTCAAGATTGTCGCAATCTCAGCTGTCACCTTTTCTAAGTTCCTACTAGCTAACTTACCCAAGTTATGCGTTATCCTTACACCCTGATATCTCAGTCCTGCAACCTTTCTGGGGTCTTCACAATTTTGATTCCAAGTCATAATCTAATTTTTTTCCTCATTCACATCATAACCGAAATAGCAGATGAATCATCAGAGGTATACACCATCAAGTCGTCGGCATATAAAGCTATTTTCCTATAAAAGTCCCCAACCACAAATGGTCTTATATGGTAATTTAACCTCAGGCTTTCTGCGAGAGGCTCAATATATAAATCGAATAGTATCGGGGAGAGAGGGCAGCCTTGTCTAGTTCCTCTTTCTATCTCAACTTTCGAAGATAATACACCAATAACAAGAATTTATGCGGAGGGTGCACTACAAATCTTTTTCAACACATAAATTAAGGATTTACCCACTCCGAAATGAGCCAAAACCGTCATAAGGTATTTCCAATTCACACGATCAAATGCTTTAGTGGCATCTACCGTTATAACCGCCAGAGGAATATCTAATGTTGTGGCCAGGTCAATAGAACCAATTAGGACATGATTAAGACCTTTCATATTCCTGCTCGGCAGGAACCCCTGCTGATCTTGATGTATCAACTGGCCGGCAACTTTATTCAATCGATCTGCTATAATACTAGTAAACACCTTACAATCACAATTAAGTAATGATATTGGACGGTAGGATTGACAGCTTAAAGGGTTCTTACTGGGCTTCAATATTAAGGAGACTACTGCCTTGTTCCAAGAATTCGGAATAGGAGAGCCCTTCAGCAATATAGCATTAAACAGATGCACCCAAACTGGAATAATAATCTCCTCCAATAATGCATGAAGCTCACTCGGGATCCCATTGGGCCGGCAGCTTTCCCTTTTTTTGCTTTCCTGATTGCGCCTAAAATATCACTACCAGATATTTCTTGACAAAGAAACTGATCTTGCTCACTCGCTAGTCTTGGCAGGTACTTCTGTCCGAGCCACACTTCAATTTCCCCCTGATCCAGGTTTCAATTTCTTCATTTATTTATTTCAGTAGTTAAGACTTTGCACCGTAGTGTCCCTCAGGTGTCCATTTGACCCACCTGATTCAGCTCTGAGGTTTCGATCAGTTCTTTTAGGCCGAGGACACCCAGATTGTGCTAGAGATTATCGAGAATGTAAATGCCACGGCTGTTATACGACTGTTTTACTGAAAATGAGTGCTAACCATCTTAAACTGAACGGTGAAAAGACTGAGATCTTAAGTCCTGCTAGCCCTTTATCGGACTTCCACTAGAGAAAATTCCCTTATCTCTCCAGGCAGAACATTAATCACCAGAGTTATCTTGACATTTTTATTGTTCCCTGAATATTGCTGGATGCCAGTGTAAGTACCTTGAGCCCCCCTTGCAAAGTACATAGAGGGCCCCCACTCCGATTTACTCAGGAACTCTCAGTTCCTGGTACTGTGTTGACGGGGCCCCATTGCACTGCGAGGCCCTTTGTTACACCACTGCTGGAGGCAAGGATCCCTGGTCAGGGACTTTAAAAACTAAAATATACCTGCAAACAGGCACCTCTCCCAAACTCAGTATCTGGTGCGGTGGTGCCAGTCACACCACCTTAGAGCTGACCCTGACCTCGCATCAACCACAGGGAGGCGTAGTAAAAACTTCTAGAAAGAATGCTGCCACTTTGAAAGAATGTTGCAGTCCTGCTCCCACCTTGATATGATGGAGGGAGTGTTACCGGTGGTGCCAGGCCCTGCAAAGCTTGGTGGGGGTGAAGTGGCAGTTACAGAAGTGAATACTCTTAATCTATTCCTGATTAGCAAGAGGCCACAGCAAACCATAACGAAGGTTGGAGGTGAGGCTAAGGAAACAGTTCGAAAGTTGGTTGAAGTAGCAATAAGAGGCCCTCCTCCCCCTGCTATGGTTAGATGGGGGAGGAAGGGGGTGGAATGGTCCCCTCATGGGCCAGAGGAGGTAGCTTGCTTTTTGCCAGACTGTATTGCAGCACTCTGATTTAGGTTATTTACGAGGCGAGACCTTTTACTGAATGCCTGATAGCTGCCCCAACTGTGAATCTCCATGGCAATCAAATGAAGGATTATTTTTTTAAGCACTGTACATTCTCAGCTCAAGTGACCGAAGGATGGGGATATTCAGTAAGTCCCTTCTTCGCATGAAAAAGGAATTGAACGATTTTCACTTTTCAGTGTAGTTTAATTTAAGTTTGAAACTAAAGGTTGACAAAATAGGGAAGAAATAATCCATTACATTTATGAAGGTGGCCAATGTTTTCTTCTTTTAGATGAAGGATAACGTTTAGAATGATGCTCCTCCTTTGAAATGTACTGCGTGGCTGTGTTTTTGATTGTTTGATAGGTTGAAAGCTTTTGGGCATGGTTCCTCAGTCACTGTATTGGTGTATGTGGTGGTGGGTGTCTAGTGTACATTCTGCCATTTCCCCCAAAAAAGAACTTCTTAAAGGCCTAAGAATTACAAATAGAAGCCACAAATATGAGTAGAGATGTCTACTCCTTTGGACTGAACTGTACTCTCAGGGTGCTGACAAAGGTGTTTTTCTATAGTAGCATCCTACACTTGCCTACAGGAGATTAATCCATAGCCATATTCAGTTGATTGTTTTGTCAAGGTTTTGCTCCCTTCTGCCTTGTGTTTCAGAGTATTTGCTCATAGCTGAGATTTTCCATCACCAGCGAAGTCGTACATTATTCTAACCCAGTGTCAGCAGTCCAAATACACAATGGTAAACTTCTCTCGTGGTCTAGCATATTTACCTGTGCTGCTTAAATAAAGCAATGCACCCACGCAGTCATTTGCTGACCTGTATGTGTGATCCCATGAGCATGTCTTCAGATGCAGTTCCTTCAGCATCATTTTGCCAGGAATTTAACTGACTTAATTTATTTAAATCAGTTGACTTGCAGTCCAAAAAGGATCTCAGTTTGCCAGTCTCTTGTTAGTCTCTTCTTTGGTAGACCTTGGAGTCCACCCAGACGTATTTTTTATGCATGACTCCTGCAGCATCTCTTACCAAAGATCACTTTAGAAAGCAAAGTGCAATGCAAGTGGTGTTTGGGAGGAATCATAGCTAATGTCAAATATTTAGGAAAAGTGAGAAAGTAGCATATACATTGAGAATATTGATAATTTGATTTTTTGTGATGTGCATGTAAAACATTAGCACAATTTGTTAATTTTCACATAGTGATATTCTTCCTTGTAGATTTGGACATAAGGCCTTGCCCCTTTTGAAATACCTGACGTGACCGGACATGAGTTTGCACCTGCCACCTTGAAGATACCATTCATTAATAAATAAAAAAATGATTTTCAGCCTTTTGGCCTGATGGCATGTACTCTCTTCTTTGCCGGTTCACAAAGAGCGAAGATGTTATTTATCATTGAGGAACAACCTGTGGTCCTGTGAAGAAAATTTTAAATGAAAGTAGGGAAATATGAGAAGACACAGTAACACAGAATAAAGTGATTGATTTTTGATGTCGTTCTCATGGTAGCAAACACGGCACAACCGGGCCCCCTGGAGTTGTTAAGCATGTGCTGTTGCCGTTAATCTTAAAATTTGGTTGAATGAACTTGTCTCGGTGGAAAATGTGTAAATGATTGCAGAGTGGAATACATTCATCATACTGACGTCTGTAGGGGAAGCCCATGGTACATTAAAAATGATAAAGTAACATGCAGATTCGTAATGCATTTTTTTTTTATACAGTAGATGTGTAAATCTTTATATAGAATTTTGCAGAACAATACAAAACATTACACTATTTCAGTCTGATTGAGGAAATCACAATAGCAATACAACCCTGGAATGTGTTATTTTCAAGTAAAACGAGCATTGGCAAAGCCAGTAGGTCTTGCTTTTGGGACAGGATGACTTTGCCAGTGGTTTTTAGCAATGCTGTACCACCTCCCTGATGTTGAAAACATGACTAAAGATGATGGAAATAAAGAAGCTGGTGATGAAGGTGGCCACGTCATTTTGGTCACCAATAGTGTAGGAGCCACACATGCAGGCTCCTACAAAATGACGTGGGTCTTAGTTTTTTTTTTTTTTTTTTTTAACCAATCGGAGTGGGAGCTGGAAAGAAAAAAAAGATGTGAATGCATTTTTTCAAAACTATTTTTAAAACCAGATAAAAGGGGGCCAACACGGAGGATGCCGGAAAGGTGGAAGCAACATGGAGTACAGGAAAGTGGAATCAAAACGGAAGGCAGGGGAGAGGTACACAACATGGGCAATGTAGAGCATAGGGGAAGTAAATCACACAGGAAAATCACACAGGAAAAGAACAACGTGTAGCTGGTGGGAGGAGAAGCACTCAGGTAAAAAAGCAAGAGGGGGCAGAAGCACATGAAGGCGAGCACAGCACAGATGGGAACTCGGGGAGAAGCACTCAGCTAACCATAGTGACATTTTACAAATTAGTGAATGGTCAAGGTGTGGGACTAAAACATCAAAGTTTTAAAACTGATACCTACCTATTTTGACTCTACAATATTGGCATAATATTCTCATGATATGTGTGTAGATTTAGTATGAAACACTACACATATGATAGAGACTTCTAGCCGCAGATTCCTTACCTCTGAATTTCCCAGTCGTCAGACTGAATCCGGAAGAGTTTTGGTGAGTAGTACCTATGTGTGCCTGCAGGTGGCATCAGTCGGCTCCGCGCAGCAGCATCCGCTCCAGAAGTGACATCCATGTTACTTATATAGGCTGCACCTCAGTGCTCTGATGTCAGGTTTTTTTTCACGCCAGTTAGCGCTGATCCAGAGAAAAGTTACCCCTCTGTCCATTTTTAGACAAGATAATTTCAACATTTTGCCAACTTTTTTTGAGGAATTTTCCTCCTTGTAGTGTTGAGGATGTCTTCAAGGTACACAGGTTTTAAACTGTGTGGCGCCTGTCATCGCACTTTGTCAGTTATGGACCCACACCTCATGTGTCTGTGGTGTCTCTAGCATGACCACAATTCCAAGTCGTGCTCAGACTGCCAAGCCATGGCAATGAAGGGTTTGAGGTAGAAGTCCCTAAAGCTGGTAGCGACCTGGCAGGTGACACCTCAGAGATCTCAGTCCCAGTCGAGAAGAAGGTCACGAGGACTGTTCCAGGAGCCTCAAGTCCTCCTTGTCCCACTCAAAGTCTTTATGACACTCAGGCAAAAGGCATAAGAAGCACAAGAAGTCGAAGTGTGCTTCGACTTATCCCCGTGTGTCAGCCGGCGCAACAATGGAACATCGGCATTCGAGGTACGGTTCTTTTGCACCGTTCCCAGGGCTGTCTCCGCGCCTCCCCGCTTTTCCAGTACCTGGAGGAACCTCCAACCAAATAAAATAATTTTACGAGGCCTTGTGATGTGTTTTTGACCGATCTGACCCCTCGAGTGCCTTCGTGTCCTGGAGTTTCGGAGGCGGCCCAAACAGGTTCTGCTCCAGCGGCTCCAACTCCGGCTCTGATGTGCCCTGTGGATCAGATCATGGATCCGGACCGGTGCCGATCATGCCGCTGCAACCTTCCCTTACTCTTATGGTGATGCTCCTGATGCTGTCGGCCTTCTCCGGTGGCACTAGCCCCATTTGGATCACAAAATCTGACACAGAGCTGGAACAGAGTTGACAGATGCTGATACCGGCACCAACAGGACCCATGTGTCCTAGGTCTGTGCCTGAGCCTTATTCAAAAGGGCTAGGCTTTGGGCAAGAATAGAAGGGGTCACTGGACCCTTTAGAATACCAGTTAAAAGGCCAGGAAAGCATGGACTGGTGTGAGGAACTGAGTGATGCCAACAGACTGAATACTTCTCTAGATGCTGTCATGCTTTCTCCCCCTACTGTGGGAGCAACATATGCTATGGTGATGAAGAGGGCGGCTGAGGTCCTGGATCTTGAGTTGTCCTCAGTGGCAGTCAAAACTAACATCTTGATGGAAGTGCTACAGCCGGGAGTTTCCTCTTTCGAACCCCTGCTCCCTTTCAATGAAGCACTAACAGATGTTGGAACCTGGTCCAAACCACAGCATCGATCCTCCGATCAGACTTCCCTTTCAGGAGGATCTTCTGTCACAGCACCAGCAGGCAAGGGTCCTCCACACAAACTTGTCAACTCTCTGCCTTCTTGCGTGGAGATTAAGCAGTGACCTTTGACAGCTTTCATCCTTCCTTCCTAAGTCTGCAGTGTTATTTTGGCAGCTAGGTGTCCCTCCACTAAGACGATATACGCCTGCAGATGGCAAAAATTTGTAATAAATTGTACAGAAAAATCTATTGATCTGCTTTCTGAATCTCTCTCTGAGGTTGTTCTTATTATTCTTACCCTTGCTCAGCAGGGCTCTGCTCTGGGCTCTCTGAAGTATTACCTTTCTGCTGTGTCTGCCTTCTTGAGGCTAAGCAAAAACAACAAGTGATGGACGGAATGCTGAACATTGTCAAACACTCACCCCCAGTCATAGATCTGGGTTTAATCCATCGTTCTTTTGCCCTGTTCCTCGGAAACAAGCATCCTGGGACCGGTTTCGGGATTTCACCCCTCATCAGCCAGGTTAGCTTGAATCCAGTGGCATGGGAAGCACGGGACCCACGTCTGGGCATACCCTTCCCACTTAGGGCGACAAAGCAAAAACAACAAGTGATGGACGGAATGCTGAACATTGTCAAACACTCACCCCCAGTCATAGATCTGGGTTTAATCCATCGTTCTTTTGCTCACCATGCCACCCCAGTTTGGACCCAGCCATATGCAAATCAGTCTTGACCCTGTTCCTCATGGGAACAGTCCAGACCGAACTGCCAAGCCAGGTCCTCACTGGACCGGAAACAAGCATCCTGGGACCGGTTTCGGGGTATCACCCCTCATCAGCCAGGTTAGCTTGAATCCAGTGGCATGGGAAGCACGGGACCCACGTCTGGGCATACCCTTCCCACTTAGGGCGACAAAGCAAAAACAACAAGTGATGGACGGAATGCTGAACATTGTCAAACACTCACCCCCAGTCATAGATCTGGGTTTAATCCATCGTTCTTTTGCTCACCATGCCACCCCAGTTTGGACCCAGCCATATGCAAATCAGTCTTGACCCTGTTCCTCATGGGAACAGTCCAGACCGAACTGCCAAGCCAGGTCCTCACTGGACCGGAAACAAGCATCCTGGGACCGGTTTCTGGGAACGGAGGCTACCTGACCAACTCTCTTTATCTTAGATTTCTCAAGGATCTTGTACATATGTTCCCCCTTTCTCCTTTTAATATTCTTCAGTGGGATCTTAATTTGGTTCTCAGATTCTTGATGTGTGATCCTTTCGAGCCTCTCCATAATTGTTTATTACGGCTGCTTACCATCAAAACAGCATTTCTTGTGGCAGTAACATCTGCTTGAAGTGTGCTGCAGGCGTTGTGATCCAAGCCTCCATACCTGTCTGCTTTCCCAGACAAACTGGGGCATAGCAATAGGCCTCTTTCCTGCCAAAAGTGGTAACACCATTTCATGTGGGCCAGTCTATCACTTTGTCCACATTCTGCGACCTCACCATTGTTCTAAAGAAGAGCGACTCCACTGTCTGAACCAAAAAAGAGTGTTGTTGTACTTTGACCGCATACAAGAGTTCCAGGTGGACGACCTACTCTTTGTGGGATATACTAGACGAAAAAAGATTGGGCGGTGCAGAAATGGACAATCTTGCAATGGGTCGTTCTCTGCATCAAAATCTGCTATACATTGCCCAAGAAGCAACCACCTGAGGACTTGCACGCTCATTCCACAAGAGCCAAAGCTGCGACCACTGCGTTAGCATGTGTATTTCTAGTCCTGAACATCTTCTAAGCAGCAAGGTGGGCTTCCCTGCACATGTTTATTAACACTTCTGCCTGGACGGTCATGTCTGCAGGGATGGGCATTTTGCCCGTTCGGTCCTGCAAGACTTTCTAACTTAGAATTTGTCCGCAGTCCAACCACCGGGGACGGTATTGCTTAGCTATCTATTCAAAGATAAGGAATCTACTGCTAGAGGTCTGTATCAGATGAACAAGTTACATACCTTTGAACGCCTTATCTGGCAGAGACAATATCTAGCTGCAGATTTCTTATTGACCCACCCATGCCTTTTCTGGTAGAAAAAATATCTAGCCACAGATTCCTTACTGACACACCCACTCTTCAGCTCTGTGGACAGATTTCAAGGGTAAGGTATGATCCCTTTAAGGGCCCTAGCTTGGACACACCCGCGTCCGTGCATTCCATGGCTCTGCGTTCCGCGCATGAAAAGTCATGAAAAGTAACTGATGTCAGCGCACTGAGTTGGCGCCTATATACGTGATGCAGATGTCAGTTCCTGCGCGGACGATGCTGACCACCACCACCTCCTGGCGTGCAGGGGTACTGCTCCAAGTCTGACTCCTGGGAAATTCAAAGGTAAGGAATCTGTGGCTAGAAATTGACTGTGTCTAATAGACCTGACATTAATTATTTCAGGACTAATGAGTGGAAATGTGCCACAAGTTACTTTGTTGCCTAGTTGTGACGGTTATGTACCTCATACGGATGATGATGGTGAGGCTACTGGACTGGACTGTCAAACCTGGGACTTGGATTTATCATGCCATGTGGGTACAGATGCGATTGTGGGTAGAAATGCCATCATTCACAGTGACATTTTTTTTAACTTGTTTATTTATGCAGAAGATAAACACATACAATTATGTACTACAGTATGACACAGTGCTTTAAGGGGGGAATATCAGACCATCGCACATTCCATGCCAATAATATTTTGAAGAATCGAACTCCAGGTCGACACAACTGCTCCAGCTGAGCGTGTATAGAAGATAAGGCATCCATGATATTAGATTAGGGCGACCCAACCCTCAAGACTCTCATAGCAGCCCACCAGCACAGTGCCCACCCCTACAGAGACAGTGTAGTACACTATAACATATTAACCAACAACAGCACACTGTAAGTATAGTAAGCATCGACAGACCAATAGATAGCGCAGCGAGTAATCGTCATTCATCCGGGGCAGCAGGTAGGTACGGCGGGGGGGGGTGCATCCTGGAGTGGTTCACAGCAGCATCCCAGGACGACATCGAAGCCAGAGCGAAGGGGTGGAGATGGAGTCACCCCGGCACCCCCCCTTGCGCAGCACGACCGATCCCCAGAACAGACATCTATACCTCAGGAACCCCTGTATATAATACACCAAGTCTTGACCATGACCTGGGCTCAACAAGCAGACGCATCAGGCAAAGGGCTCTCTCCCTCGCTCTCCTGCACACCAGTCAACTCATTGATCATGGCACGCCAGAACTCCAAATCCTGGGCAGCATGCTCGTCCAAGCATACCTTCCGCAAGCGGCATTCTTCCGCAGGAGCCCATTCAGCTAAATCACTCAGCCAGATAGCATGCATCGGGGGGAGCGGCCTGGCCCAACAAATCGCAATGCGTCTCTTCGCCAATATAAGCCCCAACTGTGCAAATCTATATGCCATTTTTCGCCCCTTTTTGGGGACTGGAATCAGGCCCAGCAGGCAGTGCTTCATTGTCACCTGCACTCACAGCCGTAACCTCCCTCAGCGTTTTCACCACTTTTTGCCAATAAGGTTGGATAGAGCCACAGACCCATGCAATGTGATCAAATGAAGCCGACCGCTCTCCACAACGGCTACAACTGTCAGGTCTTGAGGGAAATATTCTATTTGAGCGTTGAGGTGTCAGGTATGCTCTATGTAAGTAATAGGAGTGCGTCAACTTAAACCTCGCATTGCGAGTCGCATCCCGCACCAAAGAACGGGCCCTATTCCATTCCCCATCTGTGAGTGCCATTCCGAGACTAGCTTCCCATTGGTCTCTAATCCCCTGAATGCTAGTCAGCCTGTCACCCTTAAGAGCTTTGTATATTCGGGATAGCAGACCAGAGTCACCACCGGGATCGATTATTGACACCAGGAGGCAAGATTCAACGGGCTCCTCCGGAAAGGACGTCCAGATGCCTCTAACCGTCTGTGAGATATTCGCATATTGTAAGAACTGCCTTGGACATATTCCAAACAAGGATTCTACCTCATCCCTCATAATGAACGTGCCATTGTGAAATAAGTCACCAGCATTATTGCAACTCCCTGAGCGCCACTGTGCAAAATCCATTACCTCGGCAGCTTTAGCAAAAGGTCGGATCCACCACAGGGGAAGCAGGCACGCCTATGGGGCCTTAAAGAGGACCCGCACCACTACACTCTCCCAAGCTTTCGACAACTGCTCTACCAGATAGGGAGTGCCCTGCGGAACCCCAGAGCCACTCATTAGTATATGCTGAAGACGCTCCACGCAGACAGAACCAGCTAACAAATCCTTTTTCCGATTGGGCGCCTCCTCACACCATCTGGCTGCATATTGTAGCAACCCGGCTAAGTAATTTAAGTATAAGTCTGGCAGTCCCAAGCCACTGTCAGCCAGGTCCAACTTCAAAACTCCCATGTGGACTCAGCATCTTTTGCCTGCCCAGACTAAGGATAAGAGCAGTTCATCAAGCTGTCGGAATATCGAAAGAGGGAGCTCACATAGCGAATTCTGCATGACATATAGGCAGCGAGGCAGCAAGATCATATTACTGAGCGCAATTCTGCCCATGACCGATAGTGGGAGAGAGGTCCAAAACTGAACGGAGGCTCGGAGGCCCTCCAATACTCTTCCCATGTTTAAATTGAATTGCAATTGCGGTGAGTGTGCAACTCGGATGCCTAAATATGAAAAGGACTCAGTCTCCCAGGATAGGCCCAAATGGGGCAATTCCGATGCCTCTATCCCCGACAGACCTGCCATCGGGAATAACACCATTTTGTGCCTGTTAACACGGAGGCCCGACACCTACCCAAAACTATCAGTCATTCCCATCAAGAGGGGGACCGCCTGTTCAGGTTCTGTGACGTACACTAGAGCATCATCTGCATATAATGAAATTATGTGCGTTCTCGGCCCCACATGGATGCCCCGACCATCCAAGCCAGTCCGTAGTTGAATAGCTAGCGGTTCCATGGCCAACGCAAACAGTGGTGACGGGGCAACCCTGCTGTGTGCAGCGATCGATAATAAATGAGTCTGACACAATCGCCTGGGACGTAGCGCACTTCAGACGCACCCGGGATAAAAAGACAGGGCCAATGCCCATCCTGCGCATCACCTCCCATAGGTAGTCCCAGGACAAGGTGTCAACGCTTTCTCCATATACATTGCCACTAGCGCTGCCGGAAACATAGAGCCTTGAGTCTCATGAAGAATATGTGATAATCGCCCTATATTCATGTGAGTCCCCCTCCCCGGCATAAAACTGCATTGATCTCCCTACACTAGATGCGTCACCACTCAACTTAAACGAGAGGCCAAAACTTTAGCTAGTAATTTAACATCAACCTCCTTTCCTGGCTTCGGCGGCATTACTATCAGTGCTTCTCACATATGCTCCGGCAGCAGACCCTCACCACGCGCCTCATGGAGTATTTCCAACAATCGTGGAAGAAGCACAGCAGAATATGCACGGTAAAATTCGACTGGTAGCCCGTCCGGACCAGGCGCTTTCCCGGTCGCCATATCACTCAACGCCTCTCCCAAGTCTTCTAATGAAATCTCTCCCTCCAATTCCTCCACCTGGGCTGCCGTAAGGCAAGGTAACTGGAGTCCATTAAGGTATTTCTGAATCTGGGTCTCACCCACTTTACTTGGTGAGGCAAAGACAACTCGCAAGTGCTCACGCAGGTGCGCATTCACCCTCAACTGCCCTAAAATCCTTTCCCCAGAAGAGTCGCAGGAGAATCTGGATAATGGGGATGGGCCTCTCTCACCAGAGGAGCCAAGCCAGCATACGCCCAGAGCGGTCTCCATCCCGGAATAGATGCTGCCTGTAGTTACGACGGACATAATTCTCTAGTCTGTCCCATAGGTCCGCAATTCTACTTCGCACCTCAAGGCAATCCGCGTCCGAAGCGTTGCCATTATCTACTTGGTGCTGTAGAGCAGCCAACACCTCCTCCTGACGCGTGAGCTCCCGGACCAGGCGCTGCCTAATTCCATATGTTTTTCTAAGGCTTTCCCCCCTAATAACTACCTTCAGTGCCTCCCATTCTAAAACTTGCGTCTCTGCCGTACCCCAATTCGTATAAAAGTATCCAACTAGCACATCCTGGAGATCTTTTTTACATTCCGGATCGCCTAGTAAGTCTGGACGCAATCGGCACATGGGGATCGCAGGTCTGGGTATGTGCGTTGCACACTCCAGAAGGAGGGGGGCATGGTCCGACAAAAACCAGGCCTGTTAAACAACTCGGCGAACGTCCAGGGAGCCATCATTGGCTAGGAGAAATCTACCTAGACAGCTGTAAGCCCTATGTGTAGGCGTGTAACACAAAAACACTCTAGATGAGGGGTACATTTCTCTCCACACATCGACAAAGTGGAGATTCCTCATAACATTCTGCAGTTTGGCAGTCATATGCAGTTTCGTACTCATCTTCGGGGGTCCCTATCTAGCGCTCCATCGAGGACGCAATTAAAGTCACCCGCCCACAGAATGGGTATCCCTGCATATGAGAATAATTCCTGTTAGATCTGATGATAGAATCTCGCCTCATCAGTGTTAGGGACGTAGATATTCAACAGACAGATCTCACGGCCATCCATTGTGCCGTGTAAAAATATGTAACGCCCTTGCACATCTGCTTTTAGACTATGTAACATAAAGGGAGTCTCAGGCGCCACCCAGACAAAAATCCCTCTAGCATAGGAGGACTAGGTCGCTGAATATAGCTGCCCCCTCCACACTTTTTCTGCACTTTCTGCGCTTCATTCTCAACCAAATGAGTCTCCTGCAGGAGCGCAATATTTACGCCAAGCCGCCTAAGATACGCTTCACAAAGGAGTTTAACCCCCTAACGTTCCACGTAACTATGCGTGTCAAGGTACCCACCATAGTCTAATCCGTCCCAAACACCCCACCACCCCCCCGGGCCTCCATCCCCCCCAACCACACGCAGCCTCCACAACTTAATCCCCTGGTTTGCGCATGCGCCACCAGGCCAGCCGATGCCCCTGAGCAGAAGAACACTCACAGTGCTTACAGTGTCAAATACAGAACTCCAACTCAAACAAAAACCAACAAACAAATTCCCCATCCCACCGTGGGTAAACACCTCCCACAACTAGTGTCTGCCCAATCGAGTGTGTCCCCCGCTATCACTTCTATAGTCCAGAAGTGGGAGGCAATTGCCGTTCCCGCCAGATAGCTAGATTCAGGTCCAGACAGCGCTCCGACACTCCGCCCACGCCAATCGTCCGATCCGCACACACACTGTACCCACAATTATAACCAACAACAACAACCGGGGGGGCAGTTAGCACAGTTCCACCACTCCACAGCAACTCCCGGCACAATTATCGACCCGGACCCGCATCACTACTCATTAAAAGGCACCAGCTGGAGGAGAGGGGAGGGCCAGAGAGAGAAAGGAGGGTACAGCAGTAGGAAGACCTCAAAGAATTATCCATAACCAAAGTATGTGGCTCCAACCACGTCCGGAGGGCCAATGAAGCATTCAGGTGACCTCAGGGCGCATCTCTGGAGACAGTCTGCCGGTAACACAGGGAGATCCTGAGCGAGAGGACGCCTCCGACGTGACAGTTTGAACCAACAGTTTAGCCTCCTCTCGCTCCCGTCTCCGACGTTCAAGGCTCAGGGTACCGTCTGAACGAACAATCACTCAGCCACCTCGGCCAGCACGATGTTGTTGGGTGCTCCTGTGGGCTGCATTATGCACCTCTGCCGTATCTCAGGGTCTCCTGTCACTCTCTCCAACTAGGAAGTCCGGCATTCCCACCTCATTGTTCCGTCCAACCAGTCCCAAGCCCCTTCAGGAGATTAAAAAAAATGCGAGCGACATGCATGGAAAACTTTCAACTTGGCTGGAAACAGCAGCATATAGGTATAGCCCAGTTCTTTGAGCTTGCATTTAACACCAGTAAAGGATTGTCTCTGGAGCTGCACCATCCTGGTGTAGTCAGGGAAAAAACAGATAATGTGATTTTCAAATGTAGGATCTCCGTGTTTACGCACCTCCTTCAAAAAAACATCCCGGTCCCTATAGTTAAGGACCTTGGTATAATCGTTTGTGGGGGGGCTCCTGGCGGCAGCGGTGCTGCTAAGGCTCTGTGCGCACGTTCCACCACAAATACAGCCGATAAGGGGGCATCAGGCAACGTTTTACGGATCCAGTCTTCTTAGAAAGCCTCAACATTCGCCTCCTCCACCCCTTCGGGGAAGCCCACTATACGGAGGTTACACCGCCTCGCCCTACCTTCCGCATCTTCGACCCTCACTTCCAGTTTGTGCATTTTAGCTTCAAGGACGGCCACCGAGGCCTTCAGCTTGTCCATCTCAGACCGCAGGCATGTCACTTGTTTCTCAGTGGCCACCTAGCGTTCCGCCACCACTCTTAGATCCGTTCAGAGCAGATTGACATCAACCGCTATGGCCGCAATCTGGGTTTGCATGGCATGCCATGAGGACTCAATAGCAGCCAGGATTTGCACCCCGGTGGATTCCGCACCCTTCTCCGAGGGGCTTGGGGGATCTTTTTGTAGGCTTGCAACCAAACCCTGCGCTGTGTATTGGTCCATCCGATTTTGCTGCGTACCCTTTAACGTTCTATCCTTGCCCATGGTGTCCACCTGCTGAAGGGGCAGTCACAAAGGAACACACCAAATGCCAGGTACAATCCTTCCAGGTGCAAGGCAGGCAGTCGAGCTCCGTATCCCTGCCACCCAGCACCGCTCAGTCTCTTAACCCCCTACAACCCCCCCCACAGGAGTGGGGTACCATGTAGAAGCAGCACAAGTGTCATACCTGAGCTGATGTATCCAGGGCACAGCTTGCCAGTAACACACTCCCGAGTTGGGCAACCCAGGACCGCAAGCAAATCTCCATCGCAGGGGGGTGTCTCCTCAAAAATCAGCCCAAAGACTGCTCCAGCTGCCTCTATATGCCTACTGCGGCCCTGTGAGCCCCAAACGTCCAAGGCCTGTGCACTCCGTGCAGGGGGCAAGCAACTGCACTCCACCGCTGCCCCTATCACTGCACGGGCCTCCAATCCAACGGAGAGGCCCAAGTCCAACTCTGCATCCACTCTTAGAGGGAGGGTTCGGGGGGGGGGGGGCCTCGGTGTCAACTGCACGCGACACCTCACCATGAGGGGCCTCCCTTCAGGAACCTCCGCCTCCAAGTTCGCGCCGCTCCAGTGCCTCACACTGCTGATTTTGCTGCGTTTTGGAATCGCTCCCGCGATCGCGGCTGCCATCTTGGGGTCAGACGCCCCTCTGCCGCGCTCCCCTGACCCTTGTTTTTGGCATCTGGCACCTCGTATTCTCTCCTCCGCTACTCCCCCGACTGTTCCTCCGCTCCCTCAGGCTCCAGGACTCAATTGCCAGGTCCGCGGGGGTCTGGGGCGTCAGGATCAAGTAGGATTAGCTAGCCGGGATTGGGAGCACTCGTCTAGTGCTGCCGATCAGCCGTCTTGCTGGCCACGCCCCCCCATTCACAGTGAAATTAGGCAGTGGCTGAAGTGAGCTGACCTATTGCTCCATGCCATATGCTGCTGTTGGCAGAATAAAAATGTGGATGACACAATAACAGACCAACAGGTGAAGTGGGCTGGTTGAAATCCCCTACAAGTAAGTATATTAACCATATAATTTTACCAACATCAACAAGTCTTGGCTAACACCAGACTTAAGTAAATAGTCCAGTTCATAAAAGGCATTTCATGAGGTTTGCGCCCCTGTACACCTGGTAGTTGCCCTAAATGGGAGTGCCAGGTGGTTACAATAGGACAAAGTATCCAAGCCTGACAGCACTTGGTCATGACTATACTTGAATCAACCTGCAGCACACAGACCTTTCAACTGGAGGTTGTTATGACCCGAGTACACAAATATCGTTTCATAGCCTGCTGGCCCTTCAGAACATTCATTAGGTCATGTGCTGGCCAAGCCTTACCACAAGAAAAATGTCAACGTGCATCCAATTAATCTATACAAAACACCTAGGTTGTGCACAAAATGTTTGCTTACTTTTCAATATTGACGGTGTCTAATAGACCTGGCATTAATCATTTCCGTAGTAATGAGTAAAAATGTGCCACAAGTTACTTTGTTGCCTAGTTGTCACTTTTACCAACCTCATACAGATGATGATGATGAGGCTACTGGAGTGGACTGTCTAACCTGGGACTTGGGTTTATCATGCCATGTGGGTACAGATGCAGTTGTGTGGCTGTATCTGATAGAGATTTGTAGCTGCAGATTCCTTACCTTTGAATTTTCCCCAGGCGTCCGATCGGATCTGAAAAATTAGCCTCTACCCTCATTGAAGTACCCCCACAAAAGCTGTACCGATGGACCCAGCCCTATTTCATTCAGATTTGGGCAGAATCATGCCTTTGCCTCAAAGCCGCACCCCAGCTCTCCAATAACTTTTTGGTTCGGACTGCAGTCAGAACAAGACAGCCTTTGGAGTTGACATTAGTGATTAGGGGGATTATTTTCTCCATCATTATGATGATGATGACCATTTCTGTTTAGACTTGCCAGTGTTAGACACTGGGTTGTGTGCGCCTCCTGGAAGAGGGTCCCTCTTTTGCCATGGTAATGAGACAGGCACAACTATCAACTATGAAAGTCAAAAGTAAGGTACAATAAGAGTCTTTGCAACTGAGAGAGACATCAAGAGTACCTTTACTCCCATTTAATGAAACCCTGACCGACGTTGTTATTGGCACCTGGTCTATGCCGTGTTGCTGACCACCAGTGAACAGGCAGGTTTCCAGATGCCACAGACTGGCACCAGGTGACACCAGTTTTGTGACACAGCACCCTACACCGGAAAGCCTGGTGGATCAGCCACCCACCAGTAGGGTGAACCCCAGTTCTCTCCCTATGACAAATTCTGACAGAGCAGAACAAATTGAGGCATTTGGAAACTGGATATTTTCTTTGACCAGTCCAGCCCTCCGGTCGCTTAGTATAAATACCAGCTGTTTGCTGGGGAGATGTACAGTTATATCCTGATGTAACACAAGGCATCTTCCAATAATGGGGAGAACCCTGGCAGAATCCTTTCTATGAGAATCCACAATTTTAAAACCTTTGCGTGCTGGAGTTTCTTAGAAGGCCTTCTTTCGTAGACACAGTCTGGATAGAGAGGAGCACAGTACACCTTTAGACTTCACCACCGCTCCCTTTCGTGCCCGAGTTCTGAAAAAGATCAGAAAGGACTAGGCCCAAGTCATCTTAGTGGCTATGGATTGGGCAAGGAGAGTGTGGTACTGAGAAATTTTTGGGCACGAGCATCTGTCCTTCAATTAGGCTACTGCCTCAGGAGTACCACCTGTCACATCAGCGTGGCATGGTCCTACCCTGCATCTCCATAAGTGAAAATTGAGCGGCAGCAATTAACTGCATTTGATCTTCCTATCAAAATTGTGGAGGTCATCCTGGAATCCTGGTGTTCTTCTACAAAGTCTGTCTATGCTGGGTTATACAAGTTTGTGGTCCTCCTTTGACCTGCAAAGGATCAGTATTGTAAGGGAAAACTTTTCGATGTCCTTCTGTTGGTTTTATCTCTAGCCCAACAAGGACTTGTATTGGGCTCCATTAAAGTTTCTCTGTTGGCCCTTTTCTGCCTTTTTATGTTAACCAGAGCCAACAGTCTTTGCTCTAATTACCCCTTATGCTTAGATTTCTAAAAGGTTAATGCATTGATTTCCTCTGACACTCTTTGTGATGCCATAGTGGGATCTTAATTTGGTCCTCACTTTTCTCAAGTACCAGCCATTTGAACCAATGCACAGCTGTCAACTACGTCTCCTGACTACGACTGCTTTTCCCATTGCAGTGGACTCCAAGCTCTCTCGGTGCAGCCGCCATGCACCACGTTTTCCCAGATAAAGTGGTATTGAGGACCAGGGAGGCCTTTTTACCAGAAGTTGTGACTGATTTTCGCGTCTACCCGTCCGTTACTCTACCAGTGTTCTTTGCTCCACCTAACTCCTCAAAAGAGGAGGAGAGATTCTATCGGCTACACCCAAAAAAGCTTTCAGCTTTTATAACAAACGTACCAAAGATCATCGGTTGGACGATTAGCTGTTTCTGGGGTTCTCTAGGGCAGAGAAGAGTAAGGCAGTGCAAGAAGGGACTCTGTTGTGTTGGGTAGGCCTCTGGCCAAGAAACAGCCTTAGAGAGACTATGGGCCCACTCCAGCAGGCACAAGGCTGCATCACTGCCCTGACCTTGACATAGTGCATGTTGGTGTAGAGAAGTAGCACCTTTCTGACATAGTTACTGCCACTTTTTGCCTGGTGTCAGTATGTTTAGATTGTAGTACACTGAGATCGTGCTAACCAGGACCACAGTGTCAGTGCTCTGGCCCCCAGATTTAGTTGGTAAGTAACTCTTACACCTCACAGTTGGCATACTGTTGCACCCATGTAAGTCCATAGTTTATGCTACCTAGGGCATTGGTGCAGCATGCATTGTGCCACCCACGAGAGCCTATGCAAACTGTGACTACAGGCTTGCCATTGTAGGCTGTGTGAAATGGTGCATGCACTTTTCACCCCAGATATAAGGTTTACCTTATATCACGGTCACTGCACTATGACCCCAAAAGTCACCCAAAGGTAGACCCTTCAGCCCAAGGGCAGGGTGCATGGTTCTCAGTGTGAGGGCACTTCCGGTTTATACCCAGAGAAGTGAATTACCTACACCAGGGAGCCCAGGTGCATAGGGATGAAGTAGTGTCTGAGCCTCCAGTTGAAGTCAGTGGGGGACCTCAGCTGTCCAGCTGCTGTTGCGACCCAAGGACCAGGTTGGTGGAACCCAAGCGTGGATTCCGAAAGAAGAAGACCTAAGGAAAGAGGGGACAGAGTCCAGACTACCCAGGGGTGCCCAGGCAATTCAAGGGTCAATGCCCACACTTCTTGGTGATGCTTTTCTGTAGAACGGTGGTCGACACTGAGAACCATGCACCCTGCCCTTGGGCTGAAGGGCCTTCGTTAAGGGTGACTTATGCGGTCATAGTGCAGTGACCGTGATATAAGGTAAACATTATATCTGTGGTGAAAGGTGAATGCACCATTTCACACAGGCTGCAATGGCAAGCCTGTAGTCACAGTTTGCATGGGCGCCCATGGGTGACAATACATACTACAGCCCATGGGGGACCCTGGTGTACCAATACCCTGGGTACCTAAGTAGCATAAACTAGGGACTTACATGGATGCACCAGTATGCCAATTGTGAGGTGTAAAAGTTACTTACCAACTACTAAATTTAGGGGAGAGAGCACTGCCACTGGGGTCCTGGTTAACAGGATCTCAGTATACTACAGTCTAAACATACTGACACCAGGCAAAAAGTGGGGGTAACTATGTCAGAAAGGTGCTACTTTAATACAGTTGGAACACGTTTACCATCTAACATCAGCCTTTTAAGACAAGACAAACATACTTTTGGTTCAGGAAATGATATGAGAGGGTACTCTTTATAAACTGTTATGGAGTGATCAAATTATATTTACTTTCAGTAACAGGAAAGAGGCTGCACCATTTGATGAGATAAAACCATAGCTTTCTCTTGATGAGGAGAGTACATTCAATTCGAAAGGGGTAGATCTAATCAAAAATATTTAGACTCCACAAAATACATTGGATGAATAGCTAGAAAGCGGTAGATTTTCTAGAAGCATCTTACTGAGTTTAGATTTTTTCCGAGGATTGGAACTTTAGATTCTCACTATTGTCTCTACATTTAATGGAAAACTCAAGCTTATTTTGAAGTTTTTATTTTTTTATTTTTCCTTGTATAGCAATCAAATCACGTTTTTGAAAAAGAAAAGAAACATGCTTTTGAAACTAGCAAAGAATGTGCTCTAAACAGTAGTAAAGGATGTGGCCACTCGGGTTAGCAAACTTCTGAAAGTATACTGAAGAAAACAACAAACTTAGCTAGAGTTATCTTGCGTAAGGTCAGGGGGGCGGTCATTTACCTGTAGTATGGAGTATATCCCGAGGTGGCAGACAGAGGTTAAGCAAATTGCAGGCGTTTCTTGATGAACATTTGACTACAGGGTGTTCCATTTGTCCCTCCCTCATGGAGCAACAATAACCCTAGTTAGGAGTACTACATTGACCTCAACAGGTGATGCATCCTGAGGGACGTCCACATAGCTGTAAAGAAATGAATCCATGAAAGCTATTTTATGAGAGATCTCGGTCCTGAGGGAGGCCGCAGACCTCCTTGGGGCCATAAGGATGAGTGAAACATGTCGACACAAGGGAGCGTCACAACATATACAGGCTCTAACATTGTGTTTTTTAACATCCTCCAGTAAGATAAATTATAGAGGATGGGTTTCATGTTAAGGGTTTTTTAACATTATGCGAGCTCATCTTTACCACTTAAGTGCTCTCTCATAGCGATCAGCCCCCGCCTCCAATAGACTGTCAGGCGGGTGAGACGACCCTGTAGTGAACCATTATGTGACTAGGTTGATGTGTGAGAGTCCGTCTTAATGTTTTATGAAAAACCTGAGACTTGAGTAAATTTAAGTGAACTGCATACTTCAGATAACCACAGTAACCCCCTCCCCAGCCAGCCCCTCCAAGAGTCTACACAAGTTAACACCAGGTAACTTTGTTGTTTTATTCCGCTGCTAATATTGTCCCAGTAGTACCTTTTGTGATCACAATAACAGAGGCTGAGAATGGACACATTTTTTAAAGGATCAGTTGTATGCTGTTCTGGGACACCTGGAATGCGACTGGGTGCTTGCTGAGACACTGCTAGAGAAACTGAGCACCCAGATGTTAACCTGTGACTCAGTCTGCTACTCTTGAATTTGTAGTGAGTGCAACAGTGCTAATCTCATTTTTTGTCCTTAATGCTGATTTTTGATGGTCTTTTACAGACGACTGTTGGCAGCCGCCTTCAAAAGGAAGCCCTTAAGAAGAAAGTCATGAAGCAGGTACGTGGTAAATTTGCCCACTGCACACGTGCAGTGTAGCCAATAATTCATATTGAACAAAATTACTTTGTTCCATTACTAACCATTAATTTGTTTATTTTTCTCATGTTTTTTCAGCTGACCTTATTTCTGTTTTTTTCTTTGATTATTTAGCAAAACTCTAAACTCCTAATCTTGTCCAGTTCAAGGGGAGTAACAAATGAGCTTCTGAACCAAATTTGTGACAGTTGACTGTCAACTGACATTGGTCAGATGTAGTGCGGAAAGGCCTGAATGCCCTCTGCGCACTGCCACACACATACAATGTACCACACACTGTGTACTTCAATGGGTTGTGGTCACATGCCCCCCACTTTTTTTATTCATTTATTTATTGAGTTTCAACAATAAACCACACGTGCGCTCCTACATAATGTGCCTCTACTACTTCTTGGCATGCTCAAATCCATATCCTCTGTCCCTCCTTCGTCGCTCACCAGCCGTGGGACAGTCTTAAATTGCCAAGATGCACATTGCCATTCGCAAAATTGTTCCATAGTAAATACATCCGGTTAGGAGGGGAGTTCTACACTGTGCAGGGATACTGAGTTATTAGTCCGGTTTGTGGGGGTGTTGGGAGGGGGGGGGAGAGCTGTCTCCTCAGTATTTTGGCTGCCATTGCCCTGGTACAATGCTTTTCCTAACCCTTAATCTGTGTTGATATACAGTGCCCCTTGATCAGTTGCCCTTTAGCGTTCCTCCGGCCATTCTGAAATGCATAGCTCAGTTCTAGGTGTTTCCATTAGGTCCTGTTGCAGGTGTGTAAGGGCCAGATGTATCAAACGATTTTGCATTTGCAAACGGAGCGAGTCACAAAGTTTGCCCTTGTAAAATCACCTTTCATGATTTATGAAAGGAATCGCAAAAATAGCGATTCCTTAAAATTGCGACTCCATTTAGGGAATCACAAATTGCGATTCTCTAAATAGGAAATCACAAATCGGAATTCTTATCTGCAATTTCCAAAGCACATGTATCAAGCATTTACTAAATGCGAACTGGGCATTTAGGAAATGCAGTGTGCAATTGCATGTGCAATTTTTAAATTTTAAATTATAATGCATTTTTTAAAATGACATGTAGCGCACACATGCACTTTTACATGTCCGCAAATATTCTTTTGGGGTGCATCAAAGGGGGCCTTAGGCCGCCAGCACCCTGGGGTTTGCATTACCTAATTTGCAAATTCCTAACAGGAATTCGCAAATTAGATAATGCAAAACCATTCGCACCTATGGGCCTACAGGCCCATAGGGATGAATGGAGTCCCAGTCCCTAAATGTGATTAGGTAATAGCGATTGTGAATTTTAAGAAATCGCTATTACCGACTCACAATTTTCATATGTCCCATTTTGCATTTCTTAAATAGCGATTTCTTAAAATTCGCTATTTAAGAAATGCAAACCGGGAGCGTGATACATCTGGCCCTAAATTCTGAGTACAGTGGTCACTGTCTGGATAGGGCGCCTCTTTTCATCTGCAGTGTGTCAAGTCAGCTAAGGGGATCTGATGTCGTTTGTGGCTTCTATATTCGTTATGTATACATCAGAGCCACAGGGCCTCGTTATGTTTGTGTTTTTTGTATGGTAAGTGCGGCTGTTTCTGCTTTAGCCCATGTCAGTAGATAACATACCCACAAGTTTACTTTTGGGACTGAACTTGCCTTACAGGACATAGCAATGCAGCGCTTATAAAGTACCTGGTCTAAGTCTATGATTTTACACAGCACTTTGTCTGCTTTAGGTCTTGGCATGAGGCCTGAGAGGTGTAGCTCAGATGTACAGGGGTTGGGCACTCCAGTATTTCGGAGATAAATTCCAGCACTTTCGTCCATGTATGCTATAATGCTAGGCCTTCCCATGCTATATGGTAGAAGCCTGCATTGCTGAATCGACATCGGGGACAGCCAGTTAATGTCCTCCCAAACATCTTGTGTATTAGGTGTGGTATGTCCGCTGTACACAGTTGACGTTTGTGAATCAGAGTGTCACATTAGGGGAGATCCATTTGACCATGCTTGTGATCGTTGCCCATTATTTTGCTGTGAGCTCTCTCTTCAGGTCCTGCTCTTGTTCAATTTTATAGCTTGGGCTAGGGTTGTGTAGTCTTGCCAGCAGTAAGCTATGTAATATTATCCCTCTCCTGCTGGTACCGTGGGTGAGGGGGCCTGCTAGGAACGCATAGGTGGGTGCTTCTGTTTGGCCCAGCCCCCATCCTGTGTGTATGCCATGTTAAATTGCGTGGTATGCCAGCAGTTGCGCCTTTGGTATGTTTTATAATTCCATTAGTTCTTGAAGTACGTGTAGTGTTTCCACAGCAAATAAATCTCCCACTTGAGTCGCTCGAAGTCTCTCCATAATTGCATATTGTGGCTTCTAGCAACCACTTGGATCTCCAGTAATGACCACAGACCCAGTTGTGGTGTGTATGGGGGAGGCTGTTCATGTGTATGTACATCTTTGCAGTAACTGAATTTGACTGGTCTAATCAAGGCTGGAGTCGGCTGTACTGCATCGTCCACTGCAGTAGTTTAGCAGCATAATATAATTTGTGGTCCGGAGCCCCCAGCCCGCCTCCCCCAATGGGCATTGCAAACTCTGAAAAGCCACTCGCTTCCTGCTGCTTCCCCATATTAAGTCTGACAACAACCCATGGAGGGCCTTGAAGAACACTTGGCGACAAGATCACTGATAAGTCCGTGAAGAAATAGAGTGGCCGCTGTAATTAACATTTTTGCAATAGCCACATAACCCAGTGTGGAGAGCGGTAGGGATGCCCAGAAGGTCACGGAGTTCAGAATTGATGCTAGGGTCTTTGCCCTGCTTGCCCTCTATCAGGTCTGGTGTAGCGTGATAGATTTTTACGCACAGGCATTTAAAAGTATCAAAACTCGATATGAATCTGGAGGGTTAGCTATCAATCTGTGGTCCGCAAATATGCTCCCCAGGGGAAAGAGGCAATGCTTGGTCCAGTTCATTTTGAGGCGTGAGATCAGTCTGATCGTTTGTGTGTGTCAGAGATATATCAGGGTATCATCTGCATACAGCGAGACAATATACCAGATGCACGGATCCCCCAGCCAGCTGCCCATGTGCGGAGCAAACACACTAGTTGCTCCATGGCTAGCTCAAAAATGAATGGGGACAGCGGACAGCCTTGACATGTGCCTCTGCCAATGACAAAGCAATCTGAAATGACCCTTCCGGTCAGTGTGCCTATGGAGTAGGGTGCTGAGTTGTGGTACTTTGTCAGGTTGTGAAATTGTCCACAGGGCGTGTATTGCCCATCATGTAGCAATGCAATGTCCTTCGGTCACCACCTTAAACGCTTCCCACCCTGTTTCTCTGGTCTGCGCCATGCCTTCATTTTCTGTGAGGTATTGTGAGATGAGTGTGCCTATGTCTTCTTGGAAGGGTGTGTTTTGGAGAGCCTTAGTACGGTGTCTCCAGGTAGGAGTTTTGGCTCTGTACCTGCCCTGGTGGATATTTACTTCCAGTGGGCTGTGATGTGAGAGGATCCTAACTAAATACCCTATATCCTTTTTGTTTTGGCCTATAATGATGTGGTGTAGTGAAACTGGTCCAACCTTGAATGTAGCTGGTGCATCGGTGAGTAAAACGAGTACTCCTTCTAATTAGGAATCATAAACCTCCACACGTCTTGCATCTGTCACCCACTGTTAAAAGCATTGTGATGCTCTCAGACAACTGCCCCTCTGAAGTGAGAGTGTTGATCTCTCCATGTCCACATTGAGAAAGCAGTTGAAGTCCCCCGACTCCCCATATGGAAGGCACCTGAGGGTCATACAACAGAGCAGGTGTCAGTCGTGTTAGGAAACCTGTGAGGTCAGTGTTTGGTGTGATTATAGCTACTATAATCAAGGGGTCCCCATGTAGGTGGTTTCAATCATGACGTATCTACCATCTGTATTCATCTTACCCGTAACTGTTGTCAGGGGACTCCAAAATTAGCACTCCACTGGCTTATGCCGAGTATGTGTTGTTGTGTATCTGCCCCCACTCTTTTGAGTATTTTCTCAAGTTCTGTGCCGGTCAGGTGTGTCTCTTCAAGACACGCTATGTGGACCCAACACCATCTAAGATAAGTGTAGACCATGTGTCGTTTGCAGGATGTGGCCATTCCCCGAATGTTCCAGGTCGGGATATTATATTTGGGCATTATGTCTGTTGTGGTGTCCATCTTTATATATCCGTCTTCTGTAGTGGGGAATCTCTACAGTCAAATTACATGAAGGTTCTAGGTGTTCCTCTGTTGTCTGGCAAGTGTTTCCTAGCTGCCTTCCCCCAGAATGGGGTGCCATAAGATATAGGCACAATGCTCTGAGGTCTAGTTGGGACTGTGAGTTGCGTAGTGTGTGTTCAAATGAAAGCACTATAAGCTTGGTTTGCTAGTTCTCAAACTGTTCCCACCCCAGCATGTCGTGCCTCATGCCAATAAACTGTAATCAATGCAAACAGAATTTTCCCCCCTCTAGTAATATGTTTAATTCCTCCAGTTTGGAGATTGGGTGTATGGTTCAGTCTGTACTCCGACTCCACCCAGATCGACTCTATGTGAAGCCTCCATTCCTTCATCACATTGGCCATAGTTGTCTGATATTAGTGGCCCTTTACCTTCAGGAGTATGCTCTGGAAGCTTGGCTCCACTGTCATGATTCAGGCTATGCCATCCGCTACCCTGATGGTCAGATCTGGTCTGCTGCCATGTCAGATATGTTAGTTCCTGAGTCTATTTCCAATCCATGGTCTGGGGATAACACTTTGGAGGGATTACAGCTGTGTTGCGACAGATCCACCTCCGTCTGTGCACGCTCAGTGGCTGTTTGAGCCTTGGTGGTTTGGTTCTTTTGGTGTTGTGGTCTCTTCTTCTTTTGGAGTTTTCCTTCCCACCCCCATGTCAGCTGGTCGCCCTCCGTAGGGATTGTAATCTCCTTAATATGCAACCACTCCCATGCTTCATCAGGAGTTAGGATTATGTGGGTTGTGTCCCCCTCCACTACCATCAATTTAGCCTAAAATACTAGTGCATATTTTAGTTTCATGATACATAGCTGTCTCATCACCACCATGCAGGAAATGAGGCGTTGCTGTACTTCTGACATGTAGTTAGGATACGCTATGATGCTGGCACCTTTGCATTTCTATGGGCCTTTGTTATTAAACAACTGCAGATTGAGATATCGGTTCCTATAGTTCAATAGGGGGAAATGACTGGGTGAGGCTGTGCCCCCGTCGGTAGGGGCGTTCTGGGAAACATTGTTCTTTTTCAGCTGAGAAGAAGTTGTGGAGTCACCCCCTTAGAACAGTGTCCATTAACCATTTTTCAAGGAACAGTTCTATATTTGGGCCCTCCATGTATTCAGCTGTTCCGAGTAAGTGAATGTTATTTCATCTTGAGCAGCATGCGGCATCCCAAACTTCCCCGCAACCCCCACACCACCCCGCAACCTCCACACCACCCCCACCACTCCCACACTACCCCCACAACCCCCTGGAATTGCAACTGGGTCACCTCTGCTGCAGGAGTCGCCGCTAGGACTGCACATTCTGGGAGGTAGAGTGCATCATGGTGATGGTAGATTCCTTCTCTTGTACTCTCTCCAGTAGTTTTGTGGGGTCTATTTGGAGTAGGTTTACCTCCATAATGACTTTGTCTATCATGGCTTCCAGCGATGTTTTGGTTTCCAATACTGCCTGTAGTATCCTCTTAAATTGTTATGAATGCATTCTAAGGTAGACTTCAAATGAGTCAGCAGGCCCTGTGCCACTGGTCTGGCCAACAGGTCATCAATGTCTTGTTGTGGTGGAGGGCATCTTTCTGGGTTTGGGTTTCACCATGCTTGATCCCTGAATTGATGATGTGTATCCTCGTAGTGCATAGATTGGGACCCCCTGATTGGTGTGCTTTATTGCGGTGGTTGGCAAATTGGGGGAGAGCAATCACAGCGTGGTCTCAAAAGGGGACCATGTCCAGAGCCTTGCCTGTCGAAGGGCCTTCCTTTCACCCCAGCATGGTTGCTGTGGATCATCCGGAGTTGCTGCGCGTGGGTGAGAGGTTGAGACCAAGTGTGACTGTCACCCTTGGTGGTTTTGTAACAATTTTGGTGGTTTCATTCTCATGCGAGGTCTGTACCAGTTTGTCGTAGTTCTTGAGTGCTTGGGTAGAGGGTGCCAGAGTAAAATTGTCCCAATTAGCTGTGTCCGATTGATGTGAGCACCTTGTTGCAGCTCAGGTCTCCATGGACGCATTGATTAGGACCCGTGTGGCTCCAAGCAGGCTTCACCTTTCATGGGCAAGGGTGTTGTACTGTCACACTTTTCTCCTGGTGCTTCTTTCTCCCATTTGTGCATAGGAAAGTGCATCTAAGCCCCTCTCCGCCGCCTGCCAGCAAGCACGGTCAGCTGCGCAGTCCCCAAATGTCAATGGACCTCCTCGGCGAGGGGTCTTTCAGGCCAAGGACTCAGTGGTAGCTGGTGACATTTGAAAGTGGTGGGGCGTAAAAGCTGGGTATGACTTTTATGTAGCGAGTGAAGCACGCAAGGTTAATGGACAAACATGGGGTCCAAGGTGAATCCTCCCAAGAAAAAAATTTGCAACTGGAATACATGACCATTGTTCTGTGTTCTCTGCAGAGAGACCAACCCACTTTCAGGCACTTTGCTTTGCCTACAGCCTCAGCACCAGAACCCTCAATCAAAGCCCCCTCATAAACACCTGGTCTGAGTCAAAGTATGCACTATGCAAGAGTAATACAATGCACAGAAAGACAGCACGATGAAACAGTTAACTCGCTTCGAGAATGCAACATTAAGTAAAACGTGAAATAAGAGGAACTAAATGGCTGACACATACTACACAAATTTTAACATTCATTGTTCGCATATCAATCCATGTTTTGGCATTAATGTTAAGGGCATGAAGATAGGGCCAGTTTTAACGCCATACTGCTGATGACTGCCTTTACTGTAAGCACTTATTTCTCCCCTTGCGATTGACTCGTACATTTGGATCCATTCCGCAAGGGAGCAAGAACCCTGCTCGCCTTTTGGAACAGTTTCACGAGGAACAAATACAACAGCTCCACTTCTGAAGGAGCCAGCAGTCTGCAGCCAGGGCCTGGAGTGTCACATGGGGGAGGTTAGTGTGACAACGGGTCTCAGTATAATAAAAATAACACAAGATTAGCATTATAACACTTAGCGTTACCGAAGACAAGGCACTAAATCACATGTGCTTGCATCCACTCCTACTGCATGATGAATGGGGAAAGGGTGGGATCAATGCCTGTTAATGACAGATGGCTGCCCCCCCCCGCAGGAATGAAGACTTCAACACCCGAAACCATGACGCTAAAAATGTCACTGGCCTATACTGGATACTGGCATAGACCACAATGGAAATGATGGGCTTCAGAGCAGTCAGCTCTGCGTCGTGCGTCACAGTGTAGAAAGTTGATTTACTGCCTGGCTTCCGTGTCGTGCTTCAAAGTGAGCCCGGGCAGGCAACCTGCGACAGACTGCCCAGACTTAAATGCATCGATTTATTTAGAGATACAACTCTAAACAAATCAATCTATTTAATATTTTTTTATATGAATGTGTAGGAATTTCAGAGGGGTGCAGCCCCTCAGCCCTAAATGAGAAACCGCCCCTGTAAGGACTTGCTTACTGCTCTGCTCGGCTACAGTCACCCGCAGGTACACACCCAGCCGCATCCCACCAGGCCCAAGTTCTGAGTCTGCTCCTCAGCAATACAGAGCCTCTGTCACTGTTGGACACTTACAAGATGTAGCGTCAGCTGCAGTGGTCCAAAGTGTATTTTTGGTGAGGGCCACCAGTTACCCTCCGCCCCAACCTTTGTTGGTGGGCATTTCTGGGAGCCGCTCAGAGGTGCCAGTCTCTCATTCTCTTCACCCCGACCTAAGCCTGTCCCCTTCACCGGTGCCTACTTGGCCGCAGATTCGGCTGCATCCCTGGTCACTTGCGGTGCCACGGACCAGGTTCCTTGCTGTGCCCCGTGTCACAAGTGTTTCTAAACACCTTTTAAGCTGGCAGGGGCGATGGCTGCTCCCAGGATGGCTTAGGATTTTTGCAGATCTTGGTGTGAAGCACAGTATACTTCTCCGGATGCCTTCTTGGCCACGCTCACCCCCTAACACCCCCTTTATGGAAAACCTACTTCTCAAAATACACTAATCCAACATGAACCCATCACAGCAAGCCCACCTCCTATATGGTTCAGAAATGATTTTCCCATATTAGTAACCCCCATCCTCTAAAACTGGAATAGAGGCTCTCACTCCTTTAAACCCGTCCACCCACATGTGGCTCAGATACAATTTTCTCACAGTAGGAAATCTCCGCTAGATGAATCACAACTGCAAACCATTTGCCAAGAGGCCAACTAATTCGCTAAAGCAGTGCTATTCAGTTAACCAGCAATATATCATGATCTCCGTCACAGACTTTTTGGTCTATTTTCACTCTCACTCCCCGCTATTCTGGATTAATTTCAAATGTCTGTTTTTATGTTTCTCTCGTTTGTGCTTTTTGTATGTTATTTTTTTCTGACTCATCTTTCTCGTTAGTTTAACGCCCTTCTCTAGATGCTTTCTTTCTATTCCAGGGCTGATTACAAATGGGTATTTTGTGATGACCTTCTACTGTTTAAAAACAGCTGTAGCTGAAGTAATCTGCCGCTGTGGGTTTCTTATAATATTATTTACAAGTTGATATTCTGGCATTAATTAAACATCCAGCTGCAGCATGTAATGGTGAGGTTTAAGTAAATGTTATTGCTCAGGCGTGTCAAAAATAATTGAAAAATTGACCTGAGCTGTAGTTGCTGTTCAAGAGTCAAAGATCACTGAAGAAGGTTAGGGTAGTACTCGCAAAGACAGAAAAATGTAGCAGAACGTCTACACCTGGTGCTTTCCAATATAATGTAGCGATTTCATGATTTTACTATTTTGGTTTAGGCTAGATTCTGCCCTCGTCGAGAACACCCGCACTAGGGGCAGAAATGATTCTGTGCTAATGAATAAACATCTGCTCTAGTGATATCTAGTAAACACAGCATAGTACTAGGAAACCTCTTCATTTCGTTTTGTTGTGGTATACAAATGTTAAATCTTTGAGTTCACTAGAGAGCAGAAAGACAGAAGGAAGAAACCAATCTAACACTGAGCATCAGTCACAAGTGGTGCACGCCTAGAAAAATCAGTTGTATTTCTGGACATTTAATATCTTGGGAAAATCTGGGACTGATCACTTAGTGCTTCTCGTGTCTTTCTGAAACTGTTTGCAAGCATGTGCTCTTCATGAGCTTTATGTTCCTGTTGAAACAGATATTAAGTTATTTCAGAATCTGGTACTCGAGGAGTAACTGCACAGAGGTAGGACAACTTCTTTCCTAACCAATGAGCTTCTGCACTAGCTGAGAGGCAGCATCAGTAGTCGTAAAATACCTGCACTAAAGTACTTCTCTCCTGATCAGTGAGCATCTGCACTAGCTGAAAGGCAGCATCAATAGTCGTAGAATACCTGCACTGAGGTACTTCTTTCCTGTCCAGTGAAGAGCTACACTAGCTGAAGGGCAGCATCTGCAGTGGTCGAGAAATACCTCTACTGAGGTACTTCTTTCCTAACCAGTGAATGAATACATACACTAACTTAAGGGTACTATATGTTGTAGTTTAGAAATGCCTTCATTGAGCTACTCCTAGTCACGGCTGGTGTCGGGGTAGGGTGGCGGGGCAGGGAGGGGTTGCGGGGGATGGGAGCACAGGGGGGGAAACGGGGGAAACAAAACAAAAACGGAGAAAAAAAGAAACTTATCTACCACTTCGCCGGTCTTTAGGCTCGGCTGAAGGCACAGTCTCCCACCCTGTCCTGCAGCCAATCCTAACGCTGCTCTCATGCTGCTGGCAGCATGAGAGCAGTGTCAAGATTGGCCTGAGCACCCTGGCTGTGTGCTCCCAGGCAGACTGGGAGCCTGTACCTGTTGTCTCCAACCCGGCAACACAACTCAGGTTGGAGAGAGCTCAGTGCTCATGTGGTTTTGGTTGTCCTGAGATGGCCGGCCAAACACACATGCACACTGAGGGAAGGGCACACCACTCCCCCTTCCTGCCTGTCATCCCCCATGGTCCAACCCCTTGAAAAACAAAACAATATTAAACATGGTTTATTATCGTTTTGTTTTTGAAGTTTTGCAGCTGCTGCTGCTGGCGGGGGTGACTCTCCTTCGCCATAGCGGAGGAGCCGCCACTGAGTACTTCTCTTCTAATTAACAAACATCTACACTAGCCTAAGGGCAGGATCTGTCAGCCGAGAAATACGTGCACAGAGGTACTTCTCTCTTAACCGGTTAATACCTGCACTAATTTTGAGGGCAGCATTTGCTCTGTTGGAAAACCTCCACTTAGGTACTTCTCTCCTAACCAATAATGTCTACAGTAGCTTAAGAGCAGCATCTGCTGTAGTCGAGGAATACCCACACTGCGGTTCTTTTCTCCTAACCAATGAACATCTGCAGCTACAGTAGGCTAAAGGACATAGATGCTATAGTCAAGGAATGCATACACAGAGGTAGTTCTCTCCTTATTAATGAATACCTAGACTAGGGTTAGGGCAGCATCTATCCTAGTTGAGGAGCCGAGTATTAGGGCCAAGACAGCTTTTCTTATGTACAATGAACATTCGCAGTATGGACATTCCTAGTTTGGGAACTCCTGAACTTGTTTAAGTGGAGCTTCTGTCCTTATCAGCGAATAGTTACACTAGAATTTCCCCAAGTCAAGAAACACCTGCACTACAAAAAGGTTGGTTTAATTTCTGTATAATGAAAGCCTATACTAGGGCTTGAGATGGATCCATTCTAGCCCAGGAATAACTATGTAAGGTTTAGTGTAGCTTCTTATTTAGCTTAAGAACAGCATTAGCATTTAGGGAAGCATATTTCCAAGTAAAGGAATGTCTTCCCTCCAGATAGTGCAACTGTTTTTGTGTACAATGTATTCCTTGCTTGGGGTAAGGTTTATATTTATCCTTCCCTGTTGAGGAACATCTGTGCCAAGGTGAGGACCCCTTCTGTTTTTGTCATGAAGCACTTGAGCAAGTTGTGGATCAGTAGCTGTTTGCTCAAAAAGACCTGCATTGGGGCTGTAGTGCTTTCTGTCCTAGAAAGTAGAAGCCACCAATTTAGTTAAAACTGCTTGTGCTTTAGTTAATGACTCGGTAAGGCATGCTTCTGACATAGCCTAGGACACCTACACTGGGATTAGAGTAGTTTTTTGTTATGGAAGCTTCTCACCAGGTCAGTAAAATGTGAATAGGGTTTAGGGTAATCTTAGTTCTAATAAAGGTCTACACTAGGAGTAGGAAAATGTCTGCCGTGCTGAAAGGCAAAGAGGTATCCAAGGCATTATGCATGCAGCAAGTTTGGTTGACTGGACTAGTCCTACAGCATCTGAAGCAAGTCCTGTTGGATTGTGTAACCATGCAGCAGCCGAGATGACTTTATCTAGAAACACCAGAAGGTAGCAGTGGCAGCACCATTGAGCAGGTAGGTGCTAGGCTTGGTAAATGTATTGACCTGTGCCAGTATTTTCAGGTAACACATCTTATCCTTCATAGGTTGATGGTCTCGAAATTTAAATGCAATTGCTCAAAAAGTAATATTACACTCAATACCCATATTTAAAATATGTTTGTTGTTGTCTTTTATGTTAGCTAAGGAACTGAAGATCCGAGAAATAAGTTTTTTCAAGTGGAAAGGCATGAGGGAAACTCTTTTGTGCTGAGAGACAGCAGTGCAACCAAATCGACCATGCCTCTTCCAGAGATTACTCCATTGAGAAATAAAACCTTGCATCTTAGAGGCATTTCTTGGCTTTTCTGCGGACCCTATCTCTTGCTTTTCCCTGGTATCATTTACTACCTATTATGCAGCGGGATGTTTCCCTAGGCTGTGCCTTACAAAGGTCACTTTTTACTTTCTCTTTTGGCAAATAAGCTGGCCACTTCAGGAAGTGAGCGTCATAACAAGATTTCACCAGATTGAAGACTAAAATGGGCTAGAGAGAAAATTCAAAAAGGCAGGTCTTGTTAGTCTGCTCCCAGGCTATGGAAGAGCATCCCCCTGCCTCTCCCACCTTCTATTCGGAAGGGAACACTACCTGCCCCCACACTGAAGCAGCACACCTATTATCTGCACTCTATAAACGCTCTTGAATCATGCACCCATTGGTCAGCTCTGGGTTGCTTCATAGATGGGTTAGAGACATTTAAGCACCTTAGTTGGCCATAAAAGTCCCAATAAAGTCTTTGCTAATTCTTTGAGTGAATAAAAGCTGCAGTATGGCGACTGAAGTGATCTGACTCAGGTTCACTTTGCGCTCTACATTGGAGTGATACCTTAATATTGTACCCCCAACCCCCAAAATCCTACCCTACTCTTGAATCTTCACCGCTGGACTCTTCCTCTTTACTGTCTGACCCATCATGTAGGTGCCATCTGACAATCCATCCTGTCGGCATACCATGTGGCTGTACATTTGACTTTGTACAGTAGCCAAGCTTAACACGTTATGAACAATCCAAGCATTAAAAGTCATAATCTTAATGTTTCATCCACCTTCAGTTAGTGAGACATCTCATTTGGCCATCCACTGCCAGCAGCATTGCCTCATTCAGAGATGTGTACTGGGTGACGCTTTACTTCTGGTGGGCATGGTTTGAATGTCACAATCTTACGGGAGTCATGTTTCCTTACCTTCAGTCGATCAGGAGTGCCTGGTTGCTGTCCACTTCTGGTATCTGTGCTCGTTAGTCAGGCACACTGTGTGACCTTTCACTTCCGTGCTTTAGCGATCACCATCTTACAGGCACCTTGTTTCATTCACCTTCAAGCTGTCCACTTTCGGTAGACGTGCTTCAGTCAGGCACTCTATGGGGATCTCCACTAAAAGTGGCCATGCTTCACTCACATTCACTTCCAACAGGGTTACTGTATGAGCGTACAAGTCCCTGTCTGTGTATGCCTTTACAGCTGAGCGTTCACTGCCACATTTCGATCCCTCTCCCCATCATTCCTGTTTTCTCCAATTGGCTGTATCATCCTGGCTTACTGTATGACCGGGGTTTCTTGGTGCCACCTCTTTCACCTGGGCTGGTGGCTGAACTTGTGGTTGCAGTGGTCCAACTTGCAAATTGTCTGTAGCAGCAGCTGCAACAAATACGAGCCAGTTCATGCAGTGATTTTTATTAAGTATTCTACTCATTGGACCTTCTCTGTCCCTGTTACTGAGGAGGGTGGGCTAAATTTGCACTCCCTTCCAGGAACCAAACAATGCGCTCCGAAAGAAGAGAGACGGGCTTTAGAAACCCTCCCCCTTTTGTCCTGTTTGAGGTGTGGATGCACTGCTTGAAACAGCTTTAAATTGGGTGATGTTTGCAAGAGAACACAAGAACACTGAAGAAACACACCCATTAACTTCCATTTTGTAAACAACCGTGAATCGTGCCTTTGGGAGTTCCCTGGTATTCAAGGCTGGTTTGCTTCCTAGCAGGGTTTTTGCTATACAGATACCTTTACATATAGTGCATAAACACAGTACAAACAGTCTCTTTCAAAAGTAAACACAGTGCTGCGATTGGTAAAATCAGATTTTTACTCTCAGTGGTCCACTGTCACACTTGGGGGTAGCTCCCTTCCCTCAGTGTGCTGGGCCAGTGCTGAGGAATTCCGAGGGGTGGTTTGTGGTAGGAAAGGTTAGATAAGCTCCGCTACCAAAGGATCAGCTCTGTGAAAGAGCACAACATGCCGAGGAAGGGGAAGGCAGCTTGCCTTCCTCTGTCAGCAGGGCCAAGGCTGCAGGGGATAACAGGCAATGAGAATTCTTGACATTTAGCGTAAATGTTTAATACATGCCATTCAAACATGAACGTGCTTCGTGACGCCAGTCAGGGCCTGGGATTATTGCAATAACCAAGAACCCTTTTTAAGGCCCCAGCGTTAGCTGATTTGGTATGGAAAAAGGTCTTGCAATACAGTCGGATTCAAATGTTTTCTCAGATGTCTTCAATGTAAATGATAGAGGTCCCGATGGGAAATCAGTAGAGTGGGCAGGTAACTGTATAACGCTCCCTTGTCCCGAAGATGTGTTTTATGTCACTTAGCCATGTGTCTTTATGAGTCCAGGTCCTGCGGGCATGAGACCTCCTGTACTGTTGTAACGAGTTCTAGTATGTTAAAGTGTCCGTCTCTTGGATACACATCAGCATATTACATATATGCTACTCAACAGGATTCTGCTTACTACTTCAGAATCCTCAAAAATAGCATGAAGATGGCTCTGGACTCCCATAGCGCAATGACACCACACCAGGGGTAAAACGTATGATATATAAATATGTCTCACATAAATAGCGTTATCTTCCAATGCTACATTTGTGGCAGTTGCTAAATCTTGGAAGAGCTGGGCGATTTCACAACCAAATCTGTTGATGCATTTTGCATCTGCTTAGTTTTCAGATATTCATTCCTCCTATACTAAAATGGTTAGGTCTGGCTTGACAGCACAGCTGTCAGTAACCTTATGTGATCAATGGAAAAAATGCTTCAATAAACTCTACTGGAGAGGGGCTTTGGCTCCCCCTAGATGTTGCCACTTTAACTACAGCATTTGATTGGGCAGACATTGTGAGCTTCAACTGAAAATAAAGTGCTGGTATTGCATTCTGTGGCCTATTTCTCAATACAGTAGGCCTGAATCAGTTATGGTGGCCAGGCAATGATGTCATTTGTCAGATGCCATTGGTCTGAACTGTTACCATAAAAAGCTATGACAAAAGCAGAAAGCCCGACTTATTTACGGTTTTTATATATTTATTTTATTGTGACAAATAAATGTTAAAGTGAATGTCTTGCAAGAGGGTAATGTTATTATGTTGAGCTAAAACATGCACACAAGAATTTTGTTAGATGGAATTTCACAGATTACTTTAGTAGGACGAATTGTGGTTGAGGTTCCCACTCCGACCAAACCCTTTAGATTAATATGTACTGTGGAAATCTCTGTTAGACCCCATAAGGAGGGGTGTATGTCGTATTTACAACTGTAATTTTGTACCTTTTAAGGGTCATTTATTATTACACTATGTTAAAGCCTCTAGATGGGTATTTTGTTACGTGGAATCTCACAGGATACCATAGTAGGAAAAAGTGTTTGCTAATGGTTACCCTCTATAACAAACCCTGGGAGTAGAAGATTGGTACTGTCCTATTCCATCCCAGGCCCTCTGGGAGGAGAAGTTGTAAATATATTTTTGTCAAATGTATATTTTTTTTTAACTTATTTATAATTTTATGACTGTGCTTTATGGCTGCCTTGTGGAAAAATATATGGTGAATACAGTAGGTTTGAGTTGGCTATAATCACAAGCCAATGATAAAATGCATTCACTGAAAAAAACACAGTTGAAAAGTAAGTTACAGTTCTGGCTGACACGTGCCAAATCACAAAAATTCGCCAGTTGAGGTTACGAGGGCATGCAACACAAACCATACCTTGCGCAATCCATCATATTGTTATCTTGAGCTTGTTTTTTTGTTTGTTTCTGTACTGTTGAGCTTAGTGTGCTGTGCAAGTTATTGTGTGTGTTGGTAACCATAAGTGCCTAATTTTTAGTTAAATTGTTTTTTCATGTTTTTACTGTGTAGAGTGGGGGGGGGGAGGGAGCCCTACTATATCGTGGGGTTCAGGGTGAGGCCCTGCCTGCCCCCTTATATGGTCTTTTAAATGTTGTCAATGGCAACAGAAGAGAACATTTTGTCTTGTGTTCAGCCTGTCGTCAGAGCAATCAGATTTGCAGTTCCAACTTTAGAACCGTGGCATGGCTCTGAAAGGGGTGACAGAAGAAAAGGCTCCCTTGCCTAGTCTGATTCCTTATTTTAATTTATGGCTTTGCAAAGGAGTTGCAAATCCCAAACAACACAGATATACAAAACCTTTAACCCTTAAAAGCCCACTTTGCTACGTTTTAAAATGCATAGACCTCATAAACTACTGAACAAATTTACACCAAACCAACAAAAGTGTGCTTTCTGAATAAAGTTCTACTTTCAAGCTAAACTTGCTGTAAATGTTTTCAGTGGCTTGTAATGTAGGCACAAGTTAAATTTCCTGTGGGAGCCAAAATGGGAGACATCTTTTTCAGCTCTCCTTAACTTTTTCCCCTACATGGTTCTGCGTGAAAATTGGCATGCCAGCCTTAAGATGACTGTTATGTTATGTGATGGTATGGTATATTGATTTGTATAGCGCACTATTCACCTGCGAGGCTGTCTCAGTGCTTGGGTAGGTGTGTAGGTTTCTGGTCCCTAATGTACCAGCTTCTTGTGGAACTTAAGACGTGAGGAGGAGGCTCTGATGTGTTGAGGGAGGTCGTTTCTTGTCTTGGGTGCGATGTAAGAGAATGAGTGACCATTAGTTTTGCTTTTGTGGATCCAGGGAATGTGTGCAAGTGAGAATGAGGCAGAGCATAGGTGTCTGGTGTGTTGGTGACATGTAGGCGGCTGCACAGGTATTCTGGTCTTGTGGTATGTAGGGCTTTGTGTGTGTGAGAGAAGCTTGAATTGGCTGCACTTGTGAATGGGGAGCCAGTTAAGCTTCCTGAAGTGCAGTATGATGTGGGTGCAGCATGAGAGGTCGAGTATGAGTCTTACAGTAGTGTTGTGGATGGTCTGGAGTCTGTGGAGAGGTTGTTTGGAGATTCTGGCATAGAGAATATTGTCGCAGTCCACCCTGCTGGTGATGAGTGCTTGTTTGATGGTCCATCTGGTGTCTGAGGCAACCATTTGAAGATTTTTCTCAGCATGCATAGTATGTGAAAGCAGGAGGTGCACACTGCGTTGACTTGAGCCCTCATGTTGAGCTTGTCATCTAGGATGATCTCAACATGTCTTACATGATCTGCGGTCTCTAGGTGGAGTCCCACAGAAAGGCCTTGTTGCCAAGAACTTCCATCTTGTCAGAGTTGAGCTGTAGGCAGTTGGTTCACATCCAGTGTGCTACCATAGTCATGCAGTTGGTGAAGTTAGTTCTGGAGGTGGTTGTTTTGTCTAGCAGGGAGAGGAAAAGGGTGGGGCTGAGGGTTGATCGCAGTGGGACTACGCATATCAATTTCTTGGTCTCTTATGTGAAGGATGGCAGTGTGGCCCTTTAGGTTCTTCCTGTGAGGAAGGAGCAGGTCTGTTTGAGAGTAGATCCTTGTTTGCTTATCTCATGGAGTCTTCTGATGAGGCTTTTAGGGGAGACAGTGTTGAAGGCCACAGAAAGGTTGAGCAGGATGAGGGCAGCTGTTTCTCCTCAGTCCAGGATTATTTACATGTCATTAGTGGGTGCGTCGAGTACTGTTTCGGTGTTGTGGTTCTTTCTGAATTCTGAAGGAGTGTTGCCTAGAAGATGATAAAGTTTGAGGTGGGCTGTGAGTTGTTTGTTGACGGCCTTCTCAGTCACTTTGGCTGATTAGGGAAGCAGGGAGATAGGTCGGAAGTTGTTCCATTTATTCGGGTCGACTGTGGGCTTCTTGAGGAAGGGGTTGATTTCTGAAAGTTTCCATGCATTCGGGAAAGGGGCAGATGGAGAGTTATGGAGATGTTGATGATGTAGGTCAGGGTGGGGGTGATTGGTGATGTTCCCAGGTTGTAGATGTGGTGGGGGGATGGGTCCATTGAGGCACCCTGAGCAGATGGTCTACATGATTGCCACTATGTTGTTTGGGGAGAGATTTGTCCTTTTGGTCAGGTGGCAGTCTTGGCTGGTGGTGGGTAGTTTTGCAATGAGTTCTCTGGGGTTGGGTTAGGTTGGTATGCAAAGTTACTGTAGATGTATGCGATTTTGCTGTGGAAGAAGTTGAATAAGTTATTACAGAGTTGCTGAGAGACAGCGAAGTTGATGACAGTGGCTGAGAGCAAGGCAAAATCGTTAACAGTCGGTAAGATCTCCTTGCAGCTGTTGGAGCTTCCTTTGATGCGGTCCACTAGTGCCTTTTTCTTGGTGTCTCTTATTTGCTGGTGATAGTGTCTGAGTGAAGCCTTGTAGGTAGTTCCATTGGTGGTGTGGTGTTGGCTCTCCATTTCCCTTCTAGCTGTTTACAGTGTTGTCAGGTGTCTCAGAGGTCTTCTGTGTACCAGCTGGCCTGCTTGTAAGATCTAGTTGGGTTTGATGGGTGTGAGGGAGTCAGCACAGTTCTTGATCCACTTGTTTAAGTTGTTGATGTCCTTGTTGAGGTTGGGCTAGGTTGATCCGTGCTCAGGGCGATGAGCCACTCTGATTTTTTGATTTTGCCCCAGCTGGGGCTTTGAATGTTGAACCTGGTAGGGTTGTTAATTTGAGGTGTGTTGATTTGGAAGTGGATGAAGTGGTCAGTCCATATGAGTGGGAGTGGTGGAGTTGTATTTGATGCTGTAGCTTGTGGTTAAGATGGGGTCCAGTGCGTGTCCTGGGTTGTGTGTTGGTTCTGGGACGAGCCGGATGAGTCAGATGTTAATCAAGCTTTCGTGGAGTGCTGTGGAGCGGCAGTCGTTTCGGTCTTCCAGATGAAAGTTGAGGTCACCGAAGAGAATGTAGGTTCTTGAGTCGATGGTGAGTGAAGCGACGAAGTTGGCAATGATTTTGGTAAAGATGGCTTGTGGTCTGGATGTTTAAGAGGTGGGGCTTACATTCAGGATGACGTTTTCTGAGATTGGCATCTTGAAGTGCAGGTGTTCCATGAATAGGGTGGCATTCTCTTTGTATGTTGTGCATTTGATAGATTCCTTGAGGATGATAGCGAGTCCTCCTCCTGGCTTGTGAAGGTGATCCCGTCTACCGATCTGGTAGCCTGCTGGAATGGCCGTAGCAATGTTGAGAGCCGATAAGAAGTTGAGCCATGTCTCTGTGATTAAAAAGGATGCCAGGTGCGTCGCTACTCAGCAGGTTCCATATTTCAGTTGTGAGTTGGAAGCATGCATGCAAGTGGTTGTTGATGTGTGGGTTTGCTGTGGTGTACGGTGAGGGTGAAGACGTTGTTGATTCTTTTGAGGCATGTGTGTTTGGAGCGGGTTTTGAGGGTGTTGTTAGTATTTGCTAGGGGAGTATGGGTGTGCGGCTTCTAGAGATCTGGCAGTGGTTGCAAGTGAAAGCTCCTACTCTGGTGTAAGATGTGGCACAGCAGCAGTTGAAAGAATGTCGTCTGGGGTCTAGCGACCTAAGGAGTGCTGCCGAGTATCACTGGATAGTGATCAAACCAAGGTCACTGGCGCTGGGTGCACTCAAGATGCAGACAAGCTTGCCTTTGGTACTCCAGCAGCATGCCTGTGCTGTGTGCATCCGCTGCACATCTGTGTTGCAGCTGCCATTAAGTAGGTCCTGGGAGGGGGAGGAGTGCAGGCTGCCGTAAATTTCATGTGCTGGCGGGCAATGGAAAATTAAGTCCCCTTGCTTGTTGTCTTCTTTTATAGATCAAGTGATTGCTAAATCCAAGGCCAAATGATTAAAAAATCCATCCACAGGGTCAAAATGTGTAAGCAAATCAAAAACTGCATTTTCTTTGGCAAGTGTCTCTGAACCATAAGCACAGTGTTCACTGCCACAGTGTTATAGAACTGACTTATTCTTCAATAAATCAGACAATTTATTTATTATGAAAACTTACGACAAAGGCGTTAAGCCGATTTATTTATTGTGGAAGCATATATTGAAACCACTAGGCATTTTATGAATTATTATACTCAGGTGAAGCCAGTACACAAGTATTCTGTTACGTGTAATCTCAGAGACTACTGTGCGAGGCAAAGGGTCTGGTGTTGGTTGCGCCCTATGAAAAACACTCACAGTTGAAGATTTGGACTAGGAAAATCGTTGTTGATCCAATTTGGGTTTGTGGAGTGTTCTATATTGTTTCACAACTCTAATGTTGGACACAATTGTTTTTCATGTATGTTTCCTTTTGACAAATCTTATCCTCAATACGGTAGCCCACCATTGACTGTGCTAAAAGCCAATGATAAAAGCTACAGACTTAATTGGAAAAAGTTATGTCAGATGCCTTATGTACTAACATTTTTTTCAGATAAGCTATGACAAAGGCAGTATGACTGCCTCATTTATAGTGAAAAGTATGTTACGGACAGTAAGCATTGAAGGGTGTACTGCTATTGCACTGTGTAATGCCTGTAGGCAATCATTCTGGTGTTTGTTATCCTTCTGTGACAGGCCTTGGAGTTAGAAGTTTTGGATTTGAGCATCCTCATTAGGCTTCTTAGGAGGGGTTGTATTTTGTTTTGACAGCTATTATATTGCATAAATAACTATACAACAAAACATGCGGAGGCACATTGGGGCAACTTTTGGTCTGTTTGAGTGGCATTCACGTTTCTTTTTTCCTCCCACAGCAGCATATATCATGGGGCAATGGGTCAGCGCATGAAACAATTGTAGTGATTGTTCTGTGACTGAAGCATTTTGCGTGACCACGTGCACATCTGCCTGAAATTGAGTGCTCTTCATTTTTGGCTGCAGATAGAGGAAGAAGAAGTTAAATGGAAGTGATTTAGTTATTTGCAGGGCCAGTGGAATTATGTGGCACGAAATGTCCAAATTACGAGGCAGGGTTGACCAATTTATGTGGCAAGAAATGATTTTTTGGTGGGTGTAAATGAATGCTTGTAGATGGATTTATATGTGTAAATATGATGGTTGGGCTCCTAAATTCAATTTAGATGTTTAACTCACTTTGAGAATCCCACCCTTGTGCTCATCACTGAGAATCGGAGTCAATGAGCGCCATCTCAAAACAAAAAATCAGAAATGCATGCGGATATATTAATGCACATATTTGAGTAGATTTCTGACATTTTTCTTTCAGTCATAATGCCTGAAAATATTGCTCTTTCCCAATAATATTTCTGGATTCTTTGTGCTTCCCCAGTCGTTCTCATGAAACATGTTTGCATGTATAAGTGAGTACACTAAACATTTGTGTGTGCAAAAATACATTTCATTAGTGGCTTGGAAACGTTATTTTTCACAGATTTTTTTTTTTTCCTAATGAGAAATCCCTTGCTACCCCCTTACCAGTGGGGATACACATATACTCCTGCCTTGACAGTATAACTTTTCTGAACATTTTCTGCACAGTAAAATGCTAGAATAATTTTTTGTATTCCCAAAAACACATGAGATTGTGGGTACTTGCGAACTCCCTAGGGTTTGACCGACCTGGAACATCCACTCCCCGCCCCATGGAGCAGATTCACTTGCAATCTTTTGTGATTGTAAATACATGTTTTGCACACCCCAAACGAAGATTTACACTTGTGAAACTCACCGTGCGTGTACCCAGGTTCGGGCGTTTTAAGGAAATACAGCATGTTAAGGATCGGATTTTTGCTCTAGCTCCAAAACTGGAAAACGCACAATTCCAACGCCGCAGAACAAATGGGGCCATCATTCTTGCAAAGAGGAAATAAATTAAATGGATGTAAAAATATACAGGTGCTCAATATGATGTCTAAAAATGAGCGAAATGTTGGCAGGGACTCTGAAGGGTGTAATGGCGCTTTCTTACTCGGAGGTTAAACTAACGCCAGCTGACGGGCCCCACGCCAGAATATAAACATAAAGATCAGGTAATAAACTTGTGGAGGACTGTTGTAGGGCGCGGGGCGCATGAAGTCTATATTCTTTCTACTCCCAATAGAAATGAGCTGCTGTTTCTGGCTTCAGAACAGGCTGCGTGATTAGAAGTGAAGTTTATTTCTGGTGCAAGCTGGAGCTAAAGCAGCATCGTCAAACACATTAACATATACACATTAAAATACAAAGACAGCCAATATACAGTTTTAAAACTATACAAAAGTCCCATTCGTATTTTAGATATATTGTTACATAGCTTACTTAGCTTGCAGCTGTTGCTGGAAGTTTCAGTGACTGATGCACTGACAGTAGAACAAAGATACCCCTTTTACATAGTGAAAGACTAAATGAAAACCACATAAATAAAAATAAATAAAACATTTTTATCTCCAAGTTCTTTCAAATCAAATATAAACGGCCATATGATGCCACACAGAGCACAACAAAAGTCACATTTCACTTTGGGGTATGGATTTTCCCTTTAGGGGTATTGTTGCATCTTAAACTTTAGTCAGTCTCTTTTAAGGGATCAACTGCACAAATTACTGTTCTGATTTTCAGGTCGAGCCTACTAGCGCAGGGTTCTGCAAAGTCGGTCCTGGAGAGCCGGGTCCATGCCAGAGTTTTAGCTTATCCACATTTAGAAAAAAGATGTTTCAGAAATCTACATTTTTCTAAATGTGGATATGCTAAAAATCTGTCATGGACCCGGCTCTCCAGCACCGACTTTGCAGAACCCTGTAAACTAGTGCATGCACTGTCTGTTGTGAGTCATATTGTGGGCTTTCCAAGAACATAAATGGACTTGAAGTCCGCCTATGTCTTCTGTGTTGCTTATCTCACCTTTGCCTTTCTTCTCTCTCAGCTGTTGCTTCTCCTACCCACAACACACTTCTCCTTATTGCTAGTTCATCCTTTTATTTCTTCTTTGTCCTCATTCACTTTGAAAACCAGAAGCAGGGTGAGCTCCTCGAAACCTTGAGGTGGGACCATTTTAACTCGTATCTGATCTCCCTGTTGAGGCTCCTGTCTGGAGTGATCAAAATCTCTGATAAGCACAGACTATACAGCCCGACTTCTGGGCATACCTCAAGACCAACCATACCATCTTGTCACTTCCTTCTTCAATGGAGCCTTCTGATATAATAGCTCTTCCAGCTCATTAGAGCCCCCCCCACCTCATCTTTCACACTCTTCACCCAGCTGATTATTCGAAGGTATTTAAATTTAGAGAGCCTCCCGCCCATATCCATGTTGAGCTCCTCATATGATATCAGATCCCCACTGTCGCAGAGTTGCCCCCATTCCAAAAACCCTGCCTTTGTCAGTGGTAGGGTCAGGTTATCTATGATCCATTCCGGCGAGCCCGGAGTATCCCAAATGGGAGCATGCTTGGTGTAAAATGATAAGTTAGTAGCTCTCCTTACAGCATACAAAAGTTTTGCCAAGTCCTGCATTATCTTAAATCTCACCTTTTTAATACAATTTGGGGTCTCCAAATTTATATAAGAAGCCCACCTGTGTTTTATGACTAATTTTCATCATTGTTTTGCAGCTCAGCCCCAGCCCTGAGTCCCCTAGTTCATTCAATAGTCCTTTTGCATTTTTCAAAAAGAGGGCCCAAGCATAATATAGCACATCGGGCAAAGCCAACCCCCACTTTCTCTTTCTTTCTTCTCAACTTCTTCCAGGCAATGTGCACCCCCTGTGAGGCCCAAATAAAACTATTCATTTTACCCTGAAGCCTACTCAACCACTCTTTATTGAACGTCAGAGGCACAGAGTTAAAAATAAATGTGACTTTTGGCAGTATCAACATCTTAATCAAGTTAACTCGGCCTAAAATAGTAAGGGATAGATTATCCTAACTCCTCATTAGCCTGCAGGAGTCTCTCATAACCTTCATAAAATTAGTTTCTGATATTTTATTTATATCTTGGGTTATGATAATCCCCAAATACTTCAACTTCTTCCTAACTAGTACCCACTCTGCCGGCATATTCCAGACCATAACTTCTGTTTTTTTCATTATTAACGGCATATCCAGCAATCTTCCCAAATTCTACTGTTAGTTCTTCCAAGGCTGGTATTGTTTGCCTTAAATCGGTGTATGAACTATTAAATCGTCTGCATACAGGGAGGCTTTTCTGCACCGATCCATGCACCTAAAAGAGGTTATCATCTGCTCTCCCTTGCTTTTACAGGCCAGATGTTCCATGTACAAGTTAAACAGCAATGGAGATAATGGACACCCCTGCCTTGTTCCTCTTTCAATTCTAAACGGGCAGGTTAGGGAACCATTGACCGATATTCTTGCATCAGGATTTTGATATATGTTTTGCAATGCCCTAACAATGTTCCCTCCTAAATTAAGAACCTTGCAGAGAGTATTCAGATATGTCCAATTGACCCTATCAAGTGCTTCTGTAGCGTCTATTGTCACCACAGCCAAGGGTACTTTACATGTATTAGCTAAGTCTATTGAGCCTATTAAACCCTGTGTCAACTCATGCATATATCTGCCTTTTAAGAACCCGTTTTGATCATCATGCATAAGCCTGCCTATAACTCCACTTAATCTGTCCGCCAGGACTTTTGTGAAAATTTGTAATCTCAATTTAACAGGGAAATAGGCCTATATGAGTTGCAGCACTTGGGGTCTTTCCCTGGCTTTAAAATCAATGTGACAGTAGCCTCCTTTCAGGAAGGGGGAGCATGCCACCTGCTTCTAAGATATTATTACACAAATCCACCAAAACTTTCCTTATACTGCTTCCTAGGACTCTATAAATTTCCATAGGTAAACCATCCGGGCCTGGAGCTTCCCCTGGTTCACCAGAAGACTGTATACACTGCTCCACTTCAGCTTGCCCGATTTGCTCATTCAAAACTCTATTATCCTCCTCACTCAAAGTAGTTAGACCTAAATCCTTTAACCAATCTTAACTACCTCCAGTGACACCGCTAGGCTTTCTGCATATAATGCCTTAAAGAAACTCTTAAAGGCTTCTCCAATTTCCTTGTTACTTCTGCTAATATCCCCGAAATTCTAACTGTGTATTTCTTTCACGATATTTCTAACTAAGTCTGATTTTATTTTCCAGGCCCGCAATTTACCACAGTTTTCCCCATACTCAAAGTGCACCACTCTGTTTACTTCACACCTCTTCATTCTTCTCTCTTTCACAGCTACAAGCTCATACCACAATTCCTGATCTAACTTACGTAGTTGGTCAGTTTCTCTATCATCATGATTCGGATGTGTCAAACTCTGCTCTATCTGCTGCACAGGCTCTTCCAGGCTACTAATCTCTTCTTTAATTGCCTCCCTCTTGAAAGAGGCTGCCCTCATCAGTCTCCCTCTTTAAAAAGCCCTAAAGGCATCCCACACCAAAGCTGGCCACACCAAAAATTCCTCTACATCTGCACGTAATTCTATTACCACTCTCTCATCTAATAATAGAGTTCTATCTAAAGTCGACCAACTCTGGCCGGTCTTTCCTATTAACCGAATATTCAGGCTAGTTGCTGAGTGATATGATAGATGAGCCCCAACATGCATTATCTCCTCCACACTCCCCCTTAAACTCCTGTTTATTAAAACATAATCGATCCTAGACTGATGCCTATATTTTTTGTTACTATACGTGTATCCACGTTTGGACCCATCCTCTCTCCCCATACATCATACAGCCCCAACTGAAACATCATGGATAACACTTGTAGTCACATTTTTTCATTAATCCTCTATCTACTACCTGAAGATCTGTCTAATTCGTGATTCATTGCAATATTAAAATCCCCCATCCATATTATAGGATCAGAGAATTGCAGCAGATATTGTAATAAATCAATCAGGGGAGTGGTGTCATCCTCTTTAGGCCCATAATTGCTTGCTTATACTTGTGCTTCTCCCCCACTGCTCCACATTGCTCTCTTTCATTGCTTCTCCTCCATGTTGCTTTCCCCACCCACCCCCTCTGTCTCCCACACCTGTTGTTTCTCCTCCCCATCCCGCCGTCCGTGTTGCTTCCTCCCATCCCGTCGTCTTGCTCCCCCCAACCCCCACTCCACCATGTTGCTCACCCCCCACTAGTGCTTCAATAAAAAACAAATAACTTGAATCATTTTGTAAGCACAAGCATGTATAGTGCGGACAACCACAAAACAATATGACCATCGCGCCTAGGTTAGGATACTGTTAGGGTAGTTTTAGTATGGTACTTGCCCCAACTCAAAGGTTATGTGAATCTTATGCTGATAGACATACAAGTTTACTCACTGTGCAGTCACCGCCCCACAATAACGTGTGCAAATAAAAAACACCACTAGAAAGAGTCTGCACTGTTCTGTAAGCTCACGCCTTAAGTCTATTTTTGCCTGGCCAAAGCTTCTTCAGCTTATATATCAGCCACCCTGCTCTTGCTGATCCTGTTAAGCCCTCGTAAACCTCTCTATTTGATATTATGCTGCTATGCAAATGCCATATCATTGCATTCACAAGGGGGCAGAGGTTATAAATTATACAGATCTAACATTGAGCACTGATCACAAACATCAAAGCCTAGCACAATCACTTTTTTACTAAACACCTAAATTGCAGGGTCAAACTTAGGCTGGTGGTTTACAGCAACCAATGCCTTTTGGTCTTGTGTTAAAGTGCTGTGCCAGAAAGGCATTTAACTAGGTTCCTGTGCTTGTTGTTGAAATAGTTTCTTTACAGCTGGTTTGCGTTGTGAGTTTAGAAAACTAGGTGGACAACGCACAATAGATTTAGTAGCAGCCATGTGTAGGAGGTGGTAACCAAGGAAGGCTTCAAGTCTTGGTAGAAACAGCATGCCAAGTGTTGGTGCAAATTACCAACCAGTAATTTTTCTTTATCTTTTTTCTTTATCTTTATTCAGCGTAAATTCTCAAAAACCTACATATACAAATAAAATAATAAAAATACAATCCTATAGACTAAAACAATAACGAACAGTGATGAATCAAATATAATAAAATCACATAATCGTTAAAACCAAAGTTATACCAATTTTAAAACCAATTTATATTAAATAATAACATAAAATCATTCTCATCCTAGTCCTCCAAATCAACATCAGGTACTTTAAGATGGCAAAAACAACAATTTGTCTAGTATCTGCCTGAAGAATTCTAGATGCTTCTCTACATTCTATTGAGCCTGGAGAACGGCATACGGAGGCAATCCACTTCGTTCCCAGGGCATGATACATGGTTTCTTGCCATATATTTTACTAAAAGGGCAATAACTAGAGCTAGGGCTTCTCAGCCTAACCCACCTTGCTGTAAACGTTCTAATGGGGAGAGTCCCATACTTAAACAGAAAAAAAGAGCTTCCTTGCCATGCATGGCTCAATATCATACATAAACAATTCTAATTATAAAGCATCTTTCTTTTGGAGGAATGCCTGCGTTGCAGAGCCCAAGTTGGACTGCCGGCCCAGCAAACCTATTTGATATGACCAATATGCACATAACTTGCCCTTTAGAAATTGCATTTGCTTCCTCTGGCCTAGACCAGAGATGTTCACGACCAATATCTATCAAAGTTGCCTGCACATATTTAATCCATTGAATGTTAACCGCCCCGGACAGGCTCAAAACCTCCTTCAATCCCAATGTGTGGGAGTTCACTTCCGGGGTTGCCCAAATCCTTCTCCAGAACAAAAGTGGGTGCAGCTGTGCTTTATCAAGAACAGATTTAAGCCCCAAATCCATACGTAGGGGAGCAGTGATGTACCTATTGGTAGTCCCACCATTTGTCGCATAAAGCGATTCTCAGATTTAATCAACAATAGTGCACTCCCATATCCCGAGAGCTCTGCTCCATATAGGGCACTCCCTAGCAACTGTTGGTTATAGACCTGCAAAAACTAGAGAAACTGGTCGAAATTTGAGGCAATAAACAACTTTGATAAACCCCCAACATTTTGCTCTAATTTTTTATCGTTACTTACATCAGTCTCAGATAAAAAGAACTTTGCCAAAGGTTATTGTATTAGTGAACTCTATGATTGATGTAATATTACAAATGATGTCCGCTTGAGTGTGCAGCATTTTCTCTGAGTATAAGGCAATCAGTAAGTCCTGGGCAGTATCTGTAGTGGTCAGTTGCATTTAATACTGGTGTCCTAGAGCTTCAGTTCCTTTTGCACACCACTTGAATAGGTTATTTCTTTTGTGCACTTGTATCTCCAAACGTAGGTAGGTACAGCAATCATGACTTATTGCAGGAAATGATAGTAGACTTAAAACTCAGGCAAATTTTGATACAGTAATCACAGTCAACAAACCAATGTCCATTCTGAGCTTTTACTTTAAAAGGAATGTCTGTCTTTACTGGCACAAAGTATCACAGTTAAACTAATGCACAATACAAATAAATATAAGTATGTGATTTCAATGTGCGTACAAGCCACTTTTTACAATTTACCTCATAAGGCATTATAACTAGCACCACACTGGTATCTACGGGAAAAGTTTGTTACGAGCAGGAGATCCCAAATCTTCAGTGATTTGAGGCAACATTTGGGTTTTCGGTTCTTTACTATGAGCAGTGTTTCTTATTGATAAAATATCACAGAGAAAATGCTTCAAATCTATTAAACGTAATGTTAAATGTGTAATGTTTCCAAGTTTCCCAGCATCTGAACTCAAACAGGCAGCTCCATAACTTTGAGCTCAAGTTGCTGAGAATCTGGCAAAATGTTTAAGAAACATCCCATACCTCCGCATTCTCAGTGAACTGGACTAACCCAAAAAGGGAGTTTTGTATTTTGTAACAGAAATTGGATCCGGAAGTTTGTGAACAGAGAGTGCCCCACATTGCTCAACAGAAACCTGTTACAACCTTGACCGTCAAGCTTCCATTTGAGAGGGTCTATAAGACTTTGCATAGGGATACAGCTAAAAAGACCTGTGTCCTTGTGCTTTATTACACCTGCTGTCACTGGCCATTCTCTAGGTAGTCTAATGAGGGGTCATTTTCTACCATCCACTGTAGGCTTTGTGTGGCACAAGGAAGAAGTGGTAGAGTTTCTTCCACCAATAAAGTTTACTACACATACCCTGGTTAAGAAATCTAAACACAAATGAAATCAGATGTATACATCGGTGCGATCTACGTATGCCAGTCTTCTGATTATTATTTAATAATATATCAAATTGTAATGTTATAATGGTCCAGTCAGAAAGTATCACTTGGCAAAATCATTTGGCTTAGGTTTAAGGAGGAGCGTGCAGGATCTGACTTTGAACTGGAGGACACGCATATTCCCAGAGCATATTGCCCACTGATATATGTAAGAACCACTGAGGACAGTGTTGCTAATTCAAACTAGGTGACGTTATTGAATGTATGCAAAATAATATGTTTGTGTGTTTTTAATGGGAACGTGGAAGGGTTGTCTTCATGCATTTTTACATTCAACGCAACTCTGGACAGTGGTGACAAAATTAATCACTGATTTAGTACCACTTAAGATCAACATTTTAATTGGCAAATAGTATTTGCCGCTCTCAAACCATTGCCATATAGGGTTGTAAAATGGAAATATCTCAAACAATCAAACAAAATCAAACCTGTTTAAAGAACCTTTATGACCATTTGTCTGGACAGGTTAGGACATATTTGTGTCTGTTATTCATGCCGGTGAGCTGAGAAGCATAACCATTGCTTTCCCTAATAAAACCTACAGTCAGACTCTATCCCTCACAAACCAAACTTTCAAAGATACAAACGAAATCCTCCTCAATGCAGCGTCTGAATCACTGGAAGTACAGCAAGTGCAGTTACCAACTGGGTACATGGTTTTGTTGGAAAAATTGCAAAAACGTGAAGCAGATCATAGAAACCTGACTACATCAAAGTACAAGGACCCGATCAACGTTAAATTATGTTCACAATCACTCAGCCCAGTTTTGAGTCCTGATTCAGCAATATGTAAGAAAAACCATACATCCCAAACTCTCTCAGATTGCTACTAGTCAGCAGCAATTCCTTCTGGAACCTAGGCGTTGGAGGAGGAAATTAAATCATGCAAGAAGCCGGGTTTAGCTGTTCAGGATAGTTAGAAAGATAAACCACTTTATAAACCCATACAAATATATACCCCTGAAAATCTAGCAGAGGCCCTGAATGATGTCTTCACAAACTGACTGTCCTTGAGGAAATGCCTAAATAAGTAACAGTGGGGAGAAAAATGGAGGGCACTTAGTAATTAAAAAGGAAACAAGTTGCAGCCAAAATATAATAATGCATGTGATGCTTAGAAATTGTATATACCACATTTAAAAGGCAATAGTAAATCTTCTGAGTCTCGTACAACATGGTCTGAAGAACCTATCAGTCCTATCTATAAAGCAGGGGTGGGCTTTTCTCAAACGGTTATGCTTTGTAAGCAGATTTTTATTTTTATTTTTTATAAACAAATTTTATTGCTTTTAAGGAGAAAACAGGTAAAGCACACAAGTAACATACAAGCCTTGGTCTGTTTAGTACCGACTGGATGGTCAACTCTAGTCTGACACTTCTGTACCCGAGGTACACAGGAGTTTCCAAAGTTTCATAGTTTAATAATACAGAGAAAAAAGAAGGAGCGTGCACATACATTCTTTTGAGCCCCTTTAACCTAGCAATCCTATCCATTTCCCCCAAATCTTCTCATATTTATGGGGGCATCCCCTTGAATCGTATACCACTTTGGGCTGCACACCAGTCCACCCCCGTCTCCATTTTTGAAGGGAGGGGCCCTTGGCGGTATTCCAAGCGGCTGCAATGTCTCTCTTAGCCACCAGTGTCGCTGCTCTGACCAAAGTCCTGTCCGCTCTGGACCTTTCCATGTCTTCCATTATACCCAATAGAACAATTTTTGGGGTCAGTATTTGCGATGTTCTCAAAGCACTGTTCAGCTCATGGTTTACTCCCTCCCAATACACTTGAATCACGGGGCAGGACCACATCATATGGAAGAAATCGGCTTGGCACCCACCGCACCGCGGGCACTGGGCAGAGCAACGGACACCCATCTTGTGCAGCCTATCTGGAGACAGATATGCTTTGTGTAGAAAGTAGAATTGTATCGCCCTCAGTCTTGCCGACACTGCCAGCGCTCAGGGAGCCATCAGTGCCTCCGCCCAATCAGTCTCTTCAAGCGATCCCACTCACTTCTCCCATCCCTTCCTAAGGTGGCTTAGATCCCCAGGTGCATTCTTTACTAGCATTCTATAAATTTGGGAAACGCATTTCTTCCCCAGACTTCCCATGAGTGTTTTTGCCTCGACTGGGTTGAATTCCTGCAACGGGCCGTCTCTTTTAGGTGTATACCAAGGGCATGCCGGAGTTGGAGATACCTAAAAAAATTGCCTTGGGGACAATTGAAACTCTTGTTGTACTTCTTGGAAGGACTTCATCATGCTACCCTCCAATACGTCTCCCACCAAAGATATGCCCAGTGTGTCCCATTTCAGGAATCCCTCCAGTTTGGCTGTTTCTCTCAGCCAGTTACCGTGCCACAATGGGGTTTGCAGAGTAACCACTTTGTTCCAACCAGTATGTCTTAGAGCCGCTCTCCATGCTAAAAAGACTGCCTTGGTGATAGGCTCTAGCTCCCTGGGGATCGGCGCACCATAGAGCACATCCAGAATACGGGGGTACCCTAAAGCATCCAGTTCTACCTGATATGCTGGGTCCGACCAACCCCCATTGAACCAATCGTGAGCCACCAGAAGTTGCGTCGCCAGGTAATACAGGTATGGATCTGCCATGCCCAGTCCCCCATCATGTACCCCTCTCTGGCAACTCTGGGATGCTACTCGGTGTCGCGCCCCTCCGCAGATAAAGGAGATGGTAATTCCATCCAGTTTTCTAAACCATGAGCGAGGGATTGTGAATGGCAAGTTCTGGATCACATATAGGAGGCACAGTAGGACCATCATCTTATGCAAAGCTACACGGTTGTAGGAGGCTGGCCTGGCTTGTAGTGGGTACCAGAGGTACTTACACCTTGTGCCAGGTCCAGTTATCCCTTATTAGTGTAGAAGAGGTGTTTCTTGCTGCTTAGGCTGATAGAAGGTAGCTATGGCAAAACAGCTTAGGCTGAACTAGGAGACCTGTAAAGCTCCTACTATACCACTGGTGTCATATGCACAATATCATAAGAAAACACAATACACAGAAGTACTAAAAATAAAGGTACTTTATTTTTATGACAATATGCCAAAAGTATCTCAGTGAGTACCCTCAGTATGAGGATAAGTTATATACACAAGGTATATGTACACAAACCAAAATTAGGTAAGTAATAGCAAGAAAAGTAATGCAAACAGTGTAGAATTACAGTAGATTGCAATAGGAGCACATAGGTATAGGGGCAACACAAACCATACACTCCAAAAGTGGAATGCGAACCACGAATGGACCCCAGACCTATGTGAGCTTGTAGAGGGTCGCTGGGACTGTAAGAAAACAGTGAGGGTTAGAAAAATAGCCCACCCCAAGACCCTGAAAAGTAGCTGTAAAGTGCACCTACTTCCCCCAGATAGCACAGAAGTCGTGATAGGGGGATTCTGCAGGAAGAACAAACACCAGCAATGCAACAACAGGGGATTTCCGGACCTGAGTACCTGTAAGACAAGGGTACCAAGTCCAATAGTCGCGACAGTGTCGAGAGTGGGCAGGAGCCCAGGAAATGCCAGCTGAGGGTGCAAGGAAGCTGCTACCGGATGGAAAAAGCTTGGAGTTCTGCAAGAAAGAAGAGAGCTAGGGACTTCTCTTTTGGAAGACGGATGTCCCACGTCGCGATGAAGCTTGCAGAGGTGTTCCCATGCAGAAAGACCACAAACAAGCCTTGCTAGCTGCAGGGTCGCGGTAGAGGTTTTTGGGTGCTGCTGTGGCCCAGGAGGGACCAGGATGTCGCCACTTGGAGGAGGACACAGAGGGGGCGCCCAGCAACTCAGGGAGCCCTCACAGAAGCAGGCAGCACCCGCAGAAGTACCTGAACAGGCACTTGGAAGAAGAGTGAACCGGAGTCCACGCGAAGTCACAAAAGGGAGTCCCACGATGCCGGAGGACAACTCAGAAGGTTGTGCACTGCAGGAAGGAGTGTCGGGGACCCAGGCTTGGTTGTGCACGAAGGAAATCCTGGAAGAGTGCACAGGAGCCAGAGCAGCTGCAAATCACGCAGTACCCAGCAATGCAGTCTAGCCTGGGGATGCAAGGACTTACCTCCACCAAACTTGGACTGAAGAGTCACTGGACTGTGGGAGTCACTTGGACAGAGTTGCTGAGTTCCAGGGACCATGCTCGTCAGGCTGAGAGGGGACCCCGTGGACCAGTGATGCAGTCTTTTGGTGCCTGCGTAAGCAGGGGGGGAGATTCCGTCGACCCACTGGAGATTTCTTCAGACCTCCTGGTGCAGGGAGGAGGCAGGCTACCCCCAGAGCATGCACCACCTGGAAACAGTTGAGAAAGCCAGCAGGATGAGGCAATACAAGGTTGCTAGTAGTCGTCTTGCTACTTTGTTGCGGTTTTGCAGGCGTCCTGAGCAGTCAGTGGTCGATCCTTTGGCAGAAGGTGAAGAGGGAGATGCAGAGGAACTCTGGTGAGCTCTTGCATTCGTTATCTAAAGAATTCCCCAAAGCAGAGACCCTAAATAGCCAGAAAAGGAGGTTTGGCTACCAAGGAAGGAGGATTGGCTACTAAGAGAGGTAAGAGCCTATCAGAAGGAGCCTCTGACGTCACCTGCTGGCACTGACCACTCAGAGCAGTCCAGTCTGCCCCCAGCACCTCTAAATCCAAGATGGCTGAGGTCTGGGACACACTGGAGGAGCTCTGGGCACCTCCCCTGGGAAGTGCAGGTCAGGGGAGTGGTCACTCCCCTTTCCTTTGTCCAGTTTCGCGCCAGAGCAGGGCTGGGGGATCCTTAAACCGGTGTAGACTGGCTTATGCAGAGATGGGCACCATCTGTGCCCATCAAAGCATTTCCAGAGGCTGGGGGAGGCTACTCCTCCTCAGCTTTCACACCTATTTCCAAAGGGAGAGGGTGGAACACCCTCTCTCAGAGGAAATCCTTTATTCTGCCTTCGTGGGCCAGGGCTGCCTGGACCCCAGGAGGGCAGAAACCTGTCTGAGGGGTTGGCAGCAGCAGCTGCAGTGGAGACCCCGGAAAGGCAGTTTGGCAGTACCCGGGTACTATGCTAGAGACCCAGGGGATCATTGAGTTGTCCCACCCCCAATACCAGAATGGTATTGGGGTGACAATTCCATGATCTTAGACATGTTACATGGCCATGTTCGGAGTTACCATTGTGACGCTATACATAGGTAGTGACCTATGTATAGTTCACGCGTGTAATGGTGTCCCCGTACTCACAAAGTCTGGGGAATTCGCCCTGAACGATGTGGGGGCACCTTGGCTAGTGCCAGGGTGCCCACACACTAAGTAACTTTGCACCCAACTTTCACCAGGTGAAGGTTAGACATATGGGTGACTTATAAGTTACTTAAGTGCAGTGGTAAATGGCTGTGAAATAACGTGGACGTTATTTCACGCAGGCTGCACTGGTAGGCCTGTGTAAGAATTGTCAGAGCTCCCTATGGGTGGCAAAAGAAATGCTGCAGCCCATAGTGATCTCCTGGAACCCCAATACCCTGGGTACCTCAGTACCATATACTAGGGAATTATATGGGTGTACCAGTATGCCAATGTGAATTGGTAAATTTAGTCACTAGCCTGTTGGTGACAAATTTTGAAAGCAGAGAGAGCATAACCACTGAGGTTCTGGTTAGCAGAGCCTCAGTGAGATAGTTAGGCATCACACAGGAAACACATATAGGCCACAAACATATGAGCACTGGGGTCCTGGCTAGCAGGGTCCCAGTGACACATAACAAACATACTGACCACATAGGGTTTTCACTATGAGCACTGGGCACTGGCTAGCAGGATCCCAGTGAGATAGTGAAAGCACCCTGACATATACTCACAAACAGGCCGAAAGTGGGGGTAACAAGGCTAGAAAGAGGCTACTTTCTCACAACGGCCCAATACATTCAGCGGCAATGATTGCCACTGCCTAAGATCCTCCCATACACGAGACACCATTGGAGTTAGGTTCAGGGACCAGGATAATTCTGGAAGCTCTTGCCAGTCAAAGCAGTCTCGTGATCGTGCCAGAGGGACCAGCACCGACTTGTCCAGGTTCATCTTGAGCCCGGAGGCTTCCTCAAAACGCCGGAGTAGGTGGAAACTTCGGGGGCCAGTCACTCCCGGATTTGCCATGTATAGCAGGACATCGCATATAAGGCCACTCGATCCTCGCACGAGGAGCCCCATTTCCAACCTCGATAAATCGGGTCTTCTCTGATCATTCTTGCCAGGGGCTCAATAGCCAGAGGAAAAAAGGAAAGGAGAGAGGAGGCAACCTTTTCGGGTTCCCCGATGAATCGGAAAGGCCGAGGAGAAGACTCCATTAACCTGCATCCGCGCCATAGGCTTTGTGTACAGGGCCCGGACCAATCAGCAAAAACTGGTCCATAACCGGCACCCCAGAGCACCGCAAGAAGGAACCCCCAGTCAACTGAGTCAAACGCCTTCTCGAAGTCGATGAACAGGAGGGCTAAGTGTTGGGGCAGTCGGTTTCGCCCTGCGAGGGCCACTTGGAGCCTTCGTATACAATGACGCGTGCTACGTCCGGCCATGAATCCGCATTGATCCGGGTGCACTAGCAGGGGCATCACCCTCTTGAGACGGGAGGCCAGAATCACGGCGTAGATCTTTACTTCACTGTTAATCAGAGATATGGGTCTGTAGTCCGCGCAGTAAAGGGAGGGGGGTTGGGTCTTAGGCAATACGACAATGGTGGCAACGTCTAGCCCATCCGGAAAGGAGCCTTTCTGGTCTACTTCTGCATAGAGATTCATTAGGTGTGGGACCAGGTCTTCCCTAAACCTCTTATAGTATTCTGGAGGGAACCCGTCAGGCCCGGGAGTCTTCCCTACTCCCATCGCCGCGATAGCCTCACCAATTTCCGTTTCAGTAAACCGTTCCTCCAGTGTCCGGACATCCATCGTGGGTAGTTCCGGGAGCGATGTGTCCCCCAGGAACCGATTGGTGGCGCCCGTCCTCTCTGGATTAGTCGCTCGATATAGGACCCTATAGTAGTCAGCGAACGTCTCAGCCACCTCCTGGAGCTCGACCAACTTCTCCCCAAGCTCATTGCAAATTTCAGGGACGATTTGGGGAGCCTGCTGTTGGGAAATCAACCAATATAGTAGTTTCCCTGTCTTATTACCCCATCTGTAAACTCGGGCCATGGAAGCGCACCACATGTGTTTGGCCACTTCTAGGGATAGACTACGAATCTCTTCCTGAATCAGCAGGAGTTGTCTGGTTATCCGTTCGTTCGAGTGTGCCTCTTGCTCTGTTTCCCGACGGATGGCCCGGGCCTCCAGTTGGGTAATTCGAGAAGCCCGGGAACGCTCCCGTGCACGGATTAGGCTCTTGGCTGCCCCTCTCAGCACCACCTTGCTCGCCACCCATAGGGTCCCGGGCCACCTCACCGAGCCCCCATTAATACTGAAGTATTCGCGTAGCGACTCCCTCAAGCTATCGACGTACTCCTCGTCTTGTAGATACCATGCGTTTAGCTGCCACATGGGGCGGATCAACAGGTTTGCAAGGCCCACTCTGAGCCGGATCGGCGCGTGATCTGAGATCCCACGTGGTAGGATCTCAATGAGAGAAAGGTGACTGCATTCACTGGCCGGCATGAACACCAGGTCTATCCTGGATTGTGTACTGTGAGCTGTGGAGATGTCCGTGAATTGTTTGCGCCTTCTGGGCAAGCCCTCCCATCTCTGGAGGGGAGTCACAACACCGGGCTTCGGGAGAGATCGGTATCTTCCACCGTCACAGGATGCAGTTCCTCAGAGTCTCTGAACCGCTGGTCACCTCTTGTGCCCCCCCAGCACCTCTACCGCCGCCGACTCCTGAGGTGTTCCCCCCGTGGATATCAATCAGTCAATCAATCAGTAAATTTATAAAGCGTGCTATGTACCTGTTAGGGTTTCAAGGCGCTGAGGGGGGGGTAGCTGCTATCGGTCGAAGAGCCATGTTTTGAGGAGTCTCCTGAAGGTGAGGAGGTCCTGGGTCTGGCGCAGGGAGGTGGGGAGTGAGTTCCAGGTCTTGGCGGCGAGGTAGGAGAAGGATCTGCCGCCGGCGGTCTTGCGCTGGATTTGGGGAACGATGGCGAGGGAAAGGTTGGCAGAGCGGAGTTGGCGTGAGGGGACGTAGAAGTTGAGTCTGTTGTTCAGGTAGGCGGGTCCGGCGTTGTGTAGAGCTTTGTGCGCGTGGGTGAGAAGTTTAAAGGTGATCCTTTTGTCCACGGGGAGCCAGTGGAGGTCCTTCAGGTGGTGGGAGATTTGGCATCGGCGGGGTATGTCGAGGATCAAGCGGGCAGATGCGTTCTGGATGCGTTGGAGTCATTGGATGTCTTTTGTTGGGATGCCTGTGTAGAGTGCGTTGCCGTAGTCAAGTCTGCTACTGACGAGGGCTTGGGTCACCGTTTTTCTGGTTTTCGTTGGGATCCACTTGTAGATTCTGCGGAGCATGCGGAGGGTGTTGAAGCAGGAGGAGGAGACTGCGTTGACCTGTTTGGACATGGTGAGTTCGGAGTCGAGGATGAAGCCGAGGTTTTGTGCGTGGTTGGCTGGAGTAGGAGGGGGGCCTAGTGCGGTGGGCCACCAGGAGTCGTTCCAGGCCGAGGGGGAGCGACCGAGGATGAGGACTTCCGTCTTGTCGGAGTTTAGTTTCAGGCGGCTGTTTCTCATCCATTCGGCGATGGATTTCAGTCCCTCGTGGAGGCTGGCTTTGGCGGTGTGTGGATCTTTAGTAAGGGAGAGGATGAGCTGTGTGTTGTCGGCGTAGGAGAGGATGCTGAGGTTATGCTGAGGTGCCAGTTGTGCGAGGGGTGCCATGTATACGTTGAACAGCGTTGGGCTTAGTGAGGAGCCTTGGGGGACGCCGCAGATGAGGTTGGTGGCTTCGGAGTGGAAGGGTGAGAGTTGGACTCTCTGGGTTCTACCGGAGAGAAAAGAGGAGATCTAGTTGAGGGCTTTGTCTTGAATTCCGGCTTCGTGGAGGCGAGTAAGTAGGATGCGGTGGCAGACCGTATCGAAGGCGGCGGATAGATCTAAAAGGATGAGGGCTGAGGTTTCGCCGTTGTCCATTTGTTGTCTGATGTCGTCTGTGGTGGCGAGGAGTGCAGTCTCAGTGCTGTGGCTGCGTCTGAATCCGGACTGGGAGGGGTCTAGGATGGAGTTGTCTTCGAGGTAGTGGGTGAGCTGTGCATTGACGATCTTCTTGATGACCTTCGCAGGGAAGGGGAGGAGGGAGATCGGTCTGAAGTTTTTGAGGTCGTTGGGGTCAGCCTTGGGTTTCTTGAGGAGGGGTTGGATATCGGCGTGCTTCCAGCTGTCCGGGAAGGTTGCGGTGTCGAAGGATAGGTTGATGATCTTGCGGAGTTGGGGGGCGATGGTGGAGTCTGCCTTGTTGAAGACGTGGTGTGGGCAGGGGTCAGAGGGAGATCCAGAGTGGATGGAGTTCATGGTCTTTAGGGTTTCGGCGTCGTCTACGTGGTTCCAGGTGGTGAGGCGGTCGGCGTGGGAGGAGTTGTTGGGGGTGGGGTCTGGCGGAGGTGTGGTGATGAAGCTGTCGTGGATGGCGGCGATTTTCTGGTAGAAAAAAGTGGAGAGTGTGTCGCAGAGTTTCTGGGATGGTGGGACGTCGTTGGCGTTGGGGTTGGAGAGCTCCTTCACGATGCAGAAGAGTTCCTTGCTGTCTTGTGCGTTGTTGTTTAGGCGTTCTGTGAAGTGGGAGCGTTTGGCGAGACGGATAAGTTGGTGGTGCTTGCGGTTGGCTTCCTTGTGGGTTGCTAGGCTGTCGGGTGTGCGCTCGAGAATCCATTTTTTCTTGAGTTTCTGGCAGGTGCGTTTGGAGGTGATCAGTTCGTCTGTGAACCAGGCTGCTTTTTTCTTTTCTTGGTTGACGGTGGGCCTCTTGAGTGGTGCGAGGGTGTTGGCGCAGTTGAGGATCCACTGTTGGAGGTTGATGGCGGCGGAGTCCTGGTCGGTTGGTGGGTTCTTGGCGAGGGTGCTGGTTAGTTGGTCTTCGGTGACTTTTCCCCAGCGTCGGTGTGGCGGTAGAGGGGTGCGGTGGTGTTCGGTGTTTTTCTTGAATGTGAAATGGACACAGTGGTGGTCGGTCCAGTGGAGTTCGGTGGTGTGGCTGAATACGATGTGGTTGCTTGCAGTGAAGAGTGGGTCTAGGGTGTGACCAGCAACGTGTGTGGGTGTGTTGACCAGTTGTCGGAGTCCGAGGTTGGAGAGGTTGGTGGTCAGAGATGCGGTGTTGGCGTCGTCGTTGTTCTCCATGTGGAAGTTGAGGTCTCCCAGGAGGATGTAGTCTGTTGAGGCGAGGGCATGGGTGCTTGCGAGGTCGGCAATGGTGTCGCTGAAGGGGGCTCTTGGTCCTGGAGGACGGTATATGAGGGTTCCTCTGAGGGTAGTGTTGGGGTCCGTGTGGATCTGGAAATGGAGGTGTTCGGCTGTCTTGAGGGTGTCGTCCGTGTGGGTGTGGATCTTGAGGGTGGATTTGTGGGCGATGGCTATCCCTCCACCGTTTCCGTTGGTGCGGTCTCTTCTGGTGATCTTGTAACCGTCAGGGATGGCGATGTCTGGGGCCGAGGAGTCGTTCCACCAGGTTTCAGTTAGGAAGGCTACGTCTGGGGCGGTGGTGTCGAGCAGGTCCCAGAGCTGGATGGCGTGCTTTCGTGCGGAGCGTGTGTTGAGGAGGATCCAGCGCAGGTGGTTGGTGTTGGTTGTTGTAGGCTTCGTTGTTCTGTTGCAGGTGAACTTGCAGGTGCGGCAGGAGAAGGGTCCTTTGATGTGCTTCGGGGTGGCCTGGAAGCAGGCTGTGGAGGGGCCAGGGTTGAGGGCGAGGAGTTCGCTGGCCGAGTAGCGAAAGCTGGGGATGCGGGGGGCGTGAGGACCAGGGGGGGTGGCGCTGGGCGCGGTCCAGTCACGGACGGGCGCAGACGGGCTTGCCTCCGGCGCCAGCCATTAAGAAGGGAGGGGGGAGGGAGGAGCAGCTGGGAGGCGGGAGGGAGTGGCGAATGGGGGCGCGAGGGGGGCGGGGCTGCAGGGAGGCAGCGGCAAGGGGGAGCGCCCAAGGGGCGAAAAAAACAGGGAAAAAGCAAGGCACAAACAGTAAGGAAAAGTTCAAAAACAGTCACAAAATACAATTATGGCACAAATTACAATCGGGGTACAGTAATCAGAAGGGGCACAACGGGGGCAGAAGCGCAAGGAGGCAAGGCGCTGAAAAATAGGAAAAACACTTACAGGACGTCGAAAAGCGGCACACCGGTCAAGTGAAGCTTAAACAGAGCCCAGTAGACACCAGGGATGAGGCGCAGGAGGATGCCTGCGGGTGGAGGAGGGCCTCGAACACGCTAGCAGCAGCGTGGGCAGGGGTCAGGGGCATGAGACAGCTGGGTGGTGCTGCGGACGTGGGGGACGAGCTCTAGACCTAAAGCAGGTCAGAGGTCGCTCACTCGCGACGCGCAGCGCCAGCCATTAAGAAGTGAGGGGGTAGGGAGGAGCAGCTGGGAGGCGGGAGGGAGCGGCGAATGGGGGCACGAGGGGGGGCCGGGCCGCAGGGAGGCAGCGGCAAGGGTAGATCGGCAAGGGGGAGCGCCCAAGGGGCGAAAAAACCAGGGAAAAAGCAAGGCACAAATAGTAAGGAAAAGTTCAAAAACAGTCACAAAATACAATTATGGCACAAATTAGAATCGGGGTACAGTAATCAGAAGGGGCACAAAGGGGGCAGAAGCGCAAGGAGGCAAGGCGCTGAAAAATAGGAAAAACACGTACAGGACGTCGAAAAGCAGCACACGGGTCAAGTGAAGCTTAAACAGAGCCCACTAGACACCAGGGATGAGGCGCAGGAGGATGCCTGCGGGTGTAGGAGGGCCTCAAACACGCTAGCAGCAGCGTGGGCGGGGGTCAGGGGCACGAGAGGATACCTGGGGGGAGCCCGACGGCGAGCTGCCTCTCTTCTTACGCCTTCTGGAACAAGTTCTCCGGCGGGACCCCCCCCCCTTCGCTGTGTTTGGCTGATCTTCTGCTGTCCAATGAAGGCCTGCTGCTGCCCTCCTTCGTTAGGGCCCAACGGGACCTCCTCCGTCAGCCACGTCCATGCCTGTCCGGGGGACTCGAAGAAATAGGTCCTGTTATTGTGGACCACCCGTAATTTAGCCGGGAAGAGGAGACGGTATAGCACCTCCATCGCTCTAAGCTTTTGTTTGACTTCTATGAACGAGCGGTGCTGTACTTGAACGTCCCTTGTGTAGTCTGGGAACACCATGACTTTGGTTCCATCACAGTGCAAGTCTCCTTTTGATCGTGCCGCTTGAAGTATTGCATCCCTATCTCTGAAATTGAAAAGTCGGAGAATCACCGGCCGCGGCGGAGAACCTGGGGGGGGGGGGGGTCTGGCCTGCAAGGCCCTATGAGCACGTTCAATTGCAAACCAGGGTGTTAGACGATCCCGGGGCATCCAGGACTGGAACCACTCCTCCAGGAATGTGGCCAAGGAGGAGGCCGCACTGTTTTCCGGCAGTCTCACCATTCTGAGGTTATTGCGGCGGACTCTGTTTTCGGCATCTTCAGCCCTTCGGTATAGCTCTGTTGTGCGAGCTGCTAGCGCTGACACCTGTGTTTTGAGGGCAGCCAGGTCGTCTTCTAATGTGGAGATTTTGGACTCCACTTCTGTAATCCTAGCTGTAGCGTTGCGGAGATCCTGGCGTACTAGGGCCACATCCACCCTCACCTCTCCGATTTTAGTCTCCACCGCTTCTTGGGATGTCTGGATCGCTTGGAGGATGGCTGCCAGGTCACTGTTCCCAGCCTGTTTCCCGTTGCCACCCTCCGCCTTTCGTCATCTTTTGATGCTCCACTGGGGCCTGTGGCAAATTGGTCAATGTGCGTCTGCGCCGCGGCCGGGCGGGTCTGCCTGTCTTTACCCATTACGTCTGCCTCTCGGAGTCTGCCTGTGGGTTACCTCCGTGCAACGCTTCTTGCACCGCCTTTCTTTAGGCCTCGGGTTCTGATCCTCGTCAGGGTGCCCCCAGACGTCGTCTCTCTAAGTCCATTAGTACCCCAGGAGGGTGGGGTGGGTTTCCCACTTCTGCCGGTGTGCCTTTGGTTATCCTCCCTTCCACCTCCCCTCCTGTGGCGCAGATCCCCAGCTTCGTCTCCGACGTCCCTGGGCCTAGGATCAGCCTTCTCTCTTGACCACTGGGGTTCCCTTCCTCCTCCTACGCCAGGATCAATACCCCGGTGTGGCCTGCTCCACCGTCTGTCCACCACACACTTCAGCGCACAGGGCTCTCAGTGTCTGGCAAGTTATGGGGCTGCGGGGAGGTAGGGTGGGGGGGGAAGGCACCCCATCCACCACCTAAGAACTCCTTGCCCCCACCTCGTCTTCTTCAAGTCCTCCAGTAGGCCCCCTGGGCCACACCCCGGGCGGAGGGGGCAAAAACCCCCCTCCTCGGAGCATCAGTCACTCACCGGTACCCCCCAGTCCTGGAGGGGACGTGGTGGCAGGAGGGGGGCCCCCGGCACGCAATCAACTTGATTTGTTTCCGCCCGCCGGGGCGATCTTTGATGTGTTTTAGGCCGCCGTCTCCACCTCAGCACAGGTGCCTTTCACGCTGGTCTCCGGTCCGGCGCTTCTTCCTCTCTCCTGTGGTCAGCGGGAGCAAGGGAGGGGGGGGAACCCCCCCGCGTCACGCAACCCAAGCAGCTACCGTCCGCAGCTTTCTTCGGTTGGAGCGCCCGCCATTTTGTGCGTGGGACGCTCCGTGTGAATCTCTTCCCTCCGACCTTCTGCGGGTCCTGCAGCGCGGACCGGATGCCCCCGGTCGCACGCACTGCACCTGCGGCTTCTCTTCTCCTTCGGGGAGGGCCTCCGACAGCTTCCTCCGGCCGCCACCTATATCGTCGGAGCGCCCGCCATTTTGAACACGGGGCACTCCGTCTGTTTTTCGCTCCTCCTGGAGCCGCGGGCTCTGGGGCGCGATTCAAACACCCTAGGAGCCGCTCACAGCCTTCCGGGGTCTCCCCTCTCATCCGGGGAGGGCCAACGGTGGGTGCATCTTAAGCGGATGACGGAGGGGTCCGGAGCACTATGATAGTGCTGCCGCCATCTTGACGCTCAAGCCACGCCCCTGTAAGAAGAAACGTTATGTGAGAAAGTGGATAATTGAAGTGGCTGGTAGTCCTCTTTAAGTAATAATGGCACTATTCCTTACTAGGTCCAGTTAAGTCTCAATAATTTAAACCTCAGTTGAACCTTTGGTAGCTGTAGCACAGACAGACAGGCCTACTTTAGGAGAAATGTGTAAAGCATTTATCAGCATGAAAACCGTTAAAATGTAGAAAACCCAACACAATAAAAATCCCACTCCAGTTTATAAAGATAGAAGAAAAACTAAATAGCAAATAGGCACCAAAACAACATAAATCTAAGGTAGGGGACCAGATAGTGGCTAAAAGCACAAAGCCTCAACCGTGGTTATTTGGTCGTGATAGATTGGGTCAGAAGTTAAAGCCCACTGTAATGGAGCACGGGTTGGATACAGGGACCAGGTTCGTCCTGGTGGAAAGTTTACCTTCTGACTTCATTGTTTATTTGAAAAAGGTTCACGTCAACAAGGTTATTCACTGGTCACGTTCCCAGGTGAAGGCAAAAAAGGACTCATTGGCAGCTGCCTGAAGTGCAGGAACTTAGTGAGAGCCTCGGCTTCGGTGGGAAGTTTGAGGCTCTTGACTTCGAAGATGGGAAAACTCAGAGTGGGCAAAGTCTGAAGTCAGGGCTCAGGGAAGAAGTCAGAGTCGCAGTGTTGCTGCTTGGCATTGGTCCTGGTTTAGTCCTCTATGCTCAGACTTAAAAAATTCCGAAATTCAGGCTTTTTTCGGCAGGGCAAACCAGCAAGTTGGGTTCAACCAGCAGTTTGACATCAGGGGTGTTCTGGGGGTAGAGTCTTGTTCTTTTGCACACAGTTTGGGAAACGTTTCTTAAGAGTCCAGCCTTGCCGTTTTTGATGGGGAGAGAGTACACTCTAGCACCAACCAAGGATCCAGGACCTTTTAGGCAACACTTGATGGTTAGGACTCAATCTCCCAGAAGCCACAAGCAGGGTTCAGGGCAAATCCAGTCGGAACTGGTCAGTTGGGCTCAGCAGAGATTTGGGTTTCCTGCAACTTTTGTGTTCCTGGGGCTAAACAGGAGGCTAGTCAACTAGCCTTTGGAGCCCACACTTCTGTCATGGGTACAAGTGGAGAGCAAGTCCTACCCTTACAGTTTCTTTTCACAGGTTCAACTGCAAGTACAACCCTTCTGTTTTCCACAGTTCCAGTGGTGTTCTGAAGAAGGTACCCTAGGTGCCACTTTTATGGCTGACACTAGCCTGTAGATGTCAGCGTAGGTGCCACTTTTATGGCTGACACTAGCCTGTAGATGGGGGAAACTCCCTAACCAAAAGAGAAAAGGTTCTCAGGGACGACCCTACGGCATAATTTCTTGCAGATGTGTCCCTAATCAGTCCCACAGTGCCCCACTCTGCCATATACCTACATGGCAGAGCCTTTCTTCCTTTGGTCAGAGCTATGGGCACACCCCCAGTGTGTCTCGTTGTGTCTAGGGAAATGAGAACCTCCCACTGTAAACTAGTTCTTATACAGGTTTTCTTTCCACTGGGATTGGTAGGGACTGGCCTAAGTATGCACTATATTTGCCCGTGACAAGGGTGCCCCTTTGAAGTGTGCAGCAGGGGAACATCTCTCAGGTCATCCTATTTGGTGGAGGTCACACCTCCTTCCTCCCAAGGCCCATTTGTTCCCTTTCCTGGGAATTATTCACTCCTCCCAGTAGGCTGCCAAGTGACAGTTAGGGATTAACTCTGAAAAGGCTACTGGAGGATGTAGGCAGGAAAATGCCAAATTTCTAAAGGTGGAATTTCAGAGTAATAAGTTAAAATTCAACTTTACTGTCGCATCTAATGTTAAATTGCTATTAATTTGAGTCCTTGAACCATGGTCCTAGCTATTCCCAAACTGAAGTTATGCGTTGTACAATGTCATAAAGTAGCCCATTGCTGTTCTATAGGAGTGCAAGCCTTGTCACGTTGAAAAACGATTTTAGAGCCTGAAGACATCCTTTTGATTGGCACTTTCCTGGGAGAACATTGGGTGCTGTAGTCTACTAGTGACATTTAACGTGCAGGCCCTATGTACACAGAGTACCATACTAGGGACCTATAGTTAAGTTAAAGATGCCAGTCAGAGATTACTGGATTCTACATGTTTGTATGGGACAGAGCACACGCACACTGGGTACTGGAAGGCAGCACCCCTAGCATTCAGAATCAATACACTAGTAATAATTGTGTGTGTGGGGGTGGGTGACCATGTTAAAAGGGCATTTCCTTACAGTATGCAAATGTTTTGCAGTCTCATCAACCAAATAATACTAAAGTTCCTAACTGGAAGTAAGATTTTACATAGGAGCCTAGCAGTTTTCCTATCCAAACTCCAAAGCACAGACCATATATTACATCTGCACACTCGGATCAGCAAAATTGTAAAGAATAAAACCAAGGAGACAATTTCTGCATGCTTTATTGTCTTCTTAGAAGCATTTAATTTATTCTGGTAAAAAAAAATATTCATGGTTTATTTAGCTGTTAGCTGAAGTTAAACATGAAAACCAGGGAAAAAATAAACTGGTGTGACTTTACCCTTAACCCAGTTCAGTCTTTGTTATTGATGTGGCAGGACCGCTAGAGAATGATCAGGCTTGGATACAAAATGTCGGTTTAATGCGGATTACGTACTTATCCAATAGCATCAGAAAAGGAATCACTTTCAGTCTTCATTGCCTGGAAAAGTAATGCAAAACATGGGTGCTGCAGCTGAACCTAAAACAGACCAAGATTGTCAACTTACTAAGAACAAAATAATGTACTGTTCTTACACAGTGGTGCAGAGGTCACAGACTGCGCTTGATTAAATCCTAGTGTATTTGTATCTTCTAACACAAATAGTTTAAGAAAAAGCGGTAGGTTCTTCATACATCATCAACAAATAACTAGCATGCTTCAGTCAATCCACCAGTAATGTTAATGCTAAAACCTCTTGATGGTTTTCTCTTTCCAGTCTTATGTTCAGGCGTTGTGCCTAGGGCCCATAAGAGTTATGTAGACTGACCAATCTCCCATAAAGACAAACGTGCATTGAAACACTGAATCAACAGTTCTTTAAACCAAAACTGTCCAAGTCACTGGTGCAGAACAGAACTGAGGGGGTCTACATTTCTGGATATAAGCACAGGAGTATCTGTAAATTCTGGTGCCATGTCACTGAAAGTGATACTACGAGATGACTGAAAAGATCAAATGTTCAAAGCATCCACATTAATCGGTAGAATCCCTTCTCGTGTGGAACAGTACCAAACATAACCCTGACATTAATAATCTAGGGAGGGGGCAGGATTACTTGTTCAGTTAGAACAGGGCCAAAGCGGGCACCCCATAGATAACAGAGAAATATCTGAGGCAGTACAGATCAGTAGGAAAATACTTTAATCTTGCTGAATAACGCATTGTGGTAAAAATGAAAAAGCAAAGCATAGACACCCAATGTAGACTGTGTGACGGCCGGCTAGGAATACATACCAGCCATGACAAACTAAAGACTGGCACTTTGTCCTATACCATACTGCCTTGCTTACGATGACATTCAGGACACATACTATCCCGACATTCAGTGGGGGAAACTATGTCAGTGGTAGTCAAGCAAAAGAAAAAAAAACTATGGGCCATCCTGGAAGACCTGGCAGAAATAGCAGAGAGCAGCAAAATTAGTTGACGCATGTCACCAAAAGAGATAGAGTGTATAAAACAAGGACATGGTAAATGAAACAACCATTACCGAAAAGATAGTAGTATCTAGTGTATTTTATACTTCTGTTTCTTGTCGCGCCAGTACTTTTTAATATATAGTATTATTTTGGTGCAGCACCTGTCCAGGAAAGCCTTATGCTTTATTGTAGAAGCAAAAAACATGGAGTATCCTTAGTGGGCTTGCACTATGGACATCAATTAGGAGTAGCAACTGCTGCCCCTAGCTTGTCCTTTGGTACCAGTGGCACTGCCTTCGACACCTGCAGTCTTGTGTGTCATGAAAACATCATCAGGAGGAACAGAAAGCAATCAGGGCTATACGAGCGATTCACTTTCTTTAGTTTGTGCCCCTTCCATTATCCATTAAACGTTACTGAATTGATGTCCATAGCTTGTAAATTGTTAGACCCACTTTGCGAAAACAAGGCATGCAAGTAAAATTCTGATACGAGCAATGTGCGGTGCATATTTGATTTTATGTGGATGTTACTTCTCTCTGAGGCACCCTTCTGCCCTCTTCTATAATAGTTTCACTAATTTGTTACATACTTGAGGGAGGTACCTTGCCTCCTTATTTTTATGATACCCTCTCCTGTCCATTTTATTTTTTGTAACTGATTGCTATGTCTGCTTTGTATCGAAGGTCCATTCACCACCTTGGCTTGTGCTTTGCAGACTAAACTGGAGATGCAGAAGGCGTTGGAGCAAGATGCCACCGTGTACGAGTATGACAGTGTCTATGATGATATCCAAAAGAAAAAAGAGGAGACCAACACTGCCCAGATGATGGCTGGTAAAGAGAAAAAGGTACTTCACCCTTCACTTTCAGATATGTTCTCACCAGCTGGAGGAAGTGGGACAGGCCTTAGGATTGCATAAGATGCTTCAGAACAGGATGAGAGCTCATGGGCATAGGTGTAAGTGGCATCCAGATCTGATAGACTTCCAGTTGCAGATTCCTTACCTTAGAATTTCCCCCAGGCGTCAGACTGGATCCAGAGATTTTTCTTCGAGCAATACCCTTGTACGTCGGTAGGTGGCGTCGTAGTCACTGTGACGATGTCGGGAGTAGTATATAGATGCCGCTCTCGTGCAGTGATATCATTTTTTTTATTTTCCGCGCCACACGCTGATCCGGAGAAGAGCTACCCTGGCCTGTTTTTGACTGACTTCGTCCGTTTTGTTGTGATTTTGTGAGACTTTTGGTGCGTCGAAGATGTCCCTGAAGACTGGTTTCAAGCCGTGCGAAGACTGTCACTGCACGATGACGGTGACTGATCCTCATCAGGTTTGTCTGTGGTGTCTCGAGCGCGACCACGACCGGAAGTGCGTAAGTCACGGTCTCGATGGAGACCGTTCGCGGAGCCATCACCACTCGTCTTCTTCTAAATCTTCGGGTACAAGTAAGAAGAAGAAGAAGTCGAAGAGGTCCCATCACTATCCAGCTTCGTCCCGTCACTAGGCTGACGTGATGCGGGAAGAGCATCGACGCTCAAGGCCTCTGTCCTCGGAGCCTGCATCTGGGTCGGCTCCACGCTTCCCTGAGTTTCCCAGAGCCAGAGCGACCCCCACCCAGCTTAAAGAGTTCTATGAAGCCATGCGCCTCATCTTTGGCGGACTGACCCCGATATGGCGCCTTCGGGCCCCAGGGGTTTGGTTGAGGGGGGCTTTGGGTTCCGCGTCTGCGGCTTCGGCTCCGACCACCGAGGTTACCTCCGGATCTGCTCGCGGATATGCACTGGCGCCGGTCGCACCCTTGAGACCTTCCCCAGCGCTGGGTCAATTGGCCACGCTCCCGATGTCGGTAGTGCCCATTATCAACGTTGACCCAATCCTTATCGCCGATGACTCGGAGTCTGAGCATTGTCAGCCAACGCTGCCTTTTGTTTTTTGATGGGGCCTAATCACCCCAGGTCGGATTCAGACCCTTTTTCCTATGGGTACGAATTCGGGGAGTGATTGGAGGAGTCCCTGGACCCTTATGAATACCAGGGTGACCCATCTTTGGACTGGGCTCAGGAATTGGGCAACGCCAGTGGTCTGGAAAGTTCTCCTGATGCTGGCATGTTGTCTCCACCTACCGTGGCTACGGCGGAGGGAGCGACTTATGGTATGGTGGTCAGTAGGGCAGCTGAGGTTCTTGGCCTTGAGCTTCCTACTATAGAGGTCAGGTCTAATCTCCTGACTGAGGGGCTTCAGCTTGGGGCTTCCACTTCAGGACCCCTTTTGCCATTTAATGAAGCCCTTACGATGTCCTTTTGGGTAGTTGCTCCAAACCCAATACAGGTTCTCCTGTGAATAGGGCTATCGCACGCCGCCATCGGCCCGTTCTGAACGACCCTAAATTCCTGTGCCAACACCCAACGCCAGAGAGTCTTGTCATCCAGGCTTCCTCTCCTTCAGACGCATTCCCTTCTGCACCCCCGGACAGAGAATCAAAAAGGCTGGAACAGTTTGGTAAGAAGTTGTTTTCTTCCTCCAGTCTCGCGCTGCGGTCTGTGAACACCGCATGCCTTTTGGGCCGCTTTACCCACTCTTTGTGGTATACGGTTGAAAGTCCTGCTGCAAATAATGGAGGAGGCTAGTGCTATTGTCTCCCAAGCTGTGAACGATGGGAGAGATGCGGCAAAGATCCCAATCCGTTGTGGGCTGAACACGACCGACTCTCAGGGTAGATTGGTTGCTACAACGGTGGCCTTGAGACGCAGCGCCTGGTTGCGTACTTCTGGTTTTTCTGGGGATGTCCAACAGCCATTCATGGACATGCCCTTTGATGGCGCCTGTCCCTTTGAAGACACAGCAGACTCTGCCTTGGAGAGATTCAAGGATTCCCGGGCTACGGCTCGGTCCCTTGGTCTTTCCTCTGCTCCTTGCCCTGCAGTCCCCTTTTTGCCCCTTTCTTGGCCACGGAAGGGGCTCCCTGTCGCGTCCTCCACCCAGGCACCATGCCACCCATGCTGTCCAGCCTCTGCGTGGCCAGGGACGCGGAATCCTATGTGGGCGTTGGACAGGGAACCAGAGGTCTGCCCAGTCCACCTCTGGCCCCGCTGCAGCCTCCAAACCCTCCTAGTCTGTCCCCTCACTCCCAACCAGGTGGCGGCAGGATTCACCATCACCTGCCCCACTGGGAATCCATCACTAAGGACAGGTGGGTTTAGCAGATCATTCGAAAGGACTACTCCCTCCCTTTCGAATCTGCTCCACCAGCCATGCCTCCATCCTTCATTCACCTTCCAGAGGATTATTTGGCACTTCTCTGCCAGGAAGTCGCAGCTCACTCGACCAATGGAGCTATAGAAATGGTCCCTGTGCCCGAAGTAGGTCGTGGTTGTTATTCCCACTACTTTCTGGTGCCGAAAAAAGAAGAGGGCTTACGTCCTATCCTAGACCTTCAGTACCTGAACTACTTCTTCAAAAAGGAGAAATTCAAAATGCTCCCCCGGCTCAGGTTCTGTCTGCCTTGGACCCAGAAGACTGGATGATAGCATTGGACTTACACAATGCTTATTTCCACATCCCCATCCTGCCTGCCCACAGACATTACCTACGCTTCGTGGTAGGCCATGAGCACTTTCAGTTTAACGTGCTCTCCGTTGGCCTTACCAGCGCCCCTTGGGTGTTCACGAAAGTGATGGCGGTGGTTGCAGCTCATCTGCGCAGGTTAGGGGTGTCCGTCTCCCCTACGTCAACGACTGGCTGTTGAAGGCGCACTCGCCCCAGAAATTCGTCTCCCACCTTCAGACTACAGTGAACCTCCTGCACATGCTGGGGTTCACTATAAGTATGCTGAAGTCACACCTGACTCCCTCTCAGACGCTCCCTTTCATCGGAGCTGTTCTGGACACAGTGCAGTTTCTGGCTTATCCTCCCGAAAAGCAAGTCCAAGACAATCAGGCTGTGATTCTAATCTTTCAGACTCGGTCTTGGGTTTCGGTGAGACTGCCTCTGAGGCTGCTAGGCCTCATGGCCTCCCTCATCCTGCTAGTAACACATGCCAGATGGCAACTGCGGGCTCTGCAGTGGGACCTGAAGTTCCAGTGGGCGCAGCATCAGGGGAATCTCTCAGACATGGTCCAGATCTCGGAGGGGACTGCGAAAGACCTGCAGAGGTTGCTTTCAAATGTGCATTGGGTCCACGGCAGATCCCTCTCCCTGCCCCCAGCCAGATCTCTCTATAGTGACAGATGCGTCACTTCTGGGTTGGGGCAGCCACGTGGGAGAGGCGGAGATCAGAGGCCTCTGGTCTCCGGCGAAGTCTGGGCTCCATATCAATCTTCTGGAGCTCTGGGCTATCAGGCTTGCGTTCAAAGCATTTCTTCCCTCTCTCAAATGGAAAGTAGTGCAGGTGTTCACAGACAACACTACTGCCATGTGGTACTGAAACAAACAGAGCGGAGTAGGATCCTGGACCCTTTGTCAACAGGCACTATGCCTCTGGACATGGCTGGAACATCAGGGCATTACCCTGGTGGTTCAACATCTGGCGGGTTCTCTCAACATCAGAGTGGACGACCTCAGCCGTCGATGCACAGCTGATCACGAATGGCGTCTCCATCCGGAGGTGGCGCAAGGTCTCTTTCTGCAGTGGGGCGAACATTGGTTAGATCGGTTCGTCTCCGCAGAGAACACGCAATGTCAGCTGTTTCGCGCGTTGGAGTTTCCAAGGCGGCACTCTCTCAGAGACGCTTTTCGTCTTGGGTGGAACTCCGGTCTCCTTTCCGTCTTTCCGCATATACCACCTCTGCCCAGAGTTCTCAAGAAGATCAGGAACGACCGGGCCCAAGTCATCTTAGTGGCTCCATACCGGGCACGGAGAGTCTGGTATCCAGAGCTATTGAGCATGTCCATCGATCCTCCACTGCCTCTTCAGGCAGATCTTCTGTTGCAGCAACAGGGAACGGTCCTTCACCCCAACCTGTCCAACGGCCGCCTTCATGCGTGGAGATTGAGCGGCGCCAGTTGATGACTTTTGATCTTCCGCCGAAAGTCTGCAATGTTACCCTAGCAGCCAGGCGTCCCTCCACCAAAACTGTATACGCAGGTCATTGCAATAAATTTATGGCATGGTGCACCAACAAATCTGTTGATCCCCTCTCTGCCCCTCTATCCGAGGTTCTTCTGTTCATCCTTTTTTTAGCCCAGCAGCGCTTTGCTTTGGGCACCATTAAAGGGTATTTATCTGCCTTTTCGGCTTTCCTTCGGTTACCAGATCAGCCCTCACTTTTTAAATCTCTTATTGTGAGTAAGTTCCTAAAAGGCCTCACCCATTTATTTATTTCCACCCTATTGATCATGCATCAGTGGGACCTCAGTCTTATCCTTACTTATTTGATGTGTACTCCCTTTGAGCAGATGCACAACTGTCCCTTACGGCTCCTCACCTTCAAAACTGTCTTGTTTACATCACCTCTGCTCGCAGGGTGAGTGAGCTTCAAGCCCTTTCGTCTAAACCGCCATACATGTCTGTGCACTCTGACAAAGTGGTGTTGCGCACTAAGGATTCCTTCCTTTCCAAAGGTGGTTACGCCTTTTCATGTAGGCCAGTCCATCACCCTGCCTACATTCTACGCACCCCTACATCCTTCTCATGAGGAGGAGAGACTCCACAGTCTAGACCCAAAAAGAGAATTGGCGTTCTATCTTAATCATACTAAAGATTTTTGGGTGGACGATCAACTCTTTGTCTGGTATGTAGGTGCGAAAAAAGGGAAGGCGGTGCAAAAGCGTACCATCTCTCTATGTGTGCTTCTTTGCATCAAAATGTGCTACGCTTTGGCCAAGAAGCAACCCCCTGAGAGCTTGCATGCTCATTCCACCAGAGCAACTGCTGCTTCCACTGCGTTAGCACGGGAGTTCCTGTACTGGATATCTGCCAGGCAACTATGTGGGTGTCCCTGCACATGTTTGCTAAACACTACTGCCTGGACAGTCGGGTCCGCAGGGACGGCTACTTAGGTCGTTCGGTCCTGCAGGACTTCCTAGTATGATCTTGGTTCACAACCCACCTACGAGGATGGTTCTGAGGTAAGGAATCTGCAACTAGAAGTCTCTATCAGATGTACAAGTTACTTACCTTCGGTAACAAAATATCTGGTAGAGGCATATTATAATTGCAGATTCCTTACCTCCCACTTGTCCTCCTCGCTTGCAAACTGATTTCTAGGGACAGGGATTCCCCTTTCAGGTCCTTAGCTCTGGTGCACCAATCTCAGTGTTCTTAGAGGCTCTGCGCTTTGGCGTGGAAAGTCGTTAAAAGAAACTGATGTTACTGCGCGAAGGCGGCATCTATATACTACTTCCGATGTCATCACAGAGATTACGACGCCAATGACGCACGCGGAGTCGACCGACGCCACCTACCGACATGCAAGGGTATTGCCCAAAGAAAAATCTCCGGATCCAGTCCGACACATGGGGGAAATTCTAAGGTAAGGAATCTGCAACTAGAAAATGTCTCTACCAGATATTTAATTACCGAAGGTAAGTAACTTGTACTACAGAAAGAGAAGTAATGTATGTCAGGGTGGATTCTGGGATAGCCAGGGGTACTGCTGGTTAGGATGGAACCGCATGCGCTGAAGTACCTGAGGACTAAGACCTGAAATAGACAAGTATTGCTGCAGATGAGATTTGAGGTGTGTTCACCCTCCAGCGAGAAGGTTTCCTTACTATAGTAGGTGGTGTCCATGCAGGTTAGTATTAACAAACGTTAGCAGATGCGTTAGGTTCTGATACTAGAATAACGATGGATGCTATAGGTCAGATGAAAAATTCAGTGTGTGTGTGTTTGTTTGTTTGTTTGTTTGTAAGTAAGTTTGTTTGTTTTTCCAAGACCGCTAATAAAAGCTGCCCCAGAAGAGGACTGTGAAGTCCATTTTTGGTATTGAAGTTATATTACTAGTCAAGAATAAAATACAGTGGGAGAAATGTGTGCTTTCTAGTCCTGGTAAAGGCATGGTGCTCAAGATAATGAACAACACATTCAAGGAATAGCTGTTTGTACCCACTCCTAGTACACTGGATGTACTGTGAGCCAGAGCTGAGTTGATTTGGTAGAGCTGTGCGTATATGTTTTTAACTGAGAGTCATTATCTATGCTTTTTTTTAGCAGTGATGGTATCTCAGGTTTTTCTACTCTGTTCATTTGTTTGCCTCTCTCAGCCCAAGTACATCCAGAGCCTGATGCAGGCTGTGGAAGTGAGAAAGAAGGAGCAAGAAAAGCGCATGGAGAAGAAAATCCAGAAAGAACGTGAGGCTGAAGGAGCAGAGTTTGAGGACAAGGAGGCCTTTGTCACTTCAGCATATAAGAAAAAGCTGGAGGAGCGGGCACAGGAAGAAGACCTAGAAAAGAGAGAAGCTGCAATTGAGGGTGAGCACAGTTGCTTCACTTGGAAACCCACTAAGAAGTACTACTTGTGATCATCGCAAAATGACGTATACTTATTATTGCTCCAACTTTTTGGCATAATCAACGTTTCCAAATTTCCAGAAAATCTGAGGGGTAGAGGAAATGCAAGGGAAAGAGCAGTGCAGGCTAGATTACTTTACAGTTGTTTCCTGCATTAGCTGGGAAAGATCTTTGTTAATGCTACATTTCTTATGTGGTCACCTGTGGTATACGAACAGCTCTGGAAATGTATGCCAAGATTTTGGCATGTCATCCACTTGCATCATTGAGGTTTGTAAGCAGTAGCAGACACTGCATTTCTCAAATACTGTTATCATTCATTATTATTGTAAAAGTAGCAACTGAAGCAGGTGGTTGGGGTGGGATTCAGTGTTGTCCCAAACAAACTGTAATGTCAGTAGCACAACATGTTGCAAGAATAAGAACCATGACCTAAAAACGACTGTACGACTTGTATCCTGCTGCAGCCCTTTCTCAGCAGAATTCATTGCACAACAGAAAACTGGTATAAATATATGTGCCTAGTAACACCCTCTTTTTAACTTGAATGTTTGAAGCATGTTTAAAATATTGCGATGCAATAGCACTATGTTCGATATTAGGAGGGAAAACAAAGTTATCCAATGCTTCAGTCATTCCCCGTTGTAGAAGTGGGAGTCCCACGGGATCATAGTAAAGCAGTATGTAAAACTATAATAGGCTATAACGGCAGTAAGCCATCAGTTTAATAGGCTATCTATGTTCTTATTAAAACAGGCCCAAACTTTAACTATGAATAGTCAAGTACTACCACCCTCTAGCACACTCCCAAGAGATTTTCTACTGCACGTCCTGTGAAGGGCGTCTCCCTGAGCTCTGCTTAGTTTCTTTCCTGTGATTTTCCAGTTTTTCAGCATCTACAATATCTGAATCTTCAAAAAAAGGTCTGTTTCGCTCCTGCAAATCCTGTGAGAAGAAAAGACTGCATGTGGACGACCCATAGAGAGCCTGTCTCTACTGCGTTTACCCACAGCATCAGGGGAAAGGAGTGTAACATTTGCCATACTTTCTCTTCAAAATGTTTAGGAGACAGAGGGGGAAGATTACTTCTATGGCTACAGAAGTCTAGATCCCAGAAGTTCAGCTCTTCAGATGAGGACAGTCATTCAACTGTAAGGCCCCATAAAAGGTCAAGATCCTCTGACCAAGGGGTTTCTAAGGAGAGAGGGAAGGCCTTGAAGTCTCACCACCAACACCCTCAGAAAAAGGGGGAAATTACACTTATCTCCACAAGGTCGGCCTCCTCCCAATCATCCACTCCATCTCTGAAGTAAAAGGAGCATCACCATTCTCTTTCATCAGAACCCTCGACATTGATGTCTAAAACTCCTCTCAAAACTCTGTTGATGACTCTACCATCAACATTACTGATGATGACAACAACATTTACCATCATCAGGGTATCGTCGGCGAAGGCTTCGTCACCGAGAACATTGTCTACGGCAGCAATCAATGCTCCCATTTCATCCACCAAGGTATTTCCTTCTAAGACATCATCGACGGTGCATCTGACATCACCACCACCGTCGAAGAAAATACCGTCAACGAGGCCAGTGTCAGCAAAGAGACCGTCGACAGCAGCACCACCATCTACATTACCGTTGAAAACACCATCATCAACGGCAGCACCGTTGTCGATGAGAGAAATTTTGCCTTCAACATTTCACTTCACTTTTGAATCATCTACAATGTCGTCAACAGATGCAACTACCACAATTAAAATTACAAAGATTTCAAAGACTGCCTTGCGCCTTAACGTGACTTTTCCAAGCAAAGTCTCAGCTTTGCTACCAAGCCATCTACTGGATTGGGAGGATTCAGATGATGAAGGTCCCTTTGGGGACGCACTCAGTCCCTCAGAACTTTGTTTGAAGTATCAGGAGGAAGACGAAGACAACGACCAACAACGCTATGAGTCCCATTACACCCCTCATAGCAAGCATTATGAGCACTATGAATATCCTCTGTCTAGGCAAAATGTTGTAGAAAATGCCCACTGCGCTATTTTAGGATTTGCAGGCCATGCTGCAAGATTACAGGAGAAGGTTTCCAGAATCTATCCAAGAACCACCGTCACCACAACCCCAGATATTTCTCCTGCCACCGCAAAATTTCCTTCCACCACCAACTCCCAGGTTCACACCAGCCTCAACCATTGCCACACCTCCTGGGGAGGATAACAGTTCTACAAAAGATGAGAGAGTAGAGAGCAAAATTCCTGGTCCACAACAAACACAGGATGAATTGGACGATTACTTGGTCCCTACTCCATCTCCTCCACCTCCTCATCCTTCAGACTCTTCTCCAGAAGATATCTGAGGTTTCCACAATCTGATGGACCAAGCTGCAGCACGTTTCCATCTCCCAACCTCCGTAACACAGTCAGACTGTTTTCGCCACAATTTTAAGGAGCAGGCTAGAAAGTCCGTAAGAGTCATCCCCATCATAGATTACATCTGGAATGAGGGACTTAAAATCATGAAAAATCTGGATACCGTACCTCCAGTTCCACCTCGTCTAGATAAAAAATGCAAGGCCACAGATGATTCCCCTGTTTGCCTCATCTGTCACCCTAAGGTTGACTCTTTTGTCTCTTAGGCAGCCCAAAGGCATTCAAAAAATCTCTTTGTTCCCATCTCAGCACCACCAGATAAAGAAGGCAGATGTCCAGACAATGTGGGTAAGAGATTCTCTCTCACATCTGCCATTACCGTCAACGCAGCCAACACTCTTGCAATCCTAGGGATCTATGACCACCAAATATGGTCAGATGTCAGCAACCTACTCAATCTCATCCCTGAGGACAAGAAGTCTGAAGCAAAGAAGCTACTACAGGATGGTGAATGTACTTCTTCAGAGATTAATTGTGCCCTTGACATCGCTTCCACAAGTTTCTGCCAATTAGCCGGAGCAGCAGTTTTAAGGTGCCAAGGATGGCTGAAGGCCACATCTTTTAGAAATGAGGTCCAATCAAAAATCTTGGACATGGCCTACGATAGCGAGACATTGTTTGGGAAGCATATTGATGATACCTTTTTGGCAATTACAACAGACTCTGCTAGGGCTCTCAGCACTTTACAGTTAAAACAAATTGCCCTTTCCAGGTGCTAGAGGGAGAGTTTTTCCTCTTACAGAGGTGGCTACCAACAACCCAAACAATTTCAAACCCAGTCTCAATATAGGCCCCCCCTACCATCAGGCCTTTCGCCAGCTGCCCACAGGGGCCTACAGCAAGCAAGGTTCATGCTGGAAGCAACCTCCCCAGTGTCTTGATATAGGCCTCAAACACTGACATGGATCAGGTACTGGCTACATCCACTCCTCCCACCTATATGGGCTCAAATATCTCAAACTACCTCTGCCAGTGGAAGGAGATAATATCATACAAATAGTTGTTGGATTTAGTAAACTACGGCCATACTTTGGAGTTTGTGCAGAGACCACCAAACCATACTCATGAAGGAGTACATCCACCTCGTCTTCACTTACTAAGGATTTGGTTTTTATTCCTGTTTTTTCTTGGTGCAAAAGAATACAGGGGAATGGAGGCACATACTGGACCTCAGGAAACTGAACAAATTTCTGTGCAAACAATCTTTCCGTATGATTACTCTACCAGACATCCTTCAGCTTTTACAAAGCGGAGATTACATGACATCACTGAATTTGCAGGATGCTTACTTCCACATTCCCATTCATCCCAAGCATTGCAAATATTTCTGTTTCACTGTAGCCGGTACCCATTACCAATTCAGAGTCCTTCCTTTCAGCCTAAAGTCAGCCCCTCGAATTTTCACGAAATGTCTCACCCCAGTGCCAGCTATACTCTGCAAACAAGGTCATCAAGTATTTCCCTACCTAGATGATTGGCTGCTGAACGCCTCATCACTGTAACAAGTATCTCAAACTACCAGAGCCTGTCTCTCACTGTTTCGCAGACTAGGCCTCACTGTAAACTATCAGCAGTCCCCCACCATTCCCACTGAAAGGATAATGTTTCTGGCTGCCAACCTCAATACAATTGAGAACAAAGCTTACTTATCACAAGACAGAAAACGAAGACTGTCCATCCTGGCTCTACAAATCTCCAGAAGAAAGTCAGTTTCTTTAGGACTATTAAGTCGCTCCTGTTATGATCTCCTCTGCGATACACCTGGTTCCATTAGCACAACTAACAATTACAAGAGACCATTACAAGAGGAGCTACAGATGCAATAGATCCAGTCTCAAGGCTCCTTCGAAGACTTAATCAGCATTACCCCAAGGGTGTTGGATACACTAGCATGGTGGTCTCAGATAGATCATCTCGCTCAAGTGCTTATGTTCCTGACTTCAGTTCCAGACTTTGTCATCACAACTAATGCTTCCTTGGAGGGCTGGGGCAGCCATTTATAGGCTCTGCAGATCCAAAGGACATGGTCTAGACATCAGAAATTAATGCACATCAATCGTTTAGAACTGAAAGCGATATTTCTCAAGCTACAAGATTTCTGCTGTGAATAGCAGGCTCCTCCATGCTGTACATACAGACAATACGACCAGCATGTTTTACGTCAACAAGCAGTGAGGAATTCTGTCTCTATCTCTTTCTCAAGAAGCCCGAGCTCTTTTGAATTGGCTCACAATTCACAACATACCTCTACGAGCCAAATCCGTATTGGGGGTGAGCAACTCCTTAGTGGACATTCTCAGCAGAACCAGCAACAGTTGCCACTAATGGGAACTGGATCAACTAGAATAGGAAAAGGTTTTCTCCCACTGAGGCAAGCCAGCGTTGGATCTCTTTGCAACACAAAACAACACCAAACGCCAGTTTTAGGTCAGTCGATACCCACTCTCAGGGTCATGGGGCCATGCCCTTTTGATGCGATGGTCCATAATTTATGCATACGCTTTTCCCCTCTTTCCTTTACTTCCCAAGGTTCTCAGCAAAATGAAAATGGAACACTGTTGACTCATCTTGGTCACCCCCAAAGTGGCCCAGACAACACTGGTTTAAAGGACTCATTCTCCTGTCCGTGACGATCCCATACACCTTCCAAAGAACCAAGCGCTTCTGACCATGATCTGGGTCCAAGCTTTACACCGAAAGCCAGCCTCTTACCACTTCCCTGCATGGTTCCTGAGTTCTGTGAGTTTTGGAACTTAAACATCACTCAGGAATGCAGAGATATATTATCCAAAGCAAGGGCGGAGAGTACAAAAAAACCTACAGGATAAAGTGGAAAAGATTCTGTTCCTGATGCCAGCAGAATAACTTGCATCCGTTTGAAGCATCTCCCAAACAGATTATGCCCTATCTACTTTCACTAGCCAAGTCAAGCCTTGTTCATACATCAATTAAGGTTCACCTTGCCGCAATTTGAAGGTACAGACGTTTCACATAGACTGCACCTCTCTGCTCCACAAGACTCATTAAACAATTCATGAAAGTGCCATTCAGAGCTTTTCCACCGGTATTAGCTCCCCCCCCCCCCCCCCCCAGAATGGCATCTCAACGTGCTTCTCTCACAATTGATGAAATCCACTTTTGAACCAATTCACAAGATTGACCTGAAGTTCCTCATGTGGAAGGCTGCTATATTATTCGCTCCCACATCCACCAGAAGAGTCAATGAGATACAGGCCTCACAACCCTGGAGCCTTTCCTACGCTTCACAGACAAATTAGTATTTCTTAGAACAAATCCAAAGTTCATTCCAAAGGTTCCTTCCAATTTCACCTCAATGAACCAAGGAAATGCAGCGATGAAAGCAACAATAGTCCAGTGGGACTCAGTTGGGAAAAACCCTTGACAAGGAAAGCTAAAGCATATTCCACAAGAGCAGCATCAACGCCATCTGCTCTGTTCACAGGCATTCCACTTGAGAAAATATGCTGAGCTGCCACATGGAAGGCCACCCACACAACACTCGTGTATTTTTTTAAGTAATACACTGTTGTGGTTTGTCTATTCTGTTTCCTTTTTTTAGGTCTTTTGCCAAGTGTGGCGTTTTTTGCGCAGCTGTTCATGTAAGTTTCATTTTTGTTTTTTTGAGTAGCTAAGGTTTTTCCGGTCATGGTGAAACACCATTGATCCTTAGGGAGGCGTGAAACATGTCAACCTAATAAGTAGGGCTGAAGTCAATGTCCTTTGCCCTACATGTGTTTTGTTATAGTAGAGGAACATTATTTCCAAGATACCCCTCTTGTTTTTAACTTTGACCGAGATGCACCATTCACAATAAACTGGTTGTAGGGTGGCTCCCGAGCCAATTTTAGTTGTTTCTAGCTCTCTGTCTCGCTTAGTAGGTCTGAATTCTTTCCCACTTTCCTTGATGGCACGCACTCCTAAAAGATTTCCAGTATAGAACCCCCTCACAGGGGCCCGTTGGGCATTGCAGCGCCAGCCCAACAAGGAGCAAACCCAAGGATGAAGCATGACATCCAATTGATGTGTGAGGGTTTTAGCTTCTAAAGCTAGAAGTGCCCTATATCTTCTCTCTATTTGTGATTTAGGAACAGTGTGCTCACTTATTTTCACCCACACAGCACTACTGCCTAGAGTCAACACAAAGCAGTGACTCAGCAGTGGGACAAGCTGTATTATGCCATCTATTCCAATAAGGTGAGCCTCTTTAAATAGGGGTGTTTATTCATATCAAATTCAATTGCTTTTCAGTCAACTGTATATTGCCATTACCTTGTTATATTAATGTTTTATTTATCTAACGTTTCAGATATGAATGCTTACGATTTCAAATGTATATCTAGATTCATATGGATATGCATTTTGTATGGAGTACTATGAAAGTGTATTGATTTACACACCATTCTCTAAGGGTACTTAAATCACCTACAATACTGTTTGCTAATCTGATTCAAGCATGTGAATCTATGACAGATCCAATACTGAATAAGAAAATAGATAAGACATAGATAGAGTATTAAACTGATGGCCCCCTGCCATTATAGCCTATCATAGGTTTACATTCGGAATGCTTTACTATGAAACCATGGGACTCCCACTTTATCAACGGGCAACGATTCAAACATGTGAATCTATGAAAGATACCAATACTGGATAACCGTAGTTACAGGTAAATAAGTCATTTTCTTACTAGTGGGAGGGTCTTTAATCAACGCTGGCTTGTTGTGAGGAACATAAGATACTGAAACCTAACAGGAGGTTCACATGGACATGTGAGGGAACTCAATGTAACAAAGTGGAGGCACCTTCAATATGATATTGTCAGATTAATTGATTCCAGATTCTTGTCTGAGATCCAAGAATTTTTTTAACTTACAAATGTTTGAAAATCCAGTGCATTATAACTTGATGTAACAAATAGGGGGTCCGTGTGATAAGGAATTGACAGTGTGATATTGTTCTGGGACCCTTGTCTGGCACTGGGGAATATTGTGGCCTTTAAATCTATGAAAAGTATAATGATGGAGAATAAGAACTCAGCATAACAAATAGACCACATTGACCAAGAATTTGTAGATTTTCTGTGGTTTGGTTACCATCTTTCATGCTTGTTCAATATTGTTGTCCATTAAAGACAAATATGGTCTTTCTTGTCGTTTTGTAGCATCTCTGGATGTAACTAAGCAGAAAGATCTAAGTGGCTTCTACAGACATCTCCTAAACCAGACAGTCGGCGAGGAACAGGCACCTGAGTGCAGCTTGCGCGACTCCAGGTGAGAATTGTCTTCATTACATCTATAATGAGGCCATGGCAGTTAGGGGCCAGGCTTTCATCTGTAGCAACAAATGCTGCCTGTTTATAATGGGAAGAAGTGTTGCTGTTACTACTAATATTTTAACAACTGCAACTTCCGTGATGTCTCTCACAGTGGATGAGACAAGGCATGTCCCGCTGTAAGGCAATAATTATCAACAGAGTCTTTGGTACAAGAGACCAGGGGCATAACACAAGCCCCCATAGCCCTTGCGGTGTTGGGGGCCCTCAGGCTTTTCTATCCTGGAGGGGGGCCCTAACATTTTGTTACATCACTGTACGAGATGCAGGTTGTTTTAGGCTATGTCCATGTATTACTCCTTTGATGTAAGCAGTGTCTTCTTGCACAAGTCACAGGTTAATAGATACTATCTGTGCTGGTCAAGGAGTGGACATTACTCTGTAATTTTAAAGTCCCTGTCAGTGTTGTCCCTTATCATATGAAATCACAGTTTTCTATTGAACAGCTTTGTGTTACATGATACAATTAATATAATCTTGCTCTGACAAAGCTGCATGATTTTTCAAACGTTCCTTGAATATTTTCCAGCACTTTTCCTTGTTGAGTATACCATACCCAGTTGCTTTTTAATAATCTTAGTTTATATGTGGGTTTCAGTGTAATATGTGTCCTTTCTATAGTTAAGGTCGCAGTGGTGCCCATGTAACGCTGGCACAATCTCAAGGGGGCATTCCCTTGTTTGCATGTGACACAGGCAAATGAGAAAAGACTGCCCACTGTGCCTTTGCCATTTAACATATGGAGGGGCAGAGGCAAAGGAGCAATCGGGGCTCACTGATTGTGTGCCACCACCTTGAGGTGGTGCACAATCAGATCGCTCCACAAGGATGCCCTTTGAAAGTTGAGAAATGTGATTCCAAAGGACAGTGCAGACATCTCCTTGCAGCAGCGTAAAGTCCCTCACCGATCCCGCCTGCAGAAAGATCCCTGCCCCCCTTTCCAAAGTAGGCCAGGTTGCTGCCTGCACAGTGAAAGACAGAGTATTGGCTTCAATTAGCCGGTCCATCTTTCACTAAAGTGTTGCAGTCAGGGCAGGCGTGAGTACTCAGCAGCGCTGGGCGCATCACATTCATTGAGATAGGGCGCATTAATCCAGTGTGAGCTGTGACGCAAACCAGGGCAGTGCTTCCGAGCTATCTGATAGAATGTGGTGCTCTTAGAAGTCCTTTTTTTGCAAAAACAACTTGACTTCCCTTTGTCGTGTAGGCTCTCATTATCCTAATGGGACTACTGGATTTAGGCGACAGAATCACTTGCATTGTGGGGGGGCTGAGTCTGAACCCACTACAGGTGACACCTGTCAGCCTAATCCAGGTTTTGCTCTGGCTGACCAGCAGTGTCTCATCTCCACCCAAGAGCAGGGATGATTGGGCAACCAAGCACTTGACACAGTTGACTACTCAGGGAAATCATGGTCACTCAGATCTCATCTGTTTCTCTCAGTAACATTAGTCTCACATATACAAGGACAATCGGAGGCAGGATATATTTCAATAAGGTTTTATTGAAGTAACTGCATCTTAGATACTAAAGCATGTACTGCAATCACTAGGACGATGAAGCATGACAGAAATATAATTGTGACAAGGAATGTGAAGCATAAAAATAATGCTACCATATTGTCACTAGAATCATTAGGATAGCTCCTACCTAGGCTATGTTAGAGCACAGCATGTTAAGCTCTAGTTCTGCCCTTCAGGTTCCCCTGGGAAGACATCATCCCTCATTCCTGAGTAAGAGGCCTGTAGTCTACATAAGCAGCTGCAGTGAAGCACTCGGCAATCAGCGTACAGTTGTGATCATCTGGCTGAAATCTCCCTTTAACGTACATGGGTCAACGTAGTGTTTTTATAATAAAACATCTGATGTTCCAAGAAAGAATTCCCACGTGAGAGTTTGTATGTTTCTGTGAACATTAGAGACAGAGCGTACCACGTTTGCCGGCAACCTATCTTCCTGCTGGCTTGAGAAAAGCACAGAGTAAAAGAAATGTCTTGTTTAAGAATGCAGTGCTGGCCTAGGCAAAGAACAGCTAGAGAGAGAAAATAAAACAAGACCGCAAATGTGGCTATTATTAAAATAATAAAACAAAGCTGAATAAAATATGTCTAGGTTAAAGTGCACAGTGGCAGCCCTAGTTTGCTAAAATAATGTGTATGAAGCTATAACTAAATTCCCTACACAACACTTTAAGCAGTGAAAACTTGCTATCACCGTTCGCTTGGGTTTGATCAACAGCAGGTGGTGAATGAGAAATGAATCATCTCTTTAAAAATAAAAACATGAGAATGAAGCACACACGTTTATGTTCACTGAAAAAGACAAGGTTAAGTTATAATTTCGAAAACCCAGATAACCCTGCCACATAATTGTGTGTTCCATTCCTGCATAATCCAAGTGGTCCTGACAATGATAAAACTCTGTGGAGTAATTTGGTGGGGTGATAGTTATAATGATGAAACTCAGAAAAGGCCTCTGAAATATTTTCCATATTTCACAAGTCCCTGTCAAATGTGTTATACCACCACATTTTATGCATTAAAAACACATATTACACTCTGCAGAGTATAATATTTGATTTATAACTGAGTAAGAGAGTGTGAATCATGGAGGGAAAGAGGGAGTGAGCATCCATAGTGAAAGGCCTAGTCGCATGACCACCAGAGAGTAGTGAATGTCAATCTGCTCTTCCCTGCCAATGTGAGAGATGTGAAAGCCATCCTACTCTTACCCCATTTACAAGAGAATAGTTGTAGCCAACCTTCACCCAGCCTCCCCGTCTGCTCATGAACACCTAGCATCTATAGACCGACTAGGTGTGGGAAGTGAGAACATAAAGCAAGGGTGGGCCTAGTCTAGGGGTCTTAGGCAAGTGGCTTCCTGAATCTCCTAAATTGTGTAAAAAGCCTTGTGAGGCTGGCTTTTGTGTTACAGAGAAGGGCCCTTCTTAAGCAGTGTGCTGGCTCCTCTGTTAATTACATATGTGGCCATTGTGACTGAAATCCTCTGTCTGAATTGCCACTATTCGCGCAAGACTGGACTTGTGAAATCATGGTTCGACCCAGCTGTGTTGATGAATTTTGCTTGAAAATCTACTGCTCTGCATTATCATAAATGCCGTCTGTGATTCCCCCTGCCTCCCCAAACTCCCTTGCTCGACAGATGGTCAGTCTGGTTTTGACCATGGTCAACTTTAGGCGCAATAATGCATACAGTTCTCCAGCATTGGATCTTTCATAGATTCACATGCTTGAATCATCCCCGTCGTCGAGGTGGGAGCCTCACGGTAAACTTAAATACATAAAGCAGTAAGTCAGTAAAAGTAAAACCAGTAGGCCCCAGTAGGCCTCATAGGGTATTTTACAGTATATCCACTTTGTTTTGTGAAAAAGACCCAAACTTCAGTATCAACCAATCAGGATTCAGCCCCTCCCAAACACTCCCAACAGAGGCTGAATTCCCTCAGATTTTCTACCGCACGTCGTGTGAAGGGAGTCTCCCTGAGCTCTGCTCAGTTTTTTCCTTATTTCTGACTGAAGATTGTTTTCTCTCAGGAAACTAGCTCCACAGCTTTGCCATGTCTGAAAAGACAAAGAAGGGTCTGTTCAGAGACTGTGACAATTGTGGGAAGAAGAGACTGCATGTTGATGACCCCCACAAGAAGTGTATCTACTGCCTCCATCCAGACCACAAGGTGAGAGACTGCAAAATCTGTCGCACCTTTAGTAAAAAAACCCTCAAGGACCGTGAGGGTAGACTTCTCTTATGGCTGCAAAAACAGAAAGCCATAGAACATCCTTCCTCAGATGACAGTGAAACATCATCACAGGCTTCTCGCCCTCAGAAAAGAACAGGTGAGAGAAGTAGAGGGTCCGATGAACCACCAAGGAAGGTCCCCAAAAAGACAAAACAAGTCTCTACTGAGGCAAAAAAGGATGTTTCCCACTCAGAGACATTGAAACATTTGCCAAAAAAGGTTCATTCAGAGCCTACTACGCCTTTGCATCAAAAAAGCACTTCAAAAAAGACATCCTTGTCTCTGTCACCTCAAAAAGAGCCAGAAAAAGTCTCTTCATCGAAAAAACAACCGTCGACGACCACCCCGTCGACGGTAACGTCTACTACAGTGTCGTCGACGTTCACAACACCGGTCTCGCCGATGATTATGACGTCGTCGCCGTTATCGTCAACGACGATAATTACGGCAAAGTTTTTTAAGAAAGCTTCGTCGGCAACCACATTGTCGACGGCGGAGGCCTCCTGGGTTCACCAATCGACCAGGGCACTCCCATCTATGAAAAAGGGCCCGTCGACGAAGGGCCCGTCGACGAAGACACCATCAATGACGGAACCGTCGACGAGAGAGTCATCGACGAGAGAACCGTCGACGAGACATATCGTCCACAGCACTGACAGTGTATAAGCCATCCACCTACCTGGATACTTCGCCGCATCATTCCTCAGATCATCAGGACGACTCCACCAGGTTCTTACCCCTTTCACTTATTAACATGGGGGACAAGGCGTCTAAAATTCTGCCAATGCATACCTCACCAAGTAAAGTGTTGCCGTACCCACCACAGCATCTTTTAGATGATGATGACGATGATGCATACTCTCAAAACGACAGAATGTTTGGGGCAGCTAGTAGCCCGTCCCAACTCAATGCCAAGAGTTTGATGAGGAAGAGGATCAGAATTACCAGCCTAGTTATGCCTCAACATCCTATCCACAGCCAGAACAACCATCGCCCCTCGCTATGCCTAGCACACTAGTAGCAGATCTACAATATATGTTGAATGACTACTATAGAAGGTTTCCACCATCAACTCAGTCCACGCCACCTAGACCTGAGAGCTACCAGACATCTCGGCAAACTCAGGCTACTAATCTTTTGGAAACACCACAGGCTAGCATACCGGTAACTAGCCAAACTCAGGAAGCCCACCCCTCGTCAGACGACGAAAGGGAAGAGGGTGAGGTAAGAGATTCGGCGGCTAGTGAATGGGATGATTATCTCGTCCCCACACCATCTCCGCCGCCAGCAGGCCCAGTAGATTCTCCTCCAGAGGACATAGGAGGTTTCCATAATTTAATAGAGAGAGCAGCAAAACATTTTGGCCTGGCAATTGTTTCTCATGAAACCGAATGTTTTTTGTACGACTTCAAAGAGCCATCTAAGAGATCGGTAAGAGCTATACCGATTGTAGATTTCTTATGGCAGGAGGGTTTGAAGGCAATGAAAAATCCGGCAACAGTGCCTTCACAAATGCCAAGACTGGAGAAAAAGTACAAGGCCCCAGATGATTCTCCGGCCTGTCTAGTCTAACAGCCAAAACCTGATTCTGTTATATCACAGGCGGCTCAGCGACGTTCCAAAAACCCCTACGCACCTATAGCGTCTCCCCCAGACAAGGAAGGGAGGAGATTAGACAATATCGGCAAGAAATTCTCCTCTGTTGCAGCGGTCACAGTTAAGGCGGCCAACTCCCTCGCCATCCTGGGAAGGTACGATCGCCAGATGTGGGCAGACATGTCTGCCTTTTTAGATCTACTGCTAGAAGACGTCAAGGTGGAAGCAAAAAAGATCTTGCAGGAGGGAGAAAGGGTCTCCGTGGAGATTATAGACCGCGCAATAGACATTTCTCTCACCGGCTTCAGACAATTAGCTGGCGCAGCAGTCCTGCGCAGGCAAGGATGGCTTAAGGCTACTTCATTCAGACCGGAAGTCCAGAGTCGTGTTCTCGACATGCCTTTCAATGGAGAAAGTTTGTTTGGTAAACATGTCCACGACATGTTGCAGGCTATCAAAATGGATAACGATACGGCAAAATCCCTAGGTACCCTGCAATATAAAAAACAACCTTTTCGTGGAGCAAGAGGTAGAGGAAATTACTCCTTTCGAGGTGGATACCAACAATACAGATCCCAATATCAGTCTTCCTCCACAGGATCACGACATCAGTACCACCAGCAACAGCAGCATTATAGACTACCACCAGCCGCAGCTTACAAACATCCAGCTAGGGGAAGAGGAGCTGCCCGAGGAAGAGATACGGGCAGAAAACAATGACCCGCTGGTCATCTCAACGCTTCCCCACCCACCTACATCGAGGGTCGGAGGTCGCATCACTTCCTATTTCCCCCAATGGAAGGCTATAGCATCGGACAGATGGGTACTCGATGTAGTGGCCAGAGGTCATACTCTGGAATTCACACAAACACCACCAATTGTTCCTCCATCGGGCCCACCGCCTCCGAGGATAAACCAACTCCTCAAGGAAGTAAGAGTGATGCTGAGAAAAGGAGCGATAGAACCAGTCCCTTTATCTCAAAAGAACAAAGGATTCTACTCCCGTTTTTTCCTTGTAAAGAAACCCTCAGGAGACTGGCGCCCCATCCTGGACTTGAGAGCACTAAACAAGTTTCTAAAGAAATAGTCGTTCAGGATGGTAACACTGCAAGATGTCCTGCGTCTGTTAAATGCTGGAGATCGGATGGCATCCCTAGACCTCCAGGATGCTTATTTTCATATCCCCATATACCGCAGCCATCGCAAATTCCTAAGGTTCAGAGTGGGAAGTATGCACCTCCAATTCCGGGTTCTCCCATTCGGTCTCAAATCAGCCCCCAGAATCTTCACAAAGATGTTGGCTCCGGTGGCAGCACATCTCCGCCAGTCAGGTATCCAGGTCTTCCCTTACCTGGACGACTGGCTTATAAAAGCACCCTCAAAGTCACGAGTATCAAGTCATATCTCCTATTGCCTTCAATTGTTACACAGCCTGGGGTTTGTAGTCAACTACCAGAAATCGCAGCTCCACCCCAAACAGGTATTAGGTTTCTTAGGAGCAATACTAGACACAGTCCGCAACAAAGCGTACCCATCTCACGAGAGGAAACAAAAGTTAACCTCCTTGGCAGACAGGCTCTCCAGAAAAAAGTTCGTTTCAGTCCGCATCTACAAATCATTGCTCAGGATGATATCATCATGCATTTTGCTAGTCCCAGATTGCAGACTCCATATGCGACCCCTGCAAGAGCAATTGGACATACAATGGACCCAGATCAACCGTTCCTTCGAAGACAAGATTCGCATAACGCCTCTAATGAAGAACACCATGAGGTGGTGGGCGACTCTAACCAATTTATCAAACGGACTGTCATTCCTTCTTCAAACACCAGGTTACATAGTAACAACGGACGCCTCTCTCGAAGGATGGGGTGCACATTGCCAGGACCTGCAAATCAGCGGTACCTGGAATGCGAAAGAGGGTCAGCTCCACATCAGTTACCTAGAACTCAAGGCAATACACTTAGCTCTAAAAGCTTTCTTGCCAAAAATACAAAATTCAACCGTCTTAATCAGGACAGACAACACAACCAGCATGTTTTATCTAAACAAGCAAGGAGGCACAAGCTCCCTACAACTCTCGCAGCTAGCACAGCAAATCTGGACATGGGCCATCAAGCACAATATTTCACTCAAAGCGAAGCATGTGCCAGGACAAACCAATGTTCTAGCAGACACCCTGAGCAGGACAGTGATTCCTTATCACGAGTGGGAACTAGACCACAAAACTCTCAACAGCCTTTTTCTATTGTGGGGCAAACCGAACCTAGACCTATTTGCCACTCTCGAGAACAAGAAATGCCAGTTCTACGCAAGTTGGCTTCCCCAAAAAGATTCGTGGGGGAATGCGTTTTCGATGAGATGGTCCGGAGTTTATGCCTACGCTTTTCCTCCGATCCCGCCCATCCCGAGAGTCATCAACAAATTGAAGTCAGAGGGGCGTCGCCTTCTGCTCATAGCTCCCGGATGGCCCAGGCAAGTCTGGTACATGGAGCTCCTCATGCTCTCCGAACGGCCACATCTACGACTCGGACAGAGTCCGACTCTTTTAACGATGCACCAGGGACAAGTCAGACACCCAGATCCATTGTCTCTTCATTTGTCGGCTTGGCTCCTGAATACAATGAATACTTGAATCTCAACATTTCCCCGGAGTGTAGAGACATCTTGGCAAAAGCTAGAGCTGACACTACCAACAAAACCTATAAACTTAAATGGAAACGGTTTTGTATATGGTGTGCAGCAGAAGATATACATCCTTTATCCTCTCCTCCAGAACAGGTACTTCCATATCTCCTGCTCCTGGCAAAATCAGGACTTGCATATTCCTCCATTCGAGTACATCTGGCAGCAATCTCCAGATACCGCAGATCACCACACAGAGTCTCATTGTGTTCCACAAGAATTGTCAAGCAATTCATGAAGGGCCTTTTTCGGGTTTTCCCGCCAATTAGAAAGCTTCTGCCATTATGGTCCCTGAATGTTGTGTTGATGCAGCTCATGAAAGCTCCTTTTGAACCGATCCACAAAGCTGATCAAAAATTCATTTCCTGGAAAACAGCGTTACTACTGGCTCTTACTTCAGCCAAAAGAGTCAGCAACATTCAAGCTTTCACTGTCAAACAGCCTTTCCTCCAATTCACAAACTCAGGTGTGATCCTGCGAACAAATCCTAAGTTCATCCCGAAAGTTCCCTCAACATTTCACTTGAATGAACCAGTCATCCTAAAAACCTTTTTTCCAAATCCACAAACAGTAGCCGAAAAGACGCTACATTCCCTGGATATTAAAAGATGTTTAACATTTTATCTACAGAAAACTCAAGCCATCCTCCAGTCTGATCAATTATTTATAGCATTTGGCGGAACAAGAAAGGGACACGCGGTGTCCAAACAGACTATAGCAAGATGGACTGGCCTGGCAATTCAATTCTGCCATTCAAAAGCAGGAAAACCGCTCCACACCAAGGTGAGAGCCCACTCTACAAGATCGGTAGCCACTTCGGCTGCACTCTTTGCAGGTGTACCACTACATACCATCTGTAGAGCAGCAACATGGTCTAGCCAACATACATTTACGAAGCATTACTGCCTCGAGGAAACTAACAACGTCGATACAGCAGTGGGACAGGCAGTGTTGAGGCATCTATTTCGTTAAGGTGAGCCTCTTACACATCCCACCACCACACTCAAGGTAGGTTCAATACTGGTTCTTACTCTAGTTCATATCTAATTTTATCTCACAGTGTGTCTTACTCTAATGATGTGCTTCAGATTATTTGCTTGTCATATTGTGTTAACATGTCCTAGACCTCAAAATAATGTCAAAACAAATTGTGTCAAAACTTTCTGCCACGCAGCTTTTCTATTGCTCTTCTATTGAGATGTCTGTGAATATACATATATATATAGATATATATATATGTTCGATGGCATGTGTAGCTGCAGATACACATGCTGTGCACAGTCCGCCGTCTGGTGTTGGGCTCGGAGTGTTACAAGTTGTTTTTCTTCGAAGAAGTCTTTTCGAGTCACGAGACCGAGGGACTCCTCCCATTTCGATTCCATTGCGCATGGGCGTCGACTCCATCTTAGATTGTTTTTTTCCGCCATCGGGTTCGGACGTGTTCCTTTTCGCTCCGTGTTTCGGGTCGGAAAGTTAGTTAGAATCTTGGAAAAAAACAGCGGTATTGTTTGCGTTCGGTATCGGGTTAGTTAAAACCAATCGACACCGAATTTGAAGAGCTCCGGTGGCCCTTCGTTTTTTTTTCCGATCCCCCGTCGGGGCCTGGTCGGCCCGGCCACGTGCGACTTCAAGGCTGATGGAACAGACCCCATTCCGCTTCTGCCCAAAATGCCATAACAAGTATCCGTATACAGATCAGAATCTGGTCTGTAACTTGTGCTTGTCCCCCGAGCACAAAGAGGATACTTGTGAAGCCTGTTGAGCGTTTCGGTCGAGGAAGACGCTGAGAGACCGAAGAGCCAGGAGACTACAAATGGCGTCCACGCCGACAGGTCAAGAACATTTCGAGGAGGAAGAAGAGGCTTTCTCCATCCACGAGTCGGATTCTGAAGAACTCGACGCCGAAGAAACACCCAAAACCGTGAGCAAGACTCACGAGAAGTCCACAAAAGCCCAGGGGACGCCACCGCCAACAGGCCATGGCTTAACCCAAAAACTAGGTGACCGATCCAAGGCACCGAAAAAGGGCATGCTGGTGTCGAAGTCATCCGACTCCGGTCGAGATACCGCCACACAGCAATCTCGGAGCCGAGACAGCGGCTCCGAGAAACTTCGGCACAGAAACAGCGGCACCGAAGAATTTCGGCACTGAGACACCACGCCGAAAGCAAAGAAGGTTTCTTCGGAGCCTAAAAAGACTTCCGAAAAGGTTTCGGTTCCGAAACATCCAGCCTCGGAGCCGAAAACTAGTTCCTATACAGAGGAACAAGGATTAACCTCTCAATTACATAGATTTGGAGAGGAGCTTCAAGCTGGAGAGCCTGACTATAAACAAAGGAGGCTTCATATTCATGAGGACACAGGGAAGATAACCACTCTTCCCCCAATCAAAATTAAAAGGAAACTTGCCTTTCAACAAAAGGACAAGCAACCACAAGCAAAGGTGGCAAGGAAAACAACCCCACCACCATCAACACATGCATCACCACCAACAACTCCACCACTGATGCACTCACCAGCTCATACCACAATGAGTCAGGATGATCCCGATGCATGGGACCTTTACGATGCTCCAGTGTCTGACAACAGCCCAGACTCCTATCCTACAAAACCGTCACCACCTGAGGACAGTACATCCTACTCACAGGTGGTCGCAAGGGCAGCCGAATTTCACAACGTCACCCTACATTCTGAACCAATTGAGGATGACTTTCTCTTTAACACCCTATCCTCCACCCATAGCCAGTACCAAAGCCTTCCCATGCTCCCAGGAATGCTAAGACATTCAAAACAAATATTTCAGGATCCAGTTAAAGGCAGAGCCATAACTCCAAGGGTGGAGAAAAAGTACAAGCCACCGCCAACAGATCCAATCTATATTACAACACAACTAACACCAGTTTCAGTAGTTGTCGGGGCAGCTCGTAAGAGAGCCAACTCTCATACCTCAGGAGACGCACCACCTCCAGACAAGGAGAGCCGCAAATTTGATGCTGCGGGAAAAAGGGTTGCAGCACAAGCAGCAAATCAATGGCGTATTGCCAATTCACAAGCACTTTTGGCAAGATACGACAGAGCTCATTGGGATGAAATGCAACATTTCATCAAACACTTACCCAAGGAGTTCCAAAAAAGGGCGCAACAAGTGGTGGAAGAGGGACAAAGTATCTCAAATAATCAGATATGGTCTTCCATGGATGCAGCAGATACAGCTGCAAGGACAATAAACACTGCAATCACGCATGGCTGCGCACTTCAGGGTTCAAGCCAGAAATCCAACAAGCTGTGCTCAATATGCCATTTAACGAACAGCAATTGTTTGGGCCGGAGGTAGACACTGCCATTGAGAAACTCAAAAAAGACACTGATACAGCCAAAGCCATGGGCGCACTCTACTCCCCGCAGAGCAGAGGCACATTTCGGAAAACACCTTTTCGGGGAGGGTTTCGAGGTCAACCCACAGAAACCACAACCTCACAAACAAGGCCTACTTACCAGGGTCAATATCAGAGGGGAAGTTTTCGGGGGCAATATAGAGAGGGCCAATTCCCAAGAAATCGAGGAAAATTCCAAGGCCCCAAAACTCCTCAAAATAAACAGTGACTCACAAGTCACACAACCCCATCACATAACACCTGTGGGGGGAAGACTAAGCCAATTTTACAAACTTTGGGAAGAAATAACAACAGACACTTGGGTCTTAGCAATTATCCAGCATGGTTATTGCATAGAATTTCGCCAATTCCCTCCAAACGTCCCACCGAAAACACACAATATGTCAAAACAACATATAGATCTTCTAGGACTAGAAGTTCAAGCATTGCTACAGAAAGACGCAATAGAATTAGTACCAATTCTACAAAAAAAAACAGGAGTTGACTCACTGTACTTTCTAATACCCAAAAAGGACAAAACTCTGAGACCAATACTAGATCTCAGAACACTAAATACCTACATAAAATCAGACCACTTTCACATGGTCACGTTACAAGATGTAATCCCACTGCTCAAACAGCAAGACTACATGACAACATTGGATCTAAAAGATGCGTATTTCCATATACCAATACATCCTTCACACAGGAAATACCTAAGGTTCGTATTCCAAGGAATACATTACCAATTCAAAGTGTTGCCATTCGGAATAACAACAGCGCCGAGAGTTTTTACAAAATGCCTGGCAGTAGTAGCTGCACATATCAGAAGGCAGCAAATACATGTATTCCCGTACTTAGACGACTGGTTAATCAAAACCAACACTCTAAGACAGTGTTCACAGCACACAAAATATGTCATACAAACCCTTCACAAGCTAGGTTTCTCCATCAACTACGCGAAGTCACACCTTTTGCCGTGTCAAACACAGCAATACTTAGGAGCGACAATCAACACAGCAAAGGGGATTGCCACTCCAAGTCCACAAAGGGTTCAAACATTTCACAAGGTAATACAGGCCATGTATCCAACACAAAAGATACAAGTCAGAATGGTAATGAAACTCCTAGGCATGATGTCTTCATGCATAGCCATTGTCCCAAACGCAAGATTGCACATGCGGCCCTTACAACAGTGCCTAGCATCACAATGGTCACAAGCACAGGGTCAACTTCTAGATCTGGTGTTGATAGACCGCCAAAAATACATCTCGCTTCTATGGTGGAACAGTACAAATTTAAACCGAGGGCGGCCTTTCCAAGACCCAGTGCCACAATACGTCATAACAACAGATGCTTCCATGACAGGGTGGGGAGCACACCTCAATCAACACAGAATCCAAGGACAATGGGACATACATCAGAGACAGTTTCACATAAATCACTTAGAAATGTTAGCAGTATTTCTAGCGCTGAATGCATTTCAACCCATAATAACCCAAAAATACATTCTTGTCAAAACAGACAACATGACAACAATGTATTATCTAAACAAACAAGGAGGGACACACTCGACACAGTTGTGCCTCCTAACACAGAAAATATGGCATTGGGCGATTCACAACCACATTCGCCTAATAGCACAATTTATTCCAGGGATTCAGAACCAGTTGGCAGACAATCTCTCTCGAGATCACCAACAAACCCACGAATGGGAAATTCACCCCCAAATACTAAACAATTACTTTCAAATTTGGGGGACACCTCAAATAGATCTATTTGCAACAAAGGAAAACTCAAAATGCCAAAACTTCGCATCCAGGTACCCACAAGATCAATCCCAAGGCAATGCTCTATGGATGAACTGGTCAGGGATCTTTGCGTACGATTTTCCCCCCTCTCCCTCTCCTTCCATATCTAGTAAACAGGTTGAGTCAAAACAAACTCAAACTCATACTAATAGCACCAGCATGGGCAAGGCAACCTTGGTACACAACACTACTAGACCTGTCAGTAGTACCTCATATCAAACTACCCAACAAACCAGATCTGTTAACACAACACAAACAACAGATCAGACATCCAAATCCAGCATCTTTGAATCTAGCAATTTGGCTCCTGAAATCCTAGAATTCGGACACTTAGACCTCACACAAGAATGTATGGAGGTCATAAGACAAGCTAGGAAACCTACCACTAGACACTGCTATGCAAATAAGTGGAAAAGATTTGTGTATTACTGCCAGAATAATCAAATTCAGCCATTACACGCATCTCCAAAAGATATAGTAGGATATTTACTACATTTGCAAAAATCAAATCTAGCTTTCTCTTCCATAAAGATACATCTCACCGCAATATCAGCTTACCTGCAAATTACTCATTCAACTTCACTATTTAGAATACCAGTCATTAAAGCGTTTATGGAAGGCTTAAAGAGAATCATACCACCAAGAACACCACCTGTTCCTTCATGGAACCTCAACATTGTCTTAACAAGACTCATGGGTCCACCTTTCGAGCCCATGCATTCTTGTGAAATGCAATACTTAACGTGGAAAGTTGCATTTTTGATTGCCATCACATCTCTAAGAAGAGTGAGCGAGATTCAAGCATTTACCATACAAGAACCATTTATTCAAATACATAAAAATAAAGTCGTTCTAAGGACAAATCCAAAATTTTTACCAAAGGTTATCTCACCGTTCCACTTAAATCAAACAGTAGAATTACCAGTGTTACACCCTCTCCCTTTGGAAAATGGTGTGAAGGCAGGGGAGGAGTAGCCTCCCCCAGCCTCTGGAAATGCTTTCTTGGGCACAGATGTGCCCAATTCTGCATAAGCCAGTCTACACCGGTTCAGGGGACCCCTTAGCCCTGCTCTGGCGCGAAACTGGACAAAGGAAAGGGGAGTGACCACTCCCCTGACCTGCACCTCCCCTGGGAGGTGTCCAGAGCTCCTCCAGTGTGCTCCAGACCTCTGCCATCTTGGAAACAGAGGTGCTGCTGGCACACTGGACTGCTCTGAGTGGCCAGTGCCACCAGGTGATGTCAGAGACTCCTTGTGATAGGCTCCTTCAGGTGTTGCTAGCCTATCCTCTCTCCTAAGTAGCCAAACCCTCTTTTCTGGCTATTTAGGGTCTCTGTCTCTGGGGAAACTTTAGATAACGAATGCAAGAGCTCATCCGAGTTCCTCTGCATCTCTCTCTTCACCTTCTGCCAAGGAATCGACTGCTGACCGCGCTGGAAGCCTGCAAACCTGCAACATAGTAGCAAAGACGACTACTGCAACTCTGTAACGCTGATCCTGCCGCCTTCTCGACTGTTTTCCTGCTTGTGCATGCTGTGGGGGTAGTCTGCCTCCTCTCTGCACCAGAGGCTCCGAAGAAATCTCCCGTGGGTCGACGGAATCTTCCCCCTGCAACCGCAGGCACCAAAAAGCTGCATTACCGGTCCCTTGGGTCTCCTCTCAGCACGACGAGCGAGGTCCCTCGAATCCAGCGACTCTGTCCAAGTGACCCCCACAGTCCAGTGACTCTTCAGTCCAAGTTTGGTGGAGGTAAGTCCTTACCTCACCTCGCTGGGCTGCATTGCTGGGAACCGCGACTTTTGCAGCTACTCCGGCCCCTGTGCACTTCCGGCGGAAATCCTTTGTGCACAGCCAAGCCTGGGTCCACGGCACTCTAACCTGCATTGCACGACTTTCTAAGTTGGTCTCCGGCGACGTGGGACTCCTTTGTGTAACTTCGGGTGAGCACCGTTTCACGCATCCTTGTAGTGCCTGTTTCTGGCACTTCTTCGGGTGCTACCTGCTGCTGAGAGGGCTCCTTGTCTTGCTCGACGTCCCCTCTCTCTCCTGGTCCAATTTGCGACCTCCTGGTCCCTCCAGGGCCACAGCAGCGTTCAAAAACGCTAACCGCACGATTTGCAGCTAGCAAGGCTTGTTGGCGTTCTTTCGGCGGGAAAACACTTCTGCATGACTCTCCACGGCGAGAGGGATCCGTCCACCAAAGGGGAAGTCTCTAGCCCTTTTCGTTCCTGCAGAAACCTCAGCTTCTTCTGTCCAGTAGAAGCTTCTTTGCATCCACAGCTGGCATTTCTTGGGCATATGCACATCTCCGACTTGCTTGTGACTTTTGGACTTGGTCCCCTTGTTCCACAGGTACCCTAGATTGGAAATCCACAGTTGTTGCATTGTTGGTTTGTGTCTTTCCTGCATTATTCCTCTAACACGACTTCTTTGTCCTTAGGGGAACTTTAGTGCACTTTGCACTCACTTTTCAGGGTCTTGGGGAGGGTTATTTTTCTAACTCTCACTATTTTCTAATAGTCCCAGCGACCCTCTACAAGGTCACATAGGTTTGGGGTCCATTCGCGGTTCGCATTCCACTTTTGGAGTATATGGTTTGTGTTGCCCCTATCCCTATGTTTCCCCATTGCATCCTATTGTAACTATACATTGTTTGCACTGTTTTCTAAGACTATACTGCATATTTTTGCTATTGTGTATATATATCTTGTGTATATTTCCTATCCTCTCACTGAGGGTACACTCTAAGATACTTTGGCATATTGTCATAAAAATAAAGTACCTTTATTTTTAGTATAACTGTGTATTGTGTTTTCTTATGATATTGTGCATATGACACTAAGTGGTACTGTAGTAGCTTCACCCGTCTCCTAGTTCAGCCTAAGCTGCTCTGCTAAGCTACCATTATCTATCAGCCTAAACTGCTAGACACCCTATACACTAATAAGGGATAACTGGGCCTGGTGCAAGGTGCAAGTACCCCTTGGTACTCACTACAAGCCAGTCCAGCCTCCTACATTGGTTGTGCAGCCGTGGGATAAGTGCTTTGAGACTACTTACCACTCTTGTCATTGTACTTTTCATAAGAGAAAAATATACAAAACAAGGTCAGTGTATATACACATAGCCAAAAAGTTTTGCATTTCCTCTTTTCACTCTTTTCTAAGTGCTGAAAAGTACTTCTAACTTTCTAAAAAGTTCTAAAAAGTTTAAAGTTTTTTTTCTCTGTCTTTCTAAAAGCTCTGACAAACTTTTTTCTCTTTTTCTATCACTTTAACTCTCTCTAAAAATGTCTGGCACAGGCCAAAATGTTGATCTGTCCAAACTTGCATATGATCACCTTAGCTGGAAAGGAGCAAGGAGTCTCTGCATAGAGAGAGGTTTGAGTGTAGGGAAGAATCCTTCCTTGGAATTGTTACTTAACATGCTTAGAGAACAAGATAAGGCAAGAAGTGCCCCATCTGTTGAAAAAGTAGCTAATGGTTCCCAATCTGATCCAGGGACTCCCCCAGGAAAAGATTCAGGAAAGAAACTTCCTAGCCTGCCCATTACTAGACAGTCTAGCATAGTTGGTAATGATGTGGAGTCACCCCATACAAATAGTGTTGTCTCACATCATAGCAAAAGCATTTATTCTCACCACAGTGGTACTGATGTTTCTGTTAGCCAAGCTGTTAGGGTGCCCTCTGTAAGGGACAGGTCTCCTTCTGTCCATTCTCACCATACTTCTGTTTCAAGGCATGTCCCTCCCACCCACCCTGATGACAGATAGTTAGAAAGGGAGCTCAATAGATTGAGAGTGGAACAAACCAGACTGAAGCTCAAGAAGCAACAGCTGGATTTGGATAGACAGACTTTAGAAGTAGAGCAGGAGAGACAGAAACTGGGTTTAGAAACCCATGGTGGCAGCAGCAGTATTCCCCATAGTCATCCTGCAAAAGAGCATGATTCCAGGAATCTGCATAAGATAGTTCCCCCTTCTAAGGAGGGGGATGACATTAACAAGTGGTTTGCTGCACTTGAGAGGGCCTGTGCTGTACAGGATGTCCCTCAAAGGCAGTGGGCTGCTATCCTATGGCTATCATTTAGTGGAAAAGGTAGGGATAGGCTCCTTACTGTAAAAGAAAATGAAGCTAATGATTACAAAGTTCTTAAGAATGCACTCCTGGATGGTTATGGCTTAACCACTGAACAATACAGGATAAAGTTCAGAGAGACCAAAAAGGAGTCTTCACAAGACTGGGTTGATTTCATTGACCATTCAGTGAAGGCCTTGGAGGGGTGGTTACATGGCAGTAAAGTTACTGATTATGACAGCCTGTATAACTTGATCCTGAGAGAGCATATTCTTAATAATTGTGTGTCTGATTTGTTGCACCAGTACTTGGTGGACTCTGATCTGACCTCTCCCCAAGAATTGGGAAAGAAGGCAGACAAATGGGTCAGAACAAGGGTGAACAGAAAGGTTCATACAGGTGGTGACAAGGAGAACAATAAGAAGAAAGATGGTGAAAAATCTCAAGATAAGCATGGGGATAAGGGTAAAACCAAAGATCCCACTTCAAATCTTAAACACTCTTCAGGGGGTGGGGATAAAACAAATTCTTCCTCTTCTTCTCAACCTACACAATTTAAAAAGCCTTGGTGCTTTGTGTGTAAAATTAGAGGCCATAGGCCAGGGGATAAGTCCTGTCCAGGTAAACCCCCTGAGCCTACCACCACTAATACATCAAGCTCTAGTGCCCCTAGCAGTAGTGGTACTAGTGGTGGGACTGCTGGCAACAGTCAGGTTAAGGGTGTAGTTGGGTTCACTTATGGGTCCATCATAGAAACTGGGGTAGTCAGTCCCAAGACAGTTTCTGTCACACCTAGTGGCATTGGCCTTGCCACACTGGCTGCTTGTCCCCTTACAATGGATAAGTACAGGCAGACAGTTTCAATAAATGGTGTTGAGGCCTTGGCCTACAGGGACACAGGTGCCAGTATCACTTTGGTGACTGAAAACCTAGTGCACCCTGATCAACACATCATTGGACAACAGTATAAGATTATTGATGTCCATAACTCCACTAAGTTTCTTCCCTTAGCTATAATTCAGTTTAGTTGGGGTGGAGTTACTGGCCCTAAGCAGGTGGTGGTATCACCTAGCTTACCTGTAGATTGTCTCTTAGGTAATGACCTAGAGGCCTCAGGTTGGGCTGATGTAGAGTTTTATGCCCATGCAGCCATGCTGGGCATCCCTGAGGAATTGTTCCCTCTCATTTCTACTGAAATGAAAAAGCAAAGGAGAGAAGGCCTGAAAACTCAGGATCCCTCTCCATCAACAGGTAAAAAGGGTATCACAGTATCCCCTAACCACCCTACCATTCAGGATACCATTCCTGTGGTGGGAGAAACCTCTCCTAGGGTGGCACCTGTTCCAAGGGAATCATCAGCTGGCAAAGCTGGACTCCCTGAGGTAGAAGTACCTCTCTGTGGGATAACTAACATTGGTGAGAAAAAGAGCACCATTTTAGTTAACATGGAGCATCCCTCCAACCCTCCCAGAGAAACTTTAGTGCAGAAACCCTGCACTACCTCACAACACTTAGGACAGCATCCCTGCCCTAGTGTGGAGCTCATAGGACAGCATCCCTGCCCTGCTCCAACTCAAGAGAAACAGCATCCCTGTTCTCTCTTCCAGCCATATGGACAAAGTTTTTGCCCAGCTATGGCTTTTCTGAGACAGCATCCCTGTCTGGCATTTCCATCACTACAAATAGGTTCAGTGGACAATTCCCACTGCTCTAAACTAAAACTTACTGATAGAACCTCTGAAAATACATCTTCACATTGTTGCTTAGCTAAAAAACTTCAAACAGGATGGTTTACATCCCCACAGGGAAGTAACCATATAGTGGATGATAAAGGGAGTAACCAGTCTATTGCAGAGCTACTCTCTACTTATCACCACTTAGACAATAAAGCCTCAACTGGCCAAGGTTAGCCTTATTGTCCTTCGTGTGGGGGGGGGGGGTTGTGTGAGAAAGTAGCCTCTTTCTAGCCTTGTTACCCCCACTTTTGGCCTGTTTGTGAGTGTATGCCAGGGTGTTTTCACTGTCTCACTGGGATCCTGCTAGCCAGGGCCCAGTGCTCATAGTGAAAACCCTATGTTTTCAGTATGTTTGTTATGTGTCACTGGGACCCTGCTAGTCAGGACCCCAGTGCTCATAAGTTTGTGGCCTATATGTGTGTGTTCCCTGTGTAGTGCCTAACTGTCTCACTGAGGCTCTGCTAATCAGAACCTCAGTGGTTATGCTCTCTCATTTCTTTCAAATTTTACCAATTTACATTGGCTTACTGGAACACCCTTATAATTCCCTAGTATATGGTACTGAAGTACCCAGGGTATTGGGGTTCCAGGAGATCCCTATGGGCTGCAGCATTTCTTTTGCCACCCATAGGGAGCTCTGACAATTCTTACACAGGCCTGCCACTGCAGCCTGAGTGAAATAACGTCCACGTTATTTCACAGCCATTTTACACTGCACTTAAGTAACTTATAAGTCACCTATATGTCTAACCTTTACCTGGTAAAGGTTAGGTGCAAAGTTACTTAGTGTGAGGGCACCCTGGCACTAGCCAAGGTGCCCCCACATTGTTCAGAGCCAATTCCCTGAACTTTGTGAGTGCGGGGACACCATTACACGGGTGCACTACATATAGGTCACTACCTATATGTAGCTTCACAATGGTAACTCCGAATATGGCCATGTAACATGTCTAAGATCATGGAATTGCCCCCTCTATGCCATCCTGGCATTGTTGGCACAATTCCATGATCCCAGTGGTCTGTAGCACAGACCCTGGTACTGCCAAACTGCCTTTCCTGGGGTTTCACTGCAGCTGCTGCTGCTGCCAACCCCTCAGACAGGTTTCTGCCCCCCTGGGTTCAAGCCAGGCTTGTCCCAGGATGGCAGAACAAAGGACTTCCTCTGAGAGAGGGTGTTACACCCTCTCCCTTTGGAAAATGGTGTGAAGGCAGGGGAGGAGTAGCCTCCCCCAGCCTCTGGAAATGCTTTCTTGGGCACAGATGTGCCCAATTCTGCATAAGCCAGTCTACACCGGTTCAGGGGACCCCTTAGCCCTGCTCTGGTGCGAAACTGGACAAAGGAAAGGGGAGTGACCACTCCCCTGACCTGCACCTCCCCTGGGAGGTGTCCAGAGCTCCTCCAGTGTGCTCCAGACCTCTGCCATCTTGGAAACAGAGGTGCTGCTGGCACACTGGACTGCTCTGAGTGGCCAGTGCCACCAGGTGACGTCAGAGACTCCTTGTGATAGGCTCCTTCAGGTGTTGCTAGCCTATCCTCTCTCCTAAGTAGCCAAACCCTCTTTTCTGGCTATTTAGGGTCTCTGTCTCTGGGGAAACTTTAGATAACGAATGCAAGAGCTCATCCGAGTTCCTCTGCATCTCTCTCTTCACCTTCTGCCAAGGAATCGACTGCTGACCGCGCTGGAAGCCTGCAAACCTGCAACATAGTAGCAAAGACGACTACTGCAACTCTGTAACGCTGATCCTGCCGCCTTCTCGACTGTTTTCCTGCTTGTGCATGCTGTGGGGGTAGTCTGCCTCCTCTCTGCACCAGAGGCTCCGAAGAAATCTCCCGTGGGTCGACGGAATCTTCCCCCTGCAACCGCAGGCACCAAAAAGCTGCATTACCGGTCCCTTGGGTCTCCTCTCAGCACGACGAGCGAGGTCCCTCGAATCCAGCGACTCTGTCCAAGTGACCCCCACAGTCCAGTGACTCTTCAGTCCAAGTTTGGTGGAGGTAAGTCCTTACCTCACCTCGCTGGGCTGCATTGCTGGGAACCGCGACTTTTGCAGCTACTCCGGCCCCTGTGCACTTCCGGCGGAAATCCTTTGTGCACAGCCAAGCCTGGGTCCACGGCACTCTAACCTGCATTGCACGACTTTCTAAGTTGGTCTCCGGCGACGTGGGACTCCTTTGTGTAACTTCGGGTAAGCACCGTTTCACGCATCCTCGTAGTGCCTGTTTCTGGCACTTCTCCGGGTGCTACCTGCTGCTGAGAGGGCTCCTTGTCTTGCTCGATGTCCCCTCTCTCTCCTGGTCCAATTTGCGACCTCCTGGTCCCTCCAGGGCCACAGCAGCGTCCAAAAACGCTAACCGCACGATTTGCAGCTAGCAAGGCTTGTTGGCGTTCTTTCGGCGGGAAAACACTTCTGCACGACTCTCCACGGCGAGAGGGATCCGTCCACCAAAGGGGAAGTCTCTAGCCCTTTTCGTTCCTGCAGAAACCTCAGCTTCTTCTGTCCAGTAGAAGCTTCTTTGCATCCACAGCTGGCATTTCTTGGGCATATGCCCATCTCCGACTTGCTTGTGACTTTTGGACTTGGTCCCCTTGTTCCACAGGTACCCTAGATTGGAAATCCACAGTTGTTGCATTGTTGGTTTGTGTCTTTCCTGCATTATTCCTCTAACACGACTTCTTTGTCCTTAGGGGAACTTTAGTGCACTTTGCACTCACTTTTCAGGGTCTTGGGGAGGGTTATTTTTCTAACTCTCACTATTTTCTAATAGTCCCAGCGACCCTCTACAAGGTCACATAGGTTTGGGGTCCATTCGTGGTTCGCATTCCACTTTTGGAGTATATGGTTTGTGTTGCCCCTATCCCTATGTTTCCCCATTGCATCCTATTGTAACTATACATTGTTTGCACTGTTTTCTAAGACTATACTGCATATTTTTGCTATTGTGTATATATATCTTGTGTATATTTCCTATCCTCTCACTGAGGGTACACTCTAAGATACTTTGGCATATTGTCATAAAAATAAAGTACCTTTATTTTTAGTATAACTGTGTATTGTGTTTTCTTATGATATTGTGCATATGACACTAAGTGGTACTGTAGTAGCTTCACCCGTCTCCTAGTTCAGCCTAAGCTGCTCTGCTAAGCTACCATTATCTATCAGCCTAAACTGCTAGACACCCTATACACTAATAAGGGATAACTGGGCCTGGTGCAAGGTGCAAGTACCCCTTGGTACTCACTACAAGCCAGTCCAGCCTCCTACAGGAACACACACTCAAAGACAATTCCAGGCCAATAGGTTTTTAAATAGAAACATATCCTTTCTTAGTTTATTTTAAGAACCACAGGTTCAAGATTTACAAACAATACTTTAAATGAAAGGTATTTCACTTAGGAACTTTAGGAACTTTGAATTAGCAAAATATCATGTACAGTTTTCACACAAATGGCAAATAGCTATTTTAAAACTGGACACAGTGCTATTTTCAACAGTTCCTGGGGGAGGTAAGTGTTTGTTAGTTTTGCAGGTAAGTAAACCACCTACAGGGTTCAAAGTAGGGTCCAAGGTAGCCCACCGTTGGGGGTTCAGGGCAACCCCTAAGTTACCACACCAGCAGCTCAGGGCCGGTCAGGTGCAAAGGTCAAAGTGGTGCCCAAAACGCATAGGCTTCAATGGAGAAGTGGGTGCCCCGGTTCCAGTCTGCCAGCACGTAAGTACCCGCGTCTTCGGAGGGCAGACCAGGGGGATTTTGTAGGGCACCGGGGGGGACACAAGTCAGTACAAAAAGTACACCCTCAGCGGCACGGGGCGGCCGGGTGCAGTGCGCAAACAGGCGTCGGGTTGGCTATAGGTTTCAATGGGAGACCAAGGGGTCTCTTCAGCGATGCAGGCAAGCAAGGTGGGGGGGGGCTCCTCGGGGTAGCCACCACCTGGGCAAGGGAGAGGGCCACCTGGGGGTCGCTCCTGCACTGGAGGTCAGATCCTTCAGGTCCTGGGGGCTGCGGGTGCAGTGTGCTTACCAGGCGTCGGGTCTTTAAAGCAGGCAGTCGCGGTCAGGGGGAGCCTCGGGATTCCCTCTGCAGGCGTTGCTGTGGTGGCTCAGGGGGGGTCAACTCTGGCTACTCACGGGCTCGCAGTCGCCGGGGAGTCCTCCCTGTGGTGTTTGTTCTCCACAAGTCGACCCGGGGGCGTCGGGTGCAGAGTGCAAAGTCTCACGCTTCCGGCGGGAACCGTGTGTTGTTTCAAAGTTGCTTCTTTGTTGCAAAGTTGCAGTCTTTGTGGAGCAGAGCCGCTGTCCTCAGGAGTTCTTGGTCCTTCTTAGATGCAGGGTAGTCCTCGGAGGCTTCAGAGGTCGCTGGACCCTGTGGAACGCGTCGCTGGAGCAGCGTCTTTAGAAGTGGGGAGACAGGCCGGTAGAGCTGGGGCCAAAGCAGTTGGTGTCTCTGTCTTCTCTGCAGGTCTTCAGCTCAGCAGTCTTCTTCGTCTTAGGTTGCAGGAATCTATCTTGCTGTGTTCTTGGAGCCCCTAAATACTCAATTTAGGGGTGTGTTTAGGTCTGGGGGGTTAGTAGCCAATGGCTACTAGCCCTGAGGGTGGCTACACCCTCTTTGTGCCTCCTCCCTGAGGGGAGGGGGGCACATCCCTAATCCTATTGGGGGAATCCTCCATCTGCAAGATGGAGGCTTTCTAGAAGTCAGAGTCACCTCAGCTCAGCACACCTTAGGGGCTGTCCTGACTGGCCAGTGACTCCTCATTGATTTTCTCATTATCTCCTCCGGCCTTGCCGCCAAAAGTGGGGCCGTGGCCAGATGGGGTAGGCAACTCCACTAGCTGGAGTGCCCTGGGGTGCTGTAACAAAGGGGGTGAGCCTTTGAGGCCAGGTGTTACAGTTCCTGCAGGGGGAGGTGAGAAGCACCTCCACCCAGTACAGGCTTTGTTACTAGCCACAGAGTGACAAAGGCACTCTCCCCATGTGGCCAGCAACATGTCTGGTGTGTGGCAGGCTGATAAAACTAGTCAGCCCACACTGGTAGTCGGATAAGGTTTCAGGGGGCATCTCTAAGATGCCCTCTGGGGTGCATGTTACAATAAAATGTACACTGGCATCAGTGTGCATTTATTGTGCTGAGAAGTTTGATACCAAACTTCCCAGTTTTCAGTGTAGCCATTATGGTGCTGTGGAGTTCGTGCATGACAGACTCCCAGACCATATACTCTTATGGCTACCCTGCACTTACAATGTCTAAGGTTTTGCTTAGACACTGTAGGGGCATAGTGCTCATGCACTCATGCACTTATGCCCTCACCTATGGTATAGTGCACCCTGCCTAAGGGCTGTAAGGCCTGCTAGAGGGGTGACTTATCTATACCTATAGGCAGTGTGAGGTTGGCATGGCACCCTGAGGGGAGTGCCATGTCCACTTAGTCGTTTTATCCCCACTAGCACACACAAGCTGGCAAGCAGTGTGTCTGTGCTGAGTGAGGGGTCCCCAGGGTGGCATAAGTCATGCTGCAGCCCTTAGAGCCCTTAGAGACCTTCCCTGGCATCAGGGCCCTTGGTACCAGGGGTACCAGTTACAAGGGACTTACCTGGATGCCAGGGTGTGCCAATTGTGGAAACAAAGGTACAGGTTAGGGAAAGAACACTGGTGCTGGGGCCTGGTTAGCAGGCCTCTGCACACTTTCAAATCATAACTTGGCATCAGCAAAGGCAAAAAGTCTGTGGGTAACCATGCCAAGGAGGCATTTCCTTACACTAGGGTTCTCTATAAATTACCAAAAATCACATCTGCAACCATCACAAATACAACAATACTTGGGAGCAACACTCAACACACAAAGAGCAATTGCCACTCCAAGTCCACAAAGAGTCCAATCGTTCCAAATTATAAAATCAAAAATACAACCAAACCAACAATACACTGTAAGGTTTGTAATGAAACTACTAGGCATGATGTCCTCATGCATAGCCATTGTCCCAAACACAAGATTACAAATGCAGCCCTTACCACAGTGCCTAACAAAACAATGGACGCAAGCACAGGGTCAACTACAAGATCTAGTGTTGATAGACCGCCAAACACACTCTTCGCTTCAATAGTGGAACACTATAAATTTCAACAAAGGGCGGCCATTCCAAGACCCAGTGCCTTACGCTATTATCACAACAGATGCTTCCATGGTTGGGTGGGGGGCACACCTCAACCATCGCAGCATACAAGGTCAATGGGACAATCAACAAAAACTACTTCACATAAATCACTTGGAACTGCTAGCGGTATTTCTAGCATTAAAAGCGTTTCAACCACTAATAGTCCACAAACACATTCTTGTCAAAACAGACAATATGACAACAATGTATTATCTCAACAAACGGGGGGATACACTCGTCACAGCTGTGTCTCTTAGCACAAAAGATTTGGCATTGGGCAATTCACAACAACATTCGCCTAATAGCACAATACATACCAGGTATTCAGAATCAATTAGCCGACAGTCTCAGTCGAGATCACCAGCAAACTCACGAATGGGAAATTCATCCCCAAATCCTACAGGATTACTTCCACCACTGGGGAACACCAAACATAGACCTATTTGCAACAAAAGAAAACGCAAAATGCCAAAACTTTGCGTCCAGGTACCCACACCCTCAGTCCAAGGGCAATGCTCTATGGATCAGTTCGTCAGGGATATTTGTTTACGCTTTCCCCCCTCTCCCGCTCATTCCTTATCTGGTCAACAAACTGAGTGAAGACAAATTCAAACTAATACTAATAGCACCAACCTGTTGGACTTATCAGTAGTACCCCACATCAAACTACCAAACAGACCAGATCTGTTAACACAACACAAACAACAGATCAGACACCCGAATCCAGCATCGCTCAATCTAGCAATCTTGCTGCTGAAGTCTTAGAATTCGGACATTTAAATCTTCCACAAGAGTGTATGGAGGTCATTAAACAAGCGAGAAAACCTACAACAAGACACTGTTACGCAAACAAATGGAAAAGATTTGTTTGCTACTGCCACACTAATCAAATTCTACCACTACATGCCTCCACAAAGGACATTGTAAGTTATTTATTACACTTACAAAAGTCTAATCTAGCATTCTCTTCCATTAAAATCCATCTCACTGCAATATCTGCCTATCTGCAGATTACACATACAACATCACTTTTTAGAATCCCAGTCATTAAAGCATTTATGGAGGGACTAAAAAGAATCATACCCCCAAGGACACCGCCAGTACCTTTGTGTAACCTTAATATTGTATTAACACGCCTCATGGGCCCACCATTCGAACCCATGCATTCTTGTAAAATCCAATATCTGACTTGGAAAGTAGCCTTTCTAATAGCTATCACATCACTTAGAAGAGTGAGTGAAATACAAGCATTTACTATTCAAGAACCCTTTATACAGTACAAATACATAAACATAAAGTGGTTCTCCGTACAAATCCAAAATTCTTACCAAAGGTCATATCACCATTCCATCTAAACCAAACTGTGGAACTCCCAGTCGTCTTTCCACAACCAGACTCAGTAGCTGAAAGGGCCTTGCATACATTAGACATAAAGAGAGCATTAATGTATTACATTGACAGAACAAAAGAATTTTGTAAAACAAAACAATCGTTTGTAGCTTTCCAAAAACCTCATGCAAGGTAACCCTATATCCAAACAAGGCATTGCCAGATGGATAGTTAAATGCATTCAAACATGTTACCTTAAAGCAAAAAGAGAATTACCCATTACACCAAGAGCACATTCCACTAGAAAGAAAGGCGCCACAATGGCTTTTCTTGGTAATATACCAATGACAGAAATTTGTAAGGCAGCCACCTGGTCTACGCCTCATACATTTACTAAGCATTACTGTGTAGACTTGTTAGCAACACAACAAGCCACAGTAGGACAGGCTGTATTAGGAACATTATTTCAGACAGCTTCAACTCCTACAGGCTAAACCACAACTTTTGGGGAGATTACTGCTTTGTAGTCTATGCACAGCATGTGTATCTGCAGCTACACATGCCACCAAATGTCACTAACCCAGTGTACATCTGTTCGTGGCATGAGGCGCCCTCCCACCTCCCCGGTAGCCTGTAGCCGTTCTTAGTTGCATGAAAATTGTAAATATATAAATAAATATTATTTTAATAAACATTGTGTACATACATTACTACTCCATTGCATGGGCACCTCTAGTATACTCACAACTCCTACCTCACCCTTTGCGGGGAAAACAATCTAAGATGGAGTCGACGCCCATGCGCAATGGCGCCAAAAGGGAGGAGTCACTCGGTCCCGTGACTCGAAAAGACTTAGAAGAAAAACAACTTGTAACACTCCGAGCCCAACACTAGAGGGCAGGATAATGCACAGCATGTGAAACTGCAGCGTCTCATATATATATATATATATATACATATATATATATAATCTGTATCGCATACCTATCCAAAAGGCAGCAGTACACTGTACAGGTCAAAGAGAGGTATAAGTTGAGCAGTCATAGGAGTTAGTTGGGTTGTGGGCTGTTAATGCAATGTGAAGAAGTGCCTGTTGAACTCTTTCCTAAATTGAAGCAGCATCGGGCTGTTCTGATGGAAATGATGTTCCAGATCCCTTGAAGCTCAAAATCAATTCTGGGGTTCAGGAGGCTCATCCCAGAAGATGGTTTCCACAGTGATGCAGCATCTGTAAGTTGTTTACAAAGAGGTCAGGCAGTGACATTGTTTCAATCGTTTAAACAAATCAGGAGATCCATATTATCACCTGTACGGTAGTGTGAATTAAACAGAACTAACTTGGAGGTGTTTAGGTCACTATAGCTGTATAACATTTACAGATGCCATGGGTATTATATCTTTGCAGCATACAAAATAGCTGTTCATGGCCTATAGACAGAAAAGCTGGTTTAGTCTACCAAGAAGAAGGGCACATCTCTTTGGCAAATCGGCTCTCACATTAATAAATATTTCTCTTGAATTTGTGTGCCCAGACTATGGGGGTGATTCTAAGTCTGGCGGGCGGCAGAGGCCGCCCGCCAGACTTCCCCCTCCAAAATACCGCTCTGCGGTCGAAAGACCGCGGAGGGTATTTTGGGTTTTGCACTGGGCTGGCGGGCGACCGCCAAAAGGCCGCCCGCCAGCCCAGTGCAAAACTACCTTCCCACGAGGACGCCGGCTCCGAATGGAGCCGGCGGAGTGGGAAGGTGCGACGGGTGCAGTGGCACCCGTCACGAATTTCACTGTCTGCAATGCAGACAGTGAAATTCTTTGTGGGGCCCTCTTACGGGGGCCCCTGCAGTGCCCCTGCCATTGGCATGGGCACTGCAGGGGCCCCACGACAACCCATACCGCCATCCTGTTCCTGGCGGGCGAACCGCCAGGAACAGGATGGCGGTATGGGCTGTCAGAATCCCCATGGCGGCGCAGCGAGCTGCGCCGCCATGGAGGATTCAAATGGGCAGCGGAAAACCGGAGGGAGACCGCCGGTTTTCCACTTCTGACCGCGGTCAAACCGCCGCGGTCAGAATGCCCAGCGGGGCACCGCCAGCCTGTTGCCGGTGCCCCCGTCATTTTAGCCCTGGCGGTCTTGGACCGCCAGGGTTAAAATGACCCCCTATATGTTCTTTGTCCTTTCTGATTTCCCCCTTGAGACCCTTTCACAGATTTTAGAAGCAGCTGCAGCAAAATAGGACAGTGGATGTCACTGCCTTTCTCTTTCTGAGAAATTCTAAATGCTGATGTCAGGCCACTGCCAAATAATTTTGTTATTATGTTTTGCTAATTTCGGTATTTTGGATTGCCTTTATGTCTGCTCTTCTCTTTGTTTCTAGAATCAAAGAAGAGAAGTCCAAGGGCTATTCTGATGAGCCTATCTCAGCAAATCCAATTCCTGATGAGAAAAATGGGCTAGAAAAGGAAGTCTTTGTAAAGAAAGAGGAGACCTCAAATTCTGATGTTAATCTGGCAAGCAATAATATGGAAGTGGGAGAAAAGGTGGAAGCACCAAAGGACAGCCAAGAAATACTCAAAAGGAAAGAAAGTAGGAGCAGGTCACCCAGCAGTGGAGAAGATTCTAAAGGCCATCGTAGTCAAAGGCACTCAAGATCATCAAGTGAGGAAAAGGATACTCATCGTGCAGACAGACACAGCCAAAGAGAGTCAAAGAAAAGCCACAAAAAGGAAAAAGGAGAGAGTGGGTCAAGCAGCAAAAAAGAACGACAGCACAAGGATCGAGATCGTGGAGATCAGCCAGAGAAAGAACGGCACAGGGAGAAAGGGGAGCGGCACAGACACAGTGAGCACAGTAATAAGGGTGAGTCACGCAAGCGAGATGAGGTGGAGGGCAAGTACCGGCCCAAGGATAAGAAGGAGAAATCATCAAAGGACCGTAAAAGAGACAAGGATCGGGATGACAAGCACTCCGAGAAGGAGCGGCATAGAAGCAGCAAGGACAGAGGTGAGAAAAACAGAGAACGAGAGGAGCCATCAAAGACTGAGAAAAAGGAGCTAGCAGAAAAGGAGCTAAAAAAAATAGATGAACACGAGGAGAGCCCCCTACTTTCAAGGAAGGAAAGAGAGTTATCTGGAGAAGAAGATCAAATAAAGGCTAAGGAGTGTGCCCAGGAAAAAGAAAGAATGAAGGGTGCCCCAGTTCAAGAAATCAACTTGATGGAGGAAAATATAGAAGAGAGGCAGGTAGATGACAAGGTAGTACCAGAAATCTGTGCTCATCCTGAAGGACTGACGGAGCTGAAACGCAAAGAGACAGAAGAGGGGGAGGCTGTGGGATCAGAGCAGGTAGGAGACGCATCAAACAATAGGAGCAAGTTTGCAAAGCGTAGCAATGAAGAGACTGTGGTATCTGCAAGGGATCGCTATCTTGCCAGGCAAATGGCTAGGGTTAGCACCAAGTCCTATATTGAAAAGGAAGAAGATTAGAGCAATGCATACTGGGCAAAAAGACTCGGTTGAAGGGTTTGTTTGTTGTAAAGTCATAGCAACTGGAATGCATTGCACCATGAGTGTGTGTGAAGAATTATGGGAGTTTTCTAAAGAACCAACATCTACTAACCAGCCCATCGCATTATTTTCCTTACAGTTAATAAATGGTTGTTTTCTCACTGACCCCATACCCTAGTTTGTGTTGGTTATTAGGTGCATGGACAGCTTTGTTTTTTTTGTGTTCATTCACAGAGATGATCCTTCTTTTGAAGCTTGTGCTCGTATGTTTTTCCAAGTCTAGATGGCAACTATGAGCAGTTTATGTGTAGGCTGTACTGGTAAGAGATTTGGTTATCAAAGTAACTGGGGTAATTTCAGGCTGCTCTTGTTTATTACAAACACCTAGCATTGAGCTGAAATTATGCAGTTCTGAATGTGACTCCTGGTTCAGGAGTTTTGAAATATCCTCTAAGTCCTTGGCATATTCTCCCTAAATTGGGTAATAATGTGTGCTCCCTCTTTAGTCAATCACATCTTTGCATTTTGAGAAATTATTCTCAATATAATATTTGTTATGAACCTCCAAACGGGAGAGAAGTCCTAAAAATTTAGCTCTGCAGGCCACTGTCATGGAATCACCGCTGAGTTATGTCCAAGCACTTCTTCCTTCTTTTTTAAAATTAAAGACAAGTTTTTGAAACCCCAGTCTTAATTTCACTAAGACTTTCCATGCTGTAGTTTGGTAAGAATTCATGTTGTCACTTTACTCTTCCAAAGATAAGTACCGGACATTTTGCACAGTCCCACTACTGCTTGAAATGGAGACTGGAGAAGGTTGGAACACAGTAGATAGCTACCATCCCACCCACTTGCTATTCCCCATTACAAAACTGCAGAACATATATAAAAGGCCCATGGTCACTGGCGAAGAGGAATTGAGGGGAACCAAACAAGGTGCAGTTGCAAGCAGCTTCCATTGCACACTGCAGTGCATGAAGGATTCCTGTGGTTGTAAATGAGTCTGTATTGTAAAGATTACTACCTTTGCAACACTGAGCTGAACAGTCGTGTGAAAATGTTTGTGTTTTTTTTGTCCCTTATGTCTTGACATTCTGAAATAAATGCCCGAAAGTTGTATGTGGTTCCTGGTGCTACTTTTGCGTACAAGAACTGCTGAGGGGTCTTCCACAAGAACCGTAACAAACACCATTTTGATACTGCTAGGTCTGATATTAAGTAGTATGCAGTTTTGTTTAGTTCTGAGACTAATTCATCAACAAGATTTCTATTGATGTCTCTGGAAAACCTTTCATAAATATTTTTGAAAGTTAAGTTCAGTTCTGTGCTATTTTGGCATAGAGATCTTTAGTAGTTTTGCACTTTATACAAGCACAAATTCTTTTTTGCTTCTTCCTTAGAGCATTAGACCGTTTTCTAAAGTGGGGTGATAGCTGAATAAGGCTGAAAGCCAAGCCTGAAAAACATAACAAGTCATTGTGTGCTTTGATTTCTCATGCCAAGTGTAATTATGGGCCCCGACGTACTCTACTCGTGACAATGTCAGCACAATGGAGCACAATGTTTGGATTGAAGTGGAATTAAATTAAATTTTCTGTTTCCCTCATTACACTGTGAATAGTAGTGAACGTCGTCTTGTCAATAAGGTTACTGTTTGTAATTGTTCTTCCCTTTCTGAAAACATGAGAGAATTAGTGGTGCTTGTGTTCAATTCATATTAGCTCTTGTGTTTCTTCATTGCCAGAGTAGCATACCCCCAAACACAACATTGTGATTTTTGACAGATGCCCTCACATTCTCTGGGAGGTTAAATATGCCACTTAGTGTTCACTGTCCTGCTAATACAGTTTAGTGCAAAAACTCCTCCATTTTGCACCCCTTCATGAGGAGGCTGAGCTTAGATGCTTTTAGGTTTCTTGTTCTCCTTCCTAGTAATGTGATCAAAAGAAGCCACTGGTCTAGGAATGGAAAGACAAAAGATTTGCTACTGGATGCAGTGCTGGAGTCTGACAACCTCCCTCCAGTGTCTGATGTGCCTACCAAGAATATAATAAGGTCCAATTGCAAAGCGCCTGAAAAGTCCTTTCTAAGGTGTCTTGTAACTCCAGCACCTGATTTGTTACTGCGTTTGATATTGAGTTCAGTGTATCCTTCAGGGTTACTTACAGAAGAAGAGTCTCCTGCACTAAACTGCCTTTAGAAGGTTCTCATAGATTTCCTGTTCCCATTGTAATATGAGGTATTGGTGCAAAGGCCTGCACATTGGGAGTTTCTTGAACGAGGTGCTTCTTTGATCAGTCTCCTTCACAAGTTTTTCTTAGCTGAAGGTGAACTAGTTATATTTTTTTGTTCACTAAAAAACACAAAGGTTACAGGGGCCTTATAGTTAGCATCAGAATTTACATGCACAAACCCATAGAAATTCAGTTGTTATAGTTAGAGTAATTTCAAGTGACTATAACTTCTGCCCCAAGGGTTGGCAGGCCACCAGGAGTCATCCCACAGTGAGGCAGTGCTTCCGAAGATTAGAACTCCTGTCTTGTCTGTGATGAGTTTGAGGCAGTTGTTTTGCATACAGTTGGCAACGCTGGTCATGCAGGGGTGGAAATTGGCCTTCATGGTGGAGAGGTCTTTGGAAAGCAAGAGGGTGAGCTGGGTGTCGTCCACGTAGGAAATGTTGATCAGACCGTGGTATCTGACAATGTTTGTCGGGGTTATGTAGGTGTTGAAAAGGATGGGGCTGAGAGATGAGCCGTGAAGGAAATTGCAGATGATGTTCTTGGGCTCTTAGGTGAAGGGAGGGAGCTGGACTCTCTGAGTTTTTCCATGGAGGAAGGATGCGATCCATTTGACGGTGTCGTCTTGGATGTCAATCTGACAGAGCCTTTTGATTGGGTTTGTTGGGAGACAGTGTGAAAAGACGCCAAGGTCGAATAGGATCAGGGCGACCGAGTCTCCCCTTTTCAGGAGAGTTCTGATATCATCTGTGGTAGTGAGCAGGGCGGTTTTGGTGCTGTTACTGGAGCAGGATTCGGGTTGGAATGCATCCAGGAGGTTGGTTTTCTCTAGGTATTCCGTGAGTTCCTGGTTGATGGCCTTTTTGAGGATTTTGGCAGGAAAGGGGAGCAATGAAGTCTGTAGTTTTTGAGCTTGTTGGGGTCAACAAAGGATTTCTTGAGGAGGAGTTTGCTCTTGGCGTGATTCTGGTCATCCAGGAAGGTGGCTGAGGTGATGGACGTGTTGAAGATGTCTGTGAGCTTACTGCTGACGGTGCTGTTGCTGAGGTTGAACGTGTGGTGTGGACAGGAGCCTGTGGGATAGCCAGAGTGGATGGAATGCATGATGAGGGAGGTGTTCTTTGTTGTGAACAGGTTCCAGCTGGTGATCCTGTTGTCAGTGGGGGCGACTGTGGTGTCTAGATGGCTGAGGGTGTTGGCGGCGGGTTGGGGTTCAAAGTTTTTCTGTAGATAGTGGAGATTGTGCTGTGGAAGAAGTCAGCTAGAATGTTGCAGAGTTCCTGGAAGGGTGTGATGATGTTTTCAGTCACTGAAGAGTTGGAGAACTCCTTGACAATGCAGAAAGTCCTTTGCTGTGGTTAGAGCTGGTTTCATGCAGTTGGCTAAAGCTTTCCTTCTTGTGTCTTTCAGGAATCTCTGGGAATGGCTGACTGAAATCAGGTGTCGGGGAGGAGTTGAGGGCGGCGGTCCATTGTCTCTCACATACTACAGTTGCGGTGGGATGTACTAATTGCTTGGGTAGCATGGCTGAGGGCTGTTGTGTAGGTGAAGTGGACAATTTCATGATCTGTCCAGGTGTGCTCAGTGGTGTGGCTGTATTTGACTCTGTTGCTGGTGGTGAAGATAGGATCTTGTGTGTGTGCAGCGATGTGCATGAGGTCAGTGACCATCTGAGTAAGGCCCATGTTGTTCATTCTGTCCAGAAGGTTGACAGTGTTGGCATCATTGGGGTCCTCGAGTTGGAAATAGAGGCCCCCGCGGAAGATGTAGTGTTTGGTGTCGATGGCTTGGGCTTGGGTAGTGATTGAATCCGGGATGGCCTCCTAAAAGTTAAGACGGGATCTGTATGCAAAAGTTCCTTAAATGGTGGTTTTGCTGTCTGTTCTGAGCTGGAAGTTTAGGTGTTCTGTGATCGAGGTGTAGTTTTCTGTAACAGTGGTGTAGTGGATGGATTCCTTGTGGAAGACGGCGATTCTATCTCTATGATTGTTGATGCAGTTGCGGCAAACAGTCATGTGGCCAAGGGGCGTGGCGATATTGGGTGCGGAGGCAGAATTGAGCCACGTCTCGGTGAGGAAGACGATGTCGGGGGTGGAGGTGGTAATGGTGTCCCATATTTCGGTTGTGTGATTGTAGAGGGATCAGGCGTTGAGCAGGAAGCAGCAGAGTTGTCAAGGTGCAGTAGTTGTCAACAGGTTGGGGTGCGCTGGTGTAGCAGGAGAAGTTGCAGCGACGATAGTCAAAGGGTCCAACTGTTCAGTGAGGACAGGTGCAGCAGCAGTTCTTACTGTGGGGTCTGGAGTTCAGGGCAGTGAGCTCAGCTCCGGAGGAGCAATGTATGGTGGAAGAACCAGGATCTGACAGGCTTGCCTATTACGTGCCTTTGGCAAGCTGGCTGTGCAGCCGCTCTGCGAGTTATAGTTACCTTAGGGTGCGAGTTATATTTACTGAAATAACTGTAACTATAACAGCTGAATTTCTATGGTTTTGTGTGTGTAAATTCAGATTCTAACTATAACGTCCCTGTAACCTTTGTTTTTTTTTAGTGAATTTCTAAGGTTTTTTAAATGCTAGTTCCAAACTATGATGTCCCTGTAACCTTTAGCTTTTTTCCGTGAATTTCTATGTTTTTTTTTGTTTGTTTGTTTTTTAACACAGCAAGGGCTGGAAGCAGAGCCTGGCCTGCGACCAACCCCACGCCATGAGAAAAAAGCAAGGAGAAAGCACTCAAAAAACCTGGACAAAACAAGGAGGAAGCAGTGAAAACTAGGGAAAAGTAAGGAGAAGGCACACAAAAAACAAGGGAAAATGCAAGAAAAAGCAGTGTAAATGAGGGAAAAGTAAGGAGCGGGCACTAAAAATATTGTGGGAAAAAACAAGGCGAAAGTAGTGAAAAGAGCTAAAAGCAAGGAGAGAGGGCACTCAAAAATGGGTAAAAAAAACAAGGTGAAAGCAGTGAGAACTAGTGAAACGCAAGAAGAGAGCATTTTTAAAAACGGTGGAAAAAGCAAGGAGAAAGCAGTGAGAACGAGGGTAAAGCTCGAAGAAGACACACAAAAAAGGGGAAAAGGCAAGAAAAAAGCTGTGAGAATGGGGGAAAAGCAAGGAGAATGCACACAAAATACGGGGGAAGCAAGGAGAAAGCAGTGAGAACAATGGAAAAGAAAGGAGAAGGCACAGAAAAAAGTGGGGGAAAAGCGAGGAGAAAGCAGTGAGAACGAGGAAAAAGCATGGAGAGGGCACGCAAAAAAAGCAAGTGAAAAAGCAAGGAGAAAGCAGTGAGAATGAGGAAAAAGCAAGGACAATGCACGCAAAAAATGGGTAAAAAAGCAAGGTGAAAGCATTGAGAAGGCATGCAAAAAACTGTGGAAAGCAAGAAGACACACAAAAAACAAGGGAAAAAGCAAGGAGTAAGCAGTGAAAACAAGGTAAGAAAAAGGAAAAGGCACTAAAGAAACCAGGGGGAAAAGCAAGAAGACAGGAGCAAGAGCAGTGCAGTAGCCTTTTATGGTAAATATTTTTCTCAGAGTTGTGGATTCACCGCAATTTGCACGGCATGGGGGGATTCTTGTACGACCTCACCACCAGGCCTAAGGAGACAGGGTATTCCTACCCTGGCCTCTTATGGGTTTTTTTTTTGTTTTTTTTTTTTTTTTACTTTTTACTTTACTTTTTTTTGGGTCTCGGCTAAGTCTGAGTCCCAAGATGGCTCCCAGCACTTCCTGGTTCAAATGCTGGCAGCCAATCAGATCTCAGGATAAATTCTGTCGGGTCCGCTGAGGATCTGTATCCCTAGATATACAAATGTATTTTTCCTTTAATAACTCCAAAACTACTGAACGGATTGACAAAAAGGGCTCTTTCTGGACCAAGAGCTAGCTTCCTCCCCAAATTTGGTGTAATTCCGACCAGTGTTTTGGGCTGTAGTTGTGTCTAAAATCCCAGTGGGGAAACAGTATGAGGAAAACGGCTTTTGGGAACCCCCCTTTTTCTCTAACCCCGCTTAACAAATTACAGCGAAACTTTAAGACAGCAGCTGAAGTGAGCGGTGTACTAGTTTTTTTGTGAAGATTTGTCAAATGGCATCAACGTTATTGGCAAAAAAAAAATATATATATATATCTCCTTTCCTACAACCACGGTTTGATCAGGCACCTTCAGCAACCTTTTTCCATTATGGAGGGTATAAAGCCCTTGGAAACTTGTGATCATTAATCTTTCACAGACTTGAAATACTCTTCTTTGCCATAGGACTATTTAAATATGTTATCATCAGTCTCCATTTCGGAAATACTCACTGGGTTTAAGGGTTAGATTGCTAGACACTCTTGGGAATGTTTTATTTTTACTGGAAGCCTTGACAGGGAATTGCGTAGTAGAATGATGAATCGACACGTCTTTCCCCTAAACACATTGGTTTTTAATGTCTACAAACAAATCCTAGGCTACATTCCAGGGATAGCCATCTACCAGTAAACTAGTGACAACTTCTTGTGCATGGAGTTGTCCCATATGGATTACATTCTCATCTTCAATTCTGCCTCAGCACAATTCAAGTTTGTATGTTAGCAAAATATTTCTTGCTAAATCCCACCAAGATGGCCTTTGTCTTCATCTCGGTCTGTGCTGCTTTTTGTCTTTTCCCAGTTCATATTTCAAGTGTGAATTCATAAAAAACAAAGCCCATAAAACACAGTCAAACATTCTTTACAAAATTGCTGGACACCACATGCATCTTCCATAAGACCTACATAGTTTTACTCAGTTTAATATGCATTCTCTGTGCATAGCTTCAGATTATTTTTTATCATTTAAAGGATTTAATTGTTTAAAACATTTTAAAATTAGATCATCACAAATAACTGGAGATCTATTTTAGGAAAAAAGGCTCAAAGTCTGAAAAGAAAAGTGCTTTTTTTTTTTTTTTAAAGCCCTTTTAGTTGCAGGAACAGACGCAATAGCAGAAAATAATTCCAGGGGTGTAATTCAGGTTCCCGCCGCACTGGGGGTTTGGAGGGTCCTTCAAGGGATCCTGAGCACCTCACGGGCCCCCATTCAGCCCAAGGCCAGTGGATACTTGTGAGATATGCAAGACTCAAGGGCTCCTCATCACATTCCGTAGTGGGGGCAACTTTTTTTGCATTTTGCCAGTCTAATCCTTAATTTGATCCATTACTCGGTTTCCTGTCTGACAGGTATGAACTCACTCGCTGAGGACCCGGGGGATATATAGAAGATACTTAGGGCAGTTAAAATTAGAGAGCCACATAGACATTTTTTGACATGTGAAGAGACCCCCACTTTGCTGGATGAAATACCACTTTTCCAACTACAGGGCTTGATATTGTGCAAGATTGGCAGTCCGTCAGATCTCATTGTCAGTAAGCATCCTGACTTTGTGAAGGTCTTCAATCTCTGTGTTTCGGAGCCAACCAATCCTGCTTTATTTACTTATTCTTTTCCATCATATTATCTCCATGTTACATTGCCAGCAGTTTTGCTATCTCCCACGTTTTTATTTGTTGCAGGTGATAAAGGTACTCAAACTCTGTGATGCAGTGTATTGAGCTTATTAAGGCCCTCATTACAACTCTGGTGGTCGGTGTTAAAGTGGCGGTAATACCGCCAACAGGCCGGCGGTAACAAAAATGGAATCATGACCACGGCGGAAACCGCCAACACATACAGCCACTTTAACACTCCCACCGCCACAGTGGTAGCAACAAACACCGCAGCGGTAACCGCCAACAGACAGGTGGAAGACAATTACAACCCGCCCATCTGCCAGCCTTTCCGGGGAGGTACCAATGCCATCAAAAGCACGGCGGAAACAGTACACAGAAGGGAAACCGCTCACTTCTCGACACTCAAGGAAGAACCAGGACGCCATGGAGCCCGAACTACAGGTGTTACCCATGCTGGTGTATCTACTCATATACCAGGAGTACCAACGCCGGCGACGACGCCCACGGTGAGTACTACACCTAGTACACAGGGGAGGGGGGGAGGAAACAAGAAAGTGACACACACACGCAACACCCCCACCCTCACCCCCAACACCATACACACAAACAAATGCAACAACATTACATATACACCCTGTAACCCTCTGGAATGAAGCAAGGACAAAAGGAATGGAGTCAAAATAGTGGAATATTAGAAATTTAGAGAAATACGTTCATATATAAATAAACAGTATGTACAATATATACAAAATGAGGGACAATGTCCACACAAAAATAGTCCGTGGCCCACTGGGCTATAACACATAGGCCAAGCCCACACTTGACTCCTGCCTCAAAACGGAGAGAACACTGCAGGGGCATCAGGTCAAAAACACAGGCACCTCAGGGGGAAAGGGGGGCACCTCAGCCGGAAGATGGTACTACGCCACTGCTCCTGGAGGGAGCTCCATGCCCACTCTTTGGTCCTGGGGAGTGCAAAGCCACAGTCTCTCAAGTGGGTGCTTTGCCCACTGCTTGGTCCTGGGGAGTGCAAAGCCACTGTTTCTCAAGTCGCTCAAGTAGGTGGATTGCCCACTGCTTGGTCCTGGGAAGTGCAAAGCCACAGTCTCTCAAGTGGGTGACATGTTCCACTGGTTCTGGAGGGAGCTTTGTGCCCAGTGTGCTTCATCCTGCCAAGGATAGGGTGAGTGGATGCCTTTCTCCACTAGGGTGAGCGGATGCCTTTCTCCACTGGTTCTAGAGGGTGCTTTGTGCCTAGTGTGCATCATCCTGCCAAGGATAGGGTAAGTGGATGCCTTTCTCCACTAGGGTGAGTGGATGCCTTTCTCCACTGGTTCTGGAGGGGGCTTTGTGCCTAGTGTGCTTCATCCTGCCAAGGACAGGGTGAGTGGATGCCTTTCTCCACTGGTTCTGGAGGGGGCTTGGTGCCCAGTGTGCTTCATCCTGGCAAGGATAGGGTGAGTGAATGCCTTTCTCCACTGGTTCTGGAGGGGGCTTTGTGCCCGGTGTGCTTCATCCTGCCAAGGATAGGGTGAGTGGATGCCTTTCTCCACTGGTTCTGGAGGGGCACTGGTTCTGGAGGGGGATTTGTGCCCAGTGTTCTTCGTCCTGCCAAGGATGGGGTGAGTGGATGCCTTTCTCCACTGGTTCTGGAGGGGGCTTTGTGCCCGGTGTGCTTCATCCTGCCAAGGATACGGTGAGTGAATGCCTTTCTCCACTGGTTCTGGAGGGGCACTGGTTCTGGAGGGGGCTTTGTGCCCAGTGTGCTTCATCCTGCCAAGGACAGGGTGAGCGGATGCCTTTCTCCACTGGTTCTGGAGGGGGCTTGGTGCCCAGTGTGCTTCATCCTGGCAAGGATAGGGTGAGTGGATGCCTTTCTCCACTGGTTCTGGAGGGGGCTTGGTGCCCAGTGTGCTTCATCCTGCCAAGGATAGGTTGAGTGGATGTCTTTCTCCACTGGTTCTGGGGCGGGGGGGGCTTTGTGTCCAGTGTGCTTCATCCTGCCAACGAATAAGGTGAGTGGATGCCTTCTTCTACTGGTTCTGGAGGGGGCTTTGTGCCCAGTGATGCAGCACATGGGGGGAGCCAGATTACAGTCCCTCACCTGGGTGTCAGAGCCACGAGATTTGCAGTGACCAGGATGCATGATAGTCCATGAAGGGAGGGCTACAGTCCATCTGCCGGTGGCTACGGCTGCACAGTGTGGGTAGTGCCGGTGCTGGTGGTGGTGCTGCCAGTGGTGGGGGGAGGCTCCAGCCCTTCTCTTGCAGCCTTGGACGGCTGCCCACTGGGGCTGCTGCTGCTGACAGTAGTGGTGCTTGCGGCGGTGCAGGTGGCGGTGCTGGCTGCGATGCAGGTGCAAGTGCTGGAGGTTGTGCTGGTAGCCACCAGGCCTTCACCTTCAGGCTCAGACAGCTGATGTTCCTTGGCTGATGTTTTGTGCCCCTTCCTGCCCTTGGCAGATGGTGGTGTCACCTTGGGTCTGGCAGCTGGAGCTGGAGTCTTTGAGGTGGCCTTGCTGGGTGGTTGTGGCTCCTTCCCCTTGCTGGATGCTGTCCCCTTCTTCACCTTGCCAGGTGGTGGAATGTTCTTGGCCTTGGCAGGGGTTGGTGGCAAACTGACTGGGCTGACGGGTGCCCCCTTTGAGCCTCTGACAGCTGCAGACACCACAGCGGATGTGGATTTGGTGGCTGAGGTGCTGGGCTGGGTTTTGGCCACCGTGGCCCGAGGTGAAGAACGGGGGGGAAGGGTAGGGAAGAGGTCAATGTTTGCTAGGAAGAGCTTCTTAGGGACATTGGGGCGGGAAGAGGGTGAAGGTTTGGGAGTGAAGGAAGAGGGAGTGCTTGTAGGAGGTGTCAGTCTACTGTTTTTGGGTGCAGGCACATGAGCTGGATGCTGTTGTGAGGTGGATCGCTGTTGGGTGGGTGTGTGCTTGCATTTGTGTTCTTTGGGAGGAGGGGTCACAGACAGTGGGAGAGGACACATGGGACATGTGCATGGATGTGGGGGTGGTGACTGCCAGTGAGGGGTGTGTAGTGATGGGCGTGCTGATGATGGAGGTAGTGGATGAGGATGTAGTGCATGCAGGTGTGAGTGGAGACGCAACTGGGAGGGAGGTGGACGACAAGGAGGAGGGGGACACGGTGGAGGCAGTGGATGTTGGTGTGTCTGCATGGTGGATGGTGCTTGTGGGAGTGCCTGTGAGATGAAGTGTGGTGCTTGTGTTTGCCTGAGCCACTTCTGTGTGTTGATTTGGGTGAATGCTGGTTCGAAGTGTGCTTGGGATAGGCTGGGGTTGAGGGGATTGGGACTGGGTAGAGGAAGTTGGAGGGGGAGGCTGGATACAGGGACTGTGGCTGCCATCAGTGAGGAAGCCAGAGCATGAAATTCTCTCTGTTGGGCCGCCACACCAGAGTGAATGCCCTCCAGGTATGCATTTGTTTGTTGCAAATGCCTCTCGACACCCTGAATGGCATTCAGTATGGTTGACTGCCCTCAGTGCGGGATCTCAGGAGGTCAATAGCCACCTAACTGAGGGAAGCAGGGCTGACTGGGGCAGGGCCTGAGGTCCCTGGGGCGAAGGAGATGCCCACCCTCCTGGGTGAGTGGGCACAGGAAACACGCTGAGGGGCCGCTGGGAGGGTGGTGCTGGTAGGGGGGGTGGCGGCTGTACCTGTGGTTGGGGTGGGACAGAGGTGTCCGGCACCACCAGGGAGCTTCCATCAGAGGAGAAGTTGCTGTCAGTGATGTCCCGTCCTGTCTCCGTCGTGGTGCTCCCCTCGCCCTCCATCCCACTGGTGCCCTCACTGTCGGTGGATTCGGCCTCCAAGCCCATGTGGAATGTAGCTCCCTCCGTCACCGGTGCCTCTGCTCCTCCGACAGATAATGCTACTGCACACAAGGACAGGGTGACAAAACAAAAATGGAGGGGAGAGACAGAGGATACAGTTGGTCAATGCCAGCAACAACACTACAGTTGGCGTACACAACACACAGGGAGCTACCCTATGAACTAGGCCATGCACTACCAGTTACACAGCTAGTCACCAGCCCATGGGGTACAATGCCTAACGCCATGAGCTGCACACCTGAAACCCACAGGACCCTACTAGTAGTAGATACCCACTAACACTATTGGGGTTGGAGTGCTTCAGAGCCTGCCCAAATATGGTCCTACCCTGCCATGTTCGCCCTGGCCTAGGGTCACCAGCAGTCCACATCCCCCAACCAGGTAATACCTTAACATGAGCAAAGTCATGAATCTGAATTTGTACTCACCCCCTTGTGGCTGCTGTGATGCCCTCAAGCGCCCATCCAACTCCGGATAGGCCACCGCCAGGATGCGGAACATCGGGGGGGTCAGGGTACGACGGGCACCCCTTCCTCGTTGGGAGGCCAGGCCCAGCTGGGCCTCTGCCGTCTTCCTTGCCCAGCGACGCAGGTCCCCCCACCGTTTGCGGCAGTGGGTGCTCCGCCTGTCAAAGACCCCCAGGGTCGGCACCTCCTTGGCGATGGCACGCCAAATACCCTTTTTCTGATGGGCACTGACCTGCAGGAAAAAGACAGCAGAAAAGGGATTAGTCATACCGTCTGGACTGTCATACTCATGGCCCACCATATCCCTCCCATCCCCTTACGCACATACGTTTACCACCATACATGCAGCACTCTGCCCAGGACACCTCAGCCTCCCCCATACATGTGGCTTACACACACACACAGCACTTCATACATTCATGGCCAACTCATCATGCTCACAGTGTACTCACCTGTTTGTCTGGAGGACCATAGAGTAAAGTGTACTGGGGTAGGACCCCATCCACCAGTCTCTCTAACTCCTCCGAAGTGAAGGCAGGGGCCCTTTCCCCAGACACATGAGCCATTGTCGCTTCCAGACCCGGGTCACAGCAGCACTTGCAGAGTAGGTCCTCTCCTGTTGAAGGTCAGGTATCCCCAAGTGAGTGCATAGATAGAAAATGTCGGTCACGTCTGCGGCGGGCATACCGTCACCGCCGGCGTACATCGCCATTGGCTCCTGGAACCCATAGGGCCTAATGTTAACCAATGCGGAGTTGCACGGCGGTCATTGACCGCCAACCGCAACAGCACACGCCAGCGGAATTACCTTATTTCCACTTGTCTCTCCTCAAAGGTCAGGCAGCTGCCATTTTGGGGGGCACAGGCCATGGCACCTAACTGCGTCACAGCAGACATTCGCACATCAACTGACTCTTGGATTCACATACTGGTTCTGTAAATGAAGATATGTATCATTATTTCAATAGATGTGTGAATATGACCCTCTGCTCACCGTTTTCCTGCTAAACTTCAACCGCTGCAGATGAATATGAGATGGAGCTATCCTTCAGTGTACAGACCCTTGGTGGACCTGGCGACAATGGAGGACAAACACATTATCCTAACCTACAGACTTGATAGGGGAACAATCCAAGAACTGTGTGCCCAATTGGAGCCAGACCTCATTTCAGCTATCTGCCAGCCCACAGGTATCACCCCCTCTAGTGCAGGTCCTGTCAGTGCTCCATTTCCTGGCAAGTGGTTCCTTCCAAACAACAGTTGCCATGGCATCAGGGATGTCTCAGCCAATGTTCTCCAACATGTTGACCAGAGTGTTGTCTTCCCTGCTGAAACACATGCGCAGCTACATCGTATTCCCCCAGGTGAGGATTTGGCCACAGTGAAGGCTGACTTTTTTGCCCTGGGACATATCCCCAACATCATTGGTGCCATTGATGGTACACATGTAGCATATTGTCTCCTTTCCCCCGGAGAAATGAACAAGTGCTCAAGAATAGAAAAAGCTATCACTCTCTGAATGTGCAGATGGTGTGTTTGGCAGACCAGTACATCTCCCATGTGAATGCCAACTATCTTGGCTCAGTGCATGACGCCTTCATCTTGAGTAATATCAGCATCCCATATGTGATGGCTCAACTCCAGAGGCACCAGGTGTGGCTAATAGGTGAGGCCAAGGTCCTCACCCAGTATATATTGGCGTCAGGGTATGGAGTTGTCCCTAAGGGTGAGTGTGTGGCTAACAGGTATCCCTTGATATTTGCAGGTGACTGGTTACCCCAACCTCTCATGGCTACTGATCCCAGTGAGGAATGCCAGGACAAGGGCAGAGGTACGTTACAATGAGGCACATGGGTGAACAAGGCGGATAATTGAAAGAACCTTCGGCCTCCTGAAGGCCATGTTCAGGTGCCTCCATCTGACTGGTGGATCCCTGTACTACTCACCCAAGAAGGTGTGCCAGATCATCGTTGCATGTTGCACAACCTGGCCTTGAGACGCCAGGAGACTTTTCTGCAGGAGGATGAGCCTGGAGATGGTCTTGTGGCAGCGGTGGAGCCTGTGGACAGTGAGGAAGAGGAGGCAGAGGATGAAGATGTGGACAACAGACGTTCTCTCATACAGCAGTACTTCCAGTGACACACAGGTAAGACACTGTAACTTCACTTTACATTGCAGTTTTGTGTTGGACATTGGACATGGCAGCATGATTTCCCTATGTCTATGGCCACTTACTGTACCCTTTGGCATCTCTATTTTCAGATCTCTGTGTCCCACTCTGGCTCCTGGTGTGTTTACAGCTGCCGACTACAGGTCATACCAATGTATATATAACTGTACATATGAATTGCAATCTTTACAGATTGTTGAACTAATACATATTTTCAATCAATTGACAGACTCCAGACTTGTATTTGTTCCAAGGGTGTTCATTTAAGTGCTAAGAGGTTGAGGGAGATGTTCAATGGGCTTGGGTGAAGGTGGAGGAATGTCCAGTTAGAGTCCAGTCTCTTTGTATCATAGGTGCATTGCCCAATGGGGCATAGGAAGGGGAGCAATGGCAGTTCAAGGTAGACAGGGTAACAGAGTGGAGAGGAGAGTCTTATTTCCTAGCGGGGGTCTTGGCAATGTTCTCTGGCTTCTGCCTAGATCACAAGGACCGTTTGCGGGATGGTTCTCCTTCTGCAGCCGGTGGGGTGCTGGTGGCCTGTTGTTCCAGTGGCGGGCCTCCTGTCCACTAGCGCGGGGGAGGTGATGGGCTGTTCTTCGGTGTGGCTAGTGTCAGGGGCCCGTTGGTGTGTCACTGCCTCCCTCATGGTTTTGGCCATGTCAGCCAGCACCCCTACAATGGTGACCAGGATGGTGTGGATGTGTTTGAGGTCCTCCCTGATCCCCAGGTACTGTCCCTCCTGCAGCCGCTGGATCTCCTCCAACATGGCCAGTATCTGGCCCAAGGTCTCCTGGGAATGGTGATATGCTTCCAGGATCCCTGAAAGTGCCTCATGGAGAGTGGGTTCACTGGGCCTGTCCTCCCCCTGTCGCACAGCAGTCCTCCCAGCTTCCCTGTTGTCCTGTGCCTCTGTCCCCTGAACCGTGTGCCCACTGCCACTGACCCCAGGCCCCTGATTGTCTTGGGTTTGTGGGGTTGCCTGGGGTCCCTGTAGTGGTGGACACATAGCTGATTGACATGTCCTGGGGACAGTGGTATGGGCCCGCTTGGTGGGTTCTGTGCTGGTGTTTTCTGAGGGGGGAGGGTCTGTGGGGGTATGGGACTGTGCCTGGGTACCTGACTGTCCAGAAGTCCCTGCTGGGCCAAGTTGGTCATCGTGATCCAGGCGTGCAGAGCTGCTGTCATCACTGTGGGCCTCTTCTGTGGGGGGGACTGGATGTTGGTGGCACCTCCTCTCCAGTGACGTTGAGTGGGGGTCCTGTGGGGAGGTAAATGCAGTGTTATTGTATTTGAATGTGCCATCTTGTGCATGGGTGTGTTTCCCTGTATGGTTGTGATTGCTCTGTCAGCTTTGCCTTGTGTGCGTGGTGATTTTGTGGGTTAGGTGATTCTCTCTAGTGGGCATGCTTTAGTGATGGGTGTCCATGCATAGGTGTTGCATGCAGGGCTTGGTGTTGGGATGGGTGGGTTGTGATGGTGGGGTATATGTGAGGTGGTGGAGTGATGGGGGTGAGGGTAGGGGTAGGAGTTTGTGATGGCATGCAGGTAGGGTGGGGGATATAGTAGTAATGATTTGACTTACCAGAGTCCAGTCCTCCTGCTACTCCTGCGAGGCCCTCAGGATGCATTATTGCCAAGACTTGCTCCTCCCATGTTGTTAGTTGTGGGGGAGGAGGTGGGGGTCCACCGCCAGTCCTCTGTACGGGTACCTGGTGTCTTGCAACCACAGAACGCACCTTCCCCTGTAGGTCGTTCCACCTCTTCCTGATGTCATCCCTTGTTCTGGGGTGCTGTCCCACAGCGTTGACCCTGTCCACGACTCTCCGCCATAGCTCCATCTTCCTTGCAATGGACATCTGCTGCACCTGTAATCCAAATAGCTGTGGCTCTACCCGGATGATTTCCTCCACCATGACCCTTAGCTCCTCCTCTGAAAACCTGGGGTGTCTTTGGGCTGCCATGGATGTGGTGTGAATGGTATGTGTGGGGTGATGTGTTGTGGTGTGTGCTGTTAGGTGCGTCGATGGTGTATGGGTGAGGGTGTTCTGTGGCTCAGATTGAGTGGGTGCTCTTGGCTTGCCTCTCTCTGTGTTAGCTATCTTTTTTTTCATTGAAAGGGATGTGGGTAATGTGGGTGTGTGTTTTGTAGTGGTGTGGGGGGTGTGGTGTGTGTGTGTGTGTGTGTCAGGTGTGTGTAGTTTGAATTGTCCAATGTGGTGGAGTTTAGTAAGTTTGTGTGTATTATGAGCGCAGTAGTGTGTACCGCCAATGGTTTACCACGGTTGAAAGGCCGCCGCGGTGCTTCGTGGGTCCTGATACTGTGGGCGTATTCCTGTTGGCTTAACGGTGTGGGTTTTGGTACCACCAGTTTATCACTGACCTTTGGTTTGGTGGACTTGTGTGGGTGTCTGTATAGTGGCGGATTTCCCTGTGTGGGTCATAATACCCGTAGCGGTATACTGCTGCGGTCACGGTATGTTGGCGGCCGTCAGCACGGCGGTATGCAGCATTTAACGCCAATGTTGTAATGAGGGCCTCAATCTAATATAGATAAATCAAGAGTCTTGTGTGGTTCAGTTCATTTAGAAGGGAAGGATTCCTTCTGTCATCAGTCTGGTACTTATTATGAGTACTGTGTAGAAGAATGTTTGCCTTACTAGCCACTGCAGCAAAGCTCATGCCCTGCAACAGACTGACACAGATCACGCTATATGACCGACTATAACACCTTAGCTTTGACGAGGCCCCGACAAATAGCCTGATATTAGTATTCATGTTCTTCTCAGGAAGAAGCCCTGTCCAGAATAACCTGACGGGTTTTCTTGAGGCTAAGAAGAGCATGGAAAAGATGGAGGAACATTTTTTTTTTTTTTTTTTTCCTCATATTCATCACCCCTGCTTTGGTTAAGTAGGAAAGGCATTGGCACGACAAACGACAACATGCCACCAAGTACATAGCCCAAACCTCAGTAGATCATCCCCTCTAATCTACTGATTATACTTTCTCGTACGGGTGTCATTGATCAAAAGTTATCACTTTCAATCATAGCCAAAGCAGCACCTCCAGAGAGCGAGGGGGAGATCTTAATCATTGGACTTTAAAAATTCCAAAGTATAAGGAGCTTATATGACAAAGAAATAATATGTTATTGATACACATTTTCCCAATATAACCAAAAATTATCTTTTCTAGACAGGGGGCCCCGTTGTTCCAGTGTACAGATTCGATTTACAGCTATCTGCCAATCCAACACACGAGGAGGAAGAGGATCAATCCATTTACGACAAATTTCTCGCCTAGCTAGAAGAATTAATATGAACAACAAATGCTCCTGCTGAACTGACAATTTCTGATAGTTTGTATCTTGTTCCCACACCCCAAACACCACTAATGCTGAATTTACAACTAAGTTTACATTAAAGATTACTTTAAAAATACTCTCTATGTCCCCCCAATAATTCAACAACTTTGCGCAGTGCCAAAACATATGGATATCATTCGCCTTATCATCCCCGCACCATGGACAATTTTTCAGAGTTTTCCCAATAGCTGTTAATTTGGCCGGAGTCCAATAAACCCTATGGAGTGTGAACAAATGATTTTTCTTCAGCCCCGCAGGACTGGTAGTAAGCCACAATATTGAACAAGACTTTTGCCACAGTGTTATAACATCTAAAGTTGGAAAAGTCGCTCCCCACTTCGACAAGGGGAGGGAAGCGCTATCATCTGATGTTTCTAACAAAGCGTGGTACCACAATGCAACCTCTTTGTTGATGGTTCTCTGATTTAGCTTCCCTTCCCATATACTCCTCCCTATTTCTCCAATTCGACGGGACTTTACCCAACTAGATATTTGAAGATACTTAAATCTAGAAACTGTCCCACCAGTACCTTCCTGGAATGCGCCCCAGCTTAACACTTCATCTCCTTCCATCAACTGGCCCCATCTTTCCACCCCCCTTGTTCTCAAAGGAGTTGATAGTTTGTCTATAAGGCATTCCGGAGTGCCAGGCGAATCCCAAATGGGAGCTGAACTACAAAAATAAGGTATCTCTAACGCCCTCCGAAAATGCATCCAAACATTACATGCATGTCTGGGGAGTTTCAAGCGAACCTTCTTGAAGTAACTGGGGTGTCCAAATTTATATAAAAAATTATCTGCTCCTTCTTCAAGGTGAGCCGTTAATGCTCCCCAGACTGAATCGTGCTCAGACTTTTTATTCAATAAAACTCTAATATTTTTTAAGTGAAAAGCCAAATAGTACTTAAAAAGGTCTGGAGACGCAATACCTCCCCATTCCCTTTTTCTACTCAACTTCTTCTAAGCAATCCTAACTCCCTTGGAAGCCCATACAAATGAGGATAACTCCCCTTGTAGTTTTTTAAACCAGCTCTTCTCAAACTCTAATGGGATAGTGTTAAACAAAAAAGTAAGTTTTGGAAGGATACACATCTTCAAGATATTAGATCTCCCAATTATCGTAAGAGGAAGAGCAGCCCACGCTTTTAACAGTTTTTTGGTTTCCATATATACTATATCAAAGTTCAATTTAGCTACCTCGTTAAGATCAGCTGTTAATCGAATACCCAAATATCTAATCTCTTGTTTAACTAAAGGGGAAGCATACAACAAATTCCAACACATTATTTCTGTCTTTTCTACGTTTATGCTGTACCCAGAAAGTCTACCAAATTGTTCCATCAAAGCAATGACCCTAGGTAGAGTAGAGCTAACATCACTCGTATATATTATCAAATCATCTGCGTATAAGGCTAGTTTTTTTTCCCATCCCCCAGTTCGAAATGGGGTAATCTCTTTAGAAGACCGAAGTAGAGTTGCCAAGGGTTCAATGTATAAATTAAAAAGCAAAGGAGATAGGGGGCATCCCTGTCTCGTACCTCGCCTGATCCTAAATTCTTGTGTTAAATGACCATTGACCAAAATTCTCGCTAGGTGACATCTATACAGTTCCCCTATCGCCCTAATAAAAGGGATTCCCAAGCCCGCTTTTTCCAGAACTGCCTTTAGAAACAACCAATTAACACGGTCAAAGGCCTTGGCCGCATCAAAAGACAAGATCGCCAGTGGCACCTTCTCGTGGGCCGCCAAATCAACTGCAGCAAATAACTTGTGAGTTATCTCGTGAAGCTGCCTCCCCTTCATGAAACCCTTTTGGTCCGGATGGATTAGATTGCCAACGACTCTCCCCAACCTCTTGGCTAAAAGTCCTGAATAAAGTTTATAGTCTGCGTTCAGCAAAGAGATGGGCCTATAGGAGGAACAAGACGTGGAATCCTTACCCGGCTTTAACAATAAGCAAATTGTCGCCTCTCTCCAGGAATTGGGAATTTGGGCCCCTTCTATCAACATAGAGTTGAATAGCTCTAATAAAAATGGGGTAAGTTCCTCCCCCAAAGCCCTATATAATTCATTAGGGAGACTATCTGGCCCCGCTGCCTTACCCTTTTTTAGTGCCTTTAAACCTTCCGCCAACTCAGCCTCATTTAGCTTATCATTCAATAGGAGCATCTTCGACGCCTCTAAAACTGGGAGATCTACATTATCTAAAAATTCTCTTACCGGCTCTTCCAAGTTGACCAAACTTTCTGAATATATCTCCTGAAAGAAAGATACGAATGCCCCCTCAATCTCCTCTTGCTCCGTACAGACCTGATTCGTAGGCTCTGATTTGACTGATAAAATGTGCCTTTTGGAAAGGTCCGACTTAACCTTCCACGCTAACAGTTTACTGCAACCTTCTCCATAATCAAAATGAGCATACTGACTACTTTCCCATTTTACTAAATATGGGGGTGACTAATGAGTGATATGGCGCTCCTATTTCTATTAAATATAGCAACAATTCTATTTTTAGTGCACGGTGCCAAATACTGGGGTTGCACCCTCCAACCTCCCCAAAAGAAGTAACAAAATGTCACCTGTAATCAAATAAGCGGTATTAGCACACATGCAATGATATAAAGAAAAAAGTATGATGACCAGTAAATATCATACTAATAAATTGCAAATTTTTTTACAAATTCCAAATGAAATTTAATATAACAATTTTTTTACACACTTTAGAAAATTTAATCTAAACGATATAATGCATATAAAGTAAATAATATTCTTTTCATCCAATTATCATGATTTCCACATTGAAATAATATTTGTTTCCACACTGAAATATTCTTGCTTAATGATTGAACACATTAATCCCAAGAGTTCATCAAATTCCAAAATAAGTACAATCCAATTAATGGTAGAACGAATTAGTCCCAAAAATTCATAAAATTTCAAAATTAGTGCAATCCAATTCAAAGATTATCCATGAATGAGTTTCCATCCCATCGTCCCATTGTCAAATGGTAGAACAAATTAGTCCCGAAAAATTTCATAAAATTCCAAAATTAGTGCAATCCAATTCAGAGATTATCCATGAATGAGTTTCCTTCCCATCGTCCCGTTGTCAACACGTGTTTCATCCTGGGAGTACCCATGGATTTCTTCAGGACCTCCTACAACAGTATTATATATATGATCTTATAATGTTTATAATCACTTTTAATTACTGACATTTCAATCTATATAGGTGTATTGTGAGAACCCAATTGTTAACATTAAATTTCATCAAATTGCATGCTGCGTGTCTTGAATGATTATCAAAAAATTAAGTGAGTATACTCTTATAAGTGACTATAACCACTCCTGTGATAAAGCATATTTTAATTTTAAAGTGCTGTCCATACATGACCATTTCCCTCTAATACCTTATTTATCAATCTAGTGAGCTTAATCCATGCTGTGTTCATACCTTTAACTAATTGTTCCAATCGTCAAATTATTGATGTGTCCCTTGACTTATATTCCAAATAAATCGTTCCTCAAATAAAAATATACAATTTAAAGTATTTTCTCATGTTTTCCACTTATTTGTATATCAAGAAATGTCTAGAATTCGGCTATATTTATCTGCTTACCGCTATCCTTCGTTAATTTTACGTTTATTTTTTCTCTCGTTTATTAGCGTCGTCGTGCGAGTACGCCCGACCAGCTTCCCGTATCTAGCAGCCGCGGCGCCTCGGCTGCCGGCATTAAATACATCAAACGGATATAAAAATAGACAACGGACTACAGCTTAGGAGTGTTAGTGTGTTTCCCTATTGATAGAAATAGATGAAAGACTCCTGCACTCAGCAGGTTTACATTTTATCGGTGTTCTATGTCACTACTAAAATTAAAAGCTACCATCTCGATTTGCAAATATTAAACTATAAACTTCCTGAAACTGACCCTATTAATAATATTGAGTTATTTTAACTAATGGCTACCTTTAGCCCCCGATTATTATTATATCATTATCAATTTATTATGTATGAAACCCTTTATAATCTATGTCATAATTTTAATAATACAATGTATCAGTAAATAGAATTAGGCTTAATAGAATAATGTTATACATATATTATTATATATTATAGTATACCCTGACCTTATTCTGATAAATAGCATTGTCCAACTATTCATTATGTATCACCCAGGAAGTACTCCATTTCATAATCTGTGTTCAAACCCTGTTCTACAGCTCTAAGCTTCAAAATCCAATATGACTCCCTTCTCCTTAGGGATAATTCCCTATTCCCACCACGTGGGTTAACTGCACAATGTTCAAAACCAAAAAATTTAAACATTTTGTATTTAGCCTGTACTTGGCAGATCTTCATATGTAACGCTATGGGGTAACGTTCATCTTCTAAATTAATTGCCCTCCAGTGTTCGGCAATTCTAACTTTTAGTGGACGTATCGTACTACCTATATAAATCTTATCACATTTACATATGATCATATATATCACAAATTTCGTATTACAATCAATATGTGACTTAATAGACACTAGGTTACCATAGTAATCCACAAATTCCTTCTTAGGCTGCCATGCCCATTTACATACTGTACATGCACCACATTTAAAAAAACCTAAATTACGCTTCCCTAGCCAATCTAAATTCTTCCTCTCCAGTGGGTAACTTGGACTCAATATATTACTAAGGGTATTACCCCTTCTATATGCAACTTCTGGTCTATTTCCAATGTATTTTTTAAGTATATCATCTTGTGTTAATATCGACCAATATTTTTTCATACTTCTAATCAATCTCTTAGATTTCTCAGTATAATCTAAAATAATCCTAATCTTACTGACCTCATCTTTAACTAGGATGTCACCTTCTTGTACAACCTGACCTAGTGTCTGTTCACGTGACATTCTCTTCACTTTTTGCTTGGATTTCTTGATGATTTTCTCAGAGTATCCCCTGGCTAGAAATCTACGTCCCATATTATCAATTTCCTGAAGAAAATCACTATTTATACTACAATTTCTTCTCGCTCTAATCATTTCTCCAAGCGGTATTGCCTCAATCTGATGTTGTGGATGAGCACTAGTGGAATGCAATAAATTATTGCATGATGTTAACTTACGATACAATCTACTTTCTATTTTATTATTTGCAACGAACAATTCCACGTCCAAAAATTCCAGACATGTTTCACTATATTTGTATGTGAACTTAATATTCACATCATTGCTATTTAGATATTTGCAAAAATCCTCCAGTGTATTAACATCTCCTGTCCATAACATAAAACAATCATCGATGTATCGTCCCCAATATAGAATATGGGTGTGCCATCTTGCTGCATTTGGGCCCCATATCCAAATTTCTTCGAACCACCCCATAAACAAATTAGCATATGAGGGGGAAAATTTCGATCCCATGGCTACACCCTGTTTTTGTTTGTACCAATCGTCTTTAAATAAAAAATAGTTGTTATTAAGTATAAATTCTATCATACTAATTATCATCTTCGTATGTTCCATAAGACTTGCAGATCTCTTATATAATACATGTTCTAATGCTTGAATACCAAATTTATGTTGTATACTTGTATATAATGCCACCACATCTAGAGTAACCATAATCATACCTTTGTCCCATTGAATATCTGAAAGTATACTCAGTATATGTTTCGTGTCCTTAATATAAGAAGGTAGATTATGAACAAAGGATTGTAAAAAAGTATCTACAAATTCTGATAATCTTTCTGTAGGACCTCCTACACCCGAGACTATTGGTCTTCCAGGTGGAAATGCAGATTGTTTGTGAATCTTAGGTAACGTATATATACAAGGATATTTAGGACGATATACCCGAAGATATAAATATTCCTCCTCATCCAGTAGTTCACTCTCTCTCCAATTCTTTAACATCTTATTTATATCTTTAATCATAACATTTATAGGATTAGAGACTACTTTTTCATAGCAATTTTCATCGTGTAATTGTGTATATAACTCCTGCTCATAATCTCTACGGTTCAAAATCACTATATTTCCACCTTTGTCCGCTCTTTTAATAATCACAGTTTCATCCAATCTTAAAGATTGTAGTGCATTGAATTCCTCTTTACTTAAATTAGGTTTATTAAGGTGTATCCCTTTCATATCTTGTCTATTCAGGTCTGCCCATACCATTCTGTAAAAAGTCTCAATATTACTATCCAATGTAGATCTGGGTGTCCAAGTTGATCTAAGTTTCAAACCACTGGTAATATGAGTATCCGATGATAAGTTCAAATCTTGTAATACAGTGGAAACCGTAGTAGGGTATTCCTCATAGTCAGTGATTGTCATTAATGCCACTGTATCATGTATATCCTGAATAGATAGACCACTAAGCTCCGTTTTTTTATAAATAGCATGTTGAGTATCCTTCTCACGTAATTCAAAATGTTTCTTTATTTTAAGTTTTCTAATAAACTTATACAAATCTATCTTAGTTTTACATATGTCTCCAACTGATGATGGGCAGAAACCTAAACCTTTATTTAAAAGACCAATCATATCCGGGGATAATATTTTATCCGACAAATTTACCACGTTATTCTCTGAACCTTCTATACATTGTATATTTTTTTGTCCCATGATCTCGTTCTCATTCCTGGGCGGGATTCGCTTTTTTCTTCCTCTTTTCCCTCTTCTTGTCTTCCTGTTCTGTTTTTCTTTGAGTTTAATTCCCAATTGCCTTGTTTTATTCTTCTCAATTCTTGTAAAAAACCTGCTCCTTGAATTTCAGAACCTATACGTACATCTCTAACTTCTATATCACTACTATCTGTGGCCAAGCTACTCCTAGAGGTGGATGATGACTCCACTGAGGTACTTGGCTCTACTGTCAGGGTTGTGTACTTGACCAAATGATCATACTTGCGTGAAAAAGTAAATACCCTACCATTCACATAATCCATTTCATCCCTTTTAAACTTCCTGGCTTTCCTTTGTTTAATTTCATCCTGGAATCTCATGATCTCATCATTGAGTATAGTAAAGTTCTTATCAGTTGCTTCTTTTAAATCTAATTGCATGATTTCCTTTTCCAATATCTCTATATCTGCTTGCAATTTACCCACTTTCCTTTCTGCGTTTTCTATCAAAATATCCATCAATCTCATAGAGTTTGATTTTAACTCTTCTTCCCATTTTATAAGTAAATCAGCATCTAAATCATCATATGTAGGAAATATATGTGAACGTAGGCCCCGTGGAATCCTCTCCAACCTCTTGTACTGTTGTAATGTGATAGCATCCCACCATCTAGACATCTCATTTTTCTTGAGTTTCTCTAGCCTAATAAATTTGTCTCTTAGTCCTTCTTTTTTCTTAGGGTTCCCACCACCTACAGCCTGCCGTACTGTTACACCTCTATCTAAACTTTTGAACAGTTCCTCCGCTATTTTAGATCTATCCACCATCTTTTCAATTATGTATAGATATAGTATATTATTTTTATTTTTATTTTTGTAAGAAAGGAGCTGCCCACTCCAACTAAAATACTAAATATGGGGGTGACTAATGAGTGATATGGCGCTCCTATTTCTATTAAATATAGCAACAATTCTATTTTTAGTGCACGGTGCCAAATACTGGGGTTGCACCCTCCAACCTCCCCAAAAGAAGTAACAAAATGTCACCTCTAATCAAATAAGCGGTATTAGCACACATGCAATGATATAAAGAAAAAAGTATGATGACCAGTAAATATCATACTAATAAATTGCAAATTTTTTTACAAATTCCAAATGAAATTTAATATAACAATTTTTTTACACACTTTAGAAAATTTAATCTAAACGATATAATGCATATAAAGTAAATAATATTCTTTTCATCCAATTATCATGATTTCCACATTGAAATAATATTTGTTTCCACACTGAAATATTCTTGCTTAATGATTGAACACATTAATCCCAAGAGTTCATCAAATTCCAAAATAAGTACAATCCAATTAATGGTAGAACGAATTAGTCCCCAAAATTCATAAAATTTCAAAATTAGTGCAATCCAATTCAAAGATTATCCATGAATGAGTTTCCATCCCATCGTCCCATTGTCAAATGGTAGAACGAATTAGTCCCGAAAAATTTCATAAAATTCCAAAATTAGTGCAATCCAATTCAGAGATTATCCATGAATGAGTTTCCTTCCCATCGTCCCGTTGTCAACACGTGTTTCATCCTGGGAGTACCCATGGATTTCTTCAGGACCTCCTACAACAGTATTATATATATGATCTTATAATGTTTATAATCACTTTTAATTACTGACATTTCAATCTATATAGGTGTATTGTGAGAACCCAATTGTTAACATTAAATTTCATCAAATTGCATGCTGCGTGTCTTGAATGATTATCAAAAAATTAAGTGAGTATACTCTTATAAGTGACTATAACCACTCCTGTGATAAAGCATATTTTAATTTTAAAGTGCTGTCCATACATGACCATTTCCCTCTAATACCTTATTTATCAATCTAGTGAGCTTAATCCATGCTGTGTTCATACCTTTAACTAATTGTTCCAATCGTCAAATTATTGATGTGTCCCTTGACTTATATTCCAAATAAATCGTTCCTCAAATAAAAATATACAATTTAAAGTATTTTCTCATGTTTTCCACTTATTTGTATATCAAGAAATGTCTAGAATTCGGCTATATTTATCTGCTTACCGCTATCCTTCGTTAATTTTACGTTTATTTTTTCTCTCGTTTATTAGCGTCGTCGTGCGAGTACGCCCGACCAGCTTCCCGTATCTAGCAGCCGCGGCGCCTCGGCTGCCGGCATTAAATACATCAAACGGATATAAAAATAGACAACGGACTACAGCTTAGGAGTGTTAGTGTGTTTCCCTATTGATAGAAATAGATGAAAGACTCCTGCACTCAGCAGGTTTACATTTTATCGGTGTTCTATGTCACTACTAAAATTAAAAGCTACCATCTCGATTTGCAAATATTAAACTATAAACTTCCTGAAACTGACCCTATTAATAATATTGAGTTATTTTAACTAATGGCTACCTTTAGCCCCCGATTATTATTATATCATTATCAATTTATTATGTATGAAACCCTTTATAATCTATGTCATAATTTTAATAATACAATGTATCAGTAAATAGAATTAGGCTTAATAGAATAATGTTATACATATATTATTATATATTATAGTATACCCTGACCTTATTCTGATAAATAGCATTGTCCAACTATTCATTATGTATCACCCAGGAAGTACTCCATTTCATAATCTGTGTTCAAACCCTGTTCTACAGCTCTAAGCTTCAAAATCCAATTTGACTCCCTTCTCCTTAGGGATAATTCCCTATTCCCACCACGTGGGTTAACTGCACAATGTTCAAAACCAAAAAATTTAAACATTTTGTATTTAGCCTGTACTTGGCAGATCTTCATATGTAACGCTATGGGGTAACGTTCATCTTCTAAATTAATTGCCCTCCAGTGTTCGGCAATTCTAACTTTTAGTGGACGTATCGTACTACCTATATAAATCTTATCACATTTACATATGATCATATATATCACAAATTTCGTATTACAATCAATATGTGACTTAATAGACACTAGGTTACCATAGTAATCCACAAATTCCTTCTTAGGCTGCCATGCCCATTTACATACTGTACATGCACCACATTTAAAAAAACCTAAATTACGCTTCCCTAGCCAATCTAAATTCTTCCTCTCCAGTGGGTAACTTGGACTCAATATATTACTAAGGGTATTACCCCTTCTATATGCAACTTCTGGTCTATTTCCAATGTATTTTTTAAGTATATCATCTTGTGTTAATATCGACCAATATTTTTTCATACTTCTAATCAATCTCTTAGATTTCTCAGTGTAATCTAAAATAATCCTAATCTTACTGACCTCATCTTTAACTAGGATGTCACCTTCTTGTACAACCTGACCTAGTGTCTGTTCACGTGACATTCTCTTCACTTTTTGCTTGGATTTCTTGATGATTTTCTCAGAGTATCCCCTGGCTAGAAATCTACGTCCCATATTATCAATTTCCTGAAGAAAATCACTATTTATACTACAATTTCTTCTCGCTCTAATCATTTCTCCAAGCGGTATTGCCTCAATCTGATGTTGTGGATGAGCACTAGTGGAATGCAATAAATTATTGCATGATGTTAACTTACGATACAATCTACTTTCTATTTTATTATTTGCAACGAACAATTCCACGTTCAAAAATTCCAGACATGTTTCACTATATTTGTATGTGAACTTAATATTCACATCATTGCTATTTAGATATTTGCAAAAATCCTCCAGTGTATTAACATCTCCTGTCCATAACATAAAACAATCATCGATGTATCGTCCCCAATATAGAATATGGGTGTGCCATCTTGCTGCATTTGGGCCCCATATCCAAATTTCTTCGAACCACCCCATAAACAAATTAGCATATGAGGGGGAAAATTTCGATCCCATGGCTACACCCTGTTTTTGTTTGTACCAATCGTCTTTAAATAAAAAATAGTTGTTATTAAGTATAAATTCTATCATACTAATTATCATCTTCGTATGTTCCATAAGACTTGCAGATCTCTTATATAATACATGTTCTAATGCTTGAATACCAAATTTATGTTGTATACTTGTATATAATGCCACCACATCTAGAGTAACCATAATCATACCTTTGTCCCATTGAATATCTGAAAGTATACTCAGTATATGTTTCGTGTCCTTAATATAAGAAGGTAGATTATGAACAAAGGATTGTAAAAAAGTATCTACAAATTCTGATAATCTTTCTGTAGGACCTCCTACACCCGAGACTATTGGTCTTCCAGGTGGAAATGCAGATTGTTTGTGAATCTTAGGTAACGTATATATACAAGGATATTTAGGACGATATACCCGAAGATATAAATATTCCTCCTCATCCAGTAGTTCACTCTCTCTCCAATTCTTTAACATCTTATTTATATCTTTAATCATAACATTTATAGGATTAGAGACTACTTTTTCATAGCAATTTTCATCGTGTAATTGTGTATATAACTCCTGCTCATAATCTCTACGATTCAAAATCACTATATTTCCACCTTTGTCCGCTCTTTTAATAATCACAGTTTCATCCAATCTTAAAGAATGTAGTGCATTGAATTCCTCTTTACTTAAATTAGGTTTATTAAGGTGTATCCCTTTCATATCTTGTCTATTCAGGTCTGCCCATACCATTCTGTAAAAAGTCTCAATATTACTATCCAATGTAGATCTGGGTGTCCAAGTTGATCTAAGTTTCAAACCACTGGTAATATGAGTATCCGATGATAAGTTCAAATCTTGTAATACAGTGGAAACCGTAGTAGGGTATTCCTCATAGTCAGTGATTGTCATTAATGCCACTGTATCATGTATATCCTGAATAGATAGACCACTAAGCTCCGTTTTTTTATAAATAGCATGTTGAGTATCCTTCTCACGTAATTCAAAATGTTTCTTTATTTTAAGTTTTCTAATAAACTTATACAAATCTATCTTAGTTTTACATATGTCTCCAACTGATGATGGGCAGAAACCTAAACCTTTATTTAAAAGACCAATCATATCCGGGGATAATATTTTATCCGACAAATTTACCACGTTATTCTCTGAACCTTCTATACATTGTATATTTTTTTGTCCCATGATCTCGTTCTCATTCCTGGGCGGGATTCGCTTTTTTCTTCCTCTTTTCCCTCTTCTTGTCTTCCTGTTCTGTTTTTCTTTGAGTTTAATTCCCAATTGCCTTGTTTTATTCTTCTCAATTCTTGTAAAAAACCTGCTCCTTGAATTTCAGAACCTATACGTACATCTCTAACTTCTATATCACTACTATCTGTGGCCAAGCTACTCCTAGAGGTGGATGATGACTCCACTGAGGTACTTGGCTCTACTGTCAGGGTTGTGTACTTGACCAAATGATCATACTTGCGTGAAAAAGTAAATACCCTACCATTCACATAATCCATGTCATCCCTTTTAAACTTCCTGGCTTTCCTTTGTTTAATTTCATCCTGGAATCTCATGATCTGAATAGACAAGATATGAAAGGGATACACCTTAATAAACCTAATTTAAGTAAAGAGGAATTCAATGCACTACAATCTTTAAGATTGGATGAAACTGTGATTATTAAAAGAGCGGACAAAGGTGGAAATATAGTGATTTTGAATCGTTGAGATTATGAGCAGGAGTTATATACACAATTACACGATGAAAATTGCTATGAAAAAGTAGTCTCTAATCCTATAAATGTTATGATTAAAGATATAAATAAGATGTTAAAGAATTGGAGAGAGAGTGAACTACTGGATGAGGAGGAATATTTATATCTTCGGGTATATCGTCCTAAATATCCTTGTATATATACGTTACCTAAGATTCACAAACAATCTGCATTTCCACCTGGAAGACCAATAGTCTCGGGTGTAGGAGGTCCTACAGAAAGATTATCAGAATTTGTAGATACTTTTTTACAATCCTTTGTTCATAATCTACCTTCTTATATTAAGGACACGAAACATATACTGAGTATACTTTCAGATATTCAATGGGACAAAGGTATGATTATGGTTACTCTAGATGTGGTGGCATTATATACAAGTATACAACATAAATTTGGTATTCAAGCATTAGAACATGTATTATATAAGAGATCTGCAAGTCTTATGGAACATACGAAGATGATAATTAGTATGATAGAATTTATACTTAATAACAACTATTTTTTATTTAAAGACGATTGGTACAAACAAAAACAGGGTGTAGCCATGGGATCGAAATTTTCCCCCTCATATGCTAATTTGTTTATGGGGTGGTTCGAAGAAATTTGGATATGGGGCCCAAATGCAGCAAGATGGCACACCCATATTCTATATTGGGGACGATACATCGATGATTGTTTTATGTTATGGACAGGAGATGTTAATACACTGGAGGATTTTTGCAAATATCTAAATAGCAATGATGTGAATATTAAGTTCACATACAAATATAGTGAAACATGTCTGGAATTTTTGGACGTGGAATTGTTCGTTGCAAATAATAAAATAGAAAGTAGATTGTATCGTAAGTTAACATCATGCAATAATTTATTGCATTCCACTAGTGCTCATCCACAACATCAGATTGAGGCAATACCGCTTGGAGAAATGATTAGAGCGAGAAGAAATTGTAGTATAAATAGTGATTTTCTTCAGGAAATTGATAATATGGGACGTAGATTTCTAGCCAGGGGATACTCTGAGAAAATCATCAAGAAATCCAAGCAAAAAGTGAAGAGAATGTCACGTGAACAGACACTAGGTCAGGTTGTACAAGAAGGTGACATCCTAGTTAAAGATGAGGTCAGTAAGATTAGGATTATTTTAGATTATACTGAGAAATCTAAGAGATTGATTAGAAGTATGAAAAAATATTGGTCGATATTAACACAAGATGATATACTTAAAAAATACATTGGAAATAGACCAGAAGTTGCATATAGAAGGGGTAATACCCTTAGTAATATATTGAGTCCAAGTTACCCACTGGAGAGGAAGAATTTAGATTGGCTAGGGAAGCGTAATTTAGGTTTTTTTAAATGTGGTGCATGTACAGTATGTAAATGGGCATGGCAGCCTAAGAAGGAATTTGTGGATTACTATGGTAACCTAGTGTCTATTAAGTCACATATTGATTGTAATACGAAATTTGTGATATATATGATCATATGTAAATGTGATAAGATTTATATAGGTAGTACGATACGTCCACTAAAAGTTAGAATTGCCGAACACTGGAGGGCAATTAATTTAGAAGATGAACGTTACCCCATAGCGTTACATATGAAGATCTGCCAAGTACAGGCTAAATACAAAATGTTTAAATTTTTTGGTTTTGAACATTGTGCAGTTAACCCACGTGGTGGGAATAGGGAATTATCCCTAAGGAGAAGGGAGTCATATTGGATTTTGAAGCTTAGAGCTGTAGAACAGGGTTTGAACACAGATTATGAAATGGAGTACTTCCTGGGTGATACATAATGAATAGTTGGACAATGCTATTTATCAGAATAAGGTCAGGGTATACTATAATATATAATAATATATGTATAACATTATTCTATTAAGCCTAATTCTATTTACTGATACATTGTATTATTAAAATTATGACATAGATTATAAAGGGTTTCATACATAATAAATTGATAATGATATAATAATAATCGGGGGCTAAAGGTAGCCATTAGTTAAAATAACTCAATATTATTAATAGGGTCAGTTTCAGGAAGTTTATAGTTTAATATTTGCAAATCGAGATGGTAGCTTTTAATTTTAGTAGTGACATAGAACACCGATAAAATGTAAACCTGCTGAGTGCAGGAGTCTTTCATCTATTTCTATCAATAGGGAAACACACTAACACTCCTAAGCTGTAGTCCGTTGTCTATTTTTATATCCGTTTGATGTATTTAATGCTGGCAGCCGAGGCGCCGCGGCTGCTAGATACGGGAAGCTGGTCGGGCGTACTCGCACGACGACGCTAATAAACGAGAGAAAAAATAAACGTAAAATTAACGAAGGATAGCGGTAAGCAGATAAATATAGCCGAATTCTAGACATTTCTTGATATACAAATAAGTGGAAAACATGAGAAAATACTTTAAATTGTATATTTTTATTTGAGGAACGATTTATTTGGAATATAAATCAAGGGACACATCAATAATTTGACGATTGGAACAATTAGTTAAAGGTATGAACACAGCATGGATTAAGCTCACTAGATTGATAAATAAGGTATTAGAGGGAAATGGTCATGTATGGACAGCACTTTAAAATTAAAATATGCTTTATCACAGGAGTGGTTATAGTCACTTATAAGAGTATACTCACTTAATTTTTTGATAATCATTCAAGACACGCAGCATGCAATTTGATGAAATTTAATGTTAACAATTGGGTTCTCACAATACACCTATATAGATTGAAATGTCAGTAATTAAAAGTGATTATAAACATTATAAGATCATATATATAATACTGTTGTAGGAGGTCCTGAAGAAATCCATGGGTACTCCCAGGATGAAACACGTGTTGACAACGGGACGATGGGAAGGAAACTCATTCATGGATAATCTCTGAATTGGATTGCACTAATTTTGGAATTTTATGAAATTTTTCGGGACTAATTCGTTCTACCATTTGACAATGGGACGATGGGATGGAAACTCATTCATGGATAATCTTTGAATTGGATTGCACTAATTTTGAAATTTTATGAATTTTTGGGACTAATTCGTTCTACCATTAATTTCGATTGTACTTATTTTGGAATTTGATGAACTCTTGGGATTAATGTGTTCAATCATTAAGCAAGAATATTTCAGTGTGGAAACAAATATTATTTCAATGTGGAAATCATGATAATTGGATGAAAAGAATATTATTTACTTTATATGCATTATATCGTTTAGATTAAATTTTCTAAAGTGTGTAAAAAAATTGTTATATTAAATTTCATTTGGAATTTGTAAAAAAATTTGCAATTTATTAGTATGATATTTACTGGTCATCATACTTTTTTCTTTATATCATTGCATGTGTGCTAATACCGCTTATTTGATTACTTTCCCATTTTAACCTACAGCGGTTTTCCAAAAAAACATCTAGACTGGACCGGACCTTTTCCTCTTGACAAGACAGCTCCATTACTAAGTCCGTTTTCCCTTCTAACTGCGCATTATACCTTGCAACCTGAAAGGTTTTCAATGACGACTCCATGTTTCCCAACTTTTCCCTCTCTTCACGGTGCTTATATGCTGCAAGGTTAACTAGCCTCCCTCTTATAAAAGCCTTAAACGCATCCCAAACACACCACAAACTTGCTGTTCCTTGATTCACCTGAAAGAATTCTCTAGTATCTTTTTTTAACACTTCTACTGATGCGTCATCTAAAAATAGAGCACGATTGATTGTGCTCCTAATTGTCCTGTTACTAACGCTAATATCTAAATGTAGTATTACTGCAGAATGGTCTGACGTGTGCTGTATTGTGGGCTACCCTTCTTACCTCCGGGCATAAACTTTTATGAATTAAAAAAAAATCTATTCTAGATCTATGCCCATATTTTTTATTGTGAAATGTATATCTATCTCCTTCTCCCCTTCTCCAGTGCCAGGCATCTACCAAGCCTAAATCCTGCATCGCTTGCTACACCAATGCCCTTGTTTTAGGTGAATTAACCGTACCCCGGGGGGTTGACTTGTCCTGTGCAGGGTCTAGCAATATATTAAAATCCCCACCCAACACCACTGGATACCTAGCTGAGAGTAAAATATTAAATAAGTCTTGAAATGGCGATGGGTCGTCAATATTCGGCCCGTAGTAACCCGACACTGTAATCCAGTGACCGCCTACACACAGCTCTACCACTACCCACCTCCCTCTAGGGTCAGCATGTACTATTCCTACCCTGAACCTCATGGATTTCTTAATCAAAACTGCCACACCTTTTATTGTACTAGTTTGAGAAGAGCATACGCTAAACGCAACCCAATTCAGCTGTTTAAGCCAGGCCTCCCATTCAGTTTGGTGAAGATGGGTTTCCTGCAATATAATAATCTCCTCCTCAACCAAACGCAAATACTCAAAGATCTTCCTCCTCCTACCAGACACCCTTAACCCATTCACGTTCCATGATAGAAATCTCAACTTTTCAATACCCTGCATGATCGTTCATAACGAGAAGGAAAAAAAAAAAGAAAAAAAGGAAGAACACCAACCCCCCTGACCTATATTAGCAACATATGAGGACTTTCTTATTTTATCCCTTTCAACCCACCAAACCCAGAACAAACCCCAACTCCCCGTGCCACCCACCTCTACACCCACCACCAACATACCCCCAAAACCCCATTCCCCCCCCCAGAGGAACCCTCCCTGTTTCTACTGGGATAACCATCCTGTTATCCTATCTTCGAACCCCACGCCGGACGGGGGCTTTCCACTAGGTCTTATTGAGACGCCTTGATCTGATCTATAAATATACTGACCTCCCCAGGGTCTCTCATATTGTACATTTTATTCTTCCACATTATACGGAGAGCTGCCGGGAACCTTAGTTGGACTGTCGCCCCTAGTTCACGGAGCTCCCGCATAAAATTTCCCAGCTCCCACTGCCTATCTAACGTTGCCTTAGACACATCAGATCTTATCCTAAGAGACCATTCCCCCTTAGGAAAAGCCCCAACCTTGAGGGCTTCGGACAAGATTCTTTCCTTAATAGAGTATGTGTTGAAATTTATCAAAATCCTCCTGGGGTTTTTCCTTCCTGGATTTTTCTTGAAAGGATCACAGTGGACTCTCTGAATGTCATCCTCCAGATTGATCCCTACCATACTGGGGAGGACCTCCCTAATCAGGGAGATCACATAGTTCTTAATATTTTCCCCTTCCAAACCCTCTGGAACTCCCAAGAGCCTTATATTGTTTCTCCTCATGTTATTTTCCAACATTTCCAGTCTATCTTGCAACATCTTTTCTCCCCGTTTCAATTGTGAAATGTCCTTAGATTGAGCTAACACTCGTTCCTCGTGGGCCTCCACCACAGCCTCTAGTTTCCCCAGCCGGTCTGATAACAGGTTGATTTTACTTTCCAAAACCTCACAGGCTTCCCGAATCCTAGTTTGATTAGTTTCTGAAATTTCGAATTTCCCTCTCATTTCTTTAGTAAGAGAAATTAACAGAGCCTGTACATCCAAGTCATGTGGTATTGATCCACTGGAGAAATTACCATCAACTTCCGGCAAGGGTAGTGTCTTAAAAGGGCCCTCTCTCAGTATAGCTGGTTCCATATCTAACAGTTTTTGTGCTGGGCCGACAGCTGAACCGCCTTCAACTAGCTTAGAAACCCCTAACTTGCCTAAAGCCGGTTTAACGTTTGCCATATCCTGTGGTGGAGGAATTGTGGTCTGAAAGTACCTTGTGATCAACGAATCACTCCTCCCCTGGATCTCAATTTGACTCTCCTCCTGGTGGGGTAAGGGATGATCCACTAGTAGTGTTGTGTGGGATGGCCCTTCACCATAGATTTTAGGATCTAGGTGCTATGCCTGTTATTGTAGTTCTAGACACATGAGTCCGAAGATTAGCACTTGCACCACGGGTACCGGGCTTACTTTTCCTGGCCACAATCACATCGTTGACTTCTGCCCGGGCACAACGCTTGATTAATGACATGCACTGCGGGGTTCCAACACCCTCGCACTCCTTTCTTACCCCCTTCCCACTTAAGTTGGTTCTGGTGTGGAACCCCGGGGTCTCCGGGAGGCTCCCACGGAGAGAGCAGCGGGAGGTATAAGATCTCCCACGTCGCACACCCTTTGCCGCTTCTGTCCAAATACTGGAGTTTAGAGCCTGTTTCCAAGACACCCCGCCACCCCTCCCCGTAGTTAATGACCCCCCCTTCTTGTTCGCCGTTTTTCCTCCCTAGTTTTCCCGACAAAAGTCGGAAAAAGGAAAACACTGTAGAGAGGAAGAGTTAAATTAACAGAGCGCAATAACAGAAGTATCTTTCTTGCCCCCTCTCTTTCTCTTTCTAACGCCTAGAAATCCAGGGAAACACAGCACAAGATGTGAGGGACCAAGTACCCCCACCCGACGGGGAACCTATCTAAGCGATGTCCCACCTCTTTTCTCAAGACCCTTAAACCTGAGGAACTCTCTATTGAAACAACAATTTAACTCTCAGCCCTTCCAAGAAACAGCAAAGCACCATGAATACAAGAGCGTTGAATTTTGGTGTCCATCTGTGTCTCACCACCCTTCTGTATAAAGCAGCCAATTTTGCACAGGTTTTGTGATTATAAAATAACAAGCGATGAAACGTAGCAATCCCTGGCGAATATGCAGCTGAAAAACGCGATATTAGGCACGAAGTTCCTCTAGTACAAACTTCTAGTAGAAAACTCTTGCAACTGCTTATTTTTGCAACTCTTTCACATGTATATACGTTTTCTTTAACCCCCCCAATACTCCTGGGAAGGCGGCATCGATATTGTTAACAGTCTCTGCCTGCTAAAGACAGGCTATAATCAAGTTATAATCAAAGGACTAAATCGCTCAGGCTCCCCCCCCAAGCCGCCAAAAATACACTGTCACCGTCTTTTGCTGCTCCTTGCTCCGCTGGCACAGCTCCAGGGGCTACCCCCAAGAAACGCTGAAACGGGAGGTCCGAGGCTCGAGCTCCCAGGTTCCCCAATCCGGTGCGCGAAGGCGCGAGGGGAGAACCCTCACCCTCGCCTCCCTATCATTCAAGCTGTCGCCCGGGGGGGCCGGGGGCACAAACACACGCGGATCCGACGGGGAAAAGCTACTGCAGCTTTCCCGAGTCTCAAGCGCCCAGGCTCCCAGTCCGATGCGCGAAGGCGAGATGAGGAAATCCTCACCCTCGCCTCCCTATCCTTCAAGCCATCGCCCAGGGGGGCCGGGGGGACAAACAAACGTGAGTCCGACAGGGAAAAACTTCTGCCGCTTCCCGAGCAGAGACCGAGGGGCGGTCTGCTCACAATCCAATCGCGCGATTTCGGCGTCACATCCGTCCGACGGGAGTTCACGGCAGCTCGTTAGCTGACTGTCATGTTCCTCTCACTTCCCCCATTCCATGGAGGAACATTTTATGACGATGCCTGCATCGGTTGGTTAATTCCATGCAAGGCTCTGGAGTGGTGATTCGAGGAATGATGCCATGAGATTTTATTAAGTAAACCCTGCAGAGAGAGAAATCTGTGACTAGTTTAAGACGAATTTTAGAAGGGTTTGTAAAAACTGAAAAATCATAGCATACAGAACACCTTCAGGTCACTGTTCCGGAGAAACCAAAGCCAGCAAAATATATTTATTTCTATAGCTTTGCTAACAGGTTATTAAAAGTAATCACCACAATAGTACATTTTGATCAGCAGGCTTCAGCAGCGGACCTTCTGCATTCATACTCAAACTTATTGTACAAACTTTGCTATCCAGAATATTTCCCCCATTGTCCGTAAATGGCGATGGGTGCACAGCGGACCTTTCGCCCTGCACAAGACGGGCTTTGAGGGTGAGTTACCTCTTATCTGAGTTGTGGTCAAACGTTTGACTTCAACAGCATTTAACATTTCTAGAGCCCTCGCCAAAAGATAAAAACATTGGCTAATGAGATCAGATTGGACACGAGCCTCTTGTCATCGTCACATGGGGTCCCAAAGAGAAGACTCTTCTGTACTCAGAGATTGTGAAGCTTTAATTAAGCTTTCAAAATCCACCATGGCTTTGTTTCTTGCTGCAATTATATGTCTTAGATACACTATTGGAATCTGCATGGCCTGTTCAAGGAGCATGCAATAATGTGGTTCTATATCAGGGGCTAATTTGACATATATAATCAAATGTCTTTTGAGGGTGAATCACTTAAAGCTTCTTTATCATAATGAGTAGATGTTAAAAGCCTGGGCTCATTTACCATTAACACTTACACTTTGCATCAGTGTTGTTAAAAGTAATATTCTCCCCACAATTCTTTATTGAGTTTGAAAATATCCTTATGTGCATCTCTATGAGCTACCTTTGAAAATTGCAGGATGGGACCTCTAATTTTGACTGGGCAGGTACGAAACCCATGAGGGAGGTGGAAGACGAAGAACCCGAAATTTATACAGGAATGGGTTTGTTAAGATTTTCAAAATTTAATTTGGACTCTGCATTCTCAGGCCTCGGGAAATCTACTTGCCTTCTACCTATGGCAAGTCAGATTTTATCAGGACAAGCTATATTTAGGGCTTACTCAACTATTATTTTCACTCAGAAACTAAAGGAACAATAAATATCCCTTTATAGCTTGTCATGTTTGCTCTGTTCAGAGACAGAGGTCAGATATCAGTTTAGATCTTCTTACAATTACTTTTCTTTCTCTGGCTCCATTGTGTTTATGAACTGTCTGTGTGCTGTATAGAGTGTGAAATGTAAGGCTTTAGACTCAATTTTTTTCTAATACACAAAAGTTAAATAGCTAATAAGTGAACTGTGTAAACATTTCAAGATATATTTCAGTAGTTATGGAAGCCCATTTTTTGCAATTCTGTGTGATGAAGACAAATCAAAATACTTTACTTGATGATATACAAATGATCATTATTTTTGCTGAAAACAAATCTCCACAGATGGTTTATACACTATATAGGAAAACTGCATGTTAGTGGGAACGTTTTTGGCCATTTCAGTGGGAAATTTGTGTTTGCAAATCAGTATTTAGAACAGGCGTGTTTAGAGCGTCCCTTCCTGATACCAATTCACAGTGGTATGTACGAATGTTTTTCAACCAAAATTACGGTTGCAAAACATTCATTTTTTACTGACACCTTAAGGGCGGTGGTAACCATTCACAAATGTGGAGGAGTCCCACGGAACCCTTTTCCCTTTGTGCATGTTGAGACAAATATTTTTAAGAGCCTGGGACCACTACCTACTCTTAAAGAATGAAACGTAAACATTTTCTTTTTTTCTTTTTAAACACTTCCTGGTTTTCTTTAAAGAAAACGAGCTGTGTTTAAAATAAAAAAGGTTGCTTTAATAAAGAGCCATCACAGGCATGGTGGTCTGCTGACCCCAGCAGGCACCACCCCTGTGTTGGCTGCAATTCCTAATGGGTCACAAACTGCAACCTTCCTCATTGATATTCATGAGGTAGGTCTATTGTGACCCTATTGGGAATCGCTATTTTCAACTTCTAGGTTTTTGTACATTATGGCTTGTTCTTAGGAAATTGCAATTCCTCAAATTCTCTACATATGGGCCTATATTTAAAAAGTACGTTTTTAAACAGGAACTGAGACGCTCTCCTGCCCCCTGATGGCAGTGATATTAGTGAACTAAGAGACATGTCAAGGATCATGTGTATCCTATAAGCGGGCTAAACAAAAGAGGGTTTTTTTTGTACAGCAGAATTTGGAACGTACATATTTGAAGGTGCTGTCAAATGTGAGAGTGAAGAAAAAGAAAAAGGTGGCCCTGTAAAATAAAATATTTGCCTAGGTTCACACAATTTGAGACCAGTCAAATACATTATAGATTATTCAGGTTACTAGACCTGCAGGGCAAGTAACATTTGTTTGATTTCTCGAAGTTTGATACCTTCATTTAATGTTTTTTTTTTCCAGATATCAAATCTATATGGTAGGCATAAAGGCCCTATTATTTCGGCTCTGAAGTTTTTATTTCGACATTTTTTACTGCATCATGAGCAGCATATTGTTGAAGTGATAGTGCAAGATTTGATTACAGATGTGTAAGAAATTCAGGAAGATTTTTTCCTGCACTTTTGTTATGGGATTCTTCAACTTGAACTACTTCAAGTTTGAGGATAACTTTTTCCTGCAAATACAGGGTACATCTATGGGTAGCACTTTCGCACCTAGCCTAGCATGTCTCTATGTTGATCACTTTGAGAGACAGGTAGTCAACCACGATGACAACCCGTTTTCCCAGCAGATTAAACTCTGGAAACGATATATAGATGACATTCTATTGGTCTGGACAGGAACTAGAGATGAGGCGATGAATTTTGTAAATTGGTTAAATACAGCTAACCCTTTCCTGAACTTCACCATGACCATAGGTGACAACCAACTAGCATTTCTTGACCTATCAATCTATGAAAGCAATGGGGCTCTAGCCACAGAGGTCTATTATAAACCCACAGATCGGAATAACCTGCTCCAATTCAAAAGCTTCCACCCAAGGTCCCTGAGGGAGAATCTCCCTGTTGGTCAATTTTTACGTCTACGACGGAATTGTTCCACCCTCACAGACTACCGCAAACACGCTGAGAAATTGGTTAGTAAGCTGCAAACCAAGGATTATCCCACACATCTGGTGAAGAGAGCATACAAAAGAGCGGGGAATAATAATAGGGACCAACTACTACAACCACGCACTAGGACGTCTGACACTGAACAAATTGTGTGTGTGACTACCTTTAACCCACTATCCAATAAGATTCAGAAAATCATCAATGATGAGTGGAAAATCCTTATATCTGGTGGTTTACCTTTTCAGCAGCCACTACATGCGTTTAAAAGAGCCACAAACATACGGGACATGGTTGTCCACACAAGACCCAAAGAAGAAAAAAACAATTCCCTGACGACACTAACCACACTATGGGGCCTCCCACCACCAAGAGGACACTACCCATGTGGCAACTGCAGTGTCTGCTGTTTCACCAAAAAGTCAACCACAATAGACCTAGACCTTAAGACTCCATGGGCTCAAAGATCCCTAACCAACTGTAACAGCAAAAATGTGATATATTTGATTAGATGCCCCTGTAACCTTAAATACGTGGGAATGACATCTAGAAAGGTCGCCACAAGAATCTGTGAACATAGGAGTACGATCCGTTGTAAACGAGAGGCTACTAAATTGACTAACCACTTCCTTCTGGAAAAACATTCGGCAGATGACTTACACTGGACGGTCATTGAGCAACTATCTCCATCGTCCTCCAATATGACACAGAGATTGCTCCAGACCGAACAACGTTGGGTCTGGAGATTACACACGGACACCAATGGTCTTAATGATGAGATCCCTTGGTTCACACTCAATAAATGATTTCTCTGACTAATTTATGAGTCCTCTCTTCCGTCCGCTTCTGCTCTATCTTTTTCTTCCCCTTTCCCCTTCCCCCCCCCCCGGTTGCATTTCTTCTACAATATCCATGTCTTTCCCTCTTCTTCGTTTCCCCCTAAAAAGAAAATCCTTCATCTCCCGCTCTCTTCTCTTTTTCTCGCCTTTTCATTTTTATTTAGCATTATTATTTTTAATTTTATTTCTTTCCCCTTTTTTTCCCCCCCCCCCTTTTGTTTCCCCCCCCCCCCCCCTTTCTTCTACTGCCCCCCCCCCTGGTTGTCACCCCCTCCCTCCCTCTCTTTTCCTTTTTCTTCCCGTTCTGTCTCTCTTTCCCCCCCCCCCCGGTTGCATTTCTTCTACAACACCCAACCCCCCCCCCGTCCGTTTTGTTCCCCCCTTCTCCCTCCTCCCTTTCTTTCGTCCCCCCTCTTTTTTCCCCCCCCTCTCCTTCCTTTTCTTTATCCTTTCCCTCGTTTTCCTCGTTTTTTCTTTCTTTCTTAGCCCTTTGGGCTACGGGACCGCTGGGAACTACATTTCCCAGCAGCCACTGTAAACGCGAGCCTTCCGCTGGTGGCGCTCGGGCCGGAATCTTCCGGCTCGGGCCCCACCCTTACACTCGCCTGCATTCATGCCGGCGCCCCAGCACCGCTGGGGCGCCCGCGGGTGCGGCAAAGCACATCGCGCCATCAACCTAAAGAGGCCCGCCTTTGCACTCGATCACATTCATGCCGGCGCCCCGGCTTGGCCGGTGCGCCCGCCATTACGGCAATCATATCGAGGCTAGTAACGCAAAGAGGCCCGCGGCGGTGATTAACATTAATTGAACTCCAATTTACGCGCTAACAGGGCGCACCTGGAATTTCTTACAGCCATAAATAGACCGTTCTCCCTCAGCCACTTGTCACAAGCGGTCCAAGGAGAGGACGAAGTAGGCGCACGGCGAGCGTCCCCTTTGATGTAGTGAGTGGCATACCGGATCACAGGCAACACAGATAAGCCCTTATTGCTTTTAATCTTACTTTTTTTGTCTATAGTCACTTCGGTTTCTCTTAACCAGTATTTTTCTACCAGCAATAGTGGGTTCCTAATGGGAACTTGCTTTCCCCCCCCTATTGCTCCCTCTGTATCTATTCTGCCTACTTCTATTCCTCTCCTCACTTCGTCTTTATGTTCATCTCTATCCCTTAGTGTGTGACTATAAGGGGACACTCCCCCTCCTGGATACCAGAGGCTAGCTGCCTCTAAGAAAAGGGTAAGAACTATAATTCCCTGCAGTGATAGGACTGTCCACTTGTGTAGATGTACCCACTCAGTCACTCCACGCATGTATTTTACCTTTTTTGAACATATGTGTTTCGTGCATGAATGCATCCCCTTGACACGTGTGTAGTTGGTTGGTTTTGCAGTGCTGTGTGCCACCAGAGTGCTAATTAATTGTTTTTCTCCCCATAGGCCGCCTCAAGGTAATTCCTTGGGTAATGTAGATCATTCTTTTTTCATTTTCTCACTCTTTGATTTCCCCATAGAGTATTTTCCTCCAACGTGAGACGTAGGGATCCTATGCCCTGACGAATGCCCCGAGACCTTCATTGGCTCACTTTTGAGGGCAGAAACATGTTGGCTAGTAATTAGTTAGGTGACCCTGTCAGTCCTTGTCCTCACAGAGGTGTCCCAACCCCCCTTTTTAACTACACCAGTCAGACACCACCATTAAATTTGTTGCTCTTCACAGGTGTCTGCTTAGGTATTTTTAGTTTTTCAGTAGATTAGCTGGATCCCGATCTTTCCAGAAACAAGTTTATTTACGCACTCCCTCCTGTTCCTTTAACAGTGAAGTTGAGTCCGCCCAGGTGGCACTGTCCTACCTGGGTGGGTCTAGGTGGTCAAATGATGAAGCATGACACTATATAGTGTGTGAGACCACCTAGTCCGTAAAAGGAAATTCCCTTTCTTCCCACCCCTCGCTGTTCCACTCGGTAATTTCCAACTGACATTCCACTGACTTTACCCTTCCAAATAGGAATACATACAACCCAGGACTACGCTAATATCCGCGACGTCCGCTTCTAGAGAACCCCGTACTTTCGTGTGTACTTTGAATTATAGGGAGCTAAGTACGGAGTGTTCCTCCATATTTATCCCCCCTCCTCCCTCTTCCTCTCTCCATGTGTAATGATAGTTGAGCAGCTGCTAGCTGCGAGAGTCCCCCCTCTAGTGAGTAATTATTGCTCCTTTGTCCAGGACCACACACCAACACTAAGGTTGTTTGTCCTCTTCCCTTTCTTTTCCCCTCTCCCCCTACTGCCTCATATCGGTGCTCTTTCTTCCCCAGTATGGCGGAAGGACTCTCCTTCAGTGATGAGGATCTGACAGCCATTCTGTCGGCCCCCTCACTTCTTGGTGATACCACCCTCTCCAAGAGTTTGTCCCAGTTGGGCGACTGGGATACACTAGTAGAACTAAAACGATCTCATGTCAAAACTATTCTCCACGGGGCCGTTCTGACTGAATACCTCCGGAGCAATACAGCACCAAATGGACTGTTGGTCACCAATGCCCCACGTATATTCCTTGAAGATCTAGAATTTAGAAAGGATTGGGCTTTGATAGCATGGAAGTGTACTAGAGATTGGCTCATCCTGATCATAAAAACAGCGACAAGGTTATCCGAGGCACTCCTAATTCAGATAAAAACGAGTGAGAATAACCTTAAATCAGGGATGAGCATTCTCTCCTTTAAAAAGAAACTAGAGGAGGTTAACAAAAATATGAACGAGCATAAGGAATATCTCACTCAGCGAAAGATTTCTAAATTCCAAAAAGATCTCGATCGGTTCTCCCACGAGAAGATATACCCTTATACCAAATCGGATTATGTAGCGAAAACTAACAACATATCCGACACCTCATCTGGTGGTAACACCAGTTCAGATAATGATAGTTCATCATCAGATAATTTGCGGCAACGTCGTGGACGACGTGGGCAACGCCGGGGAAGGTGGAATCACCCACCTATGTTACCCCCCTGCCCTCCATACCATAATCAACAATGGGGTTGGCCTTCCCAATATGGACTCCCACCTCAATACCAGGCGCCCTTTTTCCAACACCCTGCACAATGGTCTTTTCCTGAGCCACCGCAGCCTTTTTTAGACAGAGGCAACGGGAGGGGAAAAGGAAAAAGGAAAGAGGTACATTGGAGGCCAAGAGAGGACACCCCAGAGAATACTGCACAAAGGGAACCCCTCCCAGGGACAAGCAAAACACTGTAACGAGCCTGACGGATAATCAAACAGATAACATTATCAATCTGAGTAACCGGGTTCTGAGTGAAATTGAAACTAAGGCACTAAACAAGGGCTTAAACTTTGTGCCCACGCCCAAAATTGACTTATTTAAAACCCGAACAGAACTAGCGGGTTTGTTTCGAAAGATACGCTTGAAAACGTTCTTCTTGGAGAAACATTACGAGGCTTCAGACAAAAACACTGGCCTACGCCCAAAGTCCACTTTCTGCCCAACCACGGGACAGATGCCCCCCGAGGTCCTGGCTTTTGAGAAATCAGTATCCCTAAAAGTCAACGCACTTACTGGGACCACCAAAAAAACATACCAGAATATGAGTACGGCCGAGCTTTCAGCTCTGAAAGGCCTGACATCTGACCCCATGATAATCATTAAACCAGCAGACAAAGGGGGAGCAACGGTAATTTCTCCACTTAAAATGTATAGAGATGAGTGCAAACGTCTGTTGGGTAACACCCACCATTATAAACGCTTATCTCGAGACCCCACACCTGATATTCAAGATGAAATTTCCTTTTTCGTGATGAAGGGCATAGAGAACGACTGGATTACTCAACATGAGGCAGACTTCCTGATACAGGCTAACCCTAGGATTCCCTACTTTTATATTCTCCCAAAAATGCATAAAGGGAAAATTCCCCCACCAGGGAGACCTATTGTATCCGGGATCGGATCGGTTCTAGAACCCCTGTCTCAATTTGTGGATTTCTTCCTTCAGCCATTGGTCAGAAGAATTCCTACTTACCTAAAAGACACGACGGATGTGTTAGTCTTATTAGACTCTGTGGCTTTTGACACAACTAGAGAACTGTTGATCACCCTGGATGTAGAATCCCTATACACCAACATTCCCCAGGAGGCCACTCTGCAGGTCATTAGCGACCTTTTGGAAGCCAATAGAGGAGAGTCACGTACACCGCCTGACTTCATACTTGACTTGGCACATTTGGCTCTCACAAGGAACTACTTCAAGTTTGAGGATAACTTTTTCCTGCAAATACAGGGTACATCTATGGGTAGCACTTTCGCACCTAGCCTAGCATGTCTCTATGTTGATCACTTTGAGAGACAGGTAGTCAACCACGATGACAACCCGTTTTCCCAGCAGATTAAACTCTGGAAACGATATATAGATGACATTCTATTGGTCTGGACAGGAACTAGAGATGAGGCGATGAATTTTGTAAATTGGTTAAATACAGCTAACCCTTTCCTGAACTTCACCATGACCATAGGTGACAACCAACTAGCATTTCTTGACCTATCAATCTATGAAAGCAATGGGGCTCTAGCCACAGAGGTCTATTATAAACCCACAGATCGGAATAACCTGCTCCAATTCAAAAGCTTCCACCCAAGGTCCCTGAGGGAGAATCTCCCTGTTGGTCAATTTTTACGTCTACGACGGAATTGTTCCACCCTCACAGACTACCGCAAACACGCTGAGAAATTGGTTAGTAAGCTGCAAACCAAGGATTATCCCACACATCTGGTGAAGAGAGCATACAAAAGAGCGGGGAATAATAATAGGGACCAACTACTACAACCACGCACTAGGACGTCTGACACTGAACAAATTGTGTGTGTGACTACCTTTAACCCACTATCCAATAAGATTCAGAAAATCATCAATGATGAGTGGAAAATCCTTATATCTGGTGGTTTACCTTTTCAGCAGCCACTACATGCGTTTAAAAGAGCCACAAACATACGGGACATGGTTGTCCACACAAGACCCAAAGAAGAAAAAAACAATTCCCTGACGACACTAACCACACTATGGGGCCTCCCACCACCAAGAGGACACTACCCATGTGGCAACTGCAGTGTCTGCTGTTTCACCAAAAAGTCAACCACAATAGACCTAGACCTTAAGACTCCATGGTCTCAAAGATCCCTAACCAACTGTAACAGCAAAAACGTGATATATTTGATTAGATGCCCCTGTAACCTTAAATACGTGGGAATGACATCTAGAAAGGTCGCCACAAGAATCTGTGAACATAGGAGTACGATCCGTTGTAAACGAGAGGCTACTAAATTGACTAACCACTTCCTTCTGGAAAAACATTCGGCAGATGACTTACACTGGACGGTCATTGAGCAACTATCTCCATCGTCCTCCAATATGACACAGAGATTGCTCCAGACCGAACAACGTTGGGTCTGGAGATTACACACGGACACCAATGGTCTTAATGATGAGATCCCTTGGTTCACAGTCAATAAATGATTTCTCTGACTAATTTATGAGTCCTCTCTTCCGTCCGCTTCTGCTCTATCTTTTTCTTCCCCTTTCCCCTTCCCCCCCCCCCCCCGGTTGCATTTCTTCTACAATATCCATGTCTTTCCCTCTTCTTCGTTTCCCCCTAAAAAGAAAATCCTTCATCTCCCGCTCTCTTCTCTTTTTCTCGCCTTTTCATTTTTATTTAGCATTATTATTTTTAATTTTATTTCTTTCCCCTTTTTTCCCCCCCCCCCTTTTGTTTTCCCCCCCCCCCCTTTCTTCTACTGCCCCCCCCCCTGGTTGTCACCCCCTCCCTCCCTCTCTTTTCCTTTTTCTTCCCGTTCTGTCTCTCTTTCCCCCCCCCCCCCGGTTGCATTTCTTCTACAACACCCAACCCCCCCCCGTCCGTTTTGTTCCCCCTTCTCCCTCCTCCCTTTCTTTCGTCCCCCCCTCTTTTTTCCCCCCCCTCTCCTTCCTTTTCTTTATCCTTTCCCTCGTTTTCCTCGTTTTTTCTTTCTTTCTTAGCCCTTTGGGCTACGGGACCGCTGGGAACTACATTTCCCAGCGGCCACTGTAAACGCGAGCCTTCCGCTGGTGGCGCTCGGGCCGGAATCTTCCGGCTCGGGCCCCACCCTTACACTCGCCCGCATTCATGCCGGCGCCCCAGCACTGCTGGGGCGCCCGCGGGTGCGGCAAAGCACATCGCGCCATCAACCTAAAGAGGCCCGCCTTTGCACTCGATCACATTCATGCCGGCGCCCCGGCTTGGCCGGTGCGCCCGCCATTACGGCAATCATATCGAGGCTAGTAACGCAAAGAGGCCCGCGGCGGTGATTAACATTAATTGAACTCCAATTTACGCGCTAACAGGGCGCACCTGGAATTTCTTACAGCCATAAATAGACCGTTCTCCCTCAGCCACTTGTCACAAGCGGTCCAAGGAGAGGACGAAGTAGGCGCACGGCGAGCGTCCCCTTTGATGTAGTGAGTGGCATACCGGATCACAGGCAACACAGATAAGCCCTTATTGCTTTTAATCTTACTTTTTTTGTCTATAGTCACTTCGGTTTCTCTTAACCAGTATTTTTCTACCAGCAATAGTGGGTTCCTAATGGGAACTTGCTTTCCCCCCCCCTATTGCTCCCTCTGTATCTATTCTGCCTACTTCTGTTCCTCTCCTCACTTCGTCTTTATGTTCATCTCTATCCCTTAGTGTGTGACTATAAGGGGACACTCCCCCTCCTGGATACCAGAGGCTAGCTGCCTCTAAGAAAAGGGTAAGAACTATAATTCCCTGCAGTGATAGGACTGTCCACTTGTGTAGATATACCCACTCAGTCACTCCACGCATGTATTTTACCTTTTTTGAACATATGTGTTTCGTGCATGAATGCATCCCCTTGACACGTGTGTAGTTGGTTGGTTTTGCAGTGCTGTGTGCCACCAGAGTGCTAATTAATTGTTTTTCTCCCCATAGGCCGCCTCAAGGTAATTCCTTGGGTAATGTAGATCATTCTTTTTTCATTTTCTCACTCTTTGATTTCCCCATAGAGTATTTTCCTCCAACGTGAGACGTAGGGATCCTATGCCCTGACGAATGCCCCGAGACCTTCATTGGCTCACTTTTGAGGGCAGAAACATGTTGGCTAGTAATTAGTTAGGTGACCCTGTGAGTCCTTGTCCTCACAGAGGTGTCCCAACCCCCCTTTTTAACTACACCAGTCAGACACCACCATTAAATTTGTTGCTCTTCACAGGTGTCTGCTTAGGTGTTTTTAGTTTTTCAGTAGATTAGCTGGATCCCGATCTTTCCAGAAACAAGTTTATTTACGCACTCCCTCCTGTTCCTTTAACAGTGAGGTTGAGTCCGCCCAGGTGGCACTGTCCTACCTGGGTGGGTCTAGGTGGTCAAATGATGAAGCATGACACTATATAGTGTGTGAGACCACCTAGTCCGTAAAAGGAAATTCCCTTTCTTCCCACCCCTCGCTGTTCCACTCGGTAATTTCCAACTGACATTCCACTGACTTTACCCTTCCAAATAGGAATACATACAACCCAGGACTACGCTAATATCCGCGACGTCCGCTTCTAGAGAACCCCGTACTTTCGTGTGTACTTTGAATTATAGGGAGCTAAGTACGGAGTGTTCCTCCATATTTATCCCCCCTCCTCCCTCTTCCTCTCTCCATGTGTAATGATGGGATTCTTAAACGCCAAGTCATGTTTTTTCGATATGTCACTTACCCTACTTAAGGCTCAAAGAATACTGCAAGGCCAGACACTGAAGGACTGCTCGGTGAGTTTCAAGAGACGACTCCTTAAGAGTGCCTCCAGTATAATGGGAATCTCATTCATCATCTCAGGATCTTTTTTGAAAGGGATAGATTGAAAAAGAGACTGGGCTTGACCTCTGTGGAGCTTGGTCCTCATTGCAAGCTGAGCAGAATCCGGGAGCAATATTATTTCCCATTCCCGGCGTAAAATTCATGTGTGTGCCTCAGAATTACATGTTTTTACCAGCTTACACAGTGTCAGATTAATCAGGTGAGATATACAGTGAGCTTTTCCAAACCCAGGTTAATCATCCGGTAATACCAGGTGGGGTAATACCAGCCAGTAACACTGAGCATGCACAAGAATGAGCGAGTTGCCAGAAAATGACATAATTAAACCGGAAACATTTAATTTAGCGTTGAAAGCCCCTCTGCAGGTACATGGGACTGCGATCTAAAAGGATTCCAGACTGATATTAACACTCTTCACTGGTTTCACCCTGATTTGTGGAAGCTTGCCTTACTAACAAAAGAATCACCACTAGCAGCCATCCTGTATGTCACAGTTCAAATCCGTGACAGCTACCTGAACCTCTATAGTTTTTAACCAGTTTTATTAGCATTTCTTATCAACACTTATACTTGTGTCTTATCTACTGCTGCATACATATTCATTATCAATTACCCCACCATGAGTTTGTTCATAATGATACCAGATGTTTCTGGTTCAATCCTTACAAACAGGCACGAACAATAACAAGTAACTTGTCATGTGATGGTATCAACCCTTTTATTATATCGTCAGTATTACAATGCTTCCTTTCCAGCTTAGACACACAATGTTCCCACCGGGAACCAATGTTGACATAAAACCTCACTAGAATCTAGTAGATGAGTTACGAGGGTGACTAGATGTGCAAGTGGAGGATGCTGTCTCTCATGCCTTCACCCAGTACCAGAAATCTTGGTTTGGGGGGAGTGTGATTAGAAAGAGGCGTGGGAGATGACTGGTGGTTGAGGGGTGCGAGAAGAAATGAAGGAGGGTCGTAAGGTGAAGTGGGCCTTAACAGAAGGTGGGGGGAGGAAAGTAATGGTGTGAGGTGTCTCAGCATCACTAAGTCGTATGAGTATGTCTCCACAGCTTGGAGTGGAACACTAATTGCCCACCTCTTTGTAGGTTTGCAAAGCCAATAGCATCACCTCCCAGTCAGCCACTATGGGTTATTTTTGTAGTCCACAAACCTCCCCCTGCCTTAGTGCTGTAATCTGTCCGTCAATACTTAAGTGTTGCCGCACAGCAATGAGCCATTCCCGGTGATACCTGTGCTTTCCAATACATGGCAATGAGTCTGTGTGCTATCAACAATCCCAGATCGATGAAACGGTTTGCAGCTTTATCTGTTTTTGAGCACTTAAACAGTCCCAGCAGGGAGCCTTCCTTCATAGACACCTCTGTGCCATTAGTCATCTCCAGCCCAGTAGACACCCCAGCCCATACTGCTGTTGCTTCCTGACAGACCCAGAACATATGTATTATGTTGGCTCATGGTTGTGGGCACCTAGCACAATTCCAGGATGACCCGAATATGTGAGAAAGAGTAGCAGGAGTGAAATAAGCCCTGTACAATATGTTGTACTGAATGTACTGGAACTTAGCATTCCATGACAGTTTCGTAGGGCAGGTGACGGCTTTCTCCCACTGTTTGCTTGACAGCTCCCGACCTAAGTCTCTCTCCCACTCCCTGGCAGTGGCGGCCGGCAGCTTAGGGAGGGAGGGAGGGAGGCGGGCGACACACACACACACACACACACACACACACACACACACACACACACACACACACACTCACACTCACACTCACACTCACACTCACACTCCCTCACACACACACACACACACACTCACCCTCACACACCCTCACACACCCACACACACACACACACACACACACACACACACACACACACACACACACACACACACACACACACACACCCTCACACCCTCTCGTACCATTCAAACATGCACGCACCCAACATTCATTTTAAAACATCATACACACACACACACACACTTACCTTCGGCCTCCATGTCTCAGGAGGGTTGGGACTGCTGCCTTCCCTCAGCCAATGAGGGAAGGCAGTAGTCCGAGCCTCGTCACAGAGTGGGATGGGGTCAGTGAGACTGCTGACCCCACCCCACCCCACTCTGTGACAAAGTGTCACTGATTGACACTCGCCCTGGGCACTTCAGGGCTTAAACTGAAGCGCCCAGGGAGAGTGTCAATTGGTGACGCTTTCCTCGTCACCCAGGGGAGGGTCTCGAGGCACCTTTGCTGGGCCGAGGAGGTCACGCCCATAGTAGCTGTGATCTCCTCAGCCCAGCAAAGTTCAGCGCAGGCAGCCAGGAATCTGTGCAAATCGCGCATGGCTGCTCCTGGCTGCCTGAGCTGAACATGGAGAGTGTCTGTCAGGCTGACCTTTGTTCAGCCTGACAGTCACTCTTCATGGGGGCCAAAAGGTGGGGGGGCGTGGCTCCTCCGCCCTAAAGGACAGGCCGCCACTGCTCCCTGGGGAATGCAGTTAACAGGTCACGTATTGTATGAGTGAGTGGCCGAACAAACCAAGTCATAAGCCCCCAACCCCCACCCTCATGATGCACAGCATATATATCAGTGGGTGCTGATTCGGGTCAGTGTCTGTGATACGTCAGAGTCTCTCCATTTCCGCCAGTGTCTATAAGCCACAAAATGTCCCACTGGAAACTCACATTCCTCCTGCAGCTGATCATAGGGTAGTAGTACACCCACCCTACCCAACATGGCATTAAATGAGGTTATGGAACTGAGTGGGATTTCAGGAGAATATGTAGGGGTTCGCTTCATGATCTACAGAGTGCAGTTAAAGCTCTCAAATGCAATCTACAACATCCTGTTCGCGCTGGAGTCTACCATGTGGGAGGAAGATCTTTTGGACTCCACACTGTGCTTAGGCCGCCATGGGAAATCCCAGTTCTTCTGTATTTCGCCCTGCCAGCCAGCATGCGGGCCACTGCATCGGTGCCACTAAAGAATCATGTTCAAAGTTTGATGCCCCGGGCATCCCTTATCTACGGGTAACTGCAACTCGCAAAGCACAACTCGCCGGCGCCACGTTCCAAATGAAACTCCCCAATGCTGAATGGAGAGCGTGGAATGTGAATCTGGGGACTCGGACCGGGAGATTATGAAAATAGTAAAGTAATTAACATCTGGGATAAAGACAACCTACCTTGCACCATGAGCAGCAGTGTGCTCCAAAATGTCATTTGGGGGATGCAATGACGCTATAGCTTTTGTAAGATTGCCATCAACTAACCCCTTCACGTTTTGATGTTTATACCGAGATAGCGAAACGTATGAGGTTCCCATCTTAACAGACAAGCATCTACAACAAAATGCCGCTGGGCTCTGTATGGGCACAGCGGAAACAAACATGATTTGGCCCAATTTACCCCAAGGCCAGTAGCAGCCTGGAATTCGTGCCGGACAGCCTGGATGGTCGTTATGCCCTCCCAAATGTCTCGAATATAGATTAGCAGGTCGTCTGCATATAGGGAGACCACGTGTTTCCCTGGACAATGGGATGCCCCTGGTCTGTCTCTGTTGCCGCAACCTCCACGCTAAGTGCTCCATAGCCAGAGTAAATAGCAGTAGGGACAGCGGGCAACCCTGAGGCGTCCCCCTGCTCACCTTGAAAGGTGGAGAAATACACAGTCTGATTTTTACTCGCGCCATGGGTTCAGCATTCAGAAGACATTAACTCCTGCATTCGTCCCACTATGCCAAAAGCAGTCAGGGTCGAGAACAGGTAAATCCTTTCCACAGCATCAAAAGCCTTTTTCAGGTCCAGCACCCAACATGCAACGAATGGCCACTGGACCAAAGAGAGCTCCATTACTCTGTGCAGGCGGTGTATGTTTAGTGTGGTTGATCTCCCAGGTATAAAAAAACATTCTGATCTCAGTGTACTAAGCATGGCATGTGCTCATATGGCTGGCTGCCGGCCAGCCAAAACCTTAATTAGGATCTTATCATTGAACCCCAACATGGACAGTGGGCTATGGGAGGAGATTTCAATAGGATCTTTCCCTGGCTTGGGAAACGATGTAACAGGGGCTCACAGAGAGTTGGCGGGAGTTGACCCTCTGCGTGTGCTTCTTGGTACAGTTCAAGCAATTTTGGTGCTAATAGGTGTTTGTAGGCTTTGTAGAATTTGATAGGGAATCCATCCATGCCCGGCGTCTTATTAGACACTGCACCCCATGTGGCACCCCCAAATCTCTTGCAGCATAAGAGGTGTATTAAACTCCCTATCCAACGTGGTAAGCTCTAGTAGTTCCACAGAGGCTAGAAAGTGGTTTATAACATCCTGTTGGTCCACAGGAGGGTCATATAGGGTACGATAAGGTGCAGTGAATGCTGCATGTATATCTACTTGGTGCATGGTGACAGCTGTTAAGGAGACCCTAATCCTGTTGATCACTGTGGATGGGTTTACACTATGCAAGAGGCAAGCTAATAATAACCCTGATTTATCTCCCTCTGCATGCATTTTAGCTCGATGTGCGCGAAAGTCCAAGCAGCGTAATTGTTCTATCAACTGAACATGCCTACCCAATCACAACTTTCTTTGCCTCCCAGATTATAAACTTAGACATGATTGTACCCCAGTTATCAGATAGGCATTGGGATAGTGTGTCATCAGCCAGAGTGCGGAAGACCTGGTCTTCCAGTATAGCTGTTTGCAACCACCAGGTAGGGACAGGAGGTCTTGGTGCACCCCACAATTGTACCTGCAGAGGACTGTGGTCGGAAAAGGTCTTCCCCAAGTATTCCGCCCCCATCGCCAGCTCTCTGGGGGCTGGTCACGAAGTATCCAATCTAGTCAGACATTCAGATCATGTGGGGGAGAATAATAGGAGAACTCTCTAGTGTCGGGATGTTGCTACCCGCCCCTCTAAGCGATGTTATTGGCAGCATGTGCTCTGAGAGTCTAATGGAAATAAAGTTCAGTGAAAGTGAACTTAAAGTATTTGCCCAAGATGTCATCAAAGAGTAGCTCAGGCCCATTGGCCAACGCATGCAAGAAAAAATGTGCAAAAGTCTGGGGTAACATGTCAAGAAATAATTGAGTAAATGCAGTTTCCTCAATTTCCTACTGTAGAAGACTGTAAAAAGATGCCGTGTAGGGGAATGGATAGTGATGGTGGGAAGACGAGTAGCAGCCTAGGACATGACCCTATGTGTTTAGCGAGCACGCAGTACAAGTGCAACAAGCATAAAATAAATTTGAAGGTAGGGCAGAAGGAGGAGATGTTTAGGAACCATGCGAGTTTTTCAGTAAATCTACCATTTACTTGTTCATTTCTCCACAAGCAACATGCTTCTAGCAGAAGTGCTATGTGTATTGGAAGACACAAGTCTCGTGCCACACTGGTATTACGGGCATGTTGACGTGTGCAAATGATCTTAACCTCAGGTGTCCCCATGTACTAATCATGAAACTAACAAACGTCAATCAGGAAGAGATAGCTTGGGAGGTTTATGTACAATCGTCATTCGAAGCAAGAGGGATGGTACTGTATGTCTCGTAATGCCTGTATTTAAAAAAAAAAAAAAAAATCACCAATTTGACAGAGGACAGCAAGGTTCCTTGGGTATCGGTGTAATACAATATTGGACATTGCCTGGCAAGTTGATAGCAGGAAACATAGTTTGCACAAAGCCTTCTAATTAGTCAACACTATCAAGTTATTATTCAGCTGCACCCCTACTGTACTTGATGGTAACCCTTCACAGGATGACAGTGAGGAGCCCTGAACAAGCCATGCACCTAAATTCCCAAAGATGGAGCAGCAGGGCATCACACTCATACAGCCACTCTTTGGTCACATGTGTCCACACGTAGTGCTGGAAACAACCTAGACTGCGGCTAGCTCTGCTGCAACCACTGCACCACCTGCCATTCAGACGGTAACACCAGCCATCCACCTCCCACCTCTTTCCCAACACACTCATTCCAGCAGGCTCCCCTTATGGGACCTTGGAGTAGGTCTACTCGTTCTGCTCACCTTAGGCAGCCCATACAACAGTAATGTGTACATATGTAAATATTTGGAGCTGGGAAGATGAGTGTGATATTCAGGGGTAGTGGTAGATGGGTTATAGCTGTAGGGTATTGGGGTCATTTGGGGAGCAGGTGTTGGTGTGATGTAGCTGCCAGGGATGAGAAATTGTAAGGGTTCCGATGGGAAGTAACGTAGGGCAGCTGAGGATTAGCTAGAGGTAACAGTTGCAGTTTATTGGGGTTAGCTGGGGAGCGGGTGTTTGGGCCATCATTTTCCTATGGTCCTTTGCAATGTTTTTGTAAACAATGCTGTCCTATGTCTTGACGTCACTGCTGTGGGACCCCCTTCAGTACATGAAACAGTATATTTTACACTTGTGGCAATAGAAAAGCGACACCTTGGCAGGAAAGTTTGAGGACTGGCTCCCTTTTAAGGCTGTGTGCAGCAGATCGGTTGGCTGCTAGCAATCGAGTGGGCACAGGGCCTGGTCTCCATGAAGGCCCTGCTGCCAGCCCTCCAATGTGCATTGCCTTCTTCCTGATGGGTGGTCGCGGGGCCTGGGGCCAACCATCCACTTCTCACGGCTAAAGACTGTGTTCTGTGGAGGGCGTAGTATAGGAACTACGAAACCAACAAGGGAGCTACCCCAGAAACTATGGGCAAAATGAGTATTTGTCTGTCCCCCTAAAATTTTATTTTAAAAAATCATTAGAATAAAAACCTGTAATACTGAGTATGAAGTGACTCTGACAACCCCCTATTGCGCACAGCCAAACACTCTGTTCTGTTTTGTGATTCGTTGCGAGCATAGTGTTAGACATATGATAAACTTAGAATATGATCCAAAAATCATAATAATTCACAGAAAAAAAATCGAAGTGACATTAGTCAGGTGTTGAAATGAAAAAATGGAAACCCACTGAAATTCACAAGTTATAGTTTGGTGCACTAGTTAAAACTTGCACAGTCATCATGTACTGCTTATTAGCTCATATATTGCATCATTCATGACATGTTAAATGGATTTGTTGATAACATTACTGATGACATCATCCACTCAGAGTGTCAGTCTGCTAATTGATTTGTGGGCTGTGAGTAATTCAACAATGTAAAACTGAGACCAATCCTTTAAAAGTAATTAACAGATAATGGACATTACTTTTGCTAATGTGCAGTAGAATGTACACATTTAGTGTATGACACTCACTCTGTTCTTACTTACATTTATTCGCCAGTGAAACAAAAAGCCTCTATAGAATTTTTTGGGCTCGTATGATTTTTAAAGTTTTACCACAATTGAATAAAGTCTTCATCATGTGTTTTACCTTCATTGGAACACCCACCAAAATAAGTCACAAGATTCACAATTTACAATCAAAAGGTTGACATGTATACGTTGTTAAATGGTAACCCAACTTCAGCAAGGTGCAATGGGCAACTCTCTGTTGTTTTGTAAAATACACTACACAACTTGCTGCGATGAGTAGAATGGCGTACAATACAGCCATGCTTAAATCACACTGTGAGTTAAAATGTTTGAATGACCACCCCTACATTGTACATTCTTGAACAATGCAAATATTCAAATGCTCCAGGGAAGTTGTATCTAAGCATGAGCACCTTATAAATCTACACTTAACATACAATTTATATAACAACTTTTTTTACAGGGACTTGTGACCAGATGTGTACTGATGGATAATATTTTGCAAGCACGATAGTTGAATTTTCTCACAGATTTTTGCAAACAAACTTTGCCATTAAGGCAGTACCTATTTTCAAATGTGCCTTTGCAGCCCATACTAGGCATATTTATACTTTACCTTGTTTAAAATGCAGTATTACTAGCTCCCAAAGCTAGTAGGTAAGCCATCCAGCATATAACCTCTGCCATGTGCAGCCACACTTGGCCCCAGCACATACTGTGTGTCTATTACATGTACTGACTCCTATAATCACAGTAGTTTTTACCTGTACATTACTTCTAGAACCTCTACTAACAATTGTCGTTTTTTAAAATGATGTAAGGGTTATGGAGAAATTTGAATAAGAGTATCATGGTTAATGTCATCAGTGAACTCATTTCACAGGCCATACGTGATGTGATACGTCATAAGCAGTGCATAAAGAAGGCACAAGATGTTGTTAGTTCACTAAACTATAACTGGTGAATTTCAGTGTTTTTTTGTTTTTTATTTGTAAGTTTTATCTCATTTCAGCACCTAACTATACCATTGCTTTAACCTTTGTTTTTTCAGTGAATAACAATGTGTATGTGTGTGCAAATATTATTATTATATATATATATATATTATTAGTATATATACACTTAGTTCTATTGGGGTATGTAGTTTGACAGTTTAATTTTTGTGTTTTTCTTCAGTGGTGCTAGTTTTAAGTGTATCAGAAGTGGAATGCATGTGGAAGATTTGCTGCAATAGATTGTGGCTATGGTCTCTCCAGCCAGACCGTGCCATTATACGTGACTGATTGGTATTTCCTTCAGCCTCACAGAGGCACATCAGATTTCGATATTGAGATGCTGCTGTTAAATCATGTACCCACCACCAATGGATAGCAAGTAACTGTGGACCTTGAGGGTACATGGCTTTTACCCTCTAAGCAAACCTGTCGTCTCTGGGGTTCACTGTCAACATGCTGAAGTTATACCTAACTCCTTTTCAATGCGTCCCTTCATTGGAGCCATTCTAACCATGGTTCGGTTTTGTGCCTTTCTCCCTGGGAAACACCAGGACATTCATGCGATGATCCTGATCTTTCAGCCTTGGTCCAGGATTTCAGTGAGGTCTACTCTGAGGCTGCTGGGACTGATGGCTTCCTGCAACCTTCTGGTCGAGCACGCCATTGGATCCAGCATTAAGGGGACAACTCTGACCTCATTCAGATTTTTTAGGAGGCTGCAAGAGATCTACAGTGGTGGCTAGTGAACTATGATTGGGTCAGCGGCAGACCTCTCTCCCTTCTCCATCCAGAGCTGACAGTGGTGACCGATGCATCACTTCTGGGCTAGGGCAGCCAACTGGGAGAGGTGGAAATCAGACACCTCAAGTCTCCAGCTGAGTCCCCACTCTACCTCAACCTTCTGGAGCTGAGGGCCGTCCACTTGGCATTCAAAGCCTTCCTGCCAACCATCAAGAGGAGGCTGGTACAGGTGCTTACAGACAACACCACTGCCATGTGACACTGTAACAAATAGGGTGCGGTGGGGTCACTGACCCTGTGGGAGGAGGTCTTGAACCTCTTGAAATGGCTGGGACCACCAGAGAGTTTTCCTGGTTTTGAACCACCTAGCAAGCACTTTGAACCCAGGGTGGACAAACTCGGTCCTCAATGCCTAGCATATCTTGAATGTTAGCTGCATCCAGAGGTGGTCCAAGGTCTTTCCTATGAATGGGGAGAAACTTGGCTTGATCTGTTCGCCACCACTGAGAATGTGAAATGTCAGCACTTCTGCAAGTTGGAATTTCCAAAGCAGCTCTCACTCGGAGACACGTTCTGCCTTGAGTGAAACTTGGGACTCCTGTATGCCTTTTGCCAATACCACTCCTGCCTGAGTTCTCAAGAAGATAAGCACCGACCTGGCTCAAGTCATCGTATTGGCACTGGATTAGGCCTAGAAGTCCTGACTTTTAGCATTTGTCCTCTGATCAGGCTGTCCCTCTGGTAAGATTTGCTGTTGCAGCAGCAGGGTCAGTTCTGCAGCCAGGCCTTTGCAATCTCCACCTTCCATGTTGGAGATTGAGCAGTGACAGCTGAACACCTTCGACCTTCCTCTGGAGGTGGTTGAAGTAATCTTGACAGCCAGGCATCCCTCACCAAAAACTGTATACGCCTGTCATTAGGGCAAGTTGTAATTTAGTTCAGCAGTCGCCAGATTCATCCTCTCCATGCCAGATTGTCTGACAGTCTGTTATATGTTCTATCTCTTGCCTGGCAAGGTCTTGTTTAGAGCATAGTGTAAGGTAATCTTTCAGCCTTCTTACAGTTGCCTGGTCAGCCCTCATTATTTAGGTCACTGTAGCATTGGGCCAGTCTAAATAATGATGCCGAGAGACCGCAACTAGGAAAATAACTGAACTTTATTTCCAAGTCCAAATAACGAGACCCACGACCAACTCTTGGCTGCTCAAGTGAAGAGCCAGTGAAGACTGACACTCATTAGGCAACCAGAGATGGAGATTCCATAAAGGAATACAGAATCTCCATTTACATAATTTTCCAACAAGTAACAACACACTAAAGATACTAACCAAGTACATTACAGTCACCCATTGTGATGCAATTGCTGAAAAGGCTACAGCATATGTCCCCTCCCTGTTTTCCTTTTGAGATTTCCTAGTGGGACCTCAAGCTCATACTTACTCATCTGATGTGCGCTCCATTCAAAGCGTTACACAACTGTTCCTTACGACTCCATACCATCAAGACTGTTCCTCGTCGCCATTACCTTGGTGCAGCATTTGAGTAAGCTTCAGGCTCTGTGTGTTAATTCTCCATACACTACCTTCTTCCCCGATAAGCTGGTGCTGGGAACTACAGCATCATTTCTATCAAACATTGTGACTCCATTTCATGTTGTTGAAACCATCACTCTACTGGCATTCTATGTTCCACCTCACCCCTCTAAGGAGGCGGAGAGACTCCATTGCATGGACCCCAAGAGAATGCTGAGCAGCTACATTGATTGTACCAGAGACCACCAGGTGGGCGGTCAGCACTGTGTGGGGTTTGCTGGAGTGAAAAATCGCTTGGCTGTGCAGAACCATACAATCTGGCACTGGATTGTGCTCTGCAGTAAGATCTGTCATTCATTGGCCAAAAAGGAGCCTGCAGAAGGAATGTGTGCTCGTTCTACCACAACCAATACTGCCACCACTGCGTTAGCATGTAGAGTTCCTGTCCAAGACATCTGTCAGGCGCTATGTGGACGCCCCGCCACACAGTCATGAAGCACTAATGGCTGGACAGCCGGGTCCACCGAGAAGTGCACTTTGCCTACTCAGTCATGCAGGACTTTCTGGTGGGAGTCCATCCACATCCCAGCTCCCTTGGGTACTGCTTTGGTGTCTTTTCGAAAGGTGAGGAATCTGCAGGTATAAATCTCTTATGAGAAGAACAAGTTGTTTTTTTTCTGTAAGCTCTTTCTGGTAGAGACTCTATCTAGTCGCAGATGCCTTTTGACCCTCCATCCCTCCCTATTTTTGTTTGGCCTCTATCCATTAATAAGATCCCAAGTCTAGGAATCTGACACTGGTCTCTCAGTTTGCTTTTGGGGCTCTACATCTGGGAGTGTAGACGTTCTCGAACACAACTAACCTCCACACAGGAGTGTCGCCAATATAGGCCCTGCATATCTTTTCCAGAGAAGAATGGCATCAATGTGGAGCTGCATGATGCTACCTTCCTGCACGCAGAAATACTATGGAAAAGTTTCTGCATACAGTCTTAATGCTTGTGGAATATTCAAAATGTGAGGAATCTGCGGTTAGACGTAATCTCTACAAGAAAGAGGATTACCAAAGGTAAGTAACTTGTTCACTTGTTTCATGATTACATTTCCACACTTGTTTTCCCATTAGGTTTGGATGGTGGGTAGTAGTTGTTTTTGTTAGACTGCAGATGCCTCTGATGTGTAGTTGCAAGCCACTGTGTGTTCTTTGCAGTATTTACTTTGCGGAGATTGACATTCTAATTGCTGAAGCATGACATTTTGTTTATGATTTGTGTGCTGTGTGGCTGTCTTGTCTTGCAGTAAAGGGGCTGCGCCATTCACTAGTTTCCCCTTGCCCATTCAGCTGTCTTACTTTGCTGCCATTATAACATTTGTAGGATTTACTGTTTTTGTTTACTAAAAAAAAGATGAGCATGCATACACGCTTTGTGAAATATGCAACTAAAAGACTGTCTTTTGTCAAAAGCATTTACTGAGTACATTTTGGTTGTCTATGTCTTTTATGTTTTCCACCTACAAGGTGAACTTCATCTTCTCACTACTTTCTGTGATGCTGATAACAAAGGAACTCTCCTTACAGCTTCATTTTGTTGTAAACCTGGTGGGCTGTCTAACTATTACCACAAATGCCACCTAACAAAATATAGCCCTCTTGGCAGTATCAGTGCTTCTTGGTTTGGGCTCTTTGTTGTCAATGTGCCTAATGTAGTCAAGAGCTTGTAAAGCCTAGATCGCGTGGCCTCAGATTCAGGGGGCGCCCAGTGGTCAAATGATGCCCTGGCTAGGCAGAGATGGAATGAAGAGCTGTGTAAGCCAATCATGCGGTGGCCTATAAAGCGGGAGACCAATCAGTAAATTGAGTACCAGTGAGTTGGGCAATAGTAACACATTACTTCATCGCCAAGTCTGTGATACGCACTTATACATAGTCATTGACGATAATGTTCTTTCACAGCACTCTAACCGAAACCGAAAATGGCCCCGAATATAGTCTCTCACAACTCCAAAAGAAGGACGAGGGTGTGACGAGTTTACTGTTTCATGTTTCCGTGCGCTGGGTGGGAAGGGCGGAGCAGTAAACACCACCTCAATGAAATGATTCCTGGAAATGTTGCAGATGCTCGCCTGATAAACAGCAGCCCTTTCTGGTCGCAGCCCTAACTGAAAGTGGATGAAAGGGGCTCAGCGCGCCGCCTCAGATCCCCAGGCGGATAGGGGTCAGGTAATAACGACGAGGCCTTATCGCCGAGACCTCCCGTTTCACCGTTGGTGGATATCACATTCTGTCAAAACAATAAAAAAATGGTATAAAAGGAAGGCACGAAAGAAATGTAATTTCCCGATGTTTTTATTAAAACCCTGCTTTTCCCCAGCAGATGTATTATTATTATTATTACAAAGATGTAAATCTCGTAGCTGTGGATGAAAGTCGTCCGCAGACATCGCCTTTCGTTCGGCGGGACGGGACGCCCAGTCACGTGACCCTAGGCGGGACCCTCGTCTGCTCGAAGAACGAAGTGGCCCTACGCTTTAAAACAAGACACTCTTTTTGGCATCACACGAGTATGCTTGAAGGGGTGTAACATTTTATTGTATGCGTGGTAGGTTTATGAAAACAGATTTCCATTCCACAGAGATTTCATCTGTAACCTTGAAATGCCATTGCCCACTACCCAGAACCAATGCATTCAAATATAACATAGTCCGCACAGCTGTCAAACTATTAATGTTGAAAGGAGTACCCCACTCCCACCCCAATGGCCTCAGAGGCGCTGGGACTCATGTTTTCACTGAACGGCTGAAGGCTGGGATCCTGCAGATACTGCGGAGTCCACCTCCCTCCAACAGGAAGTGGAAATTTACCTCAGATATGTTTTATTGGGGTTCGAAGCCCATGTTTGCCATGGGCGTTTTGGCGATGCAAAGTAACCAGGAAGCCATATGCAAAGGTAGGACTACAAAGATATAGCCAAGATGTTAACTCTTCCCAAATGTGAAGTTTGGAGGTCTAGAAACGGCTTTTGAACCTACCACCTAGGCAAACTGTTTTATCTTTGGAACAACGAAGACGTGACAGTAGAACAGTCTCTGTTGTGGAACGTATGTGATTTGTCTGGTGCTATTTTGCCAGGTTTGCTCTATATAAGCAGGGGCAGCTCCTCTACAATGGGTTTTGGTCCCCCCTGCCATGCGCCCCCCTTTCCCCTGCTGTGAGCCACTCCTGTATATAAGCACCACATACATACATACATACATACATACATACATACATACATACATACATACAAAAGTATGTATGTCAGTAAAGTGCCTTTTAAACAATGCTTAATAATGTAAACTTAATCCAGGCAGAAATGTGGACGTACATGGTGTGGGTATCCCAGCTTCAACATAAAACATCTACACCCATTTTGGGAAGGATGTAGTATTTTTATAACATAGATGATAAGGCCCAGATAACTCCTATTACATCAGTCAAGATGTAATGACACACAAGTGTTGACCAGTCTCACTTCGTGTGGAAAAAGAATGCATTTATCCAATTATTGCTTTACAGGTCATAGTTAAATAGGATATCACGGGTTATTTCTTTGACCCGAGGAGGAGTGTTTAGGGAAAGTTTTCACCTTCCTATCCGCAGGCAACAAATTATTTGCAGGGCTTAAAAATGTTTGGTGAAATGGCAGGATAATTTCCGTCTCGCTGCACTTGTCTTTTAGATGATTGGCATGCATCCACCTATCCATGGCTACTAGATATGACTTGAAATTGACCAAGCTATATCACAGATTTCCACACACTTGTGCATGGTTTATAATGATGAAGTAGAAGCCCCTGGGAATGTACAGATTATACTTCACCTGGAGGATTTAAGGGGTAGGGGCACACTCACACTAGCACTATTAAACAGGAAAGAAGTAACCTAGGCCAAATATTCAATAGAAATCCATCAGAGAAAGAAGTAACTGATGGTAAAAGTTGCCAGGTGCTACAGATCAGTCTAGCACCATTGTCAAAAGCAAGTGATCTTAAACAATTTATTGCTGCCTTTCCATGCACTTTATCACTACCATCTCCACGATGACATCTATGTGCCTCTCCCAATCAATTTTAGGTCTGGCTTCAAAGTACAGCTGCCTGCAAAATATATTGCTACTAATTCTTTAAAACAGACTGGTTTGGCTCCACCCAGAGGAGCATAACTCAAGCTAGTTGCTATGTGGTGTATCATTCCACCTTCCAGAACGGGCTTCTATAGGAAAGAATGAGGGACTATTTTACATCTAAAAGGTATAGCCAATCATTATGCTGTTTGTCACATTTAATTCCTTGTCTCCTATATATATTTGCTACAAAAATGAATCCTTGCTGCTACTTTTTCCCCAGCATCGGCAAAGCACATAAGGCAGGCTTTATTGTGATAAACAGCTCTTGTGTGTTCTCCGCTTGTAAAAAGCATGTGTAAACATCTGTCTACATGTGCTGGCAGTGCTTGCTAAATTTTGTTACTGATGGTTACTCCTTTGTAGCTTGGGTGTAGTTCTATAGACTTACCACCCACGTGTGATTTTATTCCGATCCACTTACCTTGGAACCTCTTGATTCTTGTGCTGCGCTGTAACCGTGCTGAAACATTATAGAAACAAACTGTATATGTTTTCATTGAAAGGATCTTGTTCAGTGGGCTAACCTATCCTGCTAAATCTAAGGATTGTTTGTTAATTAGTGATGTGGTTTACTTGCTTTTAAGTTTTCATAGGAGGAAGCTGCGGGGACGAACTCAGCCTCACTGGGCGCCATACTGTGGAGATGCTTGGGTTCTCTGTGCGTCTATGTGATGTTTGCTCTGTGATCTGCAGGGATTCTGTACCTATCAAGAACTGGTCGATTTTCTCTCTCCACGGCCGCTGTGACGATTACCTTCCTGCATTATCCCTGAAAAGGCAGATTTTGTGTTTGGCGGACCTGCGGAGATCTTAGACTCCGAGAACCAGTGATGTGGGGTTTGAATGTTCTCAAACAAAAAGCAGTGACAATAGAACTGAAAAATGCCTGATAAATAGACATGAAATCCTTTCAAATAATCGAGGCAGGCCCCCAGACTCGCAGTATGACTTCATTCCTAAGTGAAGGGGGGCTCTCGACGAGAGGTGCTTAGAAATGACATTGTCACAAGTGTGCTGCTATAAACGGGTCTGCGCCGCACTGTTATTACTTGGATTGACTCATTTCAGAATATATCGCTGTCAAATAAATCTCAATAAAATAAGAAAGCGAAAACGATCTCTTTACGTGAATTTATGGCGAATTTCATAACTCCGCCTACAGAGTGCCACTGTATCAGTGAGCAGGCTAGTGTGTGGTGTGCCTTATGGGACAGTGCGTGACCTGATGGCCTCCGACAGCGTGACCTCCGCGCGCAGCTGGACTCCGGGATGGCACTTATTCCTCTGTGACTGCTGTGGTGCTGTGCCTGAGAGGCTGCGCGGAGGGCTCTTGGGCGAGAGCTGCAGCCGACGACTCCTGGACGAGAGAGGCCGAGGACGGCTCCTGGGCCTCCGGCAGGCTCGGGTTCAGCTCCAGCAGCGACAGACAGGTGAAGGCCCAGTTGTAGAGGTATTCTGCAGGAATTGAGCCGTGCCGCCAGACCGCTCCCCGGGGGATCCCTAACAGAAAGCAGGAAAACAAACTTTTAATAATGTATTTGTATTTCTTTTTGGCATTTCCAGGTAAAGGGCTACACATAAGTTGACATGGTGCAACTACAGATAGGAATTCGCAGTGTAGCATGTTTCAACCATAGTTGTGAAGTAACTTTCATTATGAAAGGAGTCATAACTCGTACAGAGTATCACAATAACCTAATCACAGTGGGGGAAAGATGAATGCTGTACAGAGCCAGCTTTCGGTGCGACAATCTTTTCTGGCACCCTCCCCGCCCGTGACCTCATTCTCCACGGATTCCCTCACTACTGCCCTCCAACAGTGGCCGCTTCTCTGTAGAGCCTCTCTCTGATTCATTTAATTTGTGTTATATCACTACTCATACACGTGTAGAGGGACAGAGCACTTTACATCACACTCACATTATACAGAGACGATCATACTTGTGTAAATCAATCTATATGTAATGTTACTTATGACAAGGTGTAGGAATCGCGTTATCCCTACTAATAAGCAGTATATTTTAAGAGTTTATGATCTGGGGCAGCACAGACTCAGGACTCAAAAGGTACCACAGTGGTTGGTGTTGGCTTTACTAATAAGGACGTATTTCTACTCAAACAAACCATTTTTTGCAACATTAGGATAAAGAAACACGGGGGGAGGACAGTGTTCTAACTTATACCATTCAGTTTGCATGAAGTGCTTTTTATAGGTCTCTGTGCTGTGTCTGGATTGTAACTCATGAACTGCAAGTAACAAAAGCATCTTTGTGACAAATGCAGTAACCTACTGAACTATGTACATAAAACCCAGTTCTGTGATCTGCATGGTGCATATTCTTTGCAGCAGGCGTATTAACCCTCTGCACTACTTTATGATGAGTCAAAACTGCCTCCAGACAAAGCTCTGATCCTTCGCCAGCAGGTACGTTAACTAGCAGTTATGCTGACAATTTTATTGTTGCCTAAAAACCGCTGGACACACAAGGAACGCTGCAGGGCGGGCTTAAAAACCCATAAGTTATTTCTAAAACAGTAGTTTGCCGAGGTCAGTGCCAGGTGCGGCTGCACCGGTTGCACCACCCTAGAGCCAGCCCAAGGTGTGCTTCCATCACATCATGTCAGGTGTTGCTGCTAGTAGCTACGTGAATGTTTTTTTTTTTCTCATGCCCACTCTCCATTTTCTAACCTCATACTTGGCTGGTAGGGGAGATGTGTGGTTTGGGTGCATAAGACAAAGTCCAGCCATAAATGGCAGAAAATAAAAAACCTTGCTGGACCGCTTAAACATTTTATCTCTCTCTAGGGTTAATGAAATTAGTACCATTTAAATGGGTAATAATATATAAACACTAATAAATACAGTAGTATGTGGCATGTGATGCTTTAAACTGAATTAGGTGATTAATCCACCAGCCACCCAAATAGAGCATTGCAGAGGCCACCTGCTTTTTAGCCCTCGCCTCTATGTTCTTAATGGGTGCCATCCACATTCTTTTGCCATTCACATGATATTCTGCCCACAGGGGGCGGTGTGCTTGGGTCTCGCGCCCTCTTGAGAACCTGATAAGTGGCACATGGAATCGATTTAATGGATTCCTCATTGATGTTAGTCTTGTGATGCTCTCTGGCCAATGGAAATGGTTCTAGCTAACCACCACCAATGGAGCAGCTTTTTTGCCTCTTAATTTCTTGAGGTTGGGATGGACTGTGCCCCATGACAGCTGCAGCCGGTTGTTGTGTGTCCTGATCTCTCAAAGTTGTCCAGTGGCCTTGTAGGCTGTACTGCGACTTTGACTTCTTGAGGTTGGCCCTGTTCCCTCTGGCTGTAGATCTTGTGCCGCCAACTGCTAATGATTTTTTGTGCTTCTGGAGCACTGGGATTCCACTGGCTCCTGGATGTGTTCTCTGTGCACCAGCCCCGTAGCGGAGTCTCCTGTGCCCCACTGAACTTGGATTTGGTGTACATGTAGTTTTGGTACCTATCCTGCACTTGAGTAGTTCATTGTCTACTTGTGTCCTACTATAACCTTGAAGCAGCTCCTCAGTCCCCAGTCTGTAAGTTAGACTCGGTACCTTAAACATTACTCCCTAGCTCCTGCTTACCTTTGATGTACTTGGCGACAAGCTCTGGCTTAACGTGCACGGTACTCGCTGTTGGGTCGAAGCTTGTGATCCTACGTACGAGGTTGGTGTTCACCTTCTGCAAAGAGAACACAAAAAAGGAAATATTTAAGCACATCCCTCGAAAAGAAGGAAGCTGCCCAGGGATAACTGGGCAACTAAACAGAGCATCATGGGATAAATTGCAGCTGTCTCAGGACAAGTTGATTAATAGTACTGTCTAGTGCAAAACTCCTTTACTGCTCCCCATTAATTGTCCTAGGTTCTGTGTACAACCATATTGTAGTATTCTTAGTCCTTCAGTAATAGAAGTGGACCTAGCAACAGATAATACCACCGAGCAGGTCCCCTGGTTCTTTCAAGAGCGTAGAAAGTTAAGCTACAGAAAACTCAGCAATGGATGTCTTTTTCCACTCCCCGGCTCCGAGTTATGGTAACTCAGCCGGATCCTGAAGCCTCTATTCTTTTCCATGCTATGCTGAGCACTCTGTCAGATACTTTACTGAAAGTGTTATTTGCATCTATTTCGCCCAGGACTAAAAGATTCAGAAGAAAGTATCCCCTTGTTTGTTGATGTAAAACATTGCAGCCGTGCTTTCTGCGTAAATCAGTACTCTGAGATTCACCTACAGTTTCTGTGCATTTTTAAATGATGAGCGGGCATTGCTTAACCTAGAAATTTCCTTTATGTCTTCCCATAGTACTGTGGGCCAACCATTCAATCCACTCTCAGGGGAATCTTGATGCACATTGCAAGCACCCTATTCCTCATTTTTAGGGACTCCGAAAAAAAACACCAGGTCAGTGAATGAGAATTAGTATGCACATCGCCTACCCTGCATTGGGCAATAGCAGCCTTTACTGGTCATTTGCCAGTCAAGCTCCCAGAGCATTCCCTCAAATTCAAAAAGAGGACATTTGAGCAGAATTTGATATTCACATTACTTTTACTACCGCCGGAGTAAATCAAGCTCTCAAGCACCCCATACGTAATCCCAGTAACAAATTGAGCATGGGAGCAGTTCAGTCCTGAATATGCCTCTGAGGCAAATGTTGTCAGTACTGACAGCAGCGGGGGCTATGTGTCGCTATGTGGAACTACCTGGGAAGAGGCCAGACTGCATGAGTTCATAGCTGGTGTACCAAGAGCGTCTCGTGTGTTATTGCAGGCTGTAGGGACAACATTTCTTGATTTCAGAAAGCTTCACATACTCCACATCAACAACCATCGGTCCATAACACTAGCTGCCCTCCAAGACGTCGTCCTAGTGTTCAGATTCACCCTCTGCAATGATTCCCCTGGCAGCATTGTTGTCCTTTCCTGCCAATTCTTTGACAGTAAAGCACAGATCTTCTCCTTCTCATCTTTCACCTGACATTTGGACTCATTGAGGACTGAAACCATCTAGTCCCAGTTCTTCTCACCTATTTCTTTTGCCCTAACCCCACTCTCCTTTCCTCTGGCATAGGTTTTCACACTCCATCTGTTAGGAATCTCATTGTGAAGTCTGACTTCAGTAAGAAGCTGACATCCTTCAGCACTTTCATAGTCACCGGTGCAACGTTCCAACTACTTGATTTTTGGAAGATCCACTCAAATTTCCAGTCTAGTTGGACAAATCCTTAATGAACTCTAGTCATGAACAGGACTGAATACTACTAAAGCCCAGATTTTATATTCCCTCTTGTCTTCTACAAAGTTTTACATTTTGCCACCCATAATTTCCTTAGAGAGACAAACACTTTCTCTTACCACCTCAGGTTGGCTGGCTGTATGCTAGACTAGGCCACTATACAAACTGCTAATCCTCGACTTCAAACTAGTACATGACACCACAGCCCCTATATTTATTGAAACCAATAAAATGTTCTGCCCTCATTAATAATACACTCTGCTAATGCTCAGCTTTTTTTTCTGTCACTAGGTCTGTTGGTAGGACATTTGCTAGCTCCTCATCACCCTATTAAAATTAAGATCCTCCCGGCTGCAGCAAAATCCTCCCGACTGAGCTACGATCTTATTTCTTCCCTCCTCATTTTCAAATCTGTCTGTGAGGCCCAGCTCTGCCAATTCAAGACCGCACAAAGGCAACCCGCTAATTCTTAAACCTTTACTCCCATGCCCTTCCAGCCAGTGTTTGACCATGACCACATTCAATTGTACAGGACTGTGTATATGTGTATCTATAGATAATTATATGTAACTTATTGTTGTATTGTCCCACAAATCAACATTCAGTCTAATAACCATTACGTGTAATCACTCCATGGATTTCTTATCGAAACACCACCTTCACTAACCATATACGTAGAAATTAAAGTACAGAAATCTATATGTGAGATGAGGCCCAGGCATGGCAAAAGGAAGATATGATAATATTTAAAAATATGATCCAGATACCCCAACAACACAACAGGTGTCACTATGGAGGCATGAGCGGTGCCCCTTCAAAATCTTCAGATTCTTTTTAAGTATATTTTAAAACTTTTTTAAAGCTCTTTGTTGATCCTTGTGACTTTGTGGGAACCTAGCTTCATTTTGACAACATAATCTGTGAAAAGTAAAGAAGTAGCCCAGGGAAGTCTCTAAAATGAAAACATTTCTCATTTTCTTCAGTACTTAGAAAACTTTTAGTGGTTTTTGTTTAAAATACCCTTTCAGGAAAAGGAACTATACCTGGAAGTTGTCTAAAGGGATACAGAAGTGGACATATTTGTCTGCTTTGTAAGAAACCCTTAGGTGTTTTAGGCAGGGTAAGGGATGTGAAACACCGAGAAGGCACACAAACAGACTTTACCAGTGTTGAGGATAGATATAAGAGGCGTAAGACTGCTAAAGTCAGAGAGACTGATAAAAAAGAGAGAGGAAGCGACAATTTGTGTAAAAATAAACTTTAAACAAAACGCTAAAAAATAATAAAAAAAATTGAGTGCAGATTGGTCCAGAGCCCTGGCTTCTCTACAAGGCAGTGAGATGAGAACTGAGATGACGGAAGCTAAATTGGTAACAATGGACAGACCTTGGTAGGAGTTGAAAACAGTGGTGCTGTTCCACAGCCTCACCATACCTGAGGGTTGATATTGGGGGTTTATATTTAGCTGTTTATGAACATGAATCCTGCATCCCACTTCTGAAAGCTATCTCATTGCCAATATGGTAAATGGGATAGCACATTTACCTTCAAAGTTTGTGATATGTAATAAGGGAAGAAAGAGTGGCAAAATTAAAGGATCACGAGGTGTGCAACTGGGACGAGTAAAGATATGGTATGTTTTGTTATATTATTTGTATAGCGCACTGTCATCTGCAAGGGTTTCCTGGTGTTGAGCAGGTGTATGTGCCTAGTCGTGCCTGTGGTAGATTGGCTAATTGAAAGCCAGGTCTTCAGTTTCTTGAAGAATTCAAGAAGGGAGGAGGAGGCTCTGATGTGGAGTGGGAGGCTGTTCCATAATTTAGGAGTGATGTAAGGGAATGCCTATTTCCTGACCTGGCTCTGTTTATGAGTGGGATGTGTGCGCGCAGGTCGGTGGAGCGGAGGTGCCTGGGTGGTTGTTGGAAGGAGATATGACTGTTGAGGTTGGTGGAGCCTTTTATGCAGTGCTTCACATGCATGTGTGAGGATCTTGAATTGAGCGTGTTTGTGTATTGGGAGTCCGTGGAGTTTTCTGAGATGTGGTATGATGTGAGTTCTGTGTGGGAGGTTGAGAAAGAGTCTGGCTGTTGAGTTCTAAATGCTTTCTAGTCTTCTAATAAGTTGCATTGTGATTCTGGCCTAGAGGGTGATCCTGTAGTCCAACTTGCTGGTGACTAGGGTGTGAGTGACAGGTTTTCTAATGTTGCTTGGGAGCCAGTCGAAGATCTTACTCAGCATCTTCAGGGTGTTTAAGCAGGATGTTGTGACAGTGTTGACTTGTGCGTCACGTCTAGTTTACGTCAATGATTATTCCAAGGTACCTGCCAGTGGTTCTGGGTGTGGGTCAGAGTTTGGCTAGACACCAGTTGGAAGTCGATGGTGAGGTGTTTTTACATGAAGAACTCTACTTCTGTCTTGTCTGTATTGAGCTTGTGACAGTTTGCTTTCATCCAGTTATCGAGTTTGGTCATACAGACAGTGAACTTATTTTTTGTGTTGGGGGTTTTGTCCAAGGGGGAGAGTGTGATTTGGGTGTTGTTGGCATAGAAGAGGATATTGAAGTATTGTGTGTGGATGACGTTGGCCAGAGGGATCATGTATGTGTTGAAGAGGGGGGGCTGAGCAATGAACAATAAGGCATCCTATAGATGAGTTTGCAGGCTTCTGAGGATTAAGGTGCCAGGCTGACAGCTTGTGTTCTATCAATTAATAAGGAGCAGATCCAACAGAGGGCAGACCCTTGGATGTCAATCTCATGCACGCACCTGATAAGGATGGGGTGCAAAACAGTGTCAAATGCTGCAGGGACATCCAGGAGAATGAGGGCTGCTATGTCTCTTCTCTCAAGGATCATGTGAATGTCATCTGTTGCAGCAATGAGAGTACTGTGGTTGGGCCTGAATCAGCCTGGGTGGCATTGAGGAGCTGGTGGTTGCTGAGGTGGGAGGAGGATGGGGCGGTAGTTGTAAAGATTGTCTGGGTCAGCGGGTGGTTTCTTGAGCAGGGGTATCGTGGTGCTGGTAGTGGCATGTTTCAAGGTGTCTGGGAATGTGGATGAGTTGATGAAGGCACTAATGGTTGGTAAGTGTCTTTTGGTGAAGGGGCAAGGGTCAGATGGAGCCCCCAAATGGATGGTATTCATGGTAGCAGCGATTTTGATGGTGGCGACGGCGGGCCATGAGTTCAGGGTTTATTAATGGGTCATGAAGGAAGTTGAGTTGCGATGGTGACAAGGTCCGGTTGAGAGTCGAAGTTGCTGTATATATAGATAATTTTGTTACCAAAGAATTCTGCAAAGGTCTAACGAGAACACGCAGTGAAATCTTTAATGATGACAAAGATTTTCTTGCTGCTGTTAGAGCTGGTATTGATATGATCTGCAAAAGACAGGTGCGTAGTGTTCCTTAGCTGGTGGTGGTAGTGTCTTAGGTTGATTTGAAGATATGTTTAGCTGCAGTGTCTTGACTTGTTCTTTATTTGCACTCCAGTTCCTAGCAGTGGTGTTTCGTGAGCCTGAGTTCCCCTATGTACCATGTGGCCTGTGGTTGGGCTCTTGCTAATGGATTGCGTTTAAAGGGTTCAGGGTGTTGGCGCATGTGGTGATTCAGCTGTTGAGGTTCTTGATGGATTACAGCAAGCTGGTTGTGTTTTTGGAGAGGGTGGAAGTTCACTCCTCTTCTGAGATGCTTTTCCGGCTGCACAGGGATGTTCCGGTGCCTGTAGATCTATGATAGTGCGGGGTGGGTATGCTGAAACTACCAAGGGCATGCTATGTTGTTGTTATAGTTGCTGGCTTGACAACCGTGATGTTGCTGATGGAGGAGAAAATCAGGCCCAGTAGGTTTCTGAGGTTTTCCTAGAAGGGCTGTACAGTTTAGGTCTGTGCAATCTTCTAGGCGAAAGTTAAGGTCTCCAAGGAGGATGAAGGCGTTTGCGTGAGGAGTGAAACACAGTCTGTCATTCATGCTAACTAAATTGGTATGGGTCCTGGTGGTTTATATATGAGGTTTCTGCCCAGGGAGAAGTTGTGTGTGGTGTGTAGCTTGAATGTGTCCGCATAGGTGGTGCAGATGATGGTATCTTTAAATATGATGGTGACTCCACCTCCAGGCTTGTGCTGATGGTCTTGACTGTCAATCCAGTGGGGATGGCTGTAGCGATGTTTGGTGCCAAGGATCGGTTTAGCCATGTTTCCGTGAGAAAGAGCAGATATGGAGTGTGGTCATGAAGTATCTCTGTGGCATGTTTGGTGAGTGAGTGGGTGTTGAGAAGCATGCATGCGAGTGCGGCATGTTGCTGAGTGGTGTTTGGTCTGTGTGAGCGTGAGTGGGTTCCTGGTTTGTGATTGTAATCTACGAGGGATGCTGTTGATGGGGGTGTTGTTGCTGTAGCGTGTGGGTGAGTACATGAGAACTTGCAGGAGGCGCATGTGAATGCTCTTTTTGAGTTGTGTGGTACAGTGTGGCAGCAGTGCGGCAAGTGGCAGCTGGGGTTAAGAGCACAGAGGAGCACAGCAGGCTAGTTCTGGGTAGGAAGGGAACCAAGATGCCGGCAGGCTTGACTTTTGTGCGTCAGTGGTGCACCCACTGGTGAGACTCGGCTGTGGCAGCCATTAATTAGGTCCTGGGAGGGGAGAAGGGTAATGTCACTTCCTGTGTTGATGGATGATGGGAAAATCCATCAATATCATGTCCTGTGCACAAGCCTTCTCCTTGGCCTGCACATATGTCTTCTGTGCCCTCAAGAAAACTCTAAACTTTATCACCTGAACTTTCTTTAAACTCTTCAACCATTAATTAATTTCCTCTGTGGCAACCACACCATCTGGCTAACTGCAAAACATCGGGCTATCTACAGACTCTTCAACCTAATCTTCAAAGCTGTTCATTGAACCTCATTTCACTACTTCTCTCAGAAACTCTCCCACATGTCCTATTGCAGAGTACATCAAATGCTGCACTCAGCTAACCTACAGTCACATCCTGTCTTGCTGGTTCGCATTGGCTGCAGTTCCTCTCTCACTTCACACCCACACCCCATCTCACTAGCTTGCACTGGCTTTATTTCTCCACCCTCAGTCACACTCCACTCAGCCACCTTCACCCACATTCCGCTTCACCATTGTGTACCTGCCCCAGTTCCCCCATCCAGCCACAGCTCATCCCAGTGTCTTATACTGGCTCCAGCTGCACACTTTATTCACATCCCAGCTCTTCAGCTTGCACTGGCTGTAGTTCTACACCTCCACCCTCCTCACCAGCATGCATTTGCCCCAGTCTCCCCTGACACCCACACCCCATCTCACCAGCTTGCACTGGTTCCAGCTCTCCACTTCCTCTGAGGCAGCTAGCTCAGGGTGGAAAAGGAGAAGCACAGCCCGTAGGATGTTATGGATCAAGGTGGGTGGCTCCTTGTAGCTCTTGAGTTCAGCAAAAGACTGGTGGTCGAGCTTCTGCACACACTCCCGCAGGTCCTGCAGCATGAACCGGTGGAAGAGGACCCCCATGCGGCTCTCCTCTCCAGTGCGCTCAGCCTCTGTGGGGATAAATGCACACGTTAGGGAACCCATGCACCTCCACTGTGCACTGTACTTTAAAAAACACTGAAATGTTTATTTTTTATTACCATGCCCTGTACTCTCAATGTTCAGTACACTCTATGTTGAGTATGCTCTGTCTTAGGGAGCACCTGCAGGCACCCTTGCTATGCTCTTTACCCTGCTTCCTGCGGCCTCTTTCTCATTTCGAGACGTGCTCTACTGCCTGTTGCCTTGTACTCATTATGAGCTGCGCTCCCTGTGCCAGGTCAGTGTGCTCTGTACTTCACTTATCCATGAGTCTAACTCTTATTTTATTGAATGCTTATTTTGCTTCACACACCCGTTGCTCACTCTTTTCTGTAATTGATCCTCATCATGTTTGCCCTTTGCAAAAAGAATAAGTTGAAGTTGTGCACCTGTGCATAGCTCTGTTATTACTACATGTTGATACTGGTTCACACTGAATATGTGTCTGTGTTACCAGTGGCGGTTTCCTATCGAGGGTGAGGGAGCGTTGCAACCCACCCGCTGCGAGCTGTGCAGGAAAAAAATAGAATGGCATTGAAAAGATTTCATTGCCATTTTATTTTTTTCCCCGCAGCACGCACTAGCCCAGAAACATGCTGGGCGTGTTCTCTGCTGCCAGCAGCAGAGGACTGGAGCAGTGCCTGGCAGGGACGCTTCAAAGTGTGCATGCCTCTTTGGCCGGCTGCTTTGAGATGCGCACTTTGAAGCTCTCCATTCAGCTGCCTAAGACAGCTGGATGGAGACCAGACACAGCCTGCAGGGCCTGAAGGAGCGTTCAGCCAGGATGCTCCCTCTAAACCAGGTGCTTCTTTCATGTTGGTTAACAGCATGAGAGCAGAGTCTGGATTGGTTAGGGGAGCTCTTCCTCTGTCGGAGCGCAGAAGCACACGGAGGAGGATGCGCAGCCCGTGGGTAAGTGCCTTTTTTTTAAATGTATAATGTTTGTGTAATGCATATGTGTATAATGTATGTACATTGGTAGTGCATGCAAGTGTAGTGTTATTTGGGCTTTAGGACTGAGGGGTGATTTACTTTGGGATTTTGGAGGGAGAGGGTTTTGTTTTTTAATTTTATTTTTTGCGAATTGGTGGGGCACTTCACCTGCTTCCCCACTTTAAAAAGGTACAAACACTGTTATTGTGAATCTGACAGTCTCTCCAGCCTGTAACTATTAGGTTACATAGCCCGGGTGCCGCACTACTGAATGCTCTGCCACCCAGTGTGAGGTAGCTTGATTAGGTGCGAACCGTCTCGATCTGAGGTTGTAGACATTAGATCCTTCGCCAAACAAGTAGATCTGTATGTTTTTAGGCCCCGTGCCATGTACAGCATTGCAGACCTTTATGAATTGCATGTAGGTTGCAAGTATCCCAGCTGCTGCACTGTAAATAGGTTGGAACTGTCTTACAAAATTCATAGGAACATTTACATTTTAGGTGTTCTCAGGAGGAAAATATATCAACACAACCTCCGGATGATTTCAGGAAGGGTCAGGACAGATGTAAACCTGTAACTGTCCGCATCTAGAAAAACCCTGAAATCCCCATGGTGGCTAATTGAACACTCAAGACTGTGGTCAAAAAGGACCTCAACTAGCGAACTTGAGTCTGCAGTATTAGATGTTATGTTAATTACTGACAGTTCATTTTTCCCATGACCCATTCTCCAATGACTGTCTGACCTCACTGTGAACACTTTCCTCTCGCTTAAATTGAATTATGCCTGTATAATTTCAAGTTGGCAACTTTGGCCAGTTAGCCGGTATGACTTTCCAGGCTCTTTTGGAATGAGATCTAGACCTTGGTATCATTAACATATTTTAGGTACAGCAGTTCTTGCATTGGTTCACAACCTTATGCATATATTGGACAGAGGTATCTACAGTGCTGATAGCGGTAAGACTTTCAAAGCAACAGAAGTAATAAATAAAAACCTATGGCTCCTGGTGGGTCTTGTCCTGCACTACACTCAATGAGCCATTTTCATTTTGCAGGCTAGAAATACCTCAAACCTTCAATGCTTTATAAAAAAAGATCCCATGAAACCTCTTTTCCCATTTCTCCTCGTGAGACACACAGAGGTGATGGACACAAGCCTTCCATGTAATGAAAGAACCCGGTGTCCAGCGTGTTGCAGCCAACGAATTGTAGTCACTCCTATTGATCACCAGCGGTTGGCTCTGAATCAAAACGGCTGCCTCGGCCTAGAGAGTTCTGTATATCTCAGAAATCAGCATTTGCAAACTAAACTGATCCTCTTATTACGGTTTCTTCTGGGTTTTTGTCCTGATGTTCTCAAATCCTTCCATATTTCTGACAAGTGGCATTCCTTTGCTGAAGTCTTAATTATTTCCATCTGTGGATGTGAGCGCAAACCATCCAAATTGCTTTGCGTGCCAAAGCCATATACTCCTCAATGGTTCTTGGTTGCACCCATTTAGCAGTTCACCCTGTGGGGGTGCCTGTCACACTGAAGGCTCATAAACTGCAGTCTAATCCACTTCAATCCCTGCCGAAATTGTGACTTTTCTTCCGTTTAAGAAAGGCTAATTTTTTCCATCTGTGGATTACACCGTTTATGCATTTACTTCTTTTAGATCTGCCGAGTTTGCTTTTGTTTACTTGAAACTACTTCCGTGCCCCCTTTCGTGAGACGTGACATTAATGCAAATAAAGGCTGGTGGCCTGATGATACAAGACCCCACAAATGACTTCCTCTTTTCCACAGATGGCCGCCAGCTTATTCCAGAACTTTACATTTTCAGAGTAAATAAACTGAATCTGCAATGAGACTTCAGAGACCAAATCTACCCGCCCTCACGACTGGTCGCTATCAATAGAACGGTAAACGTCGGCTGTACACTTGCCAGAGCCACCATCTTTGGGGCAAACCTTCCGTCACTTGGGCCGCGAGCCCTAATGGCGGTGGGTGAGGACCAACCTGAAGTGTAAAGACTGCGGCTGCACTTATTTCCCAACAGCAAAGAACTAATGAAACCTCGGAACATTTTAATAAACCCAATGATTCCCTTAGAACAATACATTTCATCGAACAGAAGGTGAGACTGGATGCTTGTCACAACATAAACATACAGGCAGGAGACATGGGTGACCAATCATGAACATTACTAGTTTTCCCAACCAACCTATGCGGATTGAGCTCACAGGTAACTCAGCCTATAAGCAAAGGCCAACCTTGTCCTCAGAATAACAACTATCGATGACCGTGGACAAACGCACAAATCCAGCAATTGAATGAAAAGCAAACACTTCCTGCAATGCAGCGGTGGGGGGTGAGGGAGTGGGGGTAAGGGGTAAAAGAAGTGTGGCATGCGTGGCCCCGCTACCCAATTTATAACGTCCTGAAAGACAAGCCTACTTCAGCAAATCTTTGAAACTGCTCTAATTGCAGATGACTGTAGGAATTAGTAACAGCTCACTTACTCAATATGCATTAACAAAGCCAATAGGTCTGACTGTAATGTGCTAATGCACACAAACTACAGTTGTACATGGCTTTGCTAACTGACGTAACCACATTAAAGCCAGACCTATTTCCATTGTCATCACTTGTTTTGGTTTAAGCAGCTGGATATATGCCCTTATGAACGCATTTTGGTGGGTAAATGTATAGGTGTACGTGTGTGTGTTACTCACACATGGTTCCTGACTTGAATATTAAAAACGCCTGCTGAGGTGAAAAAAACAGAAATGGATTGCTTTCTTTATATAATACTGAATGAGATAAAGAATATCATGTGTTATGCTTTAGTGTACTTTTGAGATGTAAAATAGACCCTCATGCATATCAATGCAAGTGAAAGTGGGAAAGTTACATCAACCTGTCAATAGCATAAGGTCAAATAAATCCTCCTCTATGGGAAGCCAATCTCCACTCTTTGTATACTTTAAAGAACTGGTAGCCATTGGTCCTGAAGACAGCTGAAGCCAGACCTAAGATTAACTCAATAAGCCCAGTAATTTCTAGGAACCATTGTCCCTATATCTAACCTGCCATCTTTGTTATAATAAAAGTTGTGTAAGAGGTTTCTTAACCTACTGAACTATCCAATACCTTGTTGCAGGCTGTCTTTTCCAACTCACAGTGATCCCCCCCATAGCTTTGGCGCCACAATAATGTGCTGCCTTTGTTACTTGCTGCTGCCCTGCCTGCCTTCTTAATGCCACACTGTGCCTGTGCTCACTATGAAAGAGTGTAGCCTAACTAGAGGTCCAGTGATCACCTGCCCAATACCCACACTGCAGACCACATTTTCAAAATCAAAGTAATACCATCAATTGTAATGCAAATTAGCCATGCTTTCCTTTCTTGGAACAGGTCTCTCGTTCCCTCTCTGTGTCCCACTCTATGCTCACGATGGGTGAGTCCAGTGTATATGGACACATCTCCTGCTGAAGACACGATGCCTGGATTTCAGTGATCAGTTTGCAACTCTTCTTGCCATCTGTGATCATGCTACACACTGATGCAGCATATTTTCTACTGATGTCCCCTCTAAACTGTGAACCCACTCTGTCTTTGCTCAATCCACGTGACTGCACCGTATGAGGACAGGTCTCCTGTTGAACTGCCCGACACCCAGATTCCAGGCGGAAGGTTCTAACTCACAGCAACACTTATAACTTTGAAGTCTTGCGGATGCCACTTGTCCGTATCATATGTGAAAATAGAAAGATGTTCTAGCTAAAAATTTTGAACGCTGTCCTCAGGGAAGACATGTATTAGGAAGAAGTAGTAGCAAAAATTCGATTTTTAATCTGTTGTCCGGCAGTAGGAGTGTAGTACAAAGAAAAGTGTTCTAGTTCCCAACAATTGTGGCAATAAGAGACATCTTTTAAATATTGGCATAAACCTATGGATCGCAAAGATAGTTTGATAGGTGGCACAGCTGCTGCAGATGGAAATGCATTGGATAACACTGGGATTAATTAAAAGGTTCTGTTTTTAGGTACAACTTCAGTGAATCTGCTACAGACTAACCTGTGAATTGACCAGGTTTTGCTTTTGTCCAGAGTTGGTCAGTTATTAATGAAGACATTAAAGTTGCCTTATTTATGCCATGAGTTTGACAGATCATCTGCACTTACTAGGGTGGATCTGACGAGTCTCTGTACAACACAAGAGCTTAGTAGGGCAATAGGAGAAGAGAATGCGGGTAGCAAGAGAGGATGTCCAACCTCCATCATTGTCACCTTGTTGAATGCTGCACAGTCTGAGGGAGTATATCATCAGTAGGTTATCTTCTCTATTGAGTATGACCTATGAATGAAGACTGCTGAGAGCGACTACAGCAGCATCACTGTTTCTGCACATCCTGTACTTAGCGGAGCTGGGAAATCCCCAAGAAGGGAGCACCACAATGTATCTCCTGTCAGCAAAGGATAAGAAACGCATGTAAGTCTGAAGTTGTGTCCTGCTTATAGACAGTGATGCAAACTCTACCACGCAAGAGCAATGAATGGAATAGCCTCTTACTTGTCAAGCCAGAAGTGCATTGGTGCTTTGTCACTGGTGTGAGGCGCTACAGATGCTACCGCATTAATACAATTCTTGGTCATGCTTGGGGATATGTCTGTGGTTATATGACTGTATCTGTTCCTACTTCTGCCTGCTCTTACGTGTGTCTTTGTCTGCATCTATGCCTGAACGTGCATAGCAATACTCGTGGGCCTGTCCATTCTCTCATGCTTGTCAACATGTGACTGTGAGGATATCTGCTTTCCTGTTTGATTATATCTGCCCTGCCTGTGAAAACTATGCAGATTAAGGCAGCAATGGCTGCTCATTGCAAACCTGTGGAAATTAAACTACATACCGCATGAGAAGTTGATTTGAAGCAAGTTAGTCACCATGTTTCATGTCCAAGGAATTAATTCAAAGGATGAGCAAAAAATATAAATATGGGCTACCTCTTCCCCATCATCGGCGTTTCCCCTTTTTCAACAGAAAACTAGGCACATTTTAAAGAAGACTGATAGTTTCTTTGGCAGAAGAGATTAGTCGTTTCCTGGCTAATTAACTTGCACTGACCACAGCACAGAATTGCTGAAATTCCAGTGCATCAATAAAATAAACTCCTGCCATCAATTTTCACTCAAAAAATAAATGAGCTGTAGGCAAGGGATCCTGCTTTTGCCATGGAGTGCCGTTGTGATCTTGCATCACTCTTGACAATATGAGCTTTAGTAAGTTACCTCACAGGGGTATATCACAGCCAGTGGCCTAAGGGGGTGATGTTGAGATTCAGCAAGGGGCAGTGGTAGGTTTCTAACATTGGTCAAAAGTTGATTCTTTAGTGCCGCTTAAGGAATCCAACCCTTGTAAGTCCAAATATAGAGGGTCATAAAATTCAAATCCATGTCCATCTGTCTCACTTGTTGCTTAGAGGTCGAAATTCCATGTAATGAGTTCACCACACCCAATTATTGCCGGTTGTGTTACCCCTGCAGCCTCTCACCTTTCCCCAGGTCAATTTCAGCAGGTAAAACCCGCTGAAGTTCACAGGAGAAAGGGAAAATCATAAGGCTTGCCCGGAAATGCAGCATTCAGAGAAATAGTCACCGAATTCCACGTTATGCCTCATTTCTTAGTTTGAAAGGTATTTACAGAACCTGGCAAATATTTCACACTGAGTTCCGCATTTATGCGGCCAGTAAATGTCTCATGCTCCTCGGCCCCTCTTAGGATCAGGGATGTCTTGAAAAATAAATGGTACTCCGCGCATTTTTAGAGAACTTTGAAAGTGTTATCGGATAGAAAGTGACAGGATTTCAAAGACCAATTTACGGGATAATCTGGGTCTCTCCCACGGAGATATTTAGATAATTAATGTAAAACGGTGCATTTGAAAGCATACCGTTAACACCGCATAAAGACTTGCAGGTCACCTCCAATCTCCGCCTGACTCAATCGCTCACTTCCTTTCCATCATTTCCCTTTTTTTCTTACTTATCTCCCTAATTCTCCCTCTCCGTTATTGCCTCTCTTTAGCTACCCCATTTTCCTATCTCCACTTGCTAGCTCTTCAGCCTGTTAAATTCCCTTCAGCTTGCCCTCTCTTTACCTCAACCTGTCTCTACTTTCACTGTGTTCCCTTTCCCTTACCATTACTCTGTGTCTGGAACTTTAAGGGGCATATTTATAATGCCCTAGGGCCACCTTGCGTCACATTAACGTCATTATTTTTTACGTTAATGTGGCCCAACGAGGCCGAAATCCATACACCGTATTTACAGAGTAGCGCAATGCATGCATTGCGCCACTCTGTAACCCTTTACGCTACATTATGCCTGAGCCAGGCATAATGTATGCAAAGGGGGCGTTCCCCCGTTAGGGGAGCTGGAAAAATAGCGTAAGGAAATCTATGAGATTTCCTTGCGCCATTTTTTATGGCACTTTCAACGCCTGCTCAAGAGCAGCATTAAAAGCGGCTTCCATTCTTTAGAATGGGGCCGGTCCTATGTACTCTGCAGAAGTAGCACCAATATTTCGGCGCTACTCCTGCAGAGTACATCAATAGCGTCATGAGAAATGACGCTATTGCCCCCGACCCTGCGCCATTGTGCACCATATGCAAATGGCGCACACATGGTGGTGGTAGGCGTTCCTAAGGGGGCAGGGAAAGTGGATTTGCAGTTGTTCCAACGCCACTTTCCATAAATGTGCCCCTTAGTCTCTCTTCCTTTCCTTTCTAAATGAAGAGAACTTGGCACCTGAAGAGGCCAGAGTGGGTAATGCAGGGTAAAATTAATGGGACATGTCAGGGATGGTTGTAAAACAGGTTGTAAACAGTTTCAGTCGTGCTAGTTTCCATGAGACCACTGGCTGCAGCACAACGTTTACCTAAAGACTCCCAGTCAGTCGTATGCTGTGTGTACGTTATGTCAATTGTATCTATGGGGGGCAGCTTCTTCTAAGTAAGGGCAATAAACTAGTCTTCTCTCGGTTTTTATGAGCATAGAATCCAGCCATACGTCTCCAAGGAAAGTGCTCAGCCCACGAGAAGTTGCTATGGGCATATCCATACGTGCAGTCCCCCTTTATGCAAAACATTATCCCGATATATGGAGTCACATATTCAAAAGTCAACCTCTATAATGGCACATGAGGGATGCTCCCATGTTCCACTTACTCATTTTTCTCTCTATGCCACACTTTCTTGAAAGAATAGGAAAAACGAAAACAAAAATCGGATATTTTGAACAACCCTCAGAATTCTATACCCAATTTACTTCAGGAAATGGACATGTTTGCACCATGTCAGGATGTGAACTAAACGAAGATAAATCAGAGCCTCTTCCCTGACTAAAATCTGCTTTGAACACTCAAAAGAGTGAAAATTAAGATGAAGCCCATCCCATGCAACATATTAAGGAAACCTGTTTGCAGGAGAGTTGGCCACTATTTCCAACACAAGAAGAGAGTAACGCCATAGTCCCTACCCAACCTGTCCGGGTGGGGGTGACTGGACACAATAAAAATGATAGTCACTCCCAAGACACTACATTCCAGTTACGTGCTCCCAAATTCTTTCTTATCTCGTTCTTACGTAACCTCAATGGGCATCATCCTTCTTTCTCTGGAATGGAGAAACACCCAAAACGTTTGCTTTGAAAGTACAGTCACCTAGGTTTGACGCTAGATTTCCTAACTTCTAGTAATATAAGGGCGCCTTAAGAGAGTCTCAAGCCGTTCAAAGATAACTTGCACTATGCAACCCTCGAGCCCCAGTGGGTCACATTATAAGGCGTCCTGAGAGAAGCACTGCCATTAGGTGTCTTTGCATCTACTCATGATCGGAAAGCATAGCCTGCCCTAATTCTGATGACCCCCACCAACGATTTAATCAACAAATGCAGCAAAATCCTCAATCTATGCAAAAACAAGTTTCAATAAAATATTATGGTATAATAATGGTCTCAGAATGACAACACACCATCCGTTCTGGGAGCTCATAGATTAATAACCACTAAATAACTATTTGACAAAGAAGCACTCATCCACTCCCTAGAGGCAATAAAACTGAAGGGAAAAATGCGGCAGCAGAAAAGGGGTAGAGTCATGAGGGGTGGAGTCATAAAAAACAGTGCCTGACAGTCAATCTATACATTTATTTTTCAAAAATTCTGCAACAAAGAAATTGGTAACAAGGGCAAACGTGACAGTAAATCTGTTCTGGCTTGATTGGGTGCAAAGACAGCACTTTAAAGTATCGTTATGGTTATTACTCAGCAAGAAATAGCATATGAGCTCATGATACAGTGGTACGACACCCCTGCGCACCTACAATCCATGTTGCCTGCGACCGCCGCCATCTGTTGGAGATGCAGTACGGCAGTTGTTGACTTCCAATATATATGGTGGTCGTGCAACCCATCACTATTTTCTGGAAGGAAATCCTGGGCCATATTTAAAACACACTGGGATACACCATACCAGCAGACTATTGGGCAATCATCCTGGGAATATTCCAGGTGACGCTAACAGCAGCGACCAATGTGGACTGGAATCTTGTCCACCATATGACAGGTGCAGCAAAGCAACTATTAGCCCTAGCCTGGAAAACCACAGCTGCCCCTTCTGTCGCGGCTCGGTTTACATGGCTATGGCACGTCCCAGCCACGGAACAAATGTCGCACTACATTTCATTCTCTGAAAGAAATGTACACTTCTCTAGCAATCCTTGATCGACTATATGTTTTGAACGGAATACCTCTGTTTCTGGCCACCAATACCCCGAGCCCATCACCTGTTTGACTGATGAATATCCATGGCAGCACAATGGCACCCCCAACACTGTTGGGCAGCGATTGTCGGGTGGTACTCCCCCACTAAGGTCCCCTCTCCTACCTGTTGTCCGCTCTTCCCCCCACGGGCCTTTAACACTTGCAGGCACCATTCCCCCCTCTCAGCTGGAGGTTCCCCTTTCCTTTCGTTTTACTTTGTTTCATCCTACTGTTGGCCTTTTGGTCTCCATGTTTGGGTCTTTCTGGGCAGAGCCCAATCGCTCTCCCTCAGTCACTCCCTCGCATCTCTGGAACACCATCAGGGGAGGGGACACATTGTTTAGCGGGCCCTGTCCTTATGTTTCCATGTCAGTCGGCACAGACACGGAGATCCTTTTTATTATCTCTGCATGCTAACCCCGTGGCGTTCCCTAGCACTTTCCCTCAAAATATCTCCTTACCGTAGGCCTCTTTGGCCGCCATCTGCATAGCTTGTCATACCTTTTCTGAATGTTGCAACTGTTGAACAATGTAATGTGCACATATGTATCAAGCGGGCCTCAAAACCGGCACCTATACTGTGCAGTTTTCTTCTATGTTATTGTACCAATGGTTGAAAATCTAATAAACAGATATTGAGCAAAAAAGAATCTTATGGTGCTAAGGCACCTGCTTCAGTGACCTTTGTAAAACCAGCAAATTGCAGGAAATCATAATAATGGTAATATAACTGGTGAATAATGCACTTGCTGGACAGATCTGCGTATTGTCTAATCACAGGCTTGACTCCAAGTAGAATAAAGGGTTAATGTGTCGCCTCCAAAGCACAGTGTGTAACATGCAGATTACATATTGTTATATTATATAAATGGGTAAGTAGGTTACTGCTTTTGACACAGAGATACTTTTATAACTCGCAATTCCTAAATTGCAATCCCTTTACTACTGACAGTGAGCTATGTACCAACATCTAGAATCTGCATGCAGGGGCGGTGTGATTTGACACTAATCAAGATGGCCACAGCCTAGTAAAGCTCTGGACTCTTAACACCCTAATCCCCCATCATCCGCCCAATTATCCGCATATATGCGCTGACAACAAATTCTTGAAATCTGTCTGACTTCGACGAAGCACTGGGACCGCCGATCACCGCCCATACCCAGGCTTACTGCTGGCCGAGGACAGCAGCGGTGAGGCCGGCCTCACCCCACAGTGTTAAAGAGCTGATTGCTGGATACTGAGGTGGGAAGGACCGCTGGGCGCGAGTGGAACCCGGTGGCAGCGTGGGGAGCAGTGGTCCCGACCTCTGCCAAGGTGGCGGTGCCACTTTGAGGGATGCCGGAGAGCACAGTGGAAAGCAATCGGGCCGGAGGCGGAGAGACCTAGTAGGCCACTACAAGGAGGAAGCTGGGGCCCACAGCACCCCCCGAGCAACAGGAGCGGGGCCTCTCTGAAACGGGAGTGGGCTGTTTGTAGCCTCCAGCGCACATGTTCAGGCAAGGCAGGCCTGGACATCAGACCGGTGTGGCGGCCTGAAGACCCTGCCCATAAATTGGGCTGGATGAGGACATCGCCCCGTGGGTTGCTGGAGGGCTGTGGAGGTGTGTGCTGGCTGCTTCGAGCAGGCCCTGATCTGCTAATACACTGAGGGCCCCGTGCGCAGCAGTGGTGAAGGACAGGGTGCAGAGTGTGGCAGCACAGGGATGCACCAGTGGATACAGGAGAGGAGTGGGCCAACAGGCCTGAGTAGGAGTGGCTGACACAGGGGAGTACAATTGGAGCCTGACAAGACTGTGCGGGCTGCTGCAGAGAAAGCACCCGTACCCACGGCCTAACACAGGTGAGTCAGAGTGACACAGCTGCACTGGGCTACGGGTATCCTCTCCTTGGATCAGGTGGGGAGGGCCCCTTCACCCCCACCTCTGGACGATTTGCAGGGCCCTGGGGCCACAAACCCAAAGAAATCTGAAACCAGGAGAGGAGGTGATGAGAAGTCTGATACAGCAGCAGTGCCCGGGGCTCCCCTAACAAAGGTAAGACGTTCATTTAGGGCCTATCACTGAGATCCTCCTCAAAGACTTCCCTGGCAACATAACGCACATGGGTGAGTGCAGGCCACGGAGTGGCGGGGAGGGACCCCCTTGTATGAACAATGACCTCACTGCACCACATGGAACAGTACGATACAAGACAAAACCCCCATCTACCACTCCCTAGACGCAGGGCGCTGACGGGCCGCTCAACACCCGGATAGCTGGACTCCTTTGGGAATCTTTAGTGGGTGCCTGCAGAATATCTCTACACCGGGGGGGTTGCTCCCCAAGGGAATATGTTGTGTTGGTGATGCTAGAGAGGGGTTCGCTTGTGTACGGCCGGGAACCTCTTTGGTGGGGCCGCAGAGAAACAGACAGGCTCAGTGGTGGCCCTGTGCCACATCTGCAGCCATGATGCTACGGGATAAAGCAGTGGGTATGCCAGTGCAACAACAAAAAATATATAAATATGCTAAGCACAATGTCCCCGGGAGCGGCGCAGGAGCAGTTGGAGGGACTCCCTAGTTCAAGATACCACCCAGACAGCGGCTATACTGCAGGCAATTAACAATTTGAAGGTTACCATGAAGGGCAAAATGGGGGAACTTAAGGTGGATTTGGTCCTCATCAGACAAGATCTGAGCAACACCACGCACAGAGTTACAGAAGCTGAAGGACACCTCTCAGAAACGGAAGACACAGTCAAATCTCAAGAGGAACGCCTGCCAAAGCTATAATGTTTGGTGAATCAACTCGAGGCTAAGGCAGAAGATGCAGAGGGCTGGTCCAGAAGGAACAACCTACGAATGATGGCAATCCCCAAAGGTGCAGAAGGCTATAAGTCTACTAAATTCATGTGGGACTGGCTACTGAGCTGGGTCTCCAGTGACGACGTCTCAACGTGCTTTATTATGGAACGTGCCCATGGAGCACTGACAGCTAAGCCCCCGGTGGGTGCCCCACCATGATCGTTTATAGTACGGCTTCTCAACTATGTGGACAGGGATGGAGTCCTCAAGGCAGCGAGACAAGCAGAGCCCCAGAAATTTCAATCTACCACAGTAATGATTTTTCCAGATTACACCTTGAAGGTACAACAGTAACGACGATCTTTCCTGGAGTCTAAAACTAAACTGAGAGCAATGGGGCTCACCTACATGGTCTTATTTCTGGCCCGCCTAAAAGTTATCTATCAAGAAAAATCCCTTTTCTTCGATAAACCAGAGGCAGTTTAGAATTGGATTGAGGAATGACCACCCAGGACGCTGCCCTCTCAGTCCTCTATGCAAAATGAAGGTACCAAGATGTCAGGAAGGGAATGGCACATGGCGCTGCGACAGCGGACGCAGTGAAGGGGGTGGCATACCTGCTCAATGGAACAATGGGTGGTCAGAGAAGGGAAAGACATGGCCACATCTCCAGCGAGTCCCGGGACTTCACAGCACAGAGGTCGCTGTCGACCACACAGCAGAAAGACTGATTGTTCAGCAGATGGTCACCTGCAATTAAGTATGTATGTAAATGGGGTCTTAGGGGGGCAGGTAGGGTGCAACATGTAGATGACCAAACTTATTGTTCGGTGGGGGCTCATTGATATTGGGGAGGGAGGATTTGGTGCAGGGAGTGCTACAAATTACAGTTTAGCCCGGTTGGCTAGGTGCCAAGCCACGACATGACAGGTACTTCTAGTTTGGGAAATATGGGGTGGGAGCTGGGATAGAGGGGAGGAAGGGAGAGGGGTGAGTTTGTTTTGCTTTTGTAAGTTAATGAGAAAATGGCAGCATGCCAACACAGCACACATCAAAGGATGGTGGGTACAGGGTTCAGGCATATTTGTCAACGGTGGACACCGCTATGATGGAGATCAGTAATCTAATCCTCTCCAGGGTGGGCACACTTAAAATATTGTCCTGGAAAGTGAATGGAATTCTAGATAAAATCAAATGGGGAGCAGTCCTTAGGTCAGCACTGAGAACCGAGGCGGACATTGTGCTTCTTCAAGAAACACACTTAATGGGCAATACCTGTCCATTCCTTGCACGCAAAAGATACTCATAGGTTTATCATGCAGGATTTTATCGGCGCTCCAGAGGCGCAGCCATATTAATTAGAAAGCGTACTCCACCTGGCAGTTACACGCATGTGGACAGACGACCTGGGTCGATATGTGGCTGTCACCATGACTCTTCAGGGCCAGCCTATATCAATTATATGTGTCTATGCCCCACCCCACCTTATGAAGGATTTCCAACCTAAATTGGGAGGACTACTCAAGGATTTACCGGAGGTCCCATGGATATTGGGGGGAGATCTGAATGGGGCATGCAATCTCCATATGGACCGCTCCTCGGGTGGGAGTGGGTCAACATATTTAGCAACTTTTATACGCAATCTGAAACTAGCAGATGTATGGAGAACACAACATCCATCTTAGAGAGGCTACACCTTTCACACCGGGGCACATCAAGGAATAGATTATTTTCTCATGCACGAGAAGGAGTGTCTGACGGTGATAGATATGAGACACTTAGCGAGGGGACTATCTGACCACTCACCAATAGAGATGATGTTAACCTGGGGCATGGGAGGGGAGAGGGCTGGATGGAGGATGGATAGATGGTATTTCCAACAGGACGATTTCAGGGAAATGTGACAATGCAGTGAGCAATACTTTGCAGATAATCTGAGCTTGGTGGACTCGCAGAAAGTGGTACTGTGGCTCAAAAGGCATGCTTGAGGGATCAGATCATCAGTTATATGAAAGGCCATATAGAGATGAGTAGGCAGAAGATCCAGGACCTATAGGGGCGCATCCTGGATGTAGAGGGCCGCCTTGCTTCCCCAGCTCAGGAAAACCTCCTGCATGACCTGGCACACACACAGACTCTGCTGAGACAGGAACTAACACAGGAAGCACGGGAAGACTGGGAGGTTACACGCAGCATAGCCTACCAATGGGGCGATAAAGCCAGTAAACCTTTGCACTGGCTGTGCATACCTAGGCCAGGGCTGGCCACCATACCATACTTGCAGTTGAGGGACGGCTCAAGGGTGTTGGGCCATGGGCAGATGGTTCAGGTTTTTGACAATTATCACCAAGAGTTCTACCAGGCAGATCAGGTGGGCCTACGCTCGGATCTCCCCCAGTTTGTGCAGAACCTACCAGTCTCAAGTCCCTCAGCAGAAGACAGGGACTCCCTACAGGTGGACATTACTGTTGAAGAATTAAGAGCTGCATTGGCCCAGCTGAACCCTGGGAAAGCGCCCAGACCGGGCAGCTTCCCACCGAGTACTGGCGATTGGTATGGCAACTGGCAGGCCAGCCTGTGCTGGAAGTGTATCAATAAGCTCTGGAAAAGGGTTTATACCCCTGGATCTTCGAACTGCAGATATCGTAGTACTGCCTAAACCAGGAACTGCTGACCAACACTGCAAAGATTTTGGACCTATCTCGCTATTGAATACAAAGGTTAAGGTGTGGGCAAAGGCACTGGCCAATCGCTTGGGAAGCATTATTGATCATCTGGTACACCCAGATCAATCTGGGTTTATGCTGACGCGTGCTACAAGGCACATGCATGCATAATGCTATTGCCCTATGCAAATCAGTGGGGGAACACAAGGCCTTGCTATCCACTGATTTTCAGAAAGCCTTTCATTCGGTTGACTGGGCATATATGTTCACACTTCTTGAGCGGATTGGTTGTGGACCACGGATTCTTAACTATGTGAGGCTTCTTTTTACCGATCTCAGAGCTAGGGTGCGCATGGGGGGACAGGTCTCAGACTCGTTTCCAGTGGAGAGGGGCACACGTCAGTGTTGTCCCTATCTCCCTTGCTGTTTTCAGTTGCGATAGAGCCACTGGCCGCCTGGGTGAGGGTGGATCCATTATAAAGGGGCTTCCAATGGGAGAAAGTGGAAAGTGACCGAATATCGTTATATGCTGACGACGTACTCCTGTACTTGAGAGAACCTGAGATATCTAGACAGAGGTCATTGCAAATCCTAGAGGTATTTGGCGAAGTTCTCGGGCTCCATATCAACCCTGGGAAGTCGGTATTTATCCTATAGCCCTGTGCCCGACTGAAATGATTCAACCTGGAGGGTTCAAGTAATTGGAGGTGTTTGTCCTTTGGAGCGCACATAGTTCCTTTGAGAGGAACTTGGCACCACAGCTAGAGAGATTGTCTAATGATATATTGTTCTAGAAGGCTCCCTCATTGTCATTACTGGGGCGTTCTGTCATATTTAAAATGGTGCCGCTACCACGCCTTTTATACCATTTGCAGAACCATCTGTTTCCCATCACTAAATCCTTTTTCCAGAAAGTGAACACCCAGTTGCGTACATTGCTCTGGGGGAGCGGGACTCCCCACATCTCCTTAGATAAGTGTTGTCGACTAGTGTCTGAGGGAGGCATAGTCACACCGGATATTTGCCTGTATTACTGGGCGTCACATCTTCATATAATCAATGATAGATGGTTCGGGGGGTTCACAGACCAGGCTTATGTCCTCGAGGGAACAGTCATGGGAATACGGCACCTACCACACACGCTATATGGAGGAGCCCCAAGAAGGGGTATTACCTCCAGTTGACAAACATGACAAAGCATAACTATTACAGACATATAAAATTTTCCTAAGAAGCATGCCGGATCCTATGGAGACGGTACTTAGGGCCTGGGAGACAAACCTAGGAGACTTAGATGATGATGACTGGAGGTAGGCATTGGAGGCACCAAAAGAGACAGCCATAGCTTCACAATTCAGGCACATTCAACTAAAACTATTCCATCACACCTATTACATCAGGGTGCGACTTCATCACATGGGCTTTCTGACCAATAGAGCTTATCTGCGTTGTGAGGATACACCAGGAAACTTAACACATACGTTCTGGCACTGCTCAGCCCTTGCACGTTCCTGGCAGGGGGTCCTCAGACAGTTGGAGGAGGTATTAGGCTGGAAAATTCTGAGGGACCCTAAATGTATCCTTCTACACATTACCAACAGGCTTGGAGGCACACAATATCAAAAGACGCTCCTGTGGCTGGGTCTAATGCTTGCTAAGAGGGATATTGCAAAAGCATGGAAGGAGGTACATGCCTCCTCGATCGAGGGTTGGACCCGAGGTATGGATTTCTGTATGGGATTGGAAAGACCCATATAAGTAGCAAGGGGTTGCCCCAAAAAGTATGACAAAATATGGAATGGTTGGGCAGAGGCACAAGGGATACATCTGGAACCGGTCCCAGATAAATCATGGACATTTAGCAATTAAGAAGGGGTTCAAATGGACATTGAAAGAACAGAGAGCCACTACTGGCTGAGTCGGAGGGAGGGGGAAGCCTCCAGACCTGCATGTGTTGCCTAGGTCTTTGCATGTTCCTGAGATATGCTATGTATTGGTACTGAGTGTCAATGCTTCTATGTCTATTGTTGTTTTCTTTGTTTGTGAAGGGCCTGGATGCCCTGATGTAACCGAAGGAGAAAAGTTAATAAAAAGTTTCTATAAAAAACATAAAGAAACCGCATGCAAACTGCAAGGCATGAGTTTAGAAGCTTATTGTTTTTTTTTCTCAATCTGTCATTATTATAAAACTACTAAAAAGTGTTTCTTTGGGTAGTAATAAAGACTTATTAGTATAGACAACTACAAACATCTCATTATGTTGTAAATTCTGACTTTGTGTTCCTTTCAGCCGTGCACTCTTAACCCCTTGGGAGCGGTGGCCGACACCAGGCAGGGGGTTAATAAATCCTCAGGTGTGTCGCACCCGAGGATGTATTATTATTTTTTTCTCCCCAGGAGACACAGAAGCTTTTCCGTGTCTCCCCCCGCCCCCCACCCGCCCCATTGTGACGTCAGCGCACCTTCCTTTGTTGATTTCCCCATCAGAGCAGGAAGCGGCCTTGCGGCGGCTTCCTACTCCCATGGGGAAAACGGCCCCAAACTGCCTTCCCCACATTTGGGAAGGCCTCGTAAGAAAGGGGAGACTCTCCCCTTTCTTACAAGGCCTTCCTGAAAGTGCTTCCTGGCCCCCGATCGCAGCTGTGCTGCGATCGGGGGCCAGGAAACACCACTAGACACCAGGGATTTCACTTGGAGGGGTCGGCCCCCTCAGAAACGGGCCGACCCCCCCCGGGGCATATTTTTTTTTAAAAAGGTAGGTGCCCCATGGGCGGGGCAATATTGTTTTTTTAGTAGTTGTAGGGTTTCCCTGGGGGCCATTTTGGCCCCCAAGGAAACCATACACTACTAAAAAGAAATATATATATATATATATATATATATATATATATATATATAGATCTATATGTATAGATATATCTATGTAGATATATCTACATGGATATATCTATAGATAGATCTCTCTATATATGTATATATAGATCTATCTATAGATATCTATGTAGGTAGATATATCTATATAGAGATAGATCTATATATATGTATATAGATCACTTTTGTCAATACATGTGTGGTTTCCCTGGGGGCTGCGATCGGCCCCCAGGAAAACCAGGCCCACATATAAAAGTGATCTATATATATATATATATATGTATATATATATATATATATTTGCCACCAGTTGTCTTGCAGTTGCAGCTTGCGTCTTCAAAGCAATGCACATACTTCAACTGACGCATTTCACCTGGAGCTTTTAGGCAGCAATAAAAAAGTCAAGTAAGTATTGTGATTATGTTTCTGCTACAAAAGGATCAGACTTTTGTCTAGTGGCAGTTTTAGTGAAGCGCAGAAGGTTTATATAACTACTACAAAGAGCAAATCTGTATTTTATGTCAATAGCTGAGTACATTAGTAAAGTCAGCTATTACCTGTGCTATAATACAAATGAAATGTATGTGCGGGGTGGGGGGCGGCTATGGAGAGATGAAGGGCACTTTTGCTGGGTGGTAATGAGGGAATCCGAGGAGGAGGGAGTGGGAGCACCAATAATGATTGTTGGACTGGGCGCAGGAGGTGCTAAAGACTGTGACGAATGGTATGTGACAAGGTGTTTTTTGAGTGTCTTGAAAGAACATGCTGATTGAGGGAAGAAGCGCAGGTAAGGTGGCCTCTACTGTTGCACGTATCTCACACACACCATCGATTTTGTGACTGTCTACGTAGGCTAGTGTTTTAGAGCAACAGTTTAGCCAATAGCAGAGATGGCATCTTGATGGATGACTGCTGCCGTCACTCGGGTTATAGAGGACAGCTCTGACATAGGATCAGAGACTGAGACATCAGATACTGAGACAGCATCTGAGGGATAGGACAATGGCGCAGACTCTGGGAGTGATTTTTCAGTCGGAGGAGTCCCATTCGATAACTCCTCTTCCAGTACATTATGAGGGAGGTGATGAGGACAGTCCTGCTGTCCCTTCGCAAGCACAGTCGGTGCAACGGGGTAATAGTGGGTTAGCCCAACCCAGAAAGCAGGTGAATGCGGCGGCAAGCAGAGAGAGAGAGTGCTCTCTTGGGAGCTCCCCAATTTAGTTCAGCCCCAAATTCCACCACCCAAATCGTATTGTGGAGACATCAAAATTATCTATCACATATCTATTATCTTTTGTAAGGCAGGCACCTGTGTTTTTGGTCCTGGGTTCGGCGGCCATATAGAGAAACATTCTAAACCCAAACATTTCTGGAAACTAGACATACGGGGGAGTCCACAGAGGTGTGACTTGTGTGGATTCCCCAACGTTTTCTTATCCAGAATACCCTGCAAAGCTAAAATGTTGAATAAAAACTCAATTTTTCTCGCATTTCTGTAAAAAAAAACGTCATACTTCTATAGCGCACTACTCACCCGTTAGGGTCTCAAGGCACTGTACGCATACCGCTGTGGAACCCCTCCTGGCTTTTCCCTGTGAGGTGCCCACTCCTGGGCAACCTCCAAGGTGAAGCCTGGCATCCCAGCACTGTTGGGGCCGTTGTGGAGATTAAGCAAGCTATTGCCCAGAGTTACAGAGTGGGACCCATGAATTTGAATATACACTGATGCAAGAATTATCAGGTCCGAGGAAATTGAGCGCAAGACCTCTGAGGCAGGAATTGAACCCTGGTCCTGGGCCAGATTTCTGCATCAGGGTCTGCCGCTCTAACCATTGAGCCACACTTCTGTCACACAAACTACAGGAATATGCTGGGATCCACAAAATTCCTACCACCCAGTGATTCCTCACCTGTCCTGATAAAAACACTACCCCACTTGAGTGCCTATACCTAGTGCCTGCGTCAGGAATGGATCACCCTAGGGTCAACAGCTGCCTCATGTAAGGTCCAACATTGACCGTTGTGTGATCTATTCCTGTCGCGGGCACCAGGCCTACCCACACAAGTGAGGTACCATTTTTATTGGGAGACTTGGGGGAACGCTGGGTGGAAGGAAATTTGTGGCTCCTCTCAGATTCCAGAACTTTCTGTCACCGAAATGTGAGGAAAAGGTGTTTTTTTAGCCACATTTTCAGGTTTGCAAAGGATTCTGGGTATCAGAACCTGGTCAGAGCCCCACAAGTCACCCCTTCTTGGATTCCCCTAGGTCTCTAGTTTAAAAAAATGCACAGGTTTCCCTAGGTGCCGGCTGAGCTAGAGGCCAAAATCTACAGGTAGGCACTTTGCAAAAAACACCTCTGTTTTCTGTCAAAAAATGAGATGTGTCCACGTTGTGTTTTGGGGCATATCCTGTTGTGGGCGCTAGGCCTACCCACACAAGTGAGGTATCAATTTTATCGGGAGACTTGGGGGAACGCTGGGTGGAAGGAAATTTGTGGCTCGTCTCAGATTCCAGAACTTTCTGTCACCGAAATGTGAGGAAAATGTGTTTTTTAAGCCAAATTTTGAGGTTTGCAAAGGATTCCGGGTAGCAGAACCTGGTCAGAGCCCCACAAGTCACCCCATCTTGGATTCCCCTAGGTCTCTAGTTTTAAAAAATGCACAGGTTTGGGAGGTTTCCCTAGCTGCCGGCTGAGCTAGAGGCCAAAATCTACAGGTAGGCACTTTGCAAAAAACACCTCTGTTTTCTGTCAAAAAATGGGATGTGTCCACGTTGTGTTTTGGGGCATTTCCTATCGCGGGCGCTAGGCCTACCCACACAAGTGAGGTACCATTTTTATTGGGAGACGTGGGGGAACGCTGGGTGGAAGGAAATTTGTGGCTCCTTACAGATTCTAGAACTTTCTGTCACCGAAATGTGAGGAAAAGGTGTTTTTTTGGCCACATTTTGAGGTTTGCAAAGGATTCTGGGTAACAGAACCTGTTGAGAGCCCCACAAGTCACCCCATCCTGGATTCCCCTAGGTGTCTAGTTTTCAAAAATGCACAGGTTTGGTAGGCTTCCCTAGGTGCCGGCTGAGCTAGAGGCCAAAATCTACAGCTAGGCACTTTGCAAAAAACACGTCAGATTTCAATGTAAAAATGTGATGTGTCCGTGTTGCGTTTCCTGTCGCGAGCATTAGGCCTACTCATGCAAGTGAGGTACCATTTTTATCGGGTGACTTGGGGGAACACAGAATAGCAAAACAAGTGTTATTGCCCCTTGTCTTTCTCTACATTTTTTCCTTCCAAATGTGAGACAGTATGTAAAAAAGACGTCTATTTGAGAAATGGCCTGTAATTCACATGCTAGTATGGGCACCCCGGAATTCAGAGATGTGCAAATAACCACTGCTTCTCAACACCTTATCTTATGCCCATTTTGGAAATACAAAGGTTTTCTTGATACCTATTTTTCACTCTTTATATTTCAGCAAATGAATTGCTGTCTACCCGGTATAGAAAGAAAACCCATTGCAAGGTGCACCTCATTTATTGGCTCTGGGTACCTAGGGATCTTGATGAAACCTACAAGCCATATCCTCGCAACTGGAAGAGTCCAGCACACGTAACGGTATATTGCTTTAAAAAATCTGACATTGCAGGAAAAAGTAACAGAGTAAAACGTGGAGAAAATGGCTGTTTTTTTCCGCTCACTTTCAATATTTTTTTATTTCAGCTGTTATTTTCTGTAGGAAAACCTTGTAGGATCTACACAAATGACCCCTTGCTGAATTCAGAACTTTGTCTACTTTTAATGTTTAGCTTTCCGGGATCCAGCATTGGTTTCACACCATTCCTGTCACTAACTGGAAGGAGGCTGAAAGCACCAAAAATAGTAAAAATGGGGTATGTCCCAGTTAAATGCCAAAATTGTGTTGAAAAATGTGGTTTTCTGATTCAAGTCTGCCCGTTCCTGAAAGGTCGGAAGATGGTGATTTTAGCACCAGAAATCCTTTGTTGATGCCATTTTCAGGGAAAAAAACACAAGCCTTCTTCGGCAGCCCTTTTTTCCCATTTAAAAAAAAAAAAAAACGAAATATTCGCTGTATTTTGGCTAATTTCTTGGTCTCCTCCAGGGGAAACCACAAACTCTGGGGGCCATTAGAATCCCTAGGATGTTGGGAAAAAAGGACGCAAATTTGGCGTGGATAGCTTATGTGGACAAAAAGTTATGAAGGCCTAAGCGCGAACTTTACATTTACAACTACCCCAAATAGCCAAAAAAGGGCTCAGCACTGGGGGTGGAAAAGGCCCAGCAGCTAAGAGGTTAACATATATTGCATACCAGTAAGGACGATATGTGACTCGTACACATTATGACCCTAAATTCTTGTACGTGGATTTAGACAGTTGTATAATTCTATAATGTGTGTGTGTGTGATGTAAAGCTCTAGCACTCTACATTGGGGCAAGTAGCACTATAAAAAAATACAATTAGAAAAATAAGTACTATTTAAATTGCTATTTGTGTAATTACTCATAGAGACCAATACATCTGACATTCGTACAGTGCATTCATATCTCTTATAAACAGGACATTGTCTCCCAATCGCAGTTTCTCTTAATGACTTAAGAAGTGATAACAAGCTGTGTGCGTTTGCCTCCATTGCACTAGTAATTAAGTGTTGAGCTCCAGATAGCCCCAGCCAGCATGATACTCAGACTGAAGGAGGGAGAGCTGATGGCCCTTCAAAGAGGACTTCTTGTTGGCCGAGCTAGAATCCCGACTGCATGTGCTGCTCGAAGCGGAAAGCAGACGTGTGGGCGCTGTGCTTGGAAATCAAGACCCAGCTCAATAATTGCTGCATCAGGGATCCAGATAGATCCCCCTCATTTCCTTCACTGATTGAAATAATTAACATTATCAGCATACTATGAGCAAATGTATGTTGACAGCTTTTGAACCCCAGGCCCCACTACTTAACTACAAATGCCTGAAAATATGGCAAGGAGTTTTCTTCATCATTAACGGATTGATGTGGTTGTCAAAAAGGCTTCCCCTCTGTGGACCTACCAGACTGACGCTCTTGCTTGTGCTGCAATTGAGAAAGTTTCCTAGTGGAACATATCTCTCCATCTGCCAAAGCCTTTCCCCATTATTGGTCCAACATCTCTAAGAACACTATTAGCAGTACCAACCCAGGATCTGAGCCCACAATAAAGCACTTTCCCCTATCTGCGCTTTATCACGACAGTGCATTTCCTAGAACGGAAATCAAGCTTTTCTACACATAAGTAGTGGTTGCACTACAGAGAATAACAGCTTGTTGGAAAACTTCTTATCCTCCTACAGTTACCCAGTGGTGAATTTGGTTCATTCAACTGACATGAAAGCACCTTACAGTTGACCTATTCCACAAAGCAGATGGAGTCACCAAGCCATCTTGAAAAACAATTTTGGGCTCTCCATCGCAAACAGGACCTGCTTCAAATTTCTAAGCACCCTTCATCCCCTCTCTGGTGCATTGCACCATTCCATCACATGAATTACACGCTCCATCATCACAAAATATTTTCCTTAAAGACTGCCATTTCTCCTTCCACTTTACTTGTTGCCTGTGGTCCTCATGTCGGCCAGCATCTATGTATTCATAACCCTTTTATCCTACCATATATATTCCATCATACATACCCACAGCCATGTTACCCCTTCCGTCTGCAGTGATCTGATATTTTTCTATTTCCATGATTTTTCTTTTATGTACATTGAGGGTCATCCTTTATTTCTTCAAATCTCTAAGTATCCTTCATCTATTCTCGAATGATTCCAAGCTTCATTGCTGCCCCCACCCTTTGATGATAGTACCATGATGATGCGTGTGTTCAAAGAGCTCTATAAATAAAGAAATATTAATTTGTCTCTCTCCGCCCTCCTCCAGTGATGTACCTAATCCTAATTGGTCGTTGCCTTGTATGCCTTTAGTCTTACTTTGACAAGTTTGATTTTGTTCCAGCAACAAAGCCTTCACTTCTTAGCAAGTTTGCATGTTGTATTTCTGAGGAGAAAACACAGTGTCCCACATTAACTACCGAAAAGCTATTACTAAAAAGATGCTATATAGCACAAATGCCAGCTTCAATCAACTTCTACACGGAAAAGCTATTTTTCGCAAAAAAAATAACACTATGGAAGAAATGCTTTCAGACCCAAAGCAACACGTTTGCAAATATAATCCACCAATAATGTATACAAAGGCAGCCTAACAGGTGGCAACAGGGCAAATACCCCTCAGACGCCATGCAAAGCCAGATTTATTAAAACAGCATGACCTGGCTTTGTGTAAAATTCTAGCTCCAAATAAAGCAACACGCAAACAATTGCTGGAGAGATTATTCCATGACATTAGGTGACCTGTGTAATTTCCATGAAATTACAAATTTAAATGAATTGTCTCTGGTCGATTGTCATCACTTGTGCAGGAGGGTGGACCTGAAGTACAAATCACAGGCAGGTCGTCCGCTGGCTCGGCTTTGCGACATGGCACAATGTTTAGTAGTGTGCAAAAACTGTATTTTTTGCACAACCATGACTGATGACATAACCAGCTCACACGGTCTAATTTTTAGGTCGAGCAATGAGTTGGTATGTATTTGGGCTTTTAACAACGCCCACCTCACGCCCATCACTACCACTAGTTTGTGGGCTTGCCCTTCAAAAATCCTTTGATTACATTGGTAAATGGTTTACGTTTGTCCCTCCTTTGGGAGGTTTTGTTACACCTTGGCCATCGCCCCTGTTACATGGCTAATTGCACTTTTGCCGATAAGTTTGACTGCAAGCGAACTTCTTTTTCTTTTTGTGTCTCTCCTTCCTGTTGATGCTCATGGCGGCGGTGGCGCTGTGAATCGGCTTGCTTATGTGAAACTGTTTTACTTTTCATTTTCAATATATGTGGCAAGAAAAGTCTGGTTAGGAGTTTACAATGCTAATAACTCTAATTCGAGCAAATGCGAGACCCATTGCATTGCAAATGCTTGTTGATCGTTGAGGTGACGTATCACTGGAGATTTACATGCAACGCTTCGCATATTTTAGTATATTTTGGCCGCCTACCCGCATGTGTTTTTTTAATGAAATCTTATTTCTGCGAGATGTTTCTCTTCAGCGTGGTTGGAATCAAAATGCATTTTCAAGCGAATTGGCATATACGTTGCAACCTACGATGACTTTGATTTCACCTACAAAAACATATGAAGATGGCACGGACTTCATAGTTGGTGAAGAACACCGGTGCCTTCGGTGGAGCTCTGCTTTTTTAACTGGCACTGAACGCTGTCTCTTGACTCTGTTTTGGGACTTTCTCCGTCTACAGTTCACGGAGTGACGGTTCCTTGTTACAAATTTCAGTAACTTATCCAAATGGATAAAGCAGGGACGATCATATGTACGTTGCCCACGCACTTAGACGATCCATTAAACCTGCAATAACGGAATTAGTGATTTGTAACAGAAGAACAAGATGCTGCTACTTGCAGTGGCATTCTAGCATGCTGCCACAGCGCCACCTTCTGGTTAACATGGGGACTGTAGTCCGGAATAGACAGCTTTGAGAAGGGATATGAAACAGAAGACAAGTGGTAAGGTAAATAATATATTTCTTTGTACTGTTTCATTGCTTACTGTGACTCATTCTGAAAATCACAGTATGAGTTTCACACCAAACGTGTGTTCTTTGGCAGCGTTGCTTCCTTATACGTGTGATCAGTTAAGGCGGATGACCATTATCCACATTTTAGTCGAGGTGTTTACAGACAAGTTGCTCAAAACACCTGACAAAAGAAAATATATTCCTGTACAAATGTCAACTGGCTCAGAAAACGTTTGCTGCTTCACTTTACATTTAGCAGTTTAATAGAGAAACGTTATAAAAAGTAATTAAAATGTTCATTAATAAAAGAAAAGTGCATTTCCCAAGCTGGCTGAAGCACCATTATGGCAAAGCTGCAGAAATACTAAGGCACTCATTACGAGAGGCCGGCTAATTGGTGTGTTATTTATTGCACTTGATAAAATTCGACTCTACCTCGTTTAAATTTATAGGGTGTAAAACTTGCAACCCAAATAAGAGTGATTTGGGAATAACATGCAGATTTTGTTGCTTAATGCACCAAAATCCCCATGTTCTAGTAGCTACTGGGTATTTTCCCTCAATATGTATCGGCAAGTTTGACCTGCTCTTATTTATCACAAAACTCATAATTGTTATAACTGTAGCTACAGCAAATATTGCAATTAACTGGGTCGCGTGTAGTGCGCGCCTATTAAGTATATAATGATTAACCAAAAGGAACCAAACTCAGATTCTGGTCCTCGGAAACACAGACAATTTGGTCCGATGCCTACTTGTGCATATTGGTCATGGCCAGACCAATTTATTTTCATTCATCACTCTTTGACACAGCCTAAACATTGCAGAATGAAAAGGAAAACAAAAAAACACGAAGGAGCTCCGCTCCCAGGAGCACATTCTTTCTCTTTCTTCTCTTTCAAATTACCCCTTATACAGCAATGAGACAAAGGTGTGTTTTGTTTTGTAGAAGTACCTAAGACAAAGGTCTGCTCCGTCTCGCCTTCCGCTTCTTCCAGGATCTCGCTGCAGGCTGCCTGCAGCATCTGCAGCATCTTCTGCAGGTCTTGGAACTCGTGGGCTGGCAGGTCCCGGCACTGGCCTGTGCTGACATCCATCACCGCCAGCGCGCGGCCGGAGGGCTCCCGGATGGGAACCGCAATGTGCCTCTCACCGTAGGCGTCTGTGGTGATGACCTCTGAACTGTCCGCACATTTGAAGAGGTAGTCTCTGTGTGAAGAGACACAAACTGTTACACCTGGGGGGAGAGGGGGCGGGTGGCAGATCAGTGGCTCACTGCTGCGGACTGTGCTTGCTTATACCACCCAGATCTGCCAACTCACACTGTGCCACCCTTTGTCACACAATATCCAATCCTTTCACACAGTCACTTAGTGAAGAGGCAATATCACAAGATGGCAGGGACGATGAGCTGGAAACCTCTGCACTGAGTGGGTTTCCGACTCATCTTTGAAGGTTGTAAGCAGTCGACGCCCGTGTGTACACCCCATGGGATCGGCGGCAACCTCAGTAAGCTTTTTTTATTTTTTAATAGAGTGATGGCCGTGGACGGTGACAGAACTGCTTATCTAGTAGTTCTCGCCATGAAGACCCGCCGCCCTCTGAGACCCGGCCACCTCCTTACACTGTGAACTTTAGGGTTTCAAGTTGGCAGGTCTGAGAATCCCGGAATACCTTGCGTCCTGAATTGACCAGTAAAGCACCAGTATCTCCCATTCTTAACCACCACTTTCCAAGTATGATTCTCTAATTGTGTGTATGTATTTAACCCACAGAAGACAACCGAGAACGTTTTTAGGCGTGGCAATTTAAAACATTTGTAACTGACTGCCAGCTAAGTTTTTTGTAAATAGCCTTGTAGCCACTCGCCAATGTCCTTCTCGGCTCCCAGTTTTAGTTCTGGCTTCAGAAAACGTTTCCTGCTTCACTAGATCATCCTTCAAGCTTCGTCTCCCACTTGGTCAACCAAACTGAACATGTTCTTTCCAGCTATCCCCTTCAGTCGACCCTGCAGTTTCTCCTCCACTTGTTTCAGAGCAAATGTTATTACCCACGGAGATAACATATATTCATCTTTGCACCCTCCTGCCCCAAATGTGCAATAGACTGCTCCATCGGTTGCAGAACGTTATTAGGAATCCTTTTTATCTCGGAAACATCTCTATACATCACATTGTCAACAATACTGCATGATACCGCCCTGGCTTGTTTCTGTGACTGTTTGCAGAGCATTTAGTAGAGGCTCGTGATCTAATATGACCTGTATAATAAACCTGAAAGCTATATGAGGGAAATGTCAGTTTGAAGTGTGTGAGGTAAGCCCCTATGCTCACCTTTCCTTTCATATCTGTATCCAGCTATGACATGGAACTGTGATGGGTGGAAGGTTCTCTTATAAATCTTGATAAAAGGTTAGAGTAAAGTATCACCACTCCACTCAAGAGAAAGTATCCTTGGCTTGGCCTAGCTTCATCCTTGCTGCACCTCCCCACCCAACAGGCGTTATAGGGCAAAAAGCCTCTTACCGGAAAATATTTTCTTTCCTGCGCAGAGTCCCTGGGGAAGGGTGGATCTCAGAGACCCCAGTATTATTGTCTGTTGTCATCACCTTGCGTAGAACATAGTCAGGAACCTGGAAGTAAACACAAAAGAATTTTATGCATCAATTCAGTCTGACAAATTTCAAAATAGTGCATTTCTAGTATCCCCTTAAGACGTAAATTTTGGCCCAAAACGTAATATGTAGCACATAAACAACATGAGTCCAGAAAACGTGACACAATCAGCAGCACAAATGTGTAGACGAGTTATTACTAATTAGAAAATAATGCCTAATGTAGAAGGGGTTCAGTTACTTTGCAGAATGATAGTACACATTTATTTTATGCGAGCAAGCCTTTTATCTCTGTGCGTGATGCATATTTTTCACCTTCAGTAAGTCATCGAAGAAGAAGCCTCAGTTATGGTGTCTGTAATGAAATATTTGTGTTCACCAGGGGAACCTATGTGCTGGATGTTCTCATATTCTGTAACTTGTCACAGTTTCCTGCCGATGCTACGTACTTGTCATGCATTAGTTGAACAAACTATGGCATTACTGTGTCACATTACAATGTTAATTCATTTCCTTAGTTAGTTATGCATAACCTGTCCTAAAGAATGTATTAGGAAGTAGGTGTCTCAGGAAGTGTCTTATTTACTAGAATAATGATTGGTCTACGAGTTAGTAACATTGTTAGTTCAACACCGGCGAGCCATAACGAATCATGAAGTATGTGTGGCTTCTGTATTTTGAAACGTAATAAAGACTGCTGTATTTTGGAAAAGGACTACATGTTTTATTGAATTCATGTTTCCATTTGTTTGTAATCTGATGTATGTATATTGTTTGTTTTGTACAATTCAGAGGCTATTCTTATTTTTCAATGAAATGTAATGAATTAATCACATGTAATTTAATTGCAGATTCAATGACTGATTTATAGTTTCATTTTTTGATATTAAGAAACTGATTTGTCCCCACCTTTTACCATTTTTGCTTTGACTTCAAATTCTACCCAGGTATAGAGTGGTTAATTGGGTGGACCCCTTCTTTTTGGTTATTGGGTATTTTGGAGAAAAGCCATGCTTTCTTTGGTCTTTTAACTGAGCTGACTCTATGTCAGTCTGTCTATTTGCTTTATACCTAGTTCTGTTCTTGGATTTCCTTCAGAGGCTGACCATATGCTAATCCTCCACAGAATATTAATTTAGCTATTTTTATTGATGCTGATTACTAATTGAATATCCTGGAGAAAGGTAATCATTATTATTATCGCATGACTTTTGCTTATGCCCTGCAGACTTGAGTGGAGCACCTGACCTAAAGTCAGGCCCTTCGCTCAGCGTTCTCACTCCAAGAGCCCACTGGGCATGGCTTTCGGCAATACCACGCTTGCCCTTAGAGCAGGAGCTGACCGCTCTCAATAATAATTTGTGAGGTCAGGTGCTGCACCTAGGGGTTATGAATGTGTAGCTATTCATGTCAAGACAATTTCATTTAGTGGAAGAGTTTTACACTATTTATATTGCACACATTATTTTGTCTTTTAAGTATTGAATCATATCTTCACCTTGCCAAAGGTTTCTTCAGTGAATTTGTCTTGTGTTTCATGATAGACTCTGGCCCCTGCCAAGGTATCCACTGTACACAGCCTGTAGCCATGCGCCTAGCTAGCACTGCGCCGAGGAAGTGATCAGTAAAGGATGTAAATGGTGCAGAACATTTCACAGACAACTACTGATAGGATTCAGTATCCTTTTTGCTAACTACTATTCAATATCATTATTTTGTGTTTGACCAGCTACTGATCCAAGTAGTTATGCAACAAAATTAAATACATGATTTTAGCCAGTAATGGTTCACAAAACAAATACTGTGATCACTGGCAGGCTACAAAAGCACAAGTCAGTAATCTGTGGAATGCAGAACTGCACATTTTGAATTTGTATTTTATTTATTTTAAACCACATTTTCACACCCCCTTGGGGTTCCTCTGATTCACCACAGGGTTGGCTGTGCTTCCCTTCCTGCTACATGAACCTCGTGAGTTTTTTGCCGCAGCACATGGTCCGCGAACCGCTTTTCATACTGACTTCATCTTGTAAAGGCAACAGGCACTACATTTTTAATGTGCGACAGCCAGCCACATTTCATATGTTCACAGCAATTTTGTGGTTTGCGAAATCTGCAATACTGTACCTGATGATGGGAAAACTGCCATCTTACCTATTCAGGTTAATTTTAAATTTCGACTTCGCAAAGCAGGAGGTCTTTGTGTCTCTATGAGCGCCTGAATTCCAGTCACAATGAGGCACGAGACTTCAGTCAGTACAGGGATGGTACTTTGTATCCTGCATTGTGACCTCCATTAGAGGGTGGGGTTTCCTCCTCATTTCTCATGTGGAACCCAGACTCTTATAGAGTAGGGGGACTTCCTTCTCTGCCCCCGCAAGCTCCCTAACCTTAATATAGCATTATAGTCTGCTGTGAAGGGCTACATTAGTTGCTGAATTTATAGATATGAGGCATAGGTGAGTGCTTATAACTTTGGATATGGTGGCATACCTGGAACAATGGCTTCAAACCGAAATGGCCCCAAATAATCTTACCCTTTCTTCACCCTGGAAAGCACACATAGGGTACCAGCCCACCCGCTGGCACCCGGTCGCCCACCCCATGTGGTAGTGGCGTGGTTACTACATTACAAAGACAGCGATGTTATATTTCAGGCAGCGCAGACTTCGGGCCTGTTTGTAGTAGGTAATAGTAAAGTTTTGATGTTTCCCGACTTCACAGCCGTAGTGCAGGCCAAGTGTGCTTCCTTTCTAGAAGTAAAAAAAAAGCCCTCAGGGAAGAAGGCTTGGATGTTTCTTGCCAGACCCAGGGTCATCGTTGATGGCACTACTCACTTCTATGGAGATCCGGGCAGGGCCGTGAAATAGCTGGAGGCCTTCAAAGCGGGATCTGTCTTTCTGGAGGCAGGACCCAAGAATGGGGTGCCATGATGCAGGGCCCAGAAAAGAGTATGGAGAGCCCTGGAAGGCCAGATACTGAAGAAGCCTTCTCCATCACAAACTGAACAGGAGTGAGAGGCTGCTCTCCAGGTGGTGATTGAGATTGCGGCGACTCAGAGATCTGGCTCGGAGCCAGGAACACTCTCGGACTGAAGATCAACGGGCTCTGAATCTGGTGACTCGCTGGCAGATAGGACCATCTTGCCCTTGGTGACTCCAAAATCTGTGGAAGACCTGATCTGGGGAGCTGAGTTGCCCACAAGACGGACAACTACTGGAAGGGGGACGGGGATATCTGCTGTTGGGGGGTGGAGGGGGTTGATGGTTGGATGTTAGGCCTGGGGGTTTGTATCAGCATGTACTCCTGATGTTTATTATGTGTCTCTAGGACGTAAGAGCAGCAGATACTAGGTGGGCTCATTCCTAAATGTCCTTGTAGCTATTGATTGAATAGCGCCGTGGACACAGTCTGGCTTAAGCTGTATAATGTGCCTCTCACAGATTGGCCCCCACCAGGAAGCTGGAGGAGCCCTCCTCATGGCAATGTTTTCACTTTACAGATTTGGGTGGCTAGCCGTTGCTGGACTGCTCTTGGGTAAGGGAGTTTATAGTTGGGGTTATTATAGTCTGTCTCGAGAGTTGCACTGTCATCTGTGGTTGGAGAGGTAACCACTAGGAGAGGTATGGGGATGCATGGGGGATCTACCCAATATTTGACCAATGCAGGACTATCGCCATGCACTTAAGTTCCTGATTTGGAGTATCCGGGAGATGGGTTTGGCATCCAAACTCCACAATATACATAGATACCCGCGGCATAGGTGGTACTGGTGACTATGTTACATGTGACTCACCTTTCCAGAGGGGGGAGGTTGAGCATCTGTGGTGTAGGTGGCAAGGGCAGCTGTACACGACCTCCTACTCGGCCTTTGCACGGGGGATGCTTAGCTGGATAAGAGCTGGTACCCCCTTCGAGCTTACTCACTCCACCACTGATAAGGAGGGGCACTACATATTACTCAAAGGTAGGCTGCTGGGTAGAGAGCTCACAGTCTGAAGTATTTAAGCTTGCAATCAAGATCACGTGGCCTTCTTCCGCTTTCTCTCAGCCTTGCTGGCACCATTGGTCACAGATGACCTATTACTTGCTGGAGATTTTAATTGTGTGACAGACGTCTTGCTCGACTGTTCCACTCCCCCAGTGCCTGGTGCGCCAGACCATAAGACAGCAGAGGGCCTGAAAGACTGGCTAGATTGATGGGAACAGTCAGACCCTTGGAGGATCCAATATGATGCGACTAGAGATTATTCTTATTACTCCCACATCCACAAACACCACGTTTGACTAGACAAATTTGGGTGCTCCAACAGACTCCGTCAATATGTCACCAATAGAAGAACCTGGGGCATGGCCTCTCAGACCACAGTCCATTGCTGCTGGGCTTTTGGCTGCTGTGTCCCTTGAAGATACTTGTTTCTGTGACTCCCTGGGTGATGCCTCAGCAGGGTATTTCTAAATAAACCAGGACACCGCGTCTCCAGTCTGTATGAGTGGGAGGCATTTAAAATAGGAGTCCGGGGTTACTGTCTAGGCTACTTGATTGGAGTCTGGAGGGAACTAAATGGGGAACATCAGACCTTAGATGGCAATCTACACAAACTGGATAATACTCTGGGGATAGACTAATTAGCGTGGACCAGACTCAGGGAGATCAGAGAACAACACAACACCATCTTAGAAAGAATGCAATGCAATGATTGCAAACAATACGTTGCAAGAGCACATGAGGAGGAGGGTTGACCATGCAGGCTCTTGCCATGGTTTCTTAAACCGGAGTCTTGTGGGCCCCCTATCACACAACTGAGGACGGGGACAGTTTGTTGCAGTTTGCTCCCAGGGCCATTAACACCTCCTTTTGGGAATACTATGACATGCAATATGAGCATCCTGAAGAGCTTCCATCAGGGATACAGGCTGCCTTTTTACAGAGGTTACCATCACAAGAGCTTCCCCGATGGGCTCAGGAAGATCTGGGTAGCCCGGTTACAGCACAAGAAATTTGAGTAGCTATCCGAAAAATGGCCATCAGAAAAACTCTGGACCTGGATGGACTCTCTGCTGAGTTATACTCAGGCTTTGCAGAGTATCTAGCCCCAAAGTTGGAGGAGCTCTATGCGGACTACCTGGAATGGGGAGCCCTACCTGACTCTAACAGAAATGCAATTGTGACCCCACTTCCCAAGACTAATGCCCAGGGTGCACCGGTCACGGTTCCATCCTTTATCAATGCTGAACATGGACTTCAAAATCCTTCGGCTGCTCCCCTTAATTCATGAAGACCAAAATGGTTTCATCCCCTCTGCTGCATCTTCCTCAATCTGAGACAGCTGTATCATATCCTTTAACACCCAGAAGCCAATCTCAACTAGGGGATATGTTGATGTCGGTGGACCTTTAAAAGGCTTAGACTCGGTGAGATGGGATTTCTTGTTGGAAGTTATGCGAAGGATGGGACTGGGGGAATGGTGGATTGCCTGGATTAAGCTACTTTATTCTGCACCAGCCATGTGTGTCAGAATGGGCACAATCACCTCCCCACAATATGGAGTTTACAGTGGCACAAGACAGGGATGTCCACTCTCAACCCTCCTCTTTGCACTGTGGAGTTATTCCGGAGAGAAGAAGCGGGCTCTCGGATAGTAGTAGAAGGCATGGAGCACATTATTTCCTTATATGCTGATGATCTTTTACTGCACTTGGCCGATGACCCGGCAGGCTCCGCGAAGGCACTTTGGCTGTAGGGGGAATTTGAGGCTTTCTCTGGGCTCAAATGTAATGAATCCCAAACCTGCCTGTTCCCAGTTGTTCCAGATGTCCAAGGACCACTGTACATCCCCTGAGGTCTGTCCTGGTCCCCACAACATTTAAATAGTTGGGTATTCAAGTATTTTGTTCACTAGATGATTTACGGAAGGGTAATCTGGGGAAGGCTTCGATCGCTTTGAACGTGTATCCCCTTTTGGAGATGACTGAAACTGCAAATCATGGCCAGGATCTTCGTGTCCAAAAAGGTCATGCTCCCAAAACTACTGTATTTCTTTACTAACCTTACGGTGGGGATGCCTACCTTTTGGTTTAGGCAGCTGGATACCGTGCTCAGGGAATTAATATGGGATTAGAGTCATTACAGAGTGTCGCTGGACGTTTTACAGCGTCTGGCAAAGAAGGCATAGGCGCCCAGAGTTTGAACTGTACTTCCTAGCCGCCCAACTTCAATTGGGTGCCCAGTGGCTGGTAGACACCTATCAGGATAGGCATAGCCCTTAATCAGGGTGCTCTATTGGCCAAATTACTCTGTCCATGACCCAGGTGTGTTACTGAAAGTGGCCTTGAAATGTTGGAGACGCTGCACCCTGAGGACGGCAGCGACTCTGCTTTATGCCCCTGCTCTGCTTTTGGTGGGTCTTCCCCATGGCGACCCCCTCACTTGCTTCTCAGAGGGGCAGTTGTTAGACGGACACTGGTCTAACAAGTGGCAACTGTTACCAGCTGGGAGTTTTCCTCCCCCTGGAGGACTTGGTAACTCAATACGAATGACCTCCAGGACAGTTTTCAATAGATGAGGCTCCAGTGCAGACACTTCGGGATCTGTGGGCTAGGGGACATGGCATGCTGCAGACACTCGCGGGTTTACAGCAGAGGCTGTCTATGGGTAACGCGAGACACTTGGTTTAGTGGTTCTACAGCTCTCTGTCTGAAATTCGGAAACCCTTGCTGACGCTTCATCACCGGTATGGGGAGACCCTGGGGCAGGAACTTACAGACTGTGAGTAGCGTGACATTTTTGCATACCCTAAGAAGGTCTCCAGAAATATGAGAATGAACTATACCCAATTCAGCCACGTCCACCTAACCTACTTAACACGCCAGGCTCCAGATCATTTATGGAGGTGAACAGAGAGGTTGCCCTAGATGTGCATTTGTAGATGCAGACTTCTGTCATATGACGTGGAGTAGCCCCCACCTACAGCCTTATTAGGACAGGGTAGTCTATGCACTTAGGCCCATATTCATACTTTTTTAGTGCCGCATTTTTGCCATTTTTTGACACAAAAGCGGCGCAAACGTACAAAATATAATTGTATTTTGTAAGTTTGCACCGCTTTTGCTTAAAAAAATGATGCAAATGCAGCGCTAAAAAAGTATAAATATGGGCCTTAACCCTCATTGAACCGCTCCCTCTTATGCTCTGCAGAGTTTTCTCTCCTGGGATTGTTCCATAGACCCAACAAACGAAGTCGGGGTATAGATTCTTAGATTTGGCCCTGGTGTCGGCCAGGAGGAGAATAGCAATGACTTGGAAGTCTTAGGTGGGTCCAGTAGGGGAGACATGGTTGACGGATGTCACTAATGGGCAAAAGCTGAAGAGAGGGCATTGATACAAAAAGATGCCTGAGGGATATGGAGACGGACGATTGCAGGGTTGTGGACAGAGGTGTTGGGGGCATGGAAGCGGATGAAGGGGAGAGTGAGTGAAGGGACTGGCGGGCTGCTGAGGCTGGACAGCACTTTGTGAACCCCCCTCCCACAACCCTTCTTAAACCTCTCATGACCTTATCGATGTTCCACTTCCCCTCTTGCCCCCTCCTACACCCAGAGCTTATAAGTGACCTTTTTCCACTCCCCAACACTGTAACTAAAACAGTTGGAGTGATCAGCAGTTCCTTTAGATAGGGCACTGTGTCACCAAAGCTGCCTGGCTGACGAAACTTCTAAGACAATTAGATTACTTTTATTTTTTATTTTTCTTTACTTTCAGTTTTTTGGTCCTATTAAGGTGTTTTACATCCTCCTTCCCTCACTCCTGAGTATTAGTAGGCCTGACTGCGTGGAGGTTCCTCTCAGTGAGCTTGGGAAGCCTAATCACTGGGAAGTATGAGAGACGAGTATGGTCTAGTGACAGCGGAGAGGCTGATCTGACATTGCTGTGCCTGCGAGGCGGGGTGGAATATCCCTTCTCATTCTTACTATGCGGATCAGGCTGATAGAGCCTTTAACAGCTAATGCTTATGTACCTGCGGCATTTGATGAGTTTGCCCTAATTTCTTTCTTATTTCTTCCCTATCCAGATGCACCCAATGCTCCACACTGTCAAAATGGCGATCCTCAATGACTGCTTTGTTTGTTTATCACAAAAAGAGAAAGAATAAAGAGTTTAAATTAAGGGAATATGCAGCTTTCCCCCATGCATCATGGGCCCTAGCACCTGGAAGTTGGACTATTCTTCATCCAGACCCTCTCATACCTTATCTGTGCCGGGCTCCATGAGGTAGGTGGTGACACTCTGGATGTCGGGTGCTCGGTTGTGGATCCAAGCAAGGGCACTGCTCACCAATAGTAAGATGTTCCTCCTGGTCTGCACATAGTGATAGGCTTCACTGAATGTGTTGGAGACTCCCTATAAAGAGAGACCATCCAGTATATAAAATAACATAATTCCAGTGAGCATGGATAACCATGCTAAAACTGAGTGCCATTCACGCTACCACAACCAGTAAACCATTTAAAATCATTAATTTAATGACATTTACCCAGCCACCCTCCCCTGAATGCGTGATGGAAGCTTAGCAAACCATCTTCACTGATTAAGTGTGAAGTACCGAGCGAAATCCCCTCCATTTTTTCAGTGAGAGACTAAGTAACCAGTCAGTAATTCCAGTGCACTGCCTGAGTGACATGTAGCCAAACATCCCCACTCATAGAGATAGGGACACTCTGCCAACAATCAAAACTGACTTCATGAGGCATATCTGCTAAATATCTACCTCAATGGATATGGGAAAATTAGTCAATTTACTACACTCATTGAGTCAGAAATACCTAGTCAATGAGCTACACTCATTGACTGGAGACACTTGGCCTATTATCGCCATACTATAGGGAAGGACATCTGACTATCTTTCAATGAAGGGCACTCAGCTAATTGCCTACGCTCATTGATAGAGGAACAATAAGCTAACCACCTAGAGCACTGATTGTTGGACCCATGACTAACCATCATCTCTCACTGATTGAGGGGGCCACCAACCTATGTCGTTCAATGAGTGAGGATGACAGCCAACAATGTCAACTGAGTAAGGGCACTCAGCTACACATGGGAGTGACAGGTCATTGCCTGTCCCTTTCCAGTCAGTGAGTGAAGTGCCCTTGGCCAATACGCTCAACTCAGAGAAGGTCATTGACATCCAAGCAGCTACAATGGCCTAGTCGATTCTCCACTGAGCAAGTGCAAAGAAAACACTGGGTGTTAGGGTGCAGGTGTGGTGTTCATAGGAGTAAGTTGCGCACATAGTATATGGACACCCACTGTCACTCCCATAAGCTAATCACAGTGCAGTATAACAGTCAAGCCCCATATGAGTGATCCTTTGACACCTGGTAAAAGCTGATCTCATGCGTTAGGAAGATATTACGCTCCCGTGGATCGCGGATGGTGTCAATGCCAAGTGTTCCAAAGATGCGCATGCGTGAGTCCTTCAGCGGTAGCACAAGGAAAGACCCTGTTCTCTCATCAAGCGGACGGTCGTACTTCCAGAAATGGATATTTCCATGGTACTGGACCCGGGGAACGTGCACTGGCTTTCCATCATCCACTGCGTTGAAGCTGGAATAAATAAGCCCAGACATGGTAAGAGAACAGGGTGAGAGATTATCTCAAAGCCATGAAATCATGTAGGCGTCCACTGACAAGTAGTAATCTGCTTAGTCTTAATTTTCCCCATACCTCAGTCAGTCCTGGAAACAGTATTCGTTTTGTCCACCCTAAGCCTCCTCCCTCTCCCAGTACTCTCCACTATCCCAATCTCACCTCACCAGCAAAAATTTCACTCACCAGCACAAAGCAGGCTACCTCCCACAGTGCCAGCACAGAAAGGGTAACACACAGTTCTGTCTATCACTGGTAAGATATCAGATATGCTATGTCATGCTAACGTGATGTTATGTTGATTGCTACTAAAGTACTTTTTGCAGTCCACAGGCTCATGCAAAGTGCTGAGCGGGGGAGAGGTTAGATGAATCAGGGAAGAAACAATTAGTGAGGAGTTCAGTGAATAAAAATAGCATTCCCAAAAGCTTGTACCACAACTGTTATTGGAGTGGTAGTGCATTATGGGTAGCAAACCACAATTGTGGCTAGCCAGACACAAATGTGAGAGCATAAGGGTCAAGGTGGGGAAAGGGACTGCAAGATGGAGTCAGAGAGACATGAAGTAAACAGTACGAGATGGCATCTTACAAAGCAGTGATGATACCACCAACAGTAGGAAGCTACCAGCAACATGACTGATTCTTCCTTAGTTATAGGCTTGCCGCCTGAAGATGGCAGCACTGTCAACAGCTTGATATTGAGGAGTCCATGGGGACTGTAACCCAAGAGCAGGTATGGAGTAGAGGAATAATATAAATTTATTCTGATAATGTATGCTTATTTTGCTAACCCCATGATGCTAAAAGCTATGTAGCCAGATACTACATTTCCCAACAGTACAAGAACAAGCCTAAGGTAGTACTTAATGATGTCCAGAACAGAAACGGTCTTTCGTGGTTGCTTGTGGCACGTTTATAGAGTGACCCACAGACAGGCTTTTTATTGTGTGTACTCGTATGTCCATTTGATTTCCCAACTTCATTGACTGAGAAAGAACCAGCAATGCGCCTCCAGCAGGAGCTTCAGCGGTCCCCTGGAAGACCATCAAGACATGACCATTTGCAGTGGTACTTTGTGCCTTTTGATAGGTGAAATGCGGTGTCCACTATTGCAGGTCACAGTGTCCTCTTTCAGATTTTGAAGCCTGTGTCTATTGACGCAAAGCTGGGATTGCTGAAGCAGAACGGCATAAACTCCACACAAAACAGCAGGGCCTATTCACAAACTACATTTTGTAGCACATTTTGAAGTACCACAAATATACTACAAAATACTATATACAAACTTAAGTGTGGAATTCATGTCTCTGCCGCTCTTATTTTTTTCTGTTTGGAGATCTCTGCCTCGCCTATGGAGTCTCCTCACCTACAGGTGTATGTTTTAGTAGTACATGTGGGAGGTGCAGAGGCAAGTAGTTTGGAAATGGGCAATACCTACAACTACAGAGGATGGGGCATAGGAAAGGACGTGCACTCAGCCACAAACAAGTAAGCCCATTGCTATTCACAAACAACATTTCTGAAGTTACTACAGCCAAAAAGGGGACCCAAAACGGTATCAACTTACTCCAGCTCAGAGAGGAAGTAAGTCCAGCAACATACATAACCAACCACTGGTACCACAACATCCTCCCACAGACAATAATGGAGGTAGGGACCATTAAGTTAATTTACAATAATATTTAACATGAACAATTTTTTACCATTTTTTGGACCTTAATGAAATCTCTGTATGGTAAAGTATGGCGGAAATTAAAAAGGTTTATTACATTTGAAAAAAAGTTAGCAAAATATCGTTATGTTAAATAGTATTGTAATTTAATTATATACATTTATTTTAAATGCTGAACAAAAAGTACTGCAGCACTAGCTGCTTAATTTTGAATTAAATCTTTCACTTAAAGATATTAAATTAAATAAACCTGATTTTTCTTAAATTAGAATTAAAAAATAAATTTCCAACCAAAGTGTAAAAAATATTTTTTATGATGCAAAAGTGATGTACAGATATATAATTTCATTATATTTTAATAAAATCCAATCTTACATTAATGTTTACATTCTAAAAAGGATGCTAAAATATTTAATAATTAAATAATTTGTTTTTATTTTTACATATATATTTTAAGAAAAAATATATGTATTTATACTTTTAGATAGTTTACATAATTCAGTTTATTTTAACTTTACTTTTTATGGGGTTTTATTTTAAGTCCCAGCCTCCTTTTTATTTCTATGGGAAGCTGTTGCAGTGGTTGGAAATGTGTGGTGCTGGACTTACTAGCGTTTCTTTTTGAAAGTCGTAACTTACACTTGTATGCTTGACTCTACCCCCTTTTTTCAAAGTAACTTTATACTCGGAATTTGTGAATAGCCAGAAGTAGCAAACCTATTCAAAAGTTAAGTAAAGTTACACCTCTAACGTATTCACAAGTGTAAGTTACCTTTGTGAATAGCCACGTATGTGCTTAATTTGTAAAATAATATGCATCGTGGCCCAAAGGTTTTCCCAATGCACATGCATTTTCTGGGTGTTTTGACCTTTTCTGTTATATATTGTGCACTCCATTTTGCCTAACTGATCCTCATTGATCCTTATAGACACTAAAACATAAGGTTCATTTTGTCACTTGTTTAAATCAATCGACATTCTAAATTTATGCAGAATCATAATGATCCTGAATTGGTCCATGGTTAGGGTGTTGCTTGACTACTACTGTTTATTGTTTCCACATTGATATTTGTAATTCAGCCTTTATAAATTTAAAGTACAAGTCCCAGAACTCAGTGAAGAAAATATAATATGATTCAATAGGGTACTTCAATGCCATACGTCCACTTGATATTTGTTTTGGATGGGAATGTAAATCTAATTCTAGCCAGACCAATGCACACCAGTTCCACATTACCGGGTGCTTCAGACAGAAGCATGCAGGAAATACAGTACTGGGCTGACTTACCCTGCCTCTAATCAGCCAATGGAAGGCAAGCCAGTGACCCTCGCTTCTTGGGGCTGTGGCGGGACCTGTGAGAGGCCTTTTGTTCCAATAAGGTCACTGCCCATTTGGCACAACAGCAATGCCAATAATCTCTTGTTGACTCTCACAATTATTATTGCTGATAGAGAAATTATTTCATGCTGCTCGTATGGAAGTCTGTCTGCTTCACAGTAAATGAAGTCACGAATATAAGGATGTCAGTGAAGTTTAAGTTTTCTAAAGTTCTGACCCTGAGCCCTGTTCAAATTAAGCACTGCAATTTTGTCACTCAGATTTGTGCACATAGCCTATAGTGCATGAACACTTTATTCAGAAATTACATTTATGTACTGTACGGGACTATAGTGCAACATATATTTATATGTTGCACTATAGTTCCGCATTTATGTACTGTACATTTATGTACTATGCAACATATATTCCAAAATATCAAACCCGGCATTCCCAGTTACTTCCACCGTAACAGAGTCGGTGCGAGTTGCGGATGCCAAAATCCACCATAAACATTAAAAAACGGCGCTGTACCCTGAATTACGTACACCAAGGAACTCGCACTCCACAGCTAGTTTGTTTGCAGAAATAGTTTGTTCAATCTAATAAATAAACTATTTCTGGAAAAAAACTAACAAACTAGCCGTGGAGTGCGAGTTCCTTGGTGTCCGTAATTCAGGGTATGGCACAGTTTTTGAATATATATATATATATATATATATATATATATATATATATATATATATATATATATATATATATACACATACATATATATAGATATATGTGTGTGTGTGTATGTGACATTTAAATGGCTGGTCCTTAGAATTTCGGTTAATGAGGGCTAAATGTCTCATATCTTTCTTGGGCACAAAAAATATTGTGTAGCTGAACACAGCTGCACCTATTCAATGTATTTGACACGCAGCTCAGAGGCATGCATGCATGCAAGATGCTTTCTCTTGTGTCAACTACAAGTTGGCATGAGTAAAAGAAGGCACATGAGAGCACAATGCCAGTGAATTCTTTCATTGAGGTGTGAAAACAAGCACCTTCTCCCCATTTTCATTTGCACCAAGTGTGATCTCTATGCCTTCTCACATGTGCATTTGAAGAGTGACTCCTGCCAGGTGCCTTCAGAAATATGCTTATACTCAAATTTCCACTTGTTTCTATATGTATTAACTGTGTTTTATTTAACACGTCACATTGCAGTTACTACAGATCCACGAGAACAAAAATGTGGATGGGTCAAAACGCAAAAGAGGTGAGGGTAAGTAGTGCCCAATCAAATGCAAATTGATACACCATGATCTAGTGTTTCTCTATTGCAACTCAGGTCATCACCAGAGGTCACAAAAGGTCAGCATAGATGCTCTGTCTTTAGGATTTTTTTTAACTTGAGGCTATGATATCATAAATGTCAATAAAGCAGCAGCAAGAGCTAGATTTATAAAAAGACAAAAAAAACTAAAAGTTTAAAGCCTAGAAGGAAGCATGATACTACACTTCGGACCTCATTATGAGGTTGCCAGAATTTGGTGGGGCAGTCTCTGAGTCTGAATGGTATCCCCTCACAAAATTCCAGCAATCATACGTTTTTGCCACAAAATGAGCAGTAACCACACAGACCTGGAGACAGTGGGACATTTACTGTGTGGTTTTCCCTGATTCCAGTTTCCACCTGCTATGTACTAGTGTAACATCTCTGAAAAAGTTTTTGGGGTGATGGGAGGGTCCAGTGAGACAAAAGGGGGTCAGGGTAGGCTTCAACCTGTCCAGTGCAGGGAGCATTTTTGTTCCCCCCATGATGCTGCAGGAGTTGGGTGGTGCCACACTGTTCAGTTCCCCACAGCCACTGCAGCACATGAAGACAGTTGCAAGTATGTGGACCTGGAGTTATTGGGTTCAGAAATTGTGGACCCGATAATTCTGGACTCAGAGACAGTTGTAATTGAGGATACAATAATTCCACCCAGAGGTATCACTCCAAGTGCAACTGCACAATTCACAATGACAGCCTAAGATCCAATTCTAAAATCAGTAAAGAGAGCAGTGCCATTTGTAAGACTTTAAGGAAACGTTGGCATTTATTCACGGCAGAGGACAGTCTTAAAGATTTTAATTGGGAAAAACCTACCCTCATATGTGATCAAAGCAGACCAGAATACAGAAAGAAAGAGGAGACATGGCTTACTTCATTACCGGCATGCTACAGTTGCAAACACTGATAATCAACCGTCAGCCTCAAGACGTGTGTCTTTAGGAATATTCTCAACTCTAGGTTGTTTGGTTCTACTGTAAGTCGGGGGAGATGGAAGCCCAGATGTCTGCCTCCGTTTTTGTGGTGTTAAAATGTTTTTTTGATGAGTCTTTTTACAGGCTTGTTGATCAAAAGTTCATAGCAGAGATGTAAATAGGAGTTAAGCTTTTTAGATACTTGGGCCCTTAGTTCCTGTTGGCAGAGAGGACTTTGAATTTGACCTTGGATTCCACTGGAAGCAGGCAGCTTTGAAGGCCGGATTTGCACAGTCAAGTGTTTCAGGCAGAGTTTGGTTGAGTAAATTGGTTATCTTTGAAGATTGTCAGTGAGTCTGTTTGAGACCAAATCTAGTTGCAGTAATCTGGATACCATTTACCAAGGCCTTTGTCAGCTCCAGCCAATGCATGAGTGGGGGAAGGCTCCCTAACATAGACAGTTGTTGGTTAACACCTCTGGTTATGACGTTGATTTATGGAACTAACCAAAGATCTGTGTTGAATGTTACTTAAAATATTCCTTGCTTCATCTGAGGTGTTTGGGGGGTGTACAGTTACATAGTTACATGGAGAGAGGTGGAGGGTGTATTCCCAAGCAGGACCTCCTACTTAAGCACAGAAATTACACAAAAATGCTTTAGAAGTAAGTGGATTCTGGTACAGAGTTGTTGCATTCACAAAGTCCTCACCTACGGGGTCAAAAATATATTTGAGAGGTCACCTCACCCACAATTTATCATGCCATGCTTCTTCCTCGGAAACCTCCCACACCAGAATAGGATAATGCCACTCTGGGAGACTCAACTAAAAGTGGGAGTTCTTGGATATTCTTTTCTTCATGACAATTGCAGGGGGTCCAGATATCGTGGTCCCCAGCACTGGGTTACCGCCAGCCTTTCCAGGGTGATGTCCCCGCCATCGAAAAACTGTCAAAACCGGAGTCGAGATCAGCACGGTGGTGCTGAGTTCAGCGCCTCTGTGCCTGACCACAAGTCCAACCGCCATCAGCCTGTCGGGAACCATGTTCCAGGCGGTGACTGGACTGCCAGGGTCATAATGTGGCACTGCGAATCTGGTGGCCCTTGAACTGCCAGGCTCATAAAAAGGCAGGAAGACACCATGTCTTTCTTTTTTTAAATAATCCTAAGATATGTGGACACATTAATATAGTTTTGTGAAGATTGTAAAAATGGACATACGTGGAATCAGGCAAACGGACTTTGACAACATAAATTCACGGCTTTCTATTTTTGTATCCAACAGTTAATGCAACTGTAGCTGAGAGTCAACAATCACTATTGAAGTATAGGCAATCCCAAGATACATGGGGTCATAAATGATGTAGTGCTTAGATTGTCAAAAAAGACTCACATAGAGTCATGTAAATGGACTCAGACAGCATAAATTTGTTGTTTGCAAATTGAGTATCCCTTTGTTAATGAAACTGTAACTAGGCATAAACAATCACTTATTGTAGTACAGGTAGTCGTTTTTTTATTTTTCAAAAAAGGCCAACAGGGGTTGGTGCAGCATTCAAAACCTAGGCCCATATTTATAGTTTTTTTGCGCTGCATTTGCGTCATTTTTTGACCTCATATATCCTTGGATTGACTGCACTTCAGTTGGCTCTCTGCTAAAGGAGCGTTAACTATTGGATACAGAAATCGGTTGCCACAAATTTATGTTGTCTAAGTCAAAGCATATTTCCATTTATGTCCGTTTTTACAATCTGTGCAGAACTATACTGATCTATCCACATATCCTGCGGTTATTTGAAAAAAAGATATATATGTTGTCTTAGCCTGTCTGCATTGTTCCTTAGCCCGAGTGTGAGTACCAATATATGGACGATATATATCGGCAGTGGCATTACACAGCTCGCTCATTACCAGCCGACACCACCGACACCGACACAGCTGCCCGCAACCTCAGGCAATGGATCGACAATTGCGCCAATGCTCTCGCCCGGATCAAGAAACTCTCCTACAACTGCGCTGCCAGAAAGGCCACCTGGTTTACCACCGACCTCCGGACCTCCAAGCAGACTTGCCGAAAACTCGAGAAAAAGTGGCGTCAAGAACAGACACCGGCCACCCACACGGCCCTCAAGAACGCCATCCGCAAGCACCACCAGCTCATCCGGACCACCAAGAGGTCCTCCTTCAAGGAACGAATCGACAACAACGCGCACAAGAGCAAGGAGCTCTTCAACATCGTGAAGGAACCCTCCAACCCCAGCTCCAGCACCAACGACATCCCACCTTCGCAAGACCTCAGCGACTCCCTTGCCACCTTCTTTCACAGCAAGATCGCAGACATCAACGACAGCTTCAATACCAACATCCCACCGGCAGTCGCCAACACCTCAGACTCACTGCCCCCCAGCCACATCAACCTCCTACTCTCCTAGACTCACGTCAGCGACGATGACACCACCAAAGTCATGAACACCATTCACTCCGGTTCACCATCTGACTCCTTCCCACACCACATCTTCAACAAAGCGAGCTCCATCATCGCCCCCCAACTCCGGATGATCATCAACAGCTCCTTCGAGACCGCCACCTTCCCAGAAAGCTGGAAGCACGCCGAGATCAACACCTTACTCAAGAAACCCAAGGCGGACCCAAAGGACCTCAAAAACTACTGGCCCATCTCCCTGCTCCCATTCCCGGCAAAGGTCATCGAGAAGATCGTCATCAGGCAACTGACCCAACACCTTGAGTAAAACAACACTCTGGTGCCGTCCCAATCCGGTTTTCGCAGCAACCACAGCACCGAGACCACCCTCATCGCTGCCACCGACGACATCAGGACCCTCCTGGACAAAGGCGAAACCGCAGCCCTCATCCTCCTTGACCTCTCGGCCGCCTTTGACACCGTCTGCCACCACACCCTGCGCACACGCCTCCATGACGCTGGGATCCACGACAAAGCCCTGGACTAGATCACCTCCTTCCTCACCGGCAGAACCTAGAGAGTCCGCCTCCCTCCTTTCCGATCTGAAGCCACCAAGACCATCTGTGGCGTACCACAATGCTCTTCCCTCTGCCCGACCCTCTTCAACGCCTACATGGCACCGCTCGCCAAAAGCATCCGATCTCACAACCTCAACATCGTCTCATACGCCGACGACACCCAGCTGATCCTCTCCCTCACCAAGGACCCCTCCACCGCCAAAACCAACCTCCACGAAGGTATGAAGGCCGTCGCCAACTGGATGGAGAACAGTCGCCTAAAACTGAACTCGGACAAGACAGAGGTCCACATCCTCGGCCCCACCCCCTCCGCCTGGGACGCCTCCTGGTGGCCGACCACACTGGAAGCTGTACCGACACCCACCAACCATGCACGCAACCTGGGTTTCATCCTTGACTCATCGCTCTCCATGACCCAACAAGTCAACGCCGTCTCATCCTCCTGCTTCAACACCCTCTGCGTGTTCTGCAAGATCTACAGGTGGATCCCTACTGAAACCAAAAGGACAGTTGCCCAGGCCCTTGTCAGCAGCAGACTGGACTATGGCAACGCTCCCTACGCGGGAACCACACCCAATATCCAGAAAAGACTGCAACGAATACAGAACGCCTCCGCACGCCTCATCCTTGACACTGGCTCCCCGCCAACAAAAGGATCACATTCAAGCTCCTCACCCACGCCCACAAAGCACTTCACAACGCCGGACCAGCATACCTCAGTGATCGACTCACCTTCTACACCCCGAACCGACAGCTTCGGTCTGCCGAACTCGCCACCGTCCCACACATCCACAGAGCAACAACGGGCGGCAGATCATTCTCCTACCTCACTGCCAAGACCTGGAACACCCTCCCCATCCACTTACGACAGACCAAGGACCTACTGACCTTCAGGAGACACCTCAAGACCTGGCTGTTCGAGCAGTAGCAGCTCCCCTCCCCCAAGTGCCTTGAGACCCTCACGGGTGAGTAGCGCGCTCTACAAATGTACTGACTGATTGATTGATTGATTGATTACTATCTGACGCTTTATTTTCAAGAGCCCGTTTTTATGTTGAGATCTACTTACAAGGCAATTGTCACCTCAGATTGTCTCTTTATATAAGTTATCCAATACACTTTTTTGAAGGATAGTGCCTGCATTTATACATATTTTGACAACCTGAAACATAAACAGCAAGCCTCTGTTTTACCTTATTATGCTATCTATTCATAAAAGAATAAGAATAATAAAAATGTATTTGTGAGTTTTTTAACCATGCATCCAGTGTGCCACTACAGTTGAGTTGCCCCCCCTCTCTGATCTATGATGCCCTGTTGTATCATAGAATAGTGTAAGTCTCAATCGCAAATGTGTGACTGTATTTTTAGCACTTGCATGAAAAAAACCTTTTTATATTACAGTACGTGTTCACATACAAGAACCATACACCTTTTTATAGAGCTTTGAAGTGTCCAGAATGGGGTGAGTATGCTGAGATATAATGTTATATTCAGAAACATGTTAAGTATACATGGAATAGAAATTATCATTGAAATATAACTCTTATGAAAAGTCTTTATTTGTGTTTATTATTTTTCTGCATTTTAATTTTATTCCTACCTAAAGATATCACTACTGAGTTACAGTAAAAAGGTATGAGGGCTGTATGCCTCATGTTTTTGCATGGGATGTAAGAATCATCCAGGCTGTCGATCTGTACAGGCATGTTAATCGATCAGAACATGCTGGCAGTTACAGGTGATTAGGTGAACCATTATTCCTCACACTTGCACCACATTGTTTTGTTTTTAAGACATACTAAGGGTACCCATAAATAAAAGGAAATTTATTGGGTATAATATTTTGAACACATTATTTGGACTCTTGAAATAGTCCTGAAAAAATAATATCTACGAACTCCCACTTTTGGTTGAGTCCACCAGAGTGGCATTATTCTGCTCTGGTGTGGGGGGAGGGGGGTTTCCTAGGATGAAGCATGCCATGATAAGATGTAGATGTGGCGGCCTCTCAAATAACTGTTTTTGTGATCCTGTAGGTGAGGACTTTGTTGATTCAAAAGGTTTTACCAGAATTAACTTACTGCTCAATCTTTCTTTGTGATGTATGTGTTTGGAGGGCACCCCATGCTTTCAGACCAATAAAAAATAAGCATGTCACCAACTAACACACAGAACCAGGATTCTTTTTGAACTGTTCAATCTGTGAAAGTTTTTTTTCTGGGGGAATTTAAGCCCGAATCCTTATTTGAGTGTTGTTTGTGTACATCTGCCAATGCAGTTAATGACATTCTGGCATTTGTGCCTGCGGGACCATCTGTACATTGAATGGTATGGGTGGGAGTGAGGTTCCCTTGGGCTCCACTAATCGCTCTTCGTACAGCCCAATATGTCTTTAATAATTTCCAATGAACCTAAGTGTCTAGTAAATTTCTTTCCTTTATCCAGGATGAAGAAAAGATCTTCTCTAAAGTTCACCAGTGCTGTCTCGGTATCCTACGTCAGCCTAAGGTCTGCCTGTAGGTCAAAGCAGATGTTTGCATTCAAAATATTGTCAAAGAGGGTTAGTCACGTTCTCCTCTAGGATTTTTCTGTCTAGTATGTTAGAACTTGATCTGTAGCTTGCCAAATCATGTGGGTTTGTCGTGAGCTTCTTCAGGAGGGTCTGATGATGGCAATACTTTCACTAGCACAACTGATTATATGTGCTTGCACGACTGTACAATATGTTTTGCAACTTCCAAGCAAGCACTGCGTGTCGGTGCCACTCTCTCTGTTGCGCGCTCTCTCACACACACACACTCTCTCTCTCGCTCTCTCTCTCTCTCTCACACACACACACACACACACACTCTCTCTCTCTCTCTCTTTCTCTCTCGCTCTCTCTCAATATTGCATTTGTTACTGAAAACTGGAGTCCACGGCCAATCTAGTATCTAGTTTTCTTGGCATGTTCTTGTAGATGAACTTACCACTCTATTGATATGTAATGTTCACTTGTAGCGCTTGAACTCCTGCCAGAAGGCATACCTCTGGTCTGCTCAACAACTAACTACAGCAGTATCAGTCTTATGCCTCAGTAAGTATGTTGGTGTATGTTCTGAATATTACTGCCTGCCCTAAGTTGGCCTTTGGCACTCTTATTCCGCAGAGTCGAAAGGGCAGCTTTGCAGTGTAAACTTTTTATAAAGCAATGTATCCCCTTGCTCTTTTTGTAAGACAGCTACAATTTACAGAACACATCTATTTTATTATAGATCCAAGTCATAACTGATTCCTGATTAACGGAAGTTGGTGGGTAGAGAATGAGGGTAAGCTTAGTAAGTCATTAGTGTGACAGTGTAGTTCCCTAGGAGCAGGGGTATTCAACATAGGACCAGGAGGATCAGTACTTCAAGGTAAGCACTGAGAATATAAATGAATTAAATTTTTATCCTTTTCCTGTGCCTTTATTTTATCTGGATAGCCTGAAAACCTGACATGGGTCTGGCCCTTCTTCTGGATCTATACTGAACATCCTTGCTTACAATCTTGTCTCAAACAAACTAGCATCTGTGCCACGCATGGTCAATATGCATTCATACTCACCTCACTCCCTTCATGTCTCTGTATAAGGCCTTATTCAGGACATATGGTGCATCTTCTAGGGTGCAGGCCACATATCGAAGAAGGTGAGGCCCCCTCTCTGCCGTAGGGGGACTCTGCTCCAGAAGCCCAATACTTGCACTGATCTTCTTTTTGTTTCCATGAGATTCAGAATCCTGTGTGGAGAAATCTGTTGGTTACCAAATGTTATGTCACCCCTTTGAACCCATGCGTACCTGCACGGCTATCTAAGATGTGTTCCAATGGCTGGCTAGGAAATGGTAAATGCTAGATCTCCTTAAATCATGGAGAAATTGAACATGGCTTTGTTTCTGGGCTACCTTGTTGTTGAGAGAAGTCCCTAACCTCTTTGGAGTGCAGTTCATTAAAAGCTGATATTGAAGTTACTTTATTAGTAAGAGTGGTTCCTGCACAGATAGTCCATTCCTTTGCAAGGATCTAGGCCATAATTGTAATGTGGGTGTCAGGTGCCTAACCATGGGAGATATGGTGTGCGATATCTGGGAGGGACAGAGGTATGTGAAATAAGACAGAAGGGTTTGTGATAGGACAGAGGTGTGTGTGTGATGAGACGAATAGTGGTGTAATATGAAAGAGGAATGCGTGATGACACAATGGTGTGATAGGATGCAGGGATGTGCAACAGGGCTGTCCCCAGTGGTGTATGTTTTCTGGTTATGACAGATGCTGCTGGGCACACCCACCTTGTAAAGTGCCTGGAAGGTAGCTTGGTATATGGGCTCTAGGCTTCCGCCACTTCTCTCAGCAGCTCTCTGGATCTCATGCAGCCACTTGCGCCGTGCAGATCCACGCATGCGCTCGGTTTGTGTTCGCTCAATGCTCGCAGTCAGGAACTCCACCAGGCTCTGGAAGACCTCCTCCTCTGTGCCCGGAAGCTCCTCCATGAGGGATTCAAGGAACCGCTGGAAACCTCTGGAGTTGATCTTCACTGCATCATCACGGCAGACCTGGGCAGATTTGAGACGTTCCCGTCCTGGTTGTAATGTAAGAACATGACAAGGGTTTTTGCTGTCAAAGAGAATGCTATATTTTTATTGTTCTAGCCACTGAGTTTGAGCACTCATACTGTCTGCCTATGTGCCACTGGCCTCTCACGAACTATGCTCATGAGTCCCACGTGTACACATATTCAGGCAAGGTGCCATAATTCCCCACGTGTCCCAAATTCCTCATACATCTTCCAAGCCCCGAACACATTACACCTATGAGTCACAAGCTCCCACACTGTCTGACCATGTGCCCCATTGAAGCTCCTCACAATATCATATGATCCTCATACTGTTTCTATATCTCAGCTCCTCACAATCTGGCCATACATGTTCAATGATCCTAATACTGTCTAGTCATGTTCCTGAAGCTCATCACCCGTTCTGTGTGCCCCAAACCTGTCATACTGTCAATTAGCCCCAATGATCTTCACACCATCCGCTAGTCACAAGTGTCTCGTATTACCTGTCCCCGTGCCTCGGGCCTTCTCACACTAGTGAAAAGCTGTTGTAGGGGAAGTGGGAGTCAGGCAAGGAGAAATTAATGAAAGTTCTCTATCTTTTATTCACAAACACTTATTTTAGCATAAGAGGAAGGAAGAGACTCTGAAATAAGAGTTGGCTTTAGTCTGTGAGTCTTCGTACGTTTCATTGACCCTGACAACCTGGGCACTTTGATTTCATAAATCAGCATGAAGTCACGATGGACCAAGTGTTAAGTATCAGTGGCGAGGCCTCATGTTGGGGAATGTGTACCGGTCTAGATGCTACATGTTGCGGAGGGCTGATATGAAGTATGTTGTCAAGTTTCTGGAGTCCACATCTGGAGCATCAAGTTGAGCCTTGGATGCCACAACTGAAGTAGTGTGACCTGATTTAGAATCCTCATCTGGAGTGTTACATCGATTTCAGAAGGTCACATTCAGGGTGTTATTTCGCGGTCAGGAGTTCAGACTTGGAGCATCATTCCCGCTTCTGAGGCCGCTATTTGGAGCATTATATCCAGTTCTCGAGGCCTCATCTGTATTAATATTCCAATTCAAGAGGTCACAGCTGTAGTGCTGCGTCCAGCTGCAGAGTCAGCATGTTTTGCATCCTTTTCTGGAGACCACAGACGTTTACATATGGGGTACTGTTCTATTCTGGACACTACATGTGTCCTCTGAGGCAACACCTGTGTCAATATGTAAAAACCACATCTGGTGTATCGTTTTCAGTCCCACAGGTCACGTCTGAAGTATTATGTTCTGAAGGCTCTATCTCCCTAACGATAAAGGCTGCTGAGAGACTGTCCAGATTGTGCAATTGTGATGATGAAAAGCTAAAAGCACATTCCCTCAAGCATGTTCAGGAGAGAAAAGTGTTGAAGGCTATAACCAAATACGCCAGTTCTGATGGGACTATTTAGTGATACACCATGTAAGTTAATATGAGCAATCCCCCTGCTCTCTGTTCCGTGTTCCTAACTTTTGCTCCAATGTGTTGTTACGAGCAAGGACCAAGTCTATTCAAAGAAGGCAGATGCCACCCCCAGAAAGGCGGTCTCCCTGTACTGACCAACAGGTAGTTATTCTGGGACTTGCAGTTGCATTTCCCAATCTATGCATGGCCCTAGATGTCCTGGATTGAAAAACCATAGACAGCAATAAACTTAGTTTTTTTAAGCTATGTGGAAAGATACCTCTTAAGGAATGGTGTCACATACTCCTGTAGGAATTAACTCTGTGGAAAGGGGTTGCAATTTCCACTGGACTTCGAGGCCATAGTGTGAGACACGGCGTATGGTGGTCTACAAATATCTTTGCGAAAATATTTTTCATGAAAACTATTGTGAAAGCGTAGGACAACTTCCCAGTAGTTGGAAAGATAATAAATTAATTAATGAATGAAGGACCGTGGCAGATACAACAAAGCAATCGTAGTTGGAACAAAAAGGAAAAGCTGAAGAGAAGAGTTTGCGCCCAGAGCAGGCAGATAACTGGCAGAATGGATTGTATTTATAATGCTTCTTTACCGGTCTGCAAAGGCAATTGCGTGTTTCTTTGAAATGCTGAGTGATGTGTAATCAGTGCTAGGTGGTGATACATCACTCTACCAGCAGAGGGCAATATGATTTATCCTGGAAAAAACTGCTCTGCGTAATTTAATATTACTTGTTTTTGAATTCTTTATTTAAGCATCTACCGCCTATGGAATACAACACTGGTATAGCAACGTGTCAATAACAGCTAGTATGATGGTATACGACAAAGATAGTAAGTTCCAAAGGCTATATACAGCACATAAAAGGAATAAAAAGCATTACTGCAACAGCAAATGGACCCACATCCAACTCGAATCCCTTCCAACTGTGTGCACAAATAAATGTAGTCCACGCCATTCTCATCTGCGGACACCAGGGACAGAAAGATGGTGTATGTAGGTGCATGCAAAGAGAAAGTACCTAACGTATACACAATACGTAGCCTCCCTATTTATACTCCCCCATTAGACATAGAAAACTATACCTTGAACCAAGGCTCCTTGCTCTTTCTCCCGTTCCAGCCCAATCCTGTACCTACTAATTCTCGAGAGACACCAGGGCCAGAAAATAATCCCAAATTCTCAAGAAGGCAGACAAATTGGTCATTAAGCTTATTAATAACTTAGTCACAAGTGGCAATTACCAATTCACTGAACAAGTCTTTCCTGACAGGTGGATGCAATTTAGCTACCACCAATGCCTTGGCAAACCATCTGCCCACCAGTGGTCATCCCCAGAATCCCCGAAAGACCATGCAACATAAATATGAACTCAATGAGAGAAAAGCCATACCCACAGCCAGTTTTAATTTCCTCGTGTACCCCTTTCCAATAACGGGCCAGCAACGAGCACAACGACAGAACACGTAGACGACAGAACACGTAGACGACAGAACACGTAGAATATCCCTCTTTGCCGACCTACACCGTGGGCAATGTGATTCAGGGTACCAACTAAAGCGGTGAATGCACTGCAGTGTCCATTGCCAATTGCAAAGGACCTTAAAAAAGCCCAGCTTGAATCTCGTCTCTCTCAGGCCTTCCCCCTAGGTGATCCGGAATAGGGATGAAATCTTGTGAGAGCCTCCCCTGCCAGTCTTCTAAACTCAGTAGTTGCAGGGACTAAGAGTAAGGGGTCAATGATCATTCTCTGCACTCTAGAGACCACCCTTCTTAAACTGACCCTCAGGTGTTGAGATAGAGTCTTTACAGGGAAGGGCGAGGTTGAGGATCATACAGTGAGGACCACAAGGCAGATTTAGGACAATGAAATAGCTTGATATAACACACTCTTGTTGTATGCCGAACTCAGTTACATGTCCTCAAAAGATTTAGGCCCATATTTATACTTTTTTAGCGCCGCATTTGCGTCGTTTTTTGACGCAAAATCAGCGCAAACTTAAAAAATACCATTTTATTGTTACTCTGCAATACTTAAACTAATTGTACTGTATGTCACTCCATCCTAGGCCACTCTAGTTTACTTTGCACCACTGTACTCTGTGCCACTCTAGGCTGCACCACTCTACTCTATGCCACTGTACTATACACCACTGCACTCCACACTGCACCACTCTATTCTGCTCTACACCACTCAACTATATGCCACTCTACTCTAAACCACTGTAATCTATGTCAAAGTACTAAACATTGCTTTACTCAAAACCAATTCTATCTACTCTACTAGAATGTACGCCAACTACTCTGCACCACTGCACTCTATGCTACAATACTCTACTGTGCAACACTCGATGCCACTACACTCTGTGCCACTGCATGCTATGCCACACGATTCTACTCCATTGCTCTCTGCTCCACTCTTCTCTGTGCCACTCTGCTCTGCAACACTCTACTCTACGCCTCAGCACTCTACACCACTGTACTTTAAGCCACTGCACTCTAAGCTACTGCACGCTGCACCACTCTACACCACTGTGCTGTCACTGCACTCTACGCCACTGTATCCTATTCTGCAACACGCCATTGCACCCTGTCACTCCACTCTACGCCACTCGAGTCTACTCTGCACTCCTGTACTCTAGGCCACTCTATGCTGCACCACTGTACTCTAAGCCAATGCACTCTATGCCACTGTACTATACACCACTGCACTCTACAACAGTCTGCTCTGCAACACTGAGCTCTCTGCCACTGAGCTATCCACCACTGCACTCTACACTGCACCACTCTACTCTGCTATGCACCACTCTACTCTATGCCACTGCCCTCTATGTGACTCTACTCTAAACCACTGCACTTTACGCCAAAGCACTAAACATCGCTTTACTCAAAACCAATTCATTCTACGCCACTGCACTGTATGCCAACTACTCTGCACCACTGCACTCTATGCCACTATACTCTCCTCTGCAACACTCTATGCTACTGCACTCTGTGCCACTGCATGCTACACCAGTGCACACTACACCACTGCATGCTAAGCCACTCTATTCTACTCCATTGCTCTCTGTACCACTCTTCTCTGTGCCACTCTATTCTAAAGCTCTGCACTCCAAACCACTGCACGCTATGTCACTCTACACCACTGAGCTGCCACTGCACTCTATGCCACTCTATTCTACTCTGCACCACTGTAATCTACACCACTCTACTCTGTGCCACTCTACTTTATGTCACTGCAGCCTACAACACTCTAATCTGCAAGACTGCACTCCCATCACGGAACTCAACGCCACTCTACTCTGCACCATGGCACTCTGTGCCACCGCACGCTACACCACCATATACTGTTGCACTCTAGGTCACTGCACTCTACACCACTCTACTCTTTGCCACAGCACTCTATTCTGCACCTTTCACTTCTACGCCACTCTAATGCACTCTAACCCACTATTTTCCCCACCACTCCAGGCCACTCTAATCTATTCTGCATCACTGCACTCTACCCTGCACCACTCCACTCCACCCTGCACCACTCCACTCCACCCTGAACCACTCCACTCTTTGCCACGTCACTATCCTCTGAAACAATCTACTCTGTGTTACTGCACTCTATGCCACTGAAGTCTACTCTGACCCCACTCTATGGCACTACAGTGCTATACTACACTACTCTGCGCCAATGCACTCTATACCACTTTATTAAAAGCCAATGCACTCTACGCCACTGCACTCTACAACAATCTACTCTGCACACTTCACTTTATGCCACTTTTTCTCTAGGCCTCTCTATGACACTACATTCTATTATACTCCACTCTATGATGCTCTACTCCATTTAACTCTACTCCACTCTATACTACTCCACTCTATACCATTCTACAACACGACTCCACTCTGCAATTCTCCATGCAACTCCCTCTATGCCACTCCATGCTACTTTACTCCATTCTATCCATGACATACTACTACACTTTACGCCATGACTCTCCTACACTACTCCACTCTATGCCACTCCACAACAATCTTCGCTGCTCTGCGCCACTCTACTCTACAACATTCTACTCCACTCTATGCCACTCCACTCTGCTCTACACCACTCCACAACACTAGGTTACTCCACAGCACTTCAATCAACCACAGTCTACTCCACTCTAAGCCACTCAACTCATCTCCACTGTATCCCCTTCCACTCTACAACACTATACTCCCACCACAACACTCCATGACACTCCCCTTCATTCTGTTCCACACAACTCTACTCAACACCACTCTACCCCTCTCCATAACATTCCACTCTACTTCATGACACCCCACTCCACGCTCCTTTACCCCACACATTTTTAGGCATGCTGAACAGCAGCCATGCTGGTGTACAATATGGCTAAAACATATTGGCAAAGTCAACAGCTCTTGCGTAGGCTAGACCTACTGGCTTTGCCAATGCCTGTTTGTCTGTAGTAACTATAGAAATGAAGTTTTTAAGTTAGCATGGCCTTACTCCCTTGTATGTGGGTTCCTCTCCTTCCCTAAAACCCTCCCTTGCCGTTCTTTAACCCCTCCTTAGTCTTCCCAAAATCCCTTCCTTTAGTGGTAAGTATTCCCCATTTTCCATTAACTACTCACTGTCTCTCCTACCTTTAGTACTAAAATATATATCTACATATGGATCAATGTTTGCTAATATTTACACTAGTACTCATGGCTCATTAGTAATGTTGCTGGAGGTGTTAGAACAAGCATAGAATGAGCAGGGATCTGCTTAGACTGTTGATTTAGGTATGAAATTGATAGGTAATTTTGAGGTGGTCTCTTTGATAGTTCTTAGTAATACCCAAGGGGGAGCAGGGGCTCTGGTAGCCTGGCAACTATTAGTTGTCATTCCTGGTCAAGATTGTGAAGACCTGCCTAAAATACCTCCACGGGTTGTGACACTTTAGGAGCATCAAAATCACAACTCAAAACAAAAAAGAGCCTGAAGGTTATGATCAAGAAAAGGCACCAGAAAGTAAGAAAAATCCGATAATGAAACAAAACTTCAGGGCCAGATCTCAGCTACAGCAGGAGTTAAGTAGTGGTGGATACAATATGAGGGACCATGAAAAAAATTAATAAGACAGATCGGTGTCAAAATTCTGATAACCGTTCTTTCTGTTCTTTGCAGGACTCTGTGGAGAGTAGGACAGGAAGGAGAGCCAGGACTGAGTATCATAGAATCGACAATTGCGTCAGAAAGAAAAGTGGAAGGGAACCAGCATGCAATGTTCAGCTTAGTGCGAAGAAAGAAGAGAAACGTTCTGACTCAAATGCTCATTTTTAAGAAAAAGAAAGTAGCTGGGTTGACAAAGAAAAAAGCATGTCTCCGAAACAGCGCACACCTCAGCAGAATGTGATTTAGGAAGTAGCGCTTCTGGACAGCACAGCGGAAGTAGCTATAGTCTGCCAGATTCTCAAAGAGCATTTAGTGTTGACTCCAACTTAAAAATATAAACAGTTTGAAACACCAGATGGACACATACATTCTCCGGATAAGGTCACGATCTAGAAATACAAACTGAATATTGCTCCAAATAAAAGTTGTATTCTGGTCACATTTGTCGGATGCCTATGACATAATTCATACAGAAGTTGATTACCCTCCATCATTTATAAGGGACTCACATCAAGGAGAGTAGGTAACAATACAAACATTTTCCTCCTCTGTACCTGAAGAAGTCAAAGGAAAATATGCATGTGAGTGGGTTTTAAAGCAGGCTCCGGCACTGTAAAAAACCAAGCAGGGTGGGACAAAGATTCTCTGCTAATTCCCTTATTCCCTTAGAGAGTAAGCCCCAAGTCCAGGCGCAGTATCTATTAATGCAGGGAGCTAAAATTGATATAAGGATCATTATAGACCTATTACAGTTGCAGTGTTAATAGTGTCTTGTCATTCAACCATGAACACACCTTTTTTTTCTGTGTTTAAGCCAGACAATTCATATAGAACAGTTTTAGATTATAGAAATTTAAAGAAACAGTACTGGACTGATGACAAATTTAGTTGCAAAGAAATATAAAATGACACTAGATATCTTGCACAGGTTCTTTAGACAAAATATAGCACCTGAATTGCAGTATCTAACTGTTTTCTCCTTTGCAAATTTCAGTACGCCGACACAACATTGATTCAGTTGTTTGAGAATAGCCCTGGGCTCATTGCAGCCTGAATAATGAAGATCTTACAAGAAGATCTAGAGGTGTCATAATACACATGATAATTTATCAGAACAGTTAAATAGGGTATAAAATAAACTTAAAAATTCTAAGATTCAATATCTTAATATGATTTTCAATGGATATGAAATATTCAGTGAGGGCAAAGGACTAGCACCACACTTCCTGCAGCAGTGTGCTAATTGACAACCTCCAAACACACTGAGAAAATTGCAACCCCTAATGGTTTTTTTTAACTTTTGAAGAGCTTACTTGCTACTTTATGCTGAGTGGGTTTTGCTCTTGCGTGAATGAATTACTCCTACATACTCTGAAAAAAAGTGGTCGCAAAGTGGTACAATGCATGCATTGTGCCACTTTGTAAATATGGTGCGGCGAAAATTGAGTCCTCGAGCCACGCTAGCGTAAAAAAAAAAAAAAAAGACACTTTTGGCACAAGGGGGCACTAGGGCCTTGTAAATCTGACCCTATGTGTGTTCTGGGAGTATGCTATACTTGCATTCATTCCATCAGGAGTCAAATGGTGTGGTAGAGTGAGCCAGTGGTATACATAAGCAAGCCTGGGCTGGTAGGACATTGGATTCAGGATCGTTTGGGTAGTTTCATAACCTGTATAGGGTTCAGAGAGCTCTAAATAACTTGCATAGAGCAGTATTAGGGAGCCAAACCCCATAACAGATTTTCCCTGTGTTTACACCTAATCGTGATTTCTCTGGAAGGGTGCTGAAGTAAAAAACTGATTCATCTGATCCTGTTTCACAATTGAATTTGTAACAGAATATTTAAGAAATTAAAGAGACCCTCTCCAATGGAAAGAACTCTGCCAAAGAAGTTAAAGCTGCTTATGGGTGGCTCCCCAAAGAGCAGTACTAGTTTGGGAATGGACCTCCCTGACAGGCAAGTCTTTGGACCATCTCACAGACTACCTTTTTCAATTCTTGGGGTAGAAGTAACACATACTGTAATCCCGCGATCACTTCTCAGTGCAAAGAAAAACAAAAAGGTGTTGATCAATCACATTAAAAAGTACCATATGGCCTATACTCTTCAGTGACCAATGACAAAACCAAAGTGCCTCTAGATTATGCCAATTAATCCTCTTCCCATTACGGAAACTCCTCAAGAAGAGTACAGCTATGTTGAAATCAGTGGTCTAATTCCGGAGGTAGAGAATAATGCTGTATTTCCAGCTGCCTACCCTTCATCAAGTACTGATCTGGAAGTAGAACATGCATCATCTTATATAAATGAAGCTGCTGCAGCTATACTGGTCGTCACTTCTGCGACTACAAATGCAATCTTATGAGTACCGATGAAAAAATGTATATCAATTGAAATGATACAGATGCAAGACATTTCACTGTTTGGAAATGAACTCGATCCAGATCCTAAAATGGGAGCTATTTTTCTTATGTCTTTCCAAGAAGCACAAGAGACGTCCACTTTTGTGTTTAGCCGATGCCACAGATAGATTCTTACTGGTTGCTGTGGTCATGACAGGTATAGCCAACCCCCATGGACCTATATTTGGATAGTTGCTGCAGAATCATTTCTTTTGTGGTTTACTATGCTAATTATAATCTTGCTGATAGTGTATGGGCATTATCTCACTGAATGTTCAACATCTTCTCCTATGGTTCAGGAATCAAAGCCACTTTCTTCTTCTCACAGAGCTAACATTGATTACCATGCAGTTAATATTACTGTGTACCCGTTACTCTTCTTGTTCAATCGTAAAAGATGCTTGATCAAATTTGGGGTCCTACAGAAATGATTCAAATGTTCTATGTTTTAAGAATATCATTGTATGACATGGTCACTCCAGGTTCTTTTGCAAGTTCATAAGACATCAATGTTATAAAACAACTGATGACTGACTTAAGTTTGTATGCTTCATTGGACAATGAAGATCTGCATCTCGATGCAGAGAATCCTCAGGAGATATCCTATTTCCATCATTATGGACATAATTACGTTCATCAGTCTAGCAGCTCAAAGGAAGTATATAATTGTACACAGTCGGACTGTTGCGGGGCCCTCTTCCACTCTGATTAACACTCCTTAAAGTTTTCAGAAAATGTTTTTCCCTCGTAACATAAATGACAGATCAGACCAATCTGCATTTTATTATTTTCAAGAACATGAAAAGCTTAAAAATATTTTAATCACTCGTCACATACTTAGCTGTTCATCACAGTTAATTGATTCATTCTAAGAAGAAGATTATACATATTGGAAGAAAAATATATATTAAAAATTAATTTGAGAAACTAAATTTGGCAAATTCAGGTTATTTGTACAAAGCATGTATGATTTCTAGAGAATTTATCATTTTAAATAAGACTGTGCTACAAATAACTTGCATGAGCTTTGAGTCTCTTAAATATTAAAAACACCATCAAGTAAGAGAATAAACTTAACACAGTTTACAGACCGTAAAAGGAAAGAAAATATTACTGACAATTATTTGAATGAAATGATTAAAAAGGGTGCTTACAATTTAACATTGTTTGGGTAAGATGGCATAGCCTAGTGGCTCATAAATAGAGACCCATGCATGCACATGTTTATGTCTAAAGTTACAAGTTCATTAGCAATTAGACCAGATCCCATGTATAACACATATTCACCTATAGCTATAACTACATATAATGTAAGGAAGTTGTTTCTGAGATGGCTGCCAGAATCTACTTTCCGTACTGTAAAGAAACATATGCCAACAATAAGCAAAGATATGGACTAATGATTTTCTCATAGGGCCACATCCTGTAAAGAATAAAATGTGTATAGCTATCATTATTTATGGTGCCATAAAAGAAGAACTGGCAGACTCTGAGAGAGAAGCTGTAGAGAGAATTAGGGAAGCTGATAGGGAAACAATACAAACTAGTTTTAAAGTTATAGGCATTGGCTTTCAGATGCTTTCCAAACTATCAATACAATCTCCACTATCACCACCTCTGTTCTGAATCTTCTGCAGGAAGGTCATTGATAAAACCTTCTACTCTTTTCTCTCTATAATCTTACTGCAAGACAGATAACAATCTCTAACAACGAAGCAACATACCAAGCTTTCTCAATCAAAAGGATATAGAGAACACCTTTTTCTATCACTGAAGAATCACACTGTATGTGGCTCCTGCCTTTCCTTGACTATCACCGTTTCTACGACAGACAAAAGCATGCATCTCTTAGATGGTATGAACGCATGCATAATATGTTCCTGCAACATGCTTGGAGCTTAACTTTCTCTGACTTCTTTGTGATTCTATCTCTTTCCATGGCACTTTCAATCCTTTGACGGTTCGCCTTGCTTGTAAACTCCTCAACACACCTGCTTCTTTTTCATTCCTTCTTATCACATACTTTTAAGAAATTTAAGCTATTTAAATTGAAAAAATTAATCCTATTGTGAGTTGGCCCAAGGCTTTGTTTATTTTTTGACTGTTTAAAAACAGCAGATATATAAAGAAGACATGATAACTAGGCACCTTGCTAAATTAAGTAATTATGTAGTAGTTCTACCTCTAAAAGCGGTACCATTAACCTCTACAGCTGAGATGGTCACTCGCCAAAAAGCCCATTCTGCATCTGAGATTCAGTGACCCGTGCAAACATAATTTCTAACACATTTCGCAGATTTATTACACGCAGTGTTCCAAGTCTAAAACACAACAGGGATTACCCATGTTTTTAAAACCATCACATCTGACTTACTGACTGACTTTAAAATGATGTTTGGATTCCTCCCTTCCTTTTTTGATTCTTTCTTCTAAAATCTGTTTGGTAGAATATCAATAACTATTCTCAACATGCGGTTTACACTTTTTTATTCTTTTCCTGCTGCAAAAATAAAATCAACATGAACAGAAATGCACTCTATCCAACTGCAAATCTATCGTGTCTTGGAGGAGAACTGCTTGCTAAGCCAAGGGCACATTGGACTCTATGTTTTCTCAAACTTCAATGTCCCCAACCAAGCCCTGTGTTTCAGTACTGGAACTGTTTTGTAAATGTCATCTTGAACATTTTGTTGGAACAACAAGCTGCACTTCCTGTTGATTGCTGAGAACTAACTCAACCGATCAGACAGTTTAAGGTATTCTGCAATACAAAGCAATCACCCATCATAAAAGCTGATGAGTCTGAATCATTGCCAGTACTGACATATGCCGACGTGTGGGACCAACAATCAAACAATTTTCGAGTACATTCATTGTTGCTTCACAAAGCATTTGAACAGTTACAGCTGCTGCACCTCTGACACTCTGTATTTATCCGTGATTACAACTTCAATCTTTAGTTGCATCTTGGCTTCATCCTCATCAACAATTGTCGAGTACTGGTATCAATGCATACAGTTCTAATATTTTCAACTTTCCTATAACAAGTTAGACTTGTTAATGATCATTGTGTTTCTCTGTCAATTCTCTCCTAGATTATGCAAGTTAAAAAAATTCCAGCTATTTTCACACTGGTACAAACTCATTGCAACAAGAGACAATCAGAAAGTGCTCCTGATTGTCTGAATAGCCATATTAAGTCAGTGTTTTTAATCCCTTTGGGATTCATTTTTATTTTTGCACCATTCTGCATACTCAAATCAGGCACAAGACATTTATCAATGTACATAAACATATACATACATATAGGCCCTCATCACAACATAGGCGGTAAAAACCGCCGACTGTCGCCATGGCTACCAGCCATCCACCACAATATGACTCCAGCTGGATTTTTGCCACAAGAATTGCGGAAATCCGGCTGTGGCCATACTGGTGGATGGCAGTAAGATAGTGCTGCTACCACCAGCAGCGCCACGCCAGTAGACCGCCACCAGCCGTATTATGACAAATAATATGGCCTGGCGGTGTTCTGCTGGCGGGCGCTGTTGGAGGTAGCAGTGCCCCGTCCCGTCTCCTGCCGGAGGACCCCCTGGATCCAGGTAAGTAAGGTCTCCGAAAGGGGTGGGGGTGGGGGTGTTGTGTGTGTGGGGGTGTGTGAATGTATGTGTGTGTGTGAGTGTTGAATGTATGTGTGCATGTAGGGACATGTGAGTGCGTGTATGTTGTGAAATGTGAATGCGTGTCTGCATGTATGTTTGGAAGCTTGTGTGGATGTGTCTGTGGATGTATGCATGTGTGTATGTATGTGTGAGTGTGTGTGAAGGGGGCATGGATGAAGTGGGTTTGGGGGGTATGGAGAGGTTGGGGGTATCTGGAGAGGTGGGGGGGACCCCTATCAGTGACAGGGAAGGAATTCCCTGTCACTGATCTGGCCTACCGCCAGGGTTTTCATGGCATTGTGAACGCCACGAAAACCATGGCGGTAGGTGGGGTCATAATCCCGCAGGTGGCAGAATGGTCCCGCAGGGCTGGAGATGGATATCTCCAGCCCGGCGGCTGTTACTGCCGTGGCAGTCGGAGTGGTACATTGGTGGGTTGGCTTCAGCCAACACGCCAGTGTCATAATGTGGCAATAAGTACCGCCAGCCTGTTGGCAGTACTAAACCTACAGTATTGACCCCCATAATAATTAAAGTTATTTTTCTGCCATTCCAGGGATGGCGTAATCTTTGCCTTTGGGTCATGCTCACAATGCCTCCAATTTATGCTCATTAGTGCATATTTAGACTTGATTGTGAACAACATGTTAAGGTCATATTTGGCAACCCTGGGTAGATCACTCAAAAATCTTGTTATTGGGAGTTTACACCAAACCTACTATTAGAGGCACCACTTGTCAACCTTTCAGAACAAAACCTCTCACTCAGGTGTTTTTGTGTTTTAATGATGCAAGAAAAATGAGTTCACAGAACAGAATAACCACCACTCTCTTCCTGAATGCTGAAGCACCTGCTTCACACTGCGAAGAGCACCCTGTACTGGAAGCACACAACACCTCTCCACTCAATCCCTTCGCAGTTTGTCAGTCATTGGAGGATGTGTGCCTCTTCAATGAAGGCAATATCTAGACATTTCAAGGCATGTGCATTAATGTCTTCTTCCATTCAGTTAAATGTGTAAGCCTATTAACACCGAATGATACAATCACAACATCTTTTACATAGTGTTGGAGACCATGTCACCAAACCTCCAGTAAAGAGAGGTGGAGTCAAAGGTGGGCAATGCACTCACATGCAATAAAAGAATTGACTATGGTGTGCACCTAAGCAGAGGGTACGGGCCGTGGCTGGACTGGAGAATAGCTGATAAAAGTATGCATTCACACCAGAGGATACTGATTCTGTTGTGAGGCCTTCTTGGACCCACCTCGGTTCTTCGTTTTAGTTTTACATTTTACACATTTTAGGCTTGCATCGTTTTTAGCAACGTTGTTTTACATGTTTTATGCTTGCACTATATTATTCTGAGAATATGCTGTACATGCTGCTTCTTTTCAGTAAGCCTTTCTAGCCATGTCAACTGTACACTTTGTTCAAAGCTAAGAACATAGAACAAGATATCCTAGTGCTTGCATTGTCCTTTTGTAGACATCTCCTGAATCCTAGACATATCATTACATCAACCTGTGCCTCTAACACAGTGTGCAAAAACAAGAAGGTGATGGATGGAATGCTTGAATTAATCTCACCCACTGGCATTGTTCGAGGTGCATCCCAATACATTGTTTTTGGCCCACCAAACCATCCCAGTTAGACCCACACATATGCAAATCAGTCTAGATCCTGCTTCTAATGGGAACAGTCCAGCCCGAACTGCCAAGCAAGGTCCTCCTTGGACTGGAAACAAGCATCCTGGGATCGGTTTTGGGTATCACTCCTCATCAGCCAGGCTAGCTTGAATCCAGTGGCACAGTGAGTCTGATACATTATTTGTATCTTTTGTGTGTTCACCATGGGTATGCATAAGTAAACAACAAAAGGGTAAGATTTGTTTCTACAATTTCCTTGGGAATCAGAGTGGTCATGTTCAAGGTTACCATGGGAAGGTTAGGGATAGAAGTGAGGCACTGTGAGCTAGATCCGAATTGGGCCGACATTTCCTGATGGTGTGGATGGACTCAGCCCCTGCATCCAGAAGTTCTGTCATCCTAATACGCAGTCCTACTTCTTGTGAGAACCATATAACAATTCAAACAAGATCCAAGAAGGACAGGTCCTCCACATCTCTCCAAAACAAAAAAACTCTAAGATTCTAAAGAACACTGTAACCTGGGGTATCCTAACCTCCACTAACAAATGCCTCCAGGGAAACCCAAACTCCATAAGCTCACTGGCCTGAGAGTATAACCTTAAAACTGTTTACTACACATGTGTGGGAAATATCAAACTTGATACACAACCCCTGTGTGAATAGATATAAAAAGCATGCAGCGGGGTCCGTGGTACTCTTGAAAATGTATCAGCGAGGAAGCTGGACGCATCCCTATTCATAAAAGGCCCATCTATGAGCATTAAATCTTGAGGTGCCATATCCAGTGTTTGGTCTGATCGGCTAAACCGATATCCTACCAAGTACCTCCTTCTGGGCCCAACAAGCCATACATACAGATTAGTATACCTTAAAAGGCTATTTCAGCTTGTCTCTGTCCTTGTCTCGACTTCTCTTTTTGGTGCCTAGGTCTCTCTTTACCTGTACACTGTCTCATGACAGACTCAGGACTGTCTTTTCCTGGTTCAGAGATCAACCAGCCACTATACAGTCTATTGCTCCTACTCCAGTTTCTCTACTCCTACTGTGCAAATCAGCTTGCAGTGACATATCCTTTGCCAATTCCTAAAGAGTACCGAGGAATTTTTCAAAACTTATCTGTCCTTGCCATCCATTTTAATCAACATTGTGGTGGGTTCAACCAATCCGTATCTAATGCTTCTCTTTCTAAGTGAAGGGTGCAGTGAATTGAAGAAGTATTCTGCATGCCCTCTAAAATTCCAGCAGTGGGAAGAACTCACACTGCTGTAGTTCTTGAAGGAACATCACCAGAAACATCAGCAAGTCCATCTGTTCCATACATTTTCTGGAATACCATAAAGTAGACGTTATTGCATCGGCTTCTGTCTTCCAAATCTACAAAACCTTTCGACATTCTACATCTCCTGACCACAGCCCTACATGTCTTCAGAGCCCCAGTGACTACTTTCGAAAACAAGAGCGGTCTCTGGCACGGAGTATAGAGGAATTAGCATAAAATCAAAGTCTCACCCTTTGAGTGTGCCTGGCTGGAGATAAATGCACAAGTCTCTGATGCCCCAGAGAATGAAGGTATATATTAATTGCTTGATCGTGCCCCACAGTCAACACTGAATAAGAAACACATGCCAGCCAGACTTTGGAAGTAAGGAAGCAGCAGCATTTGTGGACGGTGTCTCACTGAGCAGATAGGCTCAGCTTCTAGGCACTTCTTGCAACATTACGTAGCCTATGAACTGGTAACATTCTAGCCGTCATTATCTAAGGTGCGGTTCTCACAGATATGCTAACAGACCAGGGTCAATCCCATGCCACTGTTCACTCAAGGTATGATTTACTTTTCCCCACTGGTTGTGTACAGTGGCCTTGAGAATCCCAGTTCATCACCCTACTTCTAAAGTACTCTAGGGTATATTTACACTCCATTTGCGCCGAATTTGCGTAATTTTTTTACACAAATTTGGCACAAAACAATGCCGTATTTATATTTTGACGTTAGACCTGTCTAACTTCAAAATATTGGAGTTTGCACCATTTTTAAGATGCATGAACCTACCTTGCGTCAATGAGATGCCAGGTACGCATTCCCATCTAAAAAATGGTGCTAACCCCTTTGCCATATATTTATCCCTCCGTGCTAAAACGACGCACGGGTGGGAGGAGGGGCTAAATAATGGTGCAAAGCTTGCTTTGCACCATTATTTAACACCTGGGTCAGACCAGGCATTAGGGGACCTATGGACCCATTTCCATGGTTGAACACCTTGGAATGGGTACACCGGTGCCCTCCTCAAGCCCCAGGAACACCCCCACCCACACCATAGGACCCCATCCCAGGTAAGTAGGGTTAAGTATAAGTAAGTATTTTGATGTTTAAATTAAAGTGCCATCGGGGGCCCAACTTGGGGCCCCCTGCATGGCACAGGGTGCAATGGCCATGCCCAGGGGACACTGGTCCCCTGTGCTGGCCACTGGGTTGGTGGGCATGACTCCTGTTTTTTCTAACACAGCAGTAATGTGGTATGGATGGTTTTGCATCAGAAAATGATGCTAGGCTGGTTAGAGGCATTTTTTTTTGCCTCTAACCAGCCTAACGTCATTTTTTGGTGCAAAACCCCCTTCTACCATACTGCCACACCCACCCAGCAAACATCATTTTTTTTTACTCTAGTCCACCCTTTGTGCCGGCTTGTGGTATTCCATAAATTTAGCACCCAGCTGGCGCTCTGGTATGACGCAAGCTGGCGCTATACTTTTTTGACGCAAAAGTATAAATATGGGCCTCTATGTCTCAGTCACAGCATAAATAGATCAGGGAAAGTCGCTGGAGCGGCATATGCTAGGGATAAGACTTCCTCCCTGCTCAGGAACCCAATCGAGCTCAGCTTCATGTCCAGGTGGGCATTCGTAATGCTAACTAGGGTCCATATTTTTCTAAGACCGTACCTGATACAAGCTCACCATGCAACGTCTGTTGCCCGTTTTAATCACCTAGTCGACAGCCATGCATCCTCCACTCTGTTCTTACACTGCTCCCGCTTCAGAAAGCAGAGCTCTACGCATCTTCTCCCACTCAATACGACTCTCAAAACCTCTCACAGTCAAAGTTTCCCCAAAAGACAGCAGGAAAAAAGAAAACAAAAAGTTCATCTTTTCTTTTCAGTCTGTGTAACTGTAACCATCAAGAAGCTTATAGTTTAAGGCCCATATTCATGGGAAAATGACGGAGTGCGACGCTGCACCACAATTTGCAGAGCCGCACCCCGTCATTTTCACAACACAGGGATGCACCGTATTTAAGTGAATACAGCTCACCCCTGTGTTGTCCCCTGCGCTGGCGCTAAATTTAGCTGCCAATGCAGGCATCCTTGCACTATTGTGCAAGGATGTCTGCGTTGAGGGGTGTGACTGTTTATGTGCAGGAAGGTGTCCCTTCCCGCGCATAAACAATCACTAATGGCACTCTGGCACTTCTGTGTGTGCTTCAGAATGCAGCACACATAGAAGTGCCGAAGTGTCACTTTCAAATGATTGTTTATGTGCAGGAAGGGACACCTTCCCGGACATAAACAATCATTTCTGGCATTTTGCTCTTTCTATGTGCACGCATAGAAAAAGCAAAAAAGGAGGAGGAATAAAAGTATTCCTCTTCGTTGTGCCTTGCTAACGCCACCCCTTGGGGGGGGCGTAGATTACGGCGCTGCCTCAGGTTTACGAAATATTGTAAATCTGAGGCTGCGTCAAAATGCAATGGGTGTTGGTGTGGCACGCCCACAGCAACACCCATTGCACGCCCCTCCAGCGCAGATAACTGCATCGGAGCGGCCCATATTTACAAGGAGGTGTATCGCCACAAAAAGTGGCATTACACCTCCTTGTAAATATGGAGCAGAGGTTACTGCCCCTGGAGCGTCATGTAAAGTGACAGTGGCGCTAGGGGCTCAGAGATATGCCACTCAGTGTTTCCATATGTTAACCTCTTGACAGGAGATGGATCAATACACTGGGAGCGGCAAGAATCTGATTTTAGTCAGTCTCAGTCAGCATTATATACTTGCCAGCGCATGTAACCAGGGTTGTTCTATGTTTTTTTCTGCCTGTAAGCATGTGTAATTATGTTTTGCTAAGGAGAATGCTTTAATACCAGTTAGAGCTAAAGCACTTTAAAATATTATCATAGTATGTTAAAATGTTGACAGGAGAGGGAGTGACGGCTCCGAGCTAGAAGCCATAATGTGAAGTTGTGACCCTGGTAGATACACAGCCAGGAGCTGTTCCTGTTCGGTTTTCTGACGATGACTCCTTCCAGAAAGAGAGCACTACCTGTGGCTTCTCTCAGGCTTGTCTTGAAGGAAGTCCCAGGCTCCCATTGACAGAGGTTACGCTTACTGATCCAAACCCCCACCGCAGTGCACGGCTGCAGGTTGAGACTGGAACCTGTGATTATTAGGACCATGTAAACCATCAAGATCGCAATTTAGCAGCATTGTTGGTGAGGATGTCTTTCCATCTCTCTGACAATAGGAGTGCAGGGATGTCTGTGTAAACGAATGACTGATTGATGAACATCATTAGTTTGTAAGGAGAGCAAATGTCTGCTGAACACTTCTAGAAATAAAGGCCCTGATTTATACTTTTTTTTGCGCCGCATTAGCGTTATTTTTTTACGCAAAAACAGCGCAAACTTACAAAATACAATTGTATTTTGTACGTTTGTGCATCTTTTGCGTCAAAAAATGACGCTAGTATGGCGTAAAAAAGTATGAAGCAGGGCCAAAGTGGGAAAAGGTAAATACTTTTTACATAAGTCCTAAGTGGATGTAGGTTATCACCAGGATGGGTTCCTGACAGGAGCTGTACAAATCCTAATTGACACTTTGAAGGTTCCCATGTGGACTGTGCAAGCTAAATAAAAGAAGAGATCTGCTTGTGACTTGCTTGACCAAAGAAAGGCAGTCAGAACATATTTGTAGTTCAATGCAGAAGCCCGTGGGACTCATAGCATGATTAATTATATACATACACCTTAAGTGAAGGATATATGTTTTAAGTGTTCAAACTAGGAATGGTGTTCGAAACAGGTGTGAACTATTGGGTTTTCATGCCCAGAACAGATCTGCAAAGTGCCAGAGTGCTGCAGTTCTTTATCCTGCGGGCAAAATGTAGTTATATCACACTATCATTACACATGGAGAGAGGAGGAGGGAGAAGGAGGGACAAATGTGGAGGAACACACCGTACTTAGCTCCCTATAACTCAAAATACACAAGAAAGTACGGGGTTCTCTTAACGAGGGCGTCGCGGATATCAGCGTAGCCCTGGGTTGTATGTGTTCCTATTTGGAAGGGTAATGTCAGTGAAATGTCAGTAGGTAACTGCAGAGTGCATGCGCGGGGAGGAACAGCGGGGGGAGAAAATTCCTTTTACGGACTAGGTGGGCTCACACACTATATAGTGTCATGCTTCATCATTTGACCACCTAGACCCACCCAGGTAGGACAGTGCCACCTGGGCGGACTCAACCTCACTGTTAAAGGAACAGGAGGGAGTGCGTAAATAAACTTGTTTCTGGAAAGATCGGGATCCAGCTAATCTACTGAAAAAATTAAAAACACCTAAGCAGACACCTGTGAGGAGTAACAAATTTAATAGTGGTGTCTGACTGGTGTAGTTAAAACGGGGTTGGGACACCTCTGTGAGGACAAGGACTCACAGGGTCACCTAACTAATAGCCAACATGTTTCTGCCCTCAGAAGTGAGCCAATGAAGGTCTCTGGGCATTCGTCAGGGCCTAGGATCCCTACGTCTCACGTTGGAGGAAATTACTCTATGTGAAAGTCAAAGAGTGTGAAATAAAAGGTCTACCTTACCCAAGGAAATACCTTGAGGCGGCCCTTTCATAGAGGCTGCTAGCCTCTGGTATCCAGGAGGGGGAGTGTCCCCTTATAGTCAAACATACATCAAAGGGGGCGCTCGCCGTGCGCCTATATCGTCCTCTCCTTGGACCGCTTGCTTATATCACACTATTCAGTTAACATCTGTGATATATGTTAAACAAAAAGGACGGTGGAGTGAAAACATAAATGTATACATTTGTTTTAAAAAATTAGGAATTTATGAAAATGCAGATGTTCTGTGTGCACCAAGTCTTATATAAAACATTTTTATGATAAACAACTATGGAACTCAAAGAGTGAGACTCCTTCTCTAGTATGCACCATGCAGCATCATTTGATATGCAATTTACATGTTTACATAAAAATGCATCAACAACCAGTACATGCTGATGTTATTAAAATGGAAGTAGGGTATTTGCACAACAATTTGTTTATAGGTACATGGACTCCCAAATGTGAAAAAACTTAGTACAGATCATGGTTGTGTTGTGATATCCTGATCACAGCGTAATGTAGTCTTGTGCCAAGGAAGATGTTCCCTATTATCCCTGCTCTGCTTCACAATATTGCTGATCCCTTGTATTCCATGTCACACTCCACTCATCACCAAATATTACCAGAGAGCCAGGAGACACATTACCACACAGGACAAACATGAAGCCACCACAAGATGAAAAACAACGTATTGGTCACAAAACAACAACACAACAAAGTACCATGCTGGAAGGCGCAACACAAACAGATGCACTCTGCAAGACACCATATATTCATACCACGCTTCCCAAGTAGGTTGTACAGCTGGTGCAGGGCTGCTGGGACACAAAAGTGAGAAGAACCGACTACACTTCAACCCCATGAATGTCATTTACTATCCAACTTAAGGTCACAGAGGGACGCTTTGCTTGCTTCCGTTAGCGCCCATGACACCAATGCTAACCAATTGGTAAAATATTACATCATGCTCCTGATGTCACACTGGTACAACAGTTTAAAATGTGCAGACAGGGAGTGAGGCCAACCAGGAATCAACCTGGCCTTGGTTCTTTGGCTCTCCAAGCTGAGCACCCGTCCATGGATTGGCCTGCTTGTCCAATGGTGATGGGCAACTGCATTGCCTATCTCAGAATGTTCCAGAGGGTTACAACCCTGCAACTGGCCCGGTCTGCTGAGGGCAGAGGTGGCATTGACTGGAGGTTGCTACTGGCATGACCCGATTCTTAACTGTGAGACAGTCTAGAGTACAACGGCTGTAGCAACCCCCTCTAGGCAGTCACTTAGAGTGAGAGAGTGTGTGGACAGGGGAACGTCAACAGGGGTATTAAACTGAGATTCTCCTGGGAGCAGAAAGTGAAACACAGTAGACTGACATACCCATTGACCCACCCAAACGTAGCACCGTAGGCAGCTAGCCCGAGAACGAACGATGAGCCAAAGAAGCCTTTTCTCATTGGGCTGTTGGGACCCTACTTCCCAACTATCGGAGGTCAGGTGACCCACTTTGGAACACACCCCGAGCCCAACCTCTCCCCTGTGAGTATACGCCAAGCCAGTGGCCCCCGCTACACACGTCAAAGAAATTTGGAGGAACATTTTGAGACACAGCAATATGATGGGAAGAACATGGCAGCAAAGAACGGTAGAACGTTTTTCATAGCTTTAGGTGGTAGCATAAAGAACCTGCTGGAAGGATGCTGCAAGTGAGCCACAAGTGGAAACTCAGATGCCTGGTAGAGAACAGACACTCCTGCACTAAGTTCAGACCCTGCATGCATAGCATTGCTACCCCGAGTCCTTGGGGGATGTGAGGACAAAGATGATCTTACAAATACCATAAAAGCAACACAATAATAAATCTTTTGTGGATAAAACTGTGTTGCATGTTTTTGAATACATAGGTTGGGTTAGCTTATCGACTGTCCCAATGGTAGCGATAAGTTCACCGAACAGCTGACACTGATCCCGAGAAAGCTGGGGCGGTTCTGTTGGTGGTATCAGCACCAATGCACTTCAATTTTAACAATGCCTTCACTTAACCTGGGTTGTCAACCTGTTATCATCTTTGGGTAATGCTCCTGACAAGTCAGAGTGAAAACAAGGCCAGTCTCCGCAGCTGCTCGGGATTCCAACTGTCCCTTCAGTGATTGAGGTGCGCCATTACATCATCCCAGGCTGTAATTTCTGTCTCCTGTCCATTGTGCCTAATGATTTCTTCTAAGGACCCACTTTGTCCATAATTTGGATGATACAGGGTGAGAGCCAATGCTGTAGCTGGATTTCACCCTCCTACTGCCTCAGAGAACAGTGGCCACAATGTAGAAGGTCACTTAGGATTGGTTGTATGTCCTCAGCCAATCTTTGGGCTCTTCACCCACACACCATCGGAGTGTTTTCGTTGGCCCTGTTGCTTGGGCCTCAGGTCACTTTAGGGCAGAGGTCTTCAAACTGGGGGTCGGGTCCCCCTAGGGGGACCCCAAGTAATCCTAGGGGGGGGCACCAGACTCTGGCCAAAAGAAGCATTATACAGATAACAGGCCTTTGTTTTAAGCAGAAGCATGTTATTGCATTTAAAAAAGATAACAGTACTTAACTGCAATGTTTTAATAGGCCTAAACATATTTAAACATTGCCATCCTTATAAAATAATTGTGAAAAATTCCTAGGGGGGGGGCCCAAGGATTTTTATTTTCCAACTGGTGGAGGCGCGGCATTAAAAGGTTTGGAGACCACTGCTTTAGGGTACGTCGAGCACAATTTTGCTCTTTTGCTTCCCTGGTTCAAGAGCAGGTGAGCGGGCCTATTGTTCCAGCCTGCAGTGCCCATTTTTGCACTTTTGCAGTGACTTACCAACAGACTTCTAGTCGCCCCTGAAAAAGGACCTTGACTACCTGGACGGCGAGAACAGACCGGGCCTGGGACTATATTAACTTCTGCAAATAAGAAAATACGTTAAAGTGAATGCGTCAGGTTGGATACTGCTCGACTGTTTTTGCAACCTGCTTTGAGCATTCGTAAATAGGAAATTATTTGTGCGAGCCTATTTTGTATTTGTGCTCATATTTTGTCATGTTTTGTGTCTCTCCAGTTTACCGTGGTGCACTCCTTTCTTTTTGTCCTCGCTTGATCACTCTAACTAGCTTTCTCCTGATTCCCACTTCTCAAAGCCCTCCTCTGCACTGTGCTTCGAGGCACTCGCTTTCCCCTCTGTATTAATGTTCTGCGTTCATTTGAATCAAATGTGTCTACAAACACAGTTAAGCCATCAGAGGTGTATAGCCATATGCTGCTTGACCAAATTAAGTGGTCCTAGGCAAATATTTAAATTGGAAAGAACCTTGTTTCTCATTGTGCTTTATGAGAGTTGGGTGAGCCAACAAAGTAACAGGGAGAGCAGGACCAACAGTCCTTTCACGAGCAGAGCCCGGAACATGTTTGCAATGTATGCAACAAACACCATGTAAAATATGATAAGGCCTCTTCAAAATTCACATGGCTCACATCCTATCACTGCACGGAGAAGTACTTATACTATAAGTGATCATTTTTAAACATGACGTTAGAAGCATTCCTGCCCTCATGCTTGTGACAGTGTCATTAGTGAACTAAGAGACAAGTTGTCATGTGCACCCTGTCGGTGTCCCATATTCTTACAGATAGAGTAACTTTATAGTCTATTAACTCAAACACAAAACATATGCATTTAAAGGTGATTTTATACGTGATAATGAAGTAAAGGGAGATCAGTGAAATAAAATATTTGCCTAAGATCACACATTTTGTTTTAGGAGGAAACAGGGGTTAATCCCTGGTTTTCTGGATTCACTTGTTGGTATCTATGTGTCCCTCCTTTTTACATCAAATGTCAATGCTTTGATTTTAACCCTTAGTCCGTATGTTTAGAGCATGGTTAGCAGACAGAAGCCACATGAAACCTCTGCTCATTTTAAACTTGTGGTTACACAAGGAGCTCAAGCTGAGCTAGAGCCAGGCCTCTGGTTTGAGTTTTCAGTGGCTAGCCCATCTCAGTGATACACAAGAGCATTTTCAAATATGCCAGCCTACAGTATGATTTTTCAGGACCAAATCTTGGCCCATCTTAGCAACTGTTGTTCTGAGATAAAATTTCAAATAGACAAATATTTTTCCTCAGGGACGGTTCCTTTGCAATGGCAAAGGAGCATCGCACCCCTGGCTAAGCAATGAGCTGAATGATAAAACAATATTTAATTATTGTTTTATTTTTCAGCTGCTGGCTCAGCCACCAGCATGTTCAGGGAGGGGTGGGGCTGGGCCACGGAAGGGGAAAGAAGAGAGGGGGGAGAAGGAGAGAGTGCGCATGTGTGTTTGGCTGGCCGTCGCAGGCCGTCCAAACACACGTGCGCACTTAGGTTTCTCCAACCCGGCTGTGTTGAAGAGCTGGGCTGGAGAAACTGCACCGACCCCAGGGTTGTGTCTGAGTGACAAAGTTGCTCAGGCCAATCCTGACGCTGCTTTCATGCTAGGTTTAGTATGAAAGCAGCACCAAGATTGCTGTGGAGCCTGTGCTGGTGTCCTAGTGAATGCTTGGACCACCAGACGAAGAGGAGAGCGAGGCGTCTGCCTCGGGAACGGGTAGGTTTTTAAAAAATATTTTACTATTTTTTTTTATCCACCGCTCGCCCCTCCCCTTGAGATTTGCGGCAGCCACTGCTGTATTTCCTCTTTGTAGTTAAGGGCCCTGTATCTCTGGAGTGATTGCACATTATCACTGAACAACCTTTCTTTCCCTGCTGGATATAAAATTGTATTTTCCCTTCATGCAGCATTGTGTTATATTATGTACATTTAATCATTTATTTTATAGGCTCTGTAATTTGCCCAATATTTAGCTGGAATGACTCTAGGAATGAATTATTGTGTCCTTTTGTTACCTATTGTTCTGATTTCAATAAAATTATCAGGTATATTTTCGTTTCCTAATCAGGTCATTAGTGTTTGCATAGTGGAGGGACTCTTGAAAGAATTCTTACTGCATTTTTATAAATGACAGCATGCAAAATAAAGAAACATGGAAACATTTCAGAGTACTTCTATTATAAGCACTATTAAAGCAAAGGCGGGGTTCATATTTTTATCTGGTAATGTGGATTTCCCTACTTTTACAGACCGTGTCCTACTGGGTACAAAATCCATAATCCTGTTGTTGTGGAGTTTCCTGAAACACTCCATATTTAAGAGACTTAGGCCCATAATTATACTTTTTTAGCGCCGCATTTGCGCCGCTTTTTGACGCAAAAGTGGCGCAAACTTACAAAATACAATTGTATTTTGCAAGTTTGCGCCACTTTTGCGTCAAAAACTGACGCAAATGCGGCGCTAAAAAAGTATAAATATGGGCCTTAGGACCTGATTTACAGTTTTTTAGCGCCGCATTTGTGTCATTTTTTGATGCAAAGCGGCGCAAACTTACAAAATAAAATTTAATTTTGTACGTTTGTGCCGCTTTTGCATAAAAAAATGACGCAAATGCGGCACTAAAAAAGTATAAATCAGGCCCTTACATTGTATGTTAATATCAGGCACCCTTGAGTGTGATGTGGGTTTGATGAGCACATCATGTATTTCACAAAAAGTTAACAAAGGAAGATGTGCATTGGGATTGTGAGTTATAGTTACCTTTGCATTATCAAAAGCTCATGGGTTTAAAGGGCTGGAAGATACCAAGTAGGTCCTACAATCTCAAATGCCACCCAGATGAGGTGCAACTTAGGTTTCTGAAACTGCTAAAAGTATTATTTTGGTTTGGAGATTACTATTTTTATATATGACTTGCTATGGTGCTTAATCTAAGAGAGTCATTTTATTGTTTGTTTGTGCCAAAAATCTTATGGTGAGTTCTTTCACAAAATAAAATTCAAAGAGTCCTTCCTACTATTATTATAAATCTAGTACATGGGTCTAGACAATCTTGCAAGCTGACATATGAACTATTGTGCACAGTTCTCGCAGTTTGTAGATCCTATAATTTTTCCACACTCGAGAGGACACGGTTAAATGTTGTAGCTGAAATAGGGACAGTAATAGCTTAAATTGCATATGATAAGGCAGCTATGAGTGAACGTACTGCTTTGGAACGGTACCTTCTTTCTTTGAACTACATTAGGCTTTTAAACCCAATACAAGATATACTGGTGTCACTGTACTGCAATGTATACTGTTGACAAAGCCAAGGGTATATTTGTTACTGGTTACTTTGATAGGAGCACATTAAAATGATTAGTATTTGTCTTCCAATTCTTTTTAGGCAATTACTAACAAAATCAGGAATTCAGGATAAAGTTTTCCAATAATATCTACTTAAGCAACAGAAATAAGTTTGTAAAAGGAGCCCTGTTGCCATTTTACTCACACAATGTATGCACCTCCACTCTCCAGCAACTGGAATCCAGGCAATGCACTTCCACTGCCTGGGCAGCTGTCCTAGCCCTCCATCTTGTGCCAATGCAAACCAGAGGCATCCAAATGGATCCCACTCTGCTTTGTAATGAATACTGTAAGCCAGACTTGGGGATGAACATCAGGAGACATCCACTCACGTTATTTGGACATGTATTTCTCACATTACTATGAGCTTGAGGTTCCTGCATCTGTGAGTGCAGCATTAAGCTCTTGGTATTTCGCAATTTATGTCTCCATCCATTACTTTTTGCTTCCACCCCTTGGGCAGATCAACTGACCTGGCTGAGGTGGTGGTCTAGCATTATCTTAGTAGCAGACAGACTGCTTACCTGCTTCTGCCCATGAAAAAATACCTCATTTAGCACAATTCGCAAATGCAAATAATATTTTCTTTCTACAGTCTTGCATCCTCAAACTGTGCACCATCTTAAAAATATTCTCTGCCTCCATAAACTACGGCATGAAAAACTGACCTGTAATTAAAACGTCTGATTGTCACTTCCCCTATTTTCTTCCCTTCCATCCTGTACATGCATCTTCTCTCACAGCACAACCTCCTGTCACATGCATGTTGCCTTAATATCAACTGTTACATTTATGTAAATTGCCCATAACTCATTAACAAGAGCACAACCTCTCCTCCATCCTCTGAAAGTCACTTGACTTCTTTTCGTGTTATGATTTATTTACTTAATATAATACTGCATGTCCTCCACCTATGTGTCTGTCAATCTGGCCCTGTGTCCTGAATTTTGACCCTATGTCCTGGATTTTTATACCCACTATACAGAATTTGCCTCCTTGGCTGCTAGTCTTCTTAACAGACCGTAGTATAATTAGAAAGCAAGGCAAGGCACTTGCAGACAACCTGCCACTGCAACGGAGTGACCAATGAATATTGTAGGATTTTCAAGCTCTACCGGGGTGGTTCTAACATTTTACCTTATGCCACTGTGCAGGTGGGACATGGCACAGGTGTGCCTTGACTGTTTGAATACTAACTGTGGTTGAAATGTATTGGTGGTTGCATTGGAGTTCTTCGACAGTTGCAAGGTGTGAAGGGTTGGGGGGACTGGCCTCCTGAGCGGCACTGGCTTGGAGGTAAAATGTTTGGGGAAAGCGTATGGAGTTGAGTAAAGCCTGACTGGCGATTTTCAGCTTTTCTCACTATCCCCAATCCTTTCTGCCAGGTTGGGTTCTAGTAACTGCAGAGATGTGTGAAAGCAGGGCTTTAAGTGGGATGAAAAGTTATGGGATGTCCTAAAAGGGGTGTGGCCTGTGTAATTAAGGGTGTGGCTTAAACACATAAACAACATCTGCGATTCCCACAGCGTACTCCTTGACCAATATTTTGGTACCTCTCTGAGCTTTCTATTATTGCATCAACATATATAGCATAACAGACATACACCTAAAACCAGTCAGGACTATTGGCTTTTTCAATGGTTGTTAGCTGTTTAAGAAAATGAGTAATAACAGTGATTTTGTTGAAATAATATTCAAAATATTTCAATGCTGAAATTGTGATTGTGAATTAAACATTACTGAGACCTGTGGACAGGGCAGTGGTCTTCTGAGTGACTCAATCACTCCAGTTCACACTAAGCTTAGCATGTATGCCCTTTTCGGTTCTCATCGCCTCCATTTGCAAATCTTGCACCTTATCTATTGCCTCTTCAGTACCTTCTTTTCACTCTCTCCTGATTGCACTTCCTCACATCTCCTTCATTTCACCACTGCCCAAACGTACAACAAAACCCCTCACTTGTAAGTTCCACAGTTTCTTTTTCTTCCGCTCTTGTCAATATTTTGACTATTGTGTACCTTCTTCACATATATTTGCACAGAATCGCAATTGCAACTCAAATGTGTGACCGTTGCTCTGTGCGCTCCGCAGACAGGCCAACGTTTGGATGACCGGGTATTCTAAACACCTGTTTTTGACCCACTGACAGGCACTGTGAGAAACGTGCACTTCCTTCAGCCTCAACTCCAGAGCAACCGTGGCATCCTGGAAATAGCTTTCTTGCAGTCCCTGAGACTGCTAAACATTATATATATTCAGAAACTAAATAGATGACATGGAACATGGATTACTTTAACGTTTTTTTTTTTTTTACTTTCATTGTTCAGAAATGTGTCAGTCTTATCGCCAGTAAGGTTAATGACATGAAGCTAGCTAGGGTACGATATGGACCATGCGTGAGACCCGGACTGACCGGTCCACTTAAAGTCCTGCTTGAAAGGTTCTGAGTGGCAGGGAGGTGAGATGATTCATTTAATTTACTACTGGAATGTGTTGTTACAACATGGTACCCCCGCTCTCTCGGGGATGTGGGCTGTTATATGTCTTTATTGTGCCTATTAAACCAAGTTAATCCTTGAAATATGTAGCCATCACTTCAGCAAAGGTTTGTCTTTGACCTGAAGGTCAGAGCTTTGGAATCCTGGCCAAGTGACTCAGTCTTGCATCATTTCGTGGGAGCCATAATGTGTACCACTGAGCTGGATAATCATTACACCTATTATTAAACCGCCAAAAGGCAATTCACTCTGTGACTACAAAGTGCATGTAGCGTCTGAAGTCTAATTAGTGCCTAAAATGCAAATCTAGAAGTGCAGGTGCGCAACATCCTAGAGTAACTGCGTGCTACTGATTGTGGTCCTCCTGAGAAGTGCAGGTCGTCATTTAAGGGACCCCTGGCTTGCCCTTTCCAACCCCTGGCACTGCCTTTGTGACCCCTAGCCTCAGAGGTGGCAATATCAGTGCCAGAAACGCAGGGGCAGCTCGTCCTTATGAACATCATTTGAGGCTCCACTTTGTTTTCTGTCAATTTTGTCTGGTACTAATAGTGAATAATAGCATATTATTCATTAATAGTGTAATACAAATTGAGTACAGTTAGCTGGAATATGCCCTTTCTTGAGGTAAGTAAAAAATGCTTTTAAAAGGTTGTGTGTGTGCTCGCTGGTGAGAGTGTGTTTATGAGAGAGTGTGCGTAATTGTGTGTATGTGAAAGTATGTGTGTGTGTGTGAGTGAAAGTAGAGATTAAAGGGCATGTGATGTCACTTCCGCTACTCCTGGCATTTCGGTGAATTTAGGTCCATGGGTATAATTAAAGGAGCACAGGTGCTCAGCGCTTAACAGCTCCTTTAGGGCACTGGCCCTGCCGTACCTTATAATGAAATAAAATAGTTACCCTAATTTAGACTGGTGCTACTGAAGAGAGGCCTCCGTTTGTTGGAGTGCCTTTTGGCTGACTCTTTCTCTGCCTTAATGCCTCTTTCCCAGAAGCTTGCCTGCCTGACCGGTGTTTCTCCTTGCTTCTCGGTAGCACCGTCCGACATTGCTCACTAGGCCCATTCCAGGATGTGACGTCACTCACCTTTCGTCAGCAATGCAGATTCCATCCCTTCCTTGTACTTGGAGAGCGCCGCTTCCAGCGTGCTCAGCTCGATGAATCCGCACCCGTCGTTGTCCCACTTCTGGAACAGGGCTTCCAGGACGAGCTTGCGCCGGGCAGAGAAGGCTTCGCGTCGAGCCTGGAACAGACAACAGGAGTGAAAGTAAAAGTCATAAGAAAGGATGTGTCATTGTGTGGGGTAAATTCCCTGGCCAATTTCAGGTGAGCAGACCAGTTGAGGAGAACATTTTGATAAAATAGCGCCAAATTTTGCATTTTAAAGTTACATTCAAATATACTGAATATGCAGTTACCCAAGGTCTTCGTCAATTTACAAAATATATGAAAACACTTTCCTTCAATTCTAACATTTAAATGTTTTCATCGAGCCACTTCGTAAATGTGCTGTCAGATAGTGTGAACAGTAAAGGAAAGTCAGATCTCCAAGCCTGCACGAGAGAACTAGGTTTCAGGTTAGAAACGTTTCAGGCTCGGAAAGCAAACCCGGGTCGCATATGCCTTAGAGGTCTCGGGCTGCAGTTCTTTCTAGTGAAGGAGTATGAACGATTCATTATCATTTTGTAATTTTTATATGTTGTAACATTACGACAAATGTGTATGTAGACAATCTCACAAGTGGTGATCTTTTCCCCTGGTGACCCTCCATGCACTGGTGAGCCTCAACAGCTGTAAAGATAACCAGGCATAATGGTGATCTTGTGGCCTTTAAAGGCACTGCAGGCCCTTACAGGTCCTGGAGAGCAGAGCTGATGGTACGTTAAGACCACAATAGGCAGCTATTATACTGCAACACCACAGGAGGCCAAGAGAGTGCGCCAGACTTCCTACGGCCTGGATATGAGGGAGTGGGATGCGCAGACAGACAACTGCAATCTGAAAATCCTTGCTGCAACTCTGAGGGCCATCGCAGCACTGGTTCAGTTCAATATTGTGTGAAGAGCATGGATGTCATTTAGGGGTCACCATGGGGCGCAGCTGCGACCACTGGCTTTCCCCCTGTGATCTCCACTACTGTCTTTGTGACCCCTGGCCTCAGAGGCGGTAAGGGTAGTGTCAGAAACATACGTTAGAGAAGGGTCTGATGAGTCGTGTTTACTTTCTCTGCCCCTCAGCTATATTGTGTGTGGACCCATGTAAAATGTGCCTGGGTGTCTCCTGCCTGCTGCCACTGCGCATGTGAAGGGATCAAGAAATACAGGAGAGAGAGAGAGTAAAAGAGAGAGGGAGTAGAGGAGAAAGACTCTAAGGGGAAAATAAGGGAACATAAAAAAAGAACAGCATGAGTAATGTGACACTGTAGAGAGACGAGTGAGCTATAGAGACAAAGACGGATAGATAGATGGATGTTTGTGAGAGAGAGAAGAATTTAAGAGACATCAGAGAGAGGCGATGGGTGAGAGAAATATAGACAGGTGTGAAAAGGAGAGTGACGTGCGAGGATTAAGGTGATCGACACATAGACAGGTAACAAGGAGAACCCGAAGAGTGAGACACAGGGGGAGACCAGTGAGAGGGGATGTCCAGATGAGAGATGTGATGGACAGAAACTGATGACTGGTATGAGAAAAGTGATAAAGAGACAACTAGTGATAGACAACTGAGAGGCAGAGGGAGGTTAGTGCCACTTGCTAGAAAGCTTCAAGAAGGACAGGTAAGGGGGACAAATAATAAAGATGTAGTTGAGAGAGTGAGCAGACAGGTGAAAAAGGTGAGAGACTGGTGGTAAAGAGTCTATAAAAAACGAGTCTGTTGAGAGAGACGGAGGGGCAGAAGATAGGGAGACAGTTGAGAGAGATGCTAGAGAATGAGACAGCTCAGGTAGAAGGGAAATCAGTCGTGAGAGAAGTACAATAAATAGGTTAAAAAGACAGCTGTGAGATGGGGGGTGGATAAGTGAGAACATGACAGCTCGAAGAAGGGAATTTAGAGAGTGGTGATAAAGCGACAGAGCTGAGTGGGAAACAGCGGTTACACACTTAAAAAGAGGGAGACATTGGTGATAAGAAGATAGGCTAGATAAAACAGCTACGGGAGAAGTGGGGGAAGGAAAGTTAAGAAATATGGAAGTGATATTGAGGTAAGACAGGTGAGGAAGAGACAGGGGAGGAAGGGGGACACAAGTGAAAGGTGAAAAGGAGACTACAAGCAAGAAATTCAGGCGAGAGAGGAAGGCATGTGAGTTATTATAGGGGGATCAGTGAGAAAGACAGTTGAGGTAGAGGAAGAGACGGGGTGGGAAGGAGCAAAAGATGGGAAATACAGACGAGAGAGATAAAAAAAAAGACAGCTAAACACAGAGCTGAAGGGAGGGTGACAATGGGTAAATTGTCATTTGACGTCACTTCCTGTGATGTCATTGGGAGTAAGATGACATATGATGTTACTTCTGCTACCCTAGCATTTTGGTGAATCGCCGTTGCTGAGAGATCGATGCTCTTACCTTTTCCAACCTTTGGAATTTCTCCTCCTCTGTCTCCATGTACCCATTCTGAATGAAAGCAACCAACTTTTCCACCACTGGTAGGGAGGTTTCTTCCCCTAGGAAAGTTTCCATCAGCTGCACAAACTGGGGCAGATTCAGAGAGCTCCTGTCAAAGGCGCTCGTGACACGTGGAGGCTCCCAGGAGTGGATGTCGGTGATGATGGAGCGCAAATCTGGGCGGGAGACAAAGCAAGGGTGAAAAGGAGAAAGAGCACAACTACGCATGAACAAAACCATATCAGGTTTAAATACATGCTAGTCGGGTCTAAATGCAGCCCGCTCGTTTTTAAATTTAAACTGCTTGTGTGTTAATTTAATCTGTTTTATGCCCCAAAATAGGAAGTATGAAGAACTCTCAAGAGCTCAATCATTAACTTTTTTTGGGCTCACTGGGGGAACCTGCAATGTCACTTTCATGCCTACAAATCTGTTTGCCTTGATTGCCTGTAGGTGGCAGCAGCAGATAAAGTATCTGAGATCTGTCATATCCGAACTGGGCATACAACCACCTGCGAGCGCTGCAATTCTGGTTCTGAGATGTCATAGCATACCTAGGCAATGGAAGTAAACACATTGGTCCGTTTCTGGCCTACAGCAGGAGCTTCACGGGGCCAGTAGTAACCGTACTTCTGTAGTACTACTTCACATATGCGTAAATGCCTTTGTTCACTTCGCCCTGTGCGGCAGAGAAACAGAAGTTTGCAATTTGTGCAGCACGTTTTTGGCAGTCAGAAGGAACTGATTCATACAAAACTTGATCAGGAGCTTTATAGCAGTAGTGCGGAGTGTAGTGTTGGGGGCCCTAGGCCCTCATGCTACGGAAATAAGGCACACAGACTCAGCAGCTGGGTGGTATGAACTTGCCTCAGGCACGTGCGCCCGGCCCCTTTTATTGGCAGGGTCATCTGAGTGGTGACGCCTGTGTTGGGTGGGTGTGGGGTGCACATGTAAGACCATCCCTCAGCAGAGTGGCTGGCAGAAACACTAGAACGAGTCCAGCTGGATTCTACATCCCTCCCAAACTTTATTGAGGAACCAAACAAAGTCCAACCTGTAAAAGAAAACAATAACAAAGCACCACAATCAGTGTCTCGGCCTCGAAACGGCAGACCGCAGAATTGCAGTGGACATGGTGCAGCTGGGAGCACCCGGACACCTCCGCACAAGTCCATAATTTAACCAGGTACAGCTGGGCACGAACACTGTGTGGATGAAGTCCAGATACTTCAGTCGCTTGTCCACAACCTCACAGTTCGCTGGATATTGTCGATCCGGTCCTGCCTGGGCTCACGTTGTCAAAGTCTATTTACAGTTTCTGATGCGGGTGCATCTGGAGCAGTGGGGAGTCCACTGTACCCAGTTCTGGACGGCATTCTGACTCTGGAGATTGTCTACCTCCTAAGACTGCAGATGATGTGACAGCCTGATGCACCTGGGGGTCCAGCAGCAGAGCAGCAGCAGTCTTCCCTCTCGTGCCAGACCTCCATCAAGCAGGAGTCTCCTCAAGGCCCTTTCGCGGGCTTCCATGGGACTGTGTGGACTGTGCCGGCCTATCGCAGGCCCAGCAAAGACGTCTCAGAGTAACAGCCTACAGGACCACATCTAAGTCTTGCATGGAGCCACAAGGGTGGTTGATGCAGGGTCAGCTTGCTTGAGCCATCTGGAATCAGGTGCTCTGGCCATAGTGCAAAGTCTTCAGGTGACCAGTCTCTCAATATAAGACCTCCGTGCTTCCGGATGCCTGACGTGGAGCTGTCTCAGATGCATTCTCACTCAGCGAGATTCCGCTCTCACAGGAATTAGTTGGAGGCCCTTGTCCCTGGATTGCCGTGGGACTGCGTGGCCTGTGCGGGCCAACGTAGGCCACGCCAAAGGAGTCTCTCTGAACTCCCAACAGGGCCACGTCCAAGTCTTGTGCAACCCCAAGGGTGGATGGTCCAAATGATCTGGTCTGCTCTCACCGGCAGGTGTCCGGTTCACGGGGCTCATGGCAGGTGTTCAGATGGTACGTTTCTACGTTGCCAGGTATGCCTTGTCAGCGTCGGTTCTTGTTACTGTCTCCACTCAGGTGGTGCTGTGCTCCTTCGGTGTTTGGGCGATGCACCTCATGATGATGATGTTTTTCATCCTTCTGCAGATCAAACAGGTGGCGCCGTCTTTGTCGGCGGAAGGACCACTTGATGGACATCGTGGCCACTGGCGGGTCTTTTGTGGTCTGTGCAGGTGGCGACAGGGATGCCATTCCAGCCAAGCAGCCGGTGACAAGTGACAGGACGGTCGCACTGAGAAGCGCGGGGGACCACCTGCGTAGCTGTCTTCAGTGATGTCTGCTCACCCCGGTGACTGTCTTGTGCTGATGGATACCTTCTCATCTGCTCGCACGAGTCCTCAGCTGCGTCACTCTACTTCCTTCCACTTGCGCACCTGTAAAGGAGTTAATCTGTGGTGTGACCAGTCTGTCACACTCCTCTCTTCTTCTCATTTCTTGGTGGGATCGTGCCACTCTCTCTTCTCTTTTCCCTCCTTGGTGTGGTGTCGTGCCACAGGTCGCATGCTGCGTCACATGGACCTATCACTGCACCTCCACTGGTGCATCTTCCTTTTTGTCCTCTATGTGTCGTCGTGCCACAGGTCGCATGCTGCATCACATGGACCTATCACTGCACCTCCGCTGGGGCATCTTCCTAAGTCGCAGCCTCTCGCGGGCTGAGTCCTGCGGGTAGGGCATGATCTGCTCTTCAGGCAGACCTCTCCCGGTCTGGTCTGTTCCCGGATCCTCTTGGTGGACCTCTCTCTGGCAGGAGGGTCACCGCTCTCTTCCTCCTTCTCTTCCCTCGAGGGCGCCACTCTTGCGCCTCGAGGCTGCGCTGTTGCGGCGCTCACTCCTGCCATCTGCTTTGGCAGGGTCGGTCAGTTCAGATGACCTGCTCACTGATGGGCCAATGGTGGCCATCTTCCGTCATTGTGTGGCCAGCTGACATGGCCTCTTGTCCAGGGCGTTACGTCACGCTCTCAGGTGCTCTCTCCATCTTCGCGGGTTTCTGCCCATGTCGTCACGTTCTCTGGCGCAGCTCTCTGCGCACGTGACATAGTCTCTTTTTTTTTTGTTTCATCTCTGGGTGTCCTTTGTTAATGCCTGGCATGTCCCTTTCTTGTCCTGCGGTGATATCCATCACTGCTGGGCCATGTGGAGTTATTTCGGCGGTGGCGGCGGATGGTCACCAGGGGTTGTGCAGGCCATGCGCGCTCTCTTCATACCTCACGTGGCACTTACGTCCATTTCCCACCGTTGCAGCTTGGCTGGGACAGCTGCAGTCTTCTCTTTCCCTTTTCAGCGTCGTCCGCGTCGCTTTAATCTTCTGCGCCGTTTCCGTCCTCTGCGCTGTTTTCGTGCGCGGGTGCGCAGTTGGTCTGGGGCAGTCACTTTCTGGGGGTGCTGCTGTGAACCTGCCTTCTTTCATGCTTGTTTCCCTTTTAAACAGAAACAGGGTGCAGTACCAACTTTGGCCGCTGGATGCCACAAGTGCACTTCTTTCTAGGTTGAAGACCGTCTTTCCTCTTCGGGCCTCGTTTGTTTGGTTTGAAGCAGACGCTGGTGAAACGATGCTGGGGATCCACGCTGAGGGAGAAGTTCACCAGGCTGGAGGAGGCATGCAGGTAAGTGCATGTGATTCATTTTCTCACTTTTCTTTCTTCTTATTTTTCTCTTCTGTCCATTTTTCCAAAATTGCACAGTCTCGTTGGAAGAGGCACACTCTGGGCAGTTCAATGTTTTTTTTTTTCATGTGTGGCAGCACCTTTAGTTTTTTTTTTCCTTTTTCCTTTTCACACAGCCTCCTGGTGACATGCGGGCACGTGCTGCGGGGGTCAGCTATGTTGGTGCAGACTGTCGTGGGCCTGTGCTGCAAGCCTCCCTGGTATCCCACGTGGGCTAACGTGGGGGGGAGGGGGGATCCCTGGGCACTCTGCTTCTTTGGTACCTCTCGCACTTCCCTCCTCTTGCAGCCACAGCAGGCCGTGTCGGGGCCTTTACAGCATTACTGCAGGGAGGGGGGGCGGCCCTAGGCATTTCTTTTGTTCCGGTGCAGGTCAGCACCTCTCGGTCGGGTCGCTTGTGCAGAGGGGGCAGCCCTGGCACTTCTCTTTGGCTTCTTCTCTCAGTGCTCAACAGCACCATTATTTAAAAAGAAAAGGGGGGAAACTGCCCGGGTCATTTTCTTTACTCTTGGTGCATGATCACACCATGTTCTTAACGTGCAGCCGCAGCAGCATGGCACACGCAGCGGACCGCATTCTTTTCTTGGGGGCGACCGGCCCTGGCCATGGTTTGGCGTTTACTTTTTCTATACTTCATGGTGCGCGACAGCACAATTTGCGCTTAGTGCGCGGACCCAGCAGCCTTCTCTCACGCTGCGGGCCACGATGCATCCGACTCTGGGAGGGGACGCTCTGGGCATTTCTTCCACGGGGGCTGAGGGAAAAGCAGCACTGCACCCCTCATAGCGCTTTATTTATTTTCGGCACCTGCAGCCGTTTTGGCAGTACTGCGGGACGTTGTGATCGGTAGCACCTACCCCTTCACAAACACCGGCGGGGCTGGGGCTGCAGCGGCCTTTTCCCACCGACTGCTCTTCCTGCGCCGGTCGTGCTGACAGGAGACATAGGAGACATAGGGGTGCCTTAAGCAGAGGCATTCTTCTCCCCCAGGTGCACCATCAAAGTTCGTGTCTGCAGCCACGTGGGGTTGCAGATCCCACTCGTCGCCAATGTAGTGTTGGGGGCCCTAGGCCCTCATGCTATGGAAATAAGGCACACAGACTCAGCAGCTGGGTGGTATGAGCTCGCCTCAGGCACGTGCGCCCGGCCCCTTTTATTGGCAGGGTCACCTGACTGGTGACGCCTATGTTGGGTGGGTGTGGGGTGCACATGTAAGACCAGCCCTCAGCAGAGTGGCTGGCAGAAACACTAGACCGAGTCCAGCTGGACTCTACACGGAGTATTACATGGGAGACTACAAGCCCCCTATAATTTACTGTGTTTTATTTCGTTATTACAGGCGTGTTCTCACATCAGAACGTGCCTGTAATAGCACTATGAACCACCTGGTCGCTGGTAATAATCGATTACAGGCTACTGTTGATGACAGAGTGCTCAAGGTCCGAGCGGCCTCCACTCACCGGTAAAGAAGTTGCTGCAGAGGACCCCGAGCCCTGTTTTTGTGTAGAAGCAGTTTGTAAAATAAACTGTCACTTTACAGAGACAGTGCTTGAGGCCGCGTTCCAATGTCCTTAAGTTCCAAATTTGAGTACCCTTAGGCAGGCTGCAGGACTGAGCTGTGCTGTCCGTCTAAGTAAGAAAACTATTTATTTTACAAACATGTATAGGAACTGGTCTGTTTTCTCTAACTTTCACCAATGAAAGAAATTGTGTGTTTTTCCGGATGGGCTGGCACTGCCGATTCTCACAAGCTGCCTAAACAGTAGTTGCCAAGATGCCCTATGTCACATATGAAAATTACCCCAAGCCCTACCTATTTAACGTGAAGCAGGTTGAATTCTGGAGCATGTTGCTGTAATTTCAGCATTCAGCACCCCAAGATACAAAGTGCTCTTGGCTAAAAAGGCGAAAATGGTGGAAGATAGTAGGGGCTTGTTTAGTGTTCAGTGTTCTTTGGTGTATAACAATAGAAGTTTTCATGCCATGGCAGATGGTGCGACTAGGAGGGAAAAGCGATTGTGCACTGAGGAATTACCTGAAGCTTTGGACACCATGGACCAGGCCCTAGCATCACTGAGGGCCCAGGCTGCTGGCTCTCTGGTGAGCAGGCAGGAAGGCGAGGGTGAGCAGCCGTGCCCCCTAAGCGAGCATTTCCCCCCATCCCACAGAGGGTTCGGGGGCAGAAGAAAGTCAGAGAGAGCAAGATTTAATTGTCAGAGCCGGGCAGTCAGTCTCAGTGCAGACTGGTGTGAAGTCAGATAGTTTGGCGGCGCCCGTGATTCCTAAAGATCAGCAAGCGATGCCTGTGTTAGTGGGCCCCCTCGCCAGCGCTATGCCACAGGAGGTGGCAGGAGCCAGCCAGGTCCCCATTCCGACAGCACCAGGGAGTGTGGCGGTACCAACCTCGAATGGCTTGCCGGTAGTTTCTGAAGTAGCAGCCATTAACACAGGGGTAGCGCAACAGGGCGTAGTTGACCATCTGGCATCCATATTACCTTGGATGTTGGAGGTGGTAATGCTGTCCCCATCTTTGGTTAGTGGTTCATTGGCCGATTCAAAGAGGGAAGACATGATGGAGAAGGCGCAACGCTTGGTTTCCCATCGTAAAACTTCAAAAGGCGGTCAAGACTCTCAAGGGGGACGCTAAGGGTGGGCGAGCACTGATCGTGTGAAAGAGACCTATTCACCAGCGCTGGCTTGCGTGGCCGCACTGGTGCCAGCCATAGCTGCGCAACAACCAGCCAAGACTTCAGTGGAGACAAGCACTTTGGTGGCATCTTCTTCCAGTCAGACAATGGCAGATTGAGGTATAAGTCGCTTGTCCCTCCTGTTAGATCTCGGCAACATCCATTCTGAGCATGGGCATCTGGGGATGCATGTGCCCATGGAGGTTAAGTAAAAGATCTGGAAAGGCGCATACATTAACAATGTTGATCTACTGGTTGACAGATCAGAGAGGGATGAGGTTAAACGTTGTAACAAGTGTGCGCACTCCAGGGAACGTGGACATTGGCCTCACAAGAGGAAGATGGAAGAGTCACTTAACAATTGGATGAGGGCCTTCTCAATTTACCAGGCCATCGATGCAGAGCGCTTCAATGATCAGGGAGCTCAGCTGGCCTGCTATCAGAATAGGATTGTCAGTGCTCATGACGAGTACTGGGGTACTGCTTGGAAAGACTATGATAAGGAGTTCAGAAGGATCAAGGCGAACAAGACTAGTCTGAGATGGGACTGGATTGACATAATAACATTGCTACGGTTCACAAACCGGCCACATGAGAATGGGCTACAGCCCTTTTGGCCAAGTTCAGGCGGTGCATCGGGTTCATCCAGCGGGAGTAGTGCCAGGAAAGGGACTTGCTGGGATTTCAACAGACGCACATGCACCCTGCCTGTGGGAATCTGCAGTTTTAAGCATTGCTGCTCCTTCTGCGGTCAGTCCTCCCAACCTGAGTCTAAGTGTTTTAAAAAATTCAGAGGTAGGGGGAACAAGAAGCAATACAAATGGTTTTGATAGAGCTGGGAGTTGTGATACAGTTGCCAGCAGTGGCCAATCCTCGGATTCGGTAGGATCTGTAGTAGGTGACTCATTTTGTAACAGGGTCGGCTCTCTTTCTCATTTTTTGGCTAAAGCACACACTCCTATTAAGTTACTGGCTATCGTCCCATGACTTAACGTATACCATAACCAGGGGGCAGGCCAAGATTTGTATGATGGGTTTAGGTATGGTTACAGGATTCCAGCGCAGGGCTACTAAGGATCCCCTCACTGTAAGAACCAGCTTTCCTTGCGGGCCAATCCAGAGGTGGCTAGGACAAAGATTCTTAAAGAGTTAAGCTTGGGGCGTATTGCAGGTCCATTTGCTAGGGCCCCTATGCAGGATTTAGTTTCTTCCCCTTTGGGGGCTGCCCCTAAGAAGCAACCTGGAGAGTACAGATTGATCCACAGCCTGTCAACACCCAAAGGCCAATCCGTGAGTGCTACAACAGATGTGGCTGTTTGTTCAGTCAAGTTTGTTTCTTTGGATCAGGCAATTCAGATGCTGCGGGAGCTGGAATCTGGGCCATTGATGGCTAAATCAGGCATTGAATCCGCCTTTAGGTTGCTACTGGTCTACCCGGCTGATTTTCATCTATTGGGTTTCTAGTTTTAGGGAACATTCTACTTTGACAAGTGCATGCCCATGGGCTGTGCGGTGTCGTGTTCCCATTTTGAAAAATTTAGCACCTTCCTGGAATGGGTTTTCAGGCACAAAGCACAGCATCAGTGGGTACTGCATTACTTGCATGATTTCCTATACTTGGGTCCTCCTGGGTCAGATCAGTGTGCGAATGCATTTGGCGTTTTTAAGAGCCTGATGCGTGAACTCGGGGTCCCGGTAGCACATGACAAAATTGGAGGTCCTGCACCACAATGGAATTTTTGGGAATTGAATTGGATTCTGTTGCGGGGGTGTCTAGTTTGCCAAGAGACAAACTACTTTCTTTCTCCCAAGCACTCCAGGCCTGTATGAGTGCGAAGAAAGTTACTCTCCATCAATTGCAGTGGTTGGTAGGGCAGCTCAGTTTTGCCCTGCGTATCATTCCCATGGGGCGCCCCTTCTCTGGGTCCATTGCACAAGCCATGACTGGCTTGAAGGTTAAGCACCATCACACCAGGCTCTCGAGTGAGGTGAAGCAAGACATGAGAATTTGGGAAGCTTTCCTATGCAACTTCAATGGGACAGTCGCATGGCTGAGCCCACCCATGTCCAGTGAAGAGCTTGGCCTGCTTACTGACGCAGCAGACAGTCATGGTTTTGGTGCCATATTTGGCTCAGCGTGGTGTGCACAGAGGTGGCGTGCAGATTGGGTGGAATCTGGACTGGTGACTAATATTGGTTTCTTAGAGTTATTCCCTATTCTGATGTCGCTATCAATTTGGCCTGACAAATTTCATAATCAGTCGGTAATTTTTTGGTCTAACAATATGTCAGTGGTTGAATGCATAAATCAGCAGCCAGCCAGGTGTAGAATGATTTTGATAGTCTTAAAAATGATTGTTTTACTGTGTCTCCAATTGAACATGAATTTTAGAGTGAAACATGTCCCCGGGGTCTCAAACAATGCTGCTGATGCCTTTTCCCGTTTTAAGATGCAGGTATTCAGGTCCCACCATCCACAAGCAGAGGAACGCTCGACACCCTTCCTGGAGCATCTTTGGCGGATCGGTGCCCAAGACTATCAGGCCTCGTGGCAGCCAGCTTAGCTCCAAAGACAAAAAAGGCTTATGAGAGGGCTGTGGTGGCATATGTTAATTACTTGGGTTATTGGGGGAAAATCCTCTTGGGTGAACGTTTCATCAGATTTGGCTTTCCTAGAAATCTTGAGGGAGAATGGGAGGTCGGTTACATGTGCAAGGCGCCCAACGGCCATGATTTCCTTTTTTGCCCAGTTGCAAGGGGTACAGGATGGTACAAAATCTTTTCTGGTGAGGAGATCTATACATCCCCATGGGAGATCGCCCTGTTTAAAGCGGCCTTCACCTTAGACTTCTATGGGGCCTTCAGATTGGGTGAATTGGTGGCCAGCAACAAGAAGGATGTAACAGGGGGTTGCAGATGGGGGACATTCACTGGCTGGCTGGGTCTGGGTCCTTGGTGATCAAGGCTGCACGCCTCGTCCTTGGCCTCCCCCGCCACAAACGAATCTCACCACACCTCAAATCCCTTCACTGGCTCCCCATAGACAAAAGAATCACTTTCAAGATCCTCATCCACGCACACAAATTCCTCCACAACACCGGCCCAACTTACCTCAACGAGAGAGTGAACTTCCACACTCCCACACGCAACCTCCGATCAGCGGACCTCGCCCTAACCACAGTCCCCCGCATCCAACGCACCGCCACAGGAGGCAGGTCCTTCTCCTACCTCGCCCCCAAAACCTGGAACTCTCTCCCCACCAACCTTCGCAAAACCAAAGACCTCCTGCTCTTCAGAAAGGACCTCAAGACATGGTTGTTCGAACAGTGACCGTCCCTGCCCCCCTCTCTTTTATCTGCCCCCCCCCAGCGCCTTGAGACCCTCACAGGTGAGTAGCGCGCTCTATAAATTTTTTTGATTGATTGATATACCTCATTCCAAAATGGACTAGGAAGGGAAGAGTAACCATGTACTGCTGCGTAGGGCCCAGGGCAATATGTGCTGTCCGGTTTCTAATTTACAGGGTTTCAAAGCATGGCGCCCTACTGGGTCGTGGGGTACTGTCTTAGTGCATGCTGATGGCTTGCCCCTAACTACCAGTTAACACAGATTCTCAAGCGCAGTCTGAGCACAGCGGGTTTTGACCCATCTGAATTCGGGACTCTTTCATTCAGGATCGGGGCGGCAACAGCCGTGGTGGCAATGGGTTTATTGGGTGCAGCAGTTCAGAAAATTGGCAGGTGATCCTCAGGCTGCTACAAGAGAAATGTGAGGTTGCACATGCTATAAATACTGGTTGTTTACACCGTCCTCCTGTATTGTCTTCTTCTCCTTCTTCTCTAGTGGTCCCGGGGTTTCCGGTTCAAGCAGTAACACCCAGGATTATGGAGGTTTGGGTCATCAGCCACTCGTATGTTCGCCGTGCTGCTGAGTGGTATGTGAAGACTGGCGTTGCGTCACACGCGGCCCAAGCTGGATTCCGTATGTCCTTTTTGGGGAGAGGAGGGTTGAGCCTCACGCAGATGAGATTGGTTTTGGACTCAATGATCCCGCAAGATTCCTTTCAACCAGACGTCATCATAATGTATCTTGGGGGGAATTACTTGGTTCCTCTGGGTCGACGTCTCCAGGATGCGGTGCACCTTACTAAAATGGGGAGCAACATGTTGCTTGAGGATTTTTTAGCATGGTTGGTTCATCATCCACAGTGGAAGAACAACTGCAGGTGGGGGGGGCCAGATAGTCAGTCTATTATGCTGGCCTGTGGCAGTGTGAGATCATGACTGGGGGGACAATTGGATGCCTTTTCGTTACCTCAGCAGGACAGCAAGCTGGCGGAAGAGAGAATGACAACATGGGGTGTGGGGGGTTGCGAGTGGTCGCTGGCATCTGGTCCCTAGGGCCAACCATCCGTGCATATGCAGAGACTTGAAGCTGCACAGGCCCATGGCGGGGGTAGAGCACGAGACTCTGTGGGTGGAAGGGGTGCCCAAGGTAGGTATCCTGGCGGGCAGGAGGGCCCCTTCCACATGGTTTACTTACAACTGGAAGTGTTTGGAGGAGGGGATGGAGCAATCCAATCCCATATGGAGATACTACCCCTGGGGCCTTAAAGCCGGAGGTTGGGGATCTTTGAAACACTGGACAGTCATCATCTCATCCACAGTCATTGATATTTGTTATTTGGGATGCGCAGGAACTGATTTAGTCAGTGGCAGGAATTTTGATGAATTAGCAGACTTTGCTAAGGCTAGGCATCTTGACAATGTACACACTGTGTAAATAATACTGGGTTACTGCGTAAAAGTTTTTGTTGACTAATTTTGTTTTATTAAATTAGAATACGGCCGGTAGTTTAAGACTCCCAATTCCAATGAGTTGTTGTTGTTAAAGGTGAGGTATTGCCATGCTGGGTATGACATGGAGTGAGAAGGGGAGAGGGGTCTTGTGGAGGGCCGAATGGGATGGGGGTTCAGGCAACAGGCTTTGGTGATGCCAGCACCATATGGAAGGGACCCTCAGCCATCGGGCCCCCCAAATATGCTCAGCTTGCTGGGCTGGGTTCTCAGGTGGTGGGGGAGGCGGGCGCATTGCCCTAGCCGCCCACCTCGCTTCTCCTGATTGGTGGTACGGGACGCGCTGCCCAGAATCACTTTAGTGCTTCCGGGTCGAGCGTCCTGATGACGCACACATTACTCCCCCCTGTTAAAATGGAGGAGCGGACAGCAAGCGGGTCTCTTCAACTCCGCACGCCACCCGGTTGCTGTGCTCCTCGGAGACAAGGATCTACAAATGGACACCCACCCACCTCCCCATATGGCATATATGTGTCCTTGCTTACATTTCATTGTGTTCGTCTGGGACCTATTTAATCTTCGTAGTGCTTCTCGAAGTTTTATTATGCTTATGTGATAGTGCTAACATTAACTCCCTACAACATGGACCCGTTCACCGCGAAGTATGTTTGTTGTATTTTTGTGGTTATGATTGGCGGGATGAGATCAGGACTGGGGGGGGCAATTGGATGTCTTTTCATTACCGCAGCAGGACGGCAAGGTAATTTGACCCTCCAGGGGGTGTTGGCGGGAAGGAAGAATGACAACAAGAGGTGCGGGGTTGCAGAGACTGGAAGCTAGCACAGGCCCCTGGGGGTCACGAGAGTCTGTGGGTGGAAGGGGTGCCCAAGGTAGGTATCCTGGCGGACAGTAGGGCACTTTCCAAATGGTTTACATGCAACTGGAAGTGTTTGGCGGAGGGGATGGAACAATGCAATCCCACATGGAGATACTACCCCGGGGGCCCTAAAGCTGGAGGTTGTGCACACTAGACAGTCATGATCTTATCTGCAGTCAATGATTGTTGGGAAATCTGTAGCTCACAACATAGCAATCATACTGACCAAGCTTTGCCCTTGTATATTTGGAATTGCAGGGCAATTGCATGATCTCAGTTGACCTGTATGTTGGCCACAATACAACAGAGAGTTTGTCAAGATGCAAGTGGATGCTCTGCCTGGTTTGGGGATTTGCAACGGTATAAGGCAACATTAGTCCGTGATGCCTAGAACAATACCAGATTTTCAGAATATCTGCAAAAGATATATTTCCATACAATGAATCAGAATGGGAAATAATTTCCATAGTGAGGGGTTATCCTAAAAATAAATATGGTATAGCTTCAGCCCTCCTGGACCAACATGACCAACACCGGCAAAAAGAATGCACAGAAGAGTCTGATTTATTTTTGTTTATTTTTATGAACTGGTGGGTCACCTCAGTGAATTGTAAATGTTTGCTTTTTCATTATGTCAACTGTTGTTTGTTCTACCACACATGCATACCCTCTCATTTCACCAATGGTATTTCTTACCTGTGTTTCTGATTGGATATATAATGGGTCTTCTCTACAACAAGCCTCCCATTTAAAACCACTGACTGATTGTTCAGGGGAGGAGAGTGTATGTACAGTTGCTTGATGTTGTGGATTTCACATGCTACACAATGGTATTTCTTTAGTTGTAAATTTAGAGAGAATTTTCTCAGTGATATGATGAGAATTCGTTGCAGTTTCCCTTAGAGTATGTTCACTAAAGGAGACAGGCCTTTGAGGGCCACTCACAAATCTTTGTAACTTAACTTGTAAGAATTATGTTTTAGATCACATTTTCGTTGCATTTCTTAACATGCATTCTAGCTTTTCCTACCTGTACAAGAAAGTACCGAACAACTGCAAGATAATGAGGCCATATTCAGCAATCCGCTGGGTGTCCTCCAGTGGTTAGGAGCAAACAGCTGACCGACAAGAGGACTAGAGCACAAATACACCTTCCGAACAGCAAGGTCTCTAGTGGTTGAGTTAACTGTCTGTGGACACAGGAAGAGATTTGAGTTCTAAACCCAGCTTCTGCACTTAGTGTCGTGCTCAGGGGACACGATCTAGGTGCTGTGACTAACTGGAGGAATTGAATTTTAATAACTGTTGATCATTTTGAGGCTGTTTATACTGATTTTAAGCTTTTAAAATAATGGAGATTGCACTATTGCACTTTTGTTAGACGAGCAGAGATGCCATTTTTGTTAGTGATCCAGCTTCTCTTGGGCTGACATTTAAATTGGAGCAGGTGAGTGAACGTGCCGTTGGTGTCCCGTTCAGGGGATACGATCCGGGCGCTATGACTAACTGGGGGAAGTTAATAACTGTTGAATGTTTTGAGATTGTTAGTACAAATTTTTAGCTTTTTTTAAAAATTGAGATTGCACTACTGCACTTTTGTTAGACACGTGGAGCTGCCATTTTTGTTAGCGCTTCAGCTTTTCTTGGGCTAACAGATAAAATGTTGGCAGGTGAGCAGATACGCAGCAGGTGCACCAAAGGCAGTTAGTGTCTGCTCAGGGGACATGATCCAGGTGCCCTGACTGACTGGGGGAATTTATTATTTGTTGATCGTTTTGAGACTGTTAATACAGATTTAAGCTTTTTTTTAAATTGAGATTACATTACTGCACTTTTGTTAGACGCATGGAGCAACCATTTTCACTAGCCCTCCAGCTTCTATTGGGCCGACAGATAAAATGAGGGTCGGTGAGCTCCTGCGTAGCAGGTGCGCCAGAGGCGGGCCCCTCTGCGCCTGTCTGCGTCCGATGGGTCCAGGGGCCAGGACCCCTGATTCAGGGCTAGACCTGATGAGAGCTCTACCCCAGGATACTATATCATGCGGAAAGACTGACTAAATAAGAAGGGTAGAGGGATAGCGATCATACTGAAAGAGGAATTTAGATTTCGCATTGAACCTACTCCCATTCTCGAGGGCGAAAGTCTGTCATTTGTGATTACTTTTTCACCTATCTCTACCTTTTCTGGAATTTTATTATATAAACTGACAGATTCGAGTTGGAATTTTCTTCACTGTCCTCCCGCAGTAACTGCAAATTTAGCTATTTCTATTTTAGGTGATTTTAATCTTCATTTGGAACAGGCAACGAATGCCCAAATTACAGACTTTTTACTGGATTTACTTGCTATTCAACTAACTCAAAGGGTGCAAGGACCCAAACATGAGAAAGGTCACCTTTTAGATCGTATTTTCTCTAATGATAATTTGTAAAAAAGTGTCCAAACCTCTTCCAGTCACGTGGTCCAATCACTTTTTGATCCCATTTACTGTAGATAACTTTTCTGTTCCCTCAAGCCCCACTTCGGTCAGTTTAAAAGACCGACCCTGGTCTAAACTGCCTATTGAAGTATGGAAGAAAGCACTGAGGGACTCAAGACCCATTTTAGGGTTATATATGACCTTGGCAAATGCTAACATTTCACAGTGGTTGGTATCCATGCTGGACCAAGCTATTCCCCTTAAGCCCTACCAGGCATGAAAAAGACAAATCCAAACCTCAGAAAGCTCAAACAAGAGAGCTCAAACAAGAGAGTGGTGAGGATGTGGAGAATACATTATAAAGAGAAAACCAAGCAGAAATAACAGGAATTTATTAGACCATATCAACTGGAGATCAAATAAGCACAAGCACTATACTATGAGGGAAAAATTAATGGAGTGGCCAATTCCGCACATGAGATGTTTCAAATAGTAAAAAATCTTTTGGAACCTTATTTGAGGGGCTCTGATCTCGAACCTTCATCCTCAAGATGCAATACATTGGCATACTTCTTTCTGACAAAAATTCAGAACATCTACAATATGTTCCATCAGCCCTCTAAAAATGATATTAATAGATTCAAGGAGGCCATACCTGACACTAATCCGTATTGACTTAAGGTGATTCCTCCCATGACCTCGGACAACCTTACCAACATCATAGGTAAAATTAAGTCTGGTTCGCCTAAGGATCCAATTCCACCTTGCGTTTTAGCAAAAGTAATAGATGAGGTACTCCCAGTTCTGCTAGAGATGGTGAATCTCTCCTTAACTTTTGGCTGCATCCCTAAAGCATGGAAACATGCCATGGTCAAAGCCCTTTAAAAAAAGGCTCATTTGGATCCACTTGGCATGGGTAACTACCACCTAATATCCCTCCTTCCTGGGATAAGCAAAATTGTAGAAAATCATGTGAATTTTGTATTGTCAGAGTTCCTTGAGAATCATGATATTCTACACCCCCTCACACGGGTTTTCGCTCATACCATGGCACAGAGACAACCCTCTTTGTGTCATAGAAGAAGCCAAAAAGCTGATTGACCAGGGAGGAACAGCAGCAAATATCCTCATTGATCTAAACTCAGCTTTTTGATACCGTAAGCCATGGCATTCTTTTTTATTTTTTTATTTATTCATTTATGCTTACAACATACAAACAAACAAGGGAACCCCTTCAGCCCTCATAACATTAAAATAAACATAACTACAGCCTAATTCAGCCACAAAGTATCGCCGGGCACTCACAGTACCATGTGTCTCGAGTAGTCCACTAAGTTCTAGCAAACAGAGTCCAGCAGCGATATCAAATGTCCATTTGTAGACAGCATGTAGCCGAACCAGCCTCAGCAAGCCGCCGAGCCCAAGGGGTGAACACAGAAGAAACAAACAACAGAGAAGAGCAAGGAGGCGGGGGAGGAAGCAGACAGTACCATCTGCAGTCATCCCAATCAAAAGCAATGCACAGGATCGAGGACTCAGACAATTCCACATTTATGCCCGTCAGCAGAAGAGCTCCTTAGGTATGCACAGACGTAAGATAGGATCGGAGAGGCGCTTAAATGTCACATGGATCTCTCCGGCGCCAATTCCCAATAAATTGTCAGTTGTTCCTGACAAAACGCTGCATCTCGCAGCCAATCGGAGACTCGAGTGGGTCGACCCCGGCCCCAGCAAATTGCCACCCTGCGCTTAGCCAATAGCAGCAGCATGCCTACTAATCCCACCCCGTCAACGGCACCCCGTCCCCCCTACCCAGCAGCGCCAGCACAGGAGAAGGAGTGAGCTCCAGTCCAGTCATCCCTTCAATCGCATGAAAAACCTCCTGCCAGAAGTCATGTACTTCCGCACAGTGCCACGCCAAATGGAGAAAGCCAGCGTCCGGAGCGTCATCCGCTCGCAGCCCCATAGCGCACAAGCCTCGAGGAGTGTAATACAAGCGGTGCAGAAACTTAAAGTGAATGAGGCGCAGCCTATAGTTGGGTGATAGCTCTCTCATATGCGCACAGCATGCCCTCCAGACGTCATCTGAAATGTCCTCCCCCACATCAGCCGCCCACATTGCCCTAGCAGCCAGCACCAGCCCTCCCCCTGCTCCTGTGTACAACCATACAATTTAGTGATAAGCTTCTTCGGCGACTGCACACTCCACAGCACCTCCAACGCGCGGCATGTCAGCGGAATCTCAGGGAGACTAGGATACCGCGCTCGCAGCATAGTGCATACTCGCAACACAAACAAGCGGTGTAGCGCATTAGCAGGCTCATCCCTCAGCACCTCCCCCGGGGATATCAACCTCCTATCCACAAACCAGTCTTCCAAAGATAGCAAGTCCGAATCACGGAGATAATTCCGAAGCTGTGAATCGCGAAACATCGCCTCATCAGCCACAGCCGCCACAGCCGCCACAGATATTGACGGCGCAAAAGGCACACCAGATCACTTCAGCAGGACCGTCCAGGCCCTAACGGTGCATGCCACCGTGTCCACACCCCAGGGGCGAGCCCTCGATAGGCTCCCCAGCACTCGCTCAAGCCCATCCAGCCACACTGCATCACTCTCAGGGGCAAGATGCGGCAAATAACGAACCGGACGAATCCAGTAATATGCAAAGTGAGCCTCGCACAGTAATAATAGAGCTCCAGATCAGGGGCCGCAAGTCCACCCGACTCAAACGGTAGCACCAATTTCTCCCATGCGATGCGAGGCTGACCCCCAGCCCAGACCAGTCGAATCATAGCAGAACGGAGACGCTGCAAAAAAACAACCGTGAGAACCAGAGGGAGATTAACGAACAGGTACAGAAATTTAGGCAGTACCAACATCTTTGCCACAGCAATCCGTCCGGTCAAAGACAAGGGCAAGGAGCGCCACACCACAATTCTGTCCTCTAACCAAGACATAGCTTTACCATAGTTGGCCAGCCAGAGCGTCTCAACATCACAACTCAGCCAAATTCCCAAATTCCAAACCGGGCCGTCCGCCCACACAATAGGATATCGGGACCGACAAATCGCCGTTCCTGGCGAAAGAGGCAGCACCACGGACTTAGACCAATTTATAATTATTCCAGAAATTCCCCCAAATCGGACAATCTAATCTAGCAACACGTCTAAATTGTGAACGGGCTCCCGCACGTATAACGCAACGTCGTCCGCATACATAGATATCAGGATTGACCTCTGACGAAACGGCAACCCTCTAGCACTATAGTGCTGTCGCAAAAAAGCCACCAAAGGCTCCATCGCTATCGCAAAAAGCAACGGAGGCAGAGGACACCCCTGTCTCGTCCCGCGCGCCACCCGGAAGGGCCCCGACACGCAGCCATTCATCCGCAGACGGGCCACCGGCTGCGAATATAACAAACAGATCCAGCTCACAAAGCGCACACTCACCCCACTCTCTCAAGGAGTGCAAACAGATATTGCCATACCAATGAATCAAACGCCTTTGTAGCGTCTAAGAACACCGCCACAGCCTCGTCATCAACGGTGACTGAGCCAGCGACAGCGAAGAACGTGTGCAAATTGCGCGCCGTGGACCGTCCCGGAACAAACCCCGACTGATCCGGCAGCACCAGCTCCGTCATCAGCGGCTGCAACCGTGCCGCTATCATCTTTGCCAATATCTTGTTATCTATGTTAATCATATAGAGCGGGCGATACGAATCGCAGCTATATGGATCCTTCCCAGGCTTAAGAATCGTAACGATAAGCGCCTCGCACAAAGAAGCCGGAAGGACTCCATTCTGCAGGGCCTCGACATACATCTCCAACAGATGAGGCGCCACGATATCAGGGGGTCAGACAATCCAAGCCGGGGGCCTTATCTCCAGGTAAACTACGAATCGCGGCCTTAACCTCTTCCTCCGTGAAAGGAGCATCAAAATACTCCCTGTGTGCTCTATCAAACCAGAGCAGTCTAATCTCAGAGAAGTAGTCCTGGGACACCTCCTCAGACAGTTCAACAGGAGCAGAGTACAGATCCCTAAAAAAGGTGGTAAATACCTTCAGAACTTCATCTGTACCAACCACACGCTCCCCTCCTGAGTCATTCATCTCAGCCACATAGCTGCTGGCCCACGGCCTGCGGAGCATATTCGCCAGTGTGCGCCCAGCTCTTTCGCTCTCACCGTAACTCCGCGCCTGCGCAAACTTCCCCAAAAAATGTATCTCCCTCAGAGACGCCTCTTCGTACGAGGATACCGCAACCCGCAAAGCCGCCAGCGTAGCACCAGACCAATCCTCCACCAGACGAGACTCCAGCTCCGCTATCTGAGCCTCTAGTTCAGCCAGCTTGCGTCGCAGCACATGCAACACGCCATGTTGCTTCAAAATACATAACCCGCGAACAACCACCTTGAAAGCCTCCCACAGCGTGCCCGCCGACCGCACCGTGCCCGCATTCTCCTCAAAATATAAAACAATATCTCTGCGTATCTCCTCCCGAAACAACTCATCCCGGAGCGCCCCCTGGGGCAACCGCCACATAAAAGCACGCGCAGGCCCGCCAGGCACCGCAAGCTCCAAGCTTACTGGGGAATGATCCGACAGCGTGCAAACCAAATGATCGGCCGACCGGGTCCACAAAGCCACATCCTGCGAACCCAGCCAACGGTCAAGACGCGACCAACTATTATGCACATAGTTAACGCATGTGCCATCTCTCTCCTCGGCGTGCTTCATCCGCCACAAGTCCACCAACATCGCATCTTCCATGATCGCAGATAAAACACGGAAGGCCGCCGCATGCTGCACCCGAGCCACGCTCTCCCAGTCAAGAATGGGGTCAAGAGTCACATTAAAATCCCCCCCAAAAGCACAGCCCCTCCCCCCAGCGACTCAGCCAATCGCCAGACCTCACTAAAAAACTCCGGATCATCCGAGTTGGGCCCGTACACCGACACGAGTCGACACGGCCTGCCCAACAGCATCCCGCTGAGTAAGACATAACGACCATGAGGGTCAACAATTATCCTGTGAGTGCGCCACTGCAGCCCCTTGCATATCAGAATCGCTACCCCCCTAGCATAGCACGAGTACACGGAGCCGTGGCATTCCCCAATCCATTTAGATAATGCAGAGTAGCCGCCACCATGTGCGTCTCCTGTAGCATGCATATATCTATATTCTGACGCTTAACATATGCCGACATAAGCCGCACCTTACGCCTGTCATTCAGACCTCGCACATTCCAAGTGAGGCAACGGATCAAAGTCGCACCCACCTGTGTCATGCTCGCATCCCTCCAAAAACATAGTGCAGCACTGCCACTCTCCCAGCCCAACCAGCCTCGCTCAATCACAAAAAACAGTAGAGAGAAATCAGAAGAACATAGTACAACAGATCCCATAGACCCCCCAACCACCACCCACGCAGACCCCCCATCCGGGTCAAAGCAGAAACCCACCCCCCCATGAACCACATATACCCAAACAAGCATTAGATCAGGACTCATCCAAAGGGCCGGTAGCTAGTCACCCAACCCGCCCTCCTAACCAGGACAGGAAAGGGCGGGGATAGGGCCCAAATGTAGGAGCATCGTCAGGACGGCAAATAGTTCCACAGCAGGATGCAGGCGGCATATTCAAATGCCCAGATAGGCAGGTGGCGCCCATGCCAGTCAATCGTTATCACCAAGGGACTCACGCTCTGCAGCATGTTCACCCGGGGGCATCACCACAGACTTCCGATGAAGAGTCTTGGCGAACTTCGCTGCCAACTTCGGATCCGTAAAAAAATGTAGGGTCCCTCCATGTTGCACTTTCAATTTCGCCGGGTAGATGAGGGAGAACCTAGCATCCGTTTGGGCCAGAGAGCGCTTCACCGGCAAGATCGCCCTGCGCGCAGCCTGCACGCCAGGCGTATAGTCCGGAAAGAAACTCAGTTCAGTGTTCTTATAGATTACCGGCCGGCGCTCCCTAGCCAGTCACAGGATCGCATCCCGATCACAGTAATTCAGGAGCCGAATAATGATGGGCCGCGGAGAGGTCCCAGGAGGGGGCCGGGGTCCCAGCAACCGATGCGCTCTCTCCACCACCAACAAGCGAGATAGCTGGTGGGGGAAAAGTTCAGAAAGCATTCCTTCCACGAAATCCTCCATTCTGCCCATGTCCGTGGACTCCGGGAGTCCAACCAGCCGAAGATTATTGAGACGCGATTGAGCCTCTAAATCTTCATTTTTAGCCCGGATGACCTCCAGCACTCTCTTCATGCATAGCAGATGGTCTCGCTCATCCTGCTGCGTATCCTCCAGCCCAGAAGTACGCATCTCCAACTGGTCAATGCGGGAATTGTGATCATCCACCCGGGCTCTGATGCGGTCGAGCTGTTCCGTTAAATGGTCAAGCTTCCCGTCTATTCTGGCCAGACTGGTCTTCAAGTCCAGAAACATAGCTTTGAGCGACACATCCGAAGACCCCTCTCCCGTCGCCAGCTCCTCAGACTGAGCAGTAAGTGCTCCCCCTCTCTTCCGGCCCCCTTCAAAGGAGCTTTGCTTGTTTCTGTTCCGCCTTCCCCATCACACAATCGGCAACCCTCCACTAGCCGTTCACCACCAATACCGACAAGCAACTTGGCAGTGTAGTCCAGCTTCACCGTCCACCTCCACAGACACCGCTAGGCGCACCTCGCCAACCAACCGCCTCCAGCACCAAAAGCTCTCGTCCAACCTCCAATATGGATCCAGCTCCAGACCAAGCCACCTCACCAAGGGCAAGCAGCCGGGGGCCCAACGATGCCGCCTGACGGTCACATCTGCACAGCCAATGCAGCCAGTCCACCTCACCCGCAGCAGGCAGCCGGCCCCACTTCAGCTCTGCCGGCACAGGCGCTCGCCACAATCCGTCACCTCCTGTCATCCGCCAGGCCGTCAGTCTCTACGTTCAGGTCACTCAGCAGCCCCTGACACAGGCCTCACCACACGGGGGGCCCAGGGACCCAACCGCAGCAGGAAGTTGTCACACCTCCAGGGGCCCCCCGCAGCCAGCCACACCCCCAGACCTCTGGGCCCAGAAGTCTCCAGGGGCGCGGCTCCACAAGCCCGCAGCCCCTCTCCTCACACCGCGCCCTTCACTCCCGGGCGCAGGGCCAACAGCGCGGCAAACACCGGGCCGGCAAACCAGGGAGTCGGAGAGCCGGGGGGCCACGGTCCGACCCGACCGCCGATCGGCCCCCGGCATGACCGGCGCCCAACAGGTGCACCCAGCAGTCGTGTCACCAAACTCCGCCCAGCCCTCCACAGGGCAATCCCGCGGATGCTGGCCCCGCGCGGCCACTACTCCGGCCCAGCCGCGCGGCACCCAGCCCCTCACAGGGAGCCCAGCAAAATTTGTGGGAGCAGCGGGGGAACCGCGGGGGGACCGCGTCCGAAATGACAGCCGATCGGGCCCCCTGCTTAACCCCCCCGGGCAGATGTCAGTGTCACAGGCGGCGCCGCCCCTTTCAGAGCGGTACGAGTTGAAGGCCCATGAAGCGCATCCGTGGCCACACGACCCGCCGCGCCCGAGGCCCACCGTCTCCGCCAACAGGCTCCACAGCCCCGCTGCAGCAACCAGCTCACCGCTACCGCAGCCGGGTCGGCACCAGTGCGAGGCACCTCCCCGCTGCACTATCGCAGAAAAGCTCAGTTCTGACTGGAAAAATTATCAAAAAGGGCCCCAGCCTCAGCAGAGCCTCACAATGTGCCGGCCATCTTGCTGGCTGGCTAGCTCCCCCCCCAAGCCATGGCATTCTTGTTGATTAGTTACAGAGTGCAAGAATCTCAGGTCCTGCTTTAGCATGGCTGAAGTCCTTCCTAGAGGATAGGACATTTTAAGTCTGTGAGGGCAAATACCTCAGAAATGTTCCCACTAAAATATGGAGTTCTTCAAGGCTCAGCCATGAGCCCTGCTCTTTTTAATTTACATATGAGACCACTGGCGGGCACTGTCCTTCCGTTTCAGATTTTTTTAATCTCTTATGCCAATGACACACAACTGGTTTTATCCCTCAAGTCAAGCCAATAATCTCTCTATCCTTCTTTAGGTCCCTGCCTAGTGAAGGTGGCTGATTGGATGAAGAGCTCTTGTGTCAAATTAAACAGAGACAGGTCAGAACTGATGATCCTTGGCAATAACTTCAACCCTGCTTTAGATCTGGGTTGGACAAGTTGTTTGGGGAACTCTCCTATCCCAAACACTGCAGTGAAGAGCATGGGAATCTGGTTGGATAAAGCCTTCAAACTCAACACCCAGGCAATAAATCTCTCAGGTATGCTGAGAATGCTTCGAAAAATCCTCCCTTTGCTTCCCTTCATGTCGAGAAGGTTGGTATTGCAGGCACTTATTTTGTCCTCCCTAGACTATGGGAACGCATTATACTTGGGAGCTCATAAAGCCACAATAAGAAAACGTCATATTGTACAGAACTCCGCTGCCCAATGTTTGTATAATATCCCCAGACATCAGTCGGTGAGACAAGCATTATGGTCTCTTCATTGGCTCCCGGTGACTGAGAGAAATACATTTAAATCACTCTGCATTGCCCCCAAAACTCTGCTTGGTAAAGGCTTTCCGATCTCACGATTCCTGGTGTCTCCATACCTGTCTGGCAGATTGCTGTGCTCCTCAAATGCTAATTTGGTCAAGACGCCCATTATTAAAAGGATGAATTATTGTGGGCGTTCCTTCACTTACAGTGTGGTCAAACTGTGGACCAGCATCTGCCACGCATTAAGTGCATTAAGATCAATTAAAAAGGAACTCGATTTTTGGAAAGCCTTGAAAACCTGGCTATTCAGAGATGAGCGCCTGTAAGTCCCCCTGGATTCTGATTCTTTGCCAGACTTCAGCGCTGGGAGGTCTACGGGTAGCCATAAGTGTTGCATAGAATAGAATAATTATGTGATCCTGTGCCTCAATTCATCATCGTCATCATCATATCATGAGATTTATATAATCCTTAAGGCCCAAGAGCACCCAATCTTTCTCTAATCCGCCTAGATTGAGAACAAGAAGGAATATACTATAAAATACAAATATTGAATAGTAAGCTCCTCTGGACACGTTCTCCCTATACCAGATCAGGAATCCTGAAATGAGTGAACCATTGACACTTTTTTGGCACAACTGAAAATCTACCTGTAAATCGCGAGGCTGCCACACTCCACTCATCCAGACTTCTATTCCCGTAAGACCCATACTTTAGAGCCAGGTCGGTGGTCAGGAGGTCCCCTGCACCGGATAAAAAAAGAAACATTTCAGAGACTGCAGTGATGGAGGCAGGCATGAAAAGACATGTGCAAGTTGCACGTACATGTGGGTGAGGGAAGAGGATGCAAGCATGACATTACATGCATAAAAATGACAATAATGTAGAGGCCTCAACATACCTGACCAGGGGATACCGTCAATGTCCTGCGGCTCCTTTGTCACACCCTCATCTCCTATTATAATTATAAGAAATATAAAAATGTAGTGTACTCACATTTTCATACACTATGCACAATAAAATAGAGACACATACAACTCATACTTTTGAGAGCACGTAGCACCGACTACCCAGCGACAGGGCTAGCCAATGCCTATGGCAGCATACAACACCTAATATCAAATCAAAGAGACAGCCACCACTTACCTTACCTGTGAATTAGACAACCAGACCTGGTCTTTGGAAACCCAGGAACTTGGGTCCTTTGTCCAAAGAAACCATAGCCTAGAGTACATACACATATATTTCCTAGTGAGACTACCTGTGATTCCAGACATGACCAGTATTGGTGTCTTGATCTGTGCTCTACAATTACTTTCAGGCCTTGATCACTAGGACTGCCTTTTGACCTGTACTATGTGTTAGGTCCCAGTCATTATGCACTATCTCTGTCTTTGACCTGTACTCTATGATAATCCCCAGTTTTATTAACACTCTTTTAGACCTGTATTCAAATGATAACTCTTATTATTTGACCACTATGTAACCCTACAAAGTCCCCCAGTCCTTGACTGTTATGTCTTGCCCTGTGCTCTACAATAAATCCCAGTCATTGACCACTGTTTCTGGGTTTCAATCATTGTCACAGAAAATGTTCAGCAATACAATTTGAGGCGGGTATACTCATCGAAGACCTCCCCCAACCCAAAACAGTATAACCCCTCCTTAGTCTGTCTATCCCAGTCCAAATAGTTTTCACTTGCCCATTCAAAGTATGTCACATTGCTGTTTCTATCATTTGACCTGTACTCTACAGCAACTTCCAGTCTTTTACCACTTTTTCTGTCTTTTGACCTGTGCCCTACAGTAACTCCTAGTTCCTAACCACCGTTTCTCTCTTTTGACCCTTACGATAACTCCCATTCCTTGGTCATGGCTTCTTTCCATGATCAGACTTGTACTCTACAGTAATTTCCATTTCTTAACCTTAATTTCTGTCTTTTGACCTGTACCCTACAGTAACTCTCTATAACTATTCTTGTCTTTTAACCATTATCCTACTATCCTACTCTTTGTCTTATGGCTTCTACTCAAGAGTAACTCCCAACCCTTGGCCACTATTGCTGTCTTTGACCTCGGCTCTGGAGTAACTCCCAGTTCTTGACCATGATTCTGTTTTTTTACTTCTTGTTCAGAGTACCTTCCAGTATTTGACCACTAAGTCTCTCTTGTGATCTGTACTCTACAGTAAGTTCAGCCTTTATTTATGTTCGCTTTTGACCTGTGCCTTACAGTAATTTTCAGTCCTTGAAGACTGTTTCTATATTTTGACCAGTACTGTACACATATAGGTCCTGATTCTGACCTTGGCGGACGGCGGAGGCCGTCCGCCAAGGTACCGCCGCCAAATGACCGCACCGCGGTCAGAAGACCGCGGCGGCCATTCAAACATTTCCTCTGGGCCGGCGGGCGCTCTCCAAAAGAGCGCCCGCCGGCCCAGAGGAAATGCCCCTGCAACGAGGACGCCGGCTCAGAATTGAGCCGGCGTAGTTGCAGGGGTGCGACGGGTGCAGTTGCACCCGTCGCGTATTTCAGTGTCTGCAAAGCAGGCACTGAAATAATTTGCGGGGCCCTCTTACGGGGGCCCCTGCAGTGCCCATGCCATTGGCATGGGCACTGCAGGGGCCCCCAGGGGCCCCGCGGCACCCCCTACCGCCATCCTGTTCATGGCGGGTTTCCCGCCATGAACAGGATGGCGGTAGGGGGTGTCAGAATCCCCCATGGCGGCGGAGCGCGCTCCGCCGCCATGGAGGATTCCCCCGAGCAGCGGAAAGTCGGCGGGGGACCGCTGACTTTCCGCTTCTGACCGCGGCTGAACCGCCGCGGTCAGAATGCTCGTGGGAGCACCGCCAGCCTGTTGGCGGTGCTCCCGTGGTCGGTGGCCCTGGCGGCCACCGGCCGCCAGGGTCAGAATGACCCCCATAATGTTATTGTTGACTGAACCCAACAGGTATTTGAGATCATGATTTTCATGACTATCTATTTACCTGTTTTCTGATCTTCTGAGTCTTTTGTTTCTCCAGTGACATCTACTGATGGTTCACTTTGGCGTTTCTCCTCTGTTACTGTCGTGGCACTGGGTTCCTCAGCAGCTGTGGGTTCCTCAGCACTACCCTCACCATCTTTCACTCTGTCCTCTGATGTGGAGGACATGGCTGTCTGAATCACTGTTTGTTCGTCTCCCACAGGTTGTGTGTCCAGCACCAGAGAAGGACTCTGCCTCGTAGCACTATGTCCCCTCCCCGGGGCTACGTTCTCCACATTTGTACTGGGCTCTCTGGTAGGGCTTTGTGGGTTTCCCTGTGCTGGATCTGCTTGTAGATCATCATTGCCAGCATTCGTGTTTGTATTCTCCTCCAGGATCGGCATAGCGGGATCAGGAACCATCATTTTCCCCTCCGAAGACACTGCCGAAACCCCTGCACCTAGGTCCGCACTCTTACTTTTCTTCCCTTCTACTGACCCTAGTAGTCCCGCACTGTGTTGCTCAGCTACTGAGTCCACAGCCCTATCACTCCTACTCTTCTTCTCTTGTACTGACCCTACCTGTCCAGCACTGTGTCGCTCACCTATTGCATCCACAGCCCCATCACTTCTACTTTTCTTCTCCTGTACTGACCCTAAGCGTTCCACACTATGTCGCACAGTCACTGAATCCACGCCCCTATCAGTCTGGGATCCTGCTTGTCCCAAAGCACCAGAGGTGACCCCAGATGCACGGACTTCAAGGCCCACTGAGGATGCTTCAGCTGTCAAGGATCCTTCTGATAAAATGACTTTTGGTGCTTCATCAAAGTCAGCCCAGAAGTCAGTAGGATCCATCTCACGGAACTCAATCATTGGCCCTGTGTAAGATAAGAATCGGTCAATACAAAAAATACTACAATGCATCACATTCATCAAATAGGCATGGCATGGTTGTTCATCATTAGAATAAAAAAAAGGTTTTTTCTGCCAGAGTAAATAAGCACAGAATTAGTTTTTTTTTTACAGTTTAAACACTGCATATAACTGCAGAAAACAAACATTTTCAGTGATGTGATAAATTACAAAGGACTGCCGTTTAATGAGGTTGGTGACATTTTACTGCATCTTTCCAAGGAAGTTTGAACCATGGGTCCATTGCACGCAACATTTGGGGAGATGATACGCTGTAATGAACCAGATTTTCAGGGAAGCCAAATAGGATAAATATATATACAATGACTCTAAGTGGAAATCAATTACATTGTCAATGGATATCCTGCAATGGGGCATGGTTCCGGCCTGGTGGGACAATACTGGACTCCCCTGTGGTACGCTAGGGTATACTTTCCATGCCCCTCCCTGTCTAGTGCTCCGCCAGTTCAGACCCAGACGCCTTCCCGCAATACACAGAATGCCACGGTGATCTGTACTCACACTGCCGAGGGTTCCGAAAGCCCCAGGCTGCGACCTCCGACTCTTCGCTGTTGTAGAAAGCTTCCAGAAGCAGCAGCACTCTCTGTCGGTCCAAGACGCCAACCTGGAAAGGACGCAAGAAGGGTCTCGACTCAGGTTAACATTTAATCACCAGTCACTCCCTGTCACTCCACCTTGCCCCAACCCTGTCCCGTACTCCTTGGTTTGTAATGTTTTTCTGGGACGTGAGAGGTGGCCCTAGGCTCGATGTGGACTCTGGCTTTTTATACTGTGCCTTGCAGTACATATTTTTCACCCATCATACAGTTAGGTGTATCATATACTCCAGTCTTTGTTAAATACTCTCAAAGTGTGCGCAATTTACTCTCGAACGCTGTCTCTCAAAACACAAAAAGCCAAACATACATAATAATTTGTGTCATGTTGGCACCAGACGTTTTAGAATATGGTACTGTAATTTTGAATACAAAGCCAGGAATTGTGTAAGGATTTTCAGGGCTGCAGACCATAACAAAAATGCTTTTAGAGCACTCCCCGTCACCCGAGAAAAAAAGGCAATTTTCCAGCCTTTCCTTGCGATTTGGCGCCAAGTAACCTTGCCTTGTGTAAATGCCAGCCCTACTGGACATCACAGGTCTTTAGGGTGTAATAAGCGATTTTAGAGCTGAAAGATTGATTCAATAAAAAGACTAAGAGGGAACATGGACCAAGGGCATGAAGCTAGACCTACTCCAAAAGACTGAGCTGGAGTACATTTGCACCTGGTTTGTGAGCTTTAGGGATACAGTAAGTTTTGAAGTGTAGTTTATGAATAGTTATGGTCTTACTCTTTTGTGGGTGTCTGTTTGTATTAGTGTGACCATCCCTAAACCCCCGTTCATAACTCCTCCCATTTTTTAATCAGTCTTCCCCATTTTTTTACCACTCTCCGGTTCTTCCCATATTTCCACCTAAAGCAATACATATGTGTTCGCATCTCTGCATAGAAAAGAAAAAAGTAGGGATATTTTGGACTCTAAGAATGTGCACAATTACTTCATACCGCAAGTATAGTTGTACTAAAGACTGCGCAGAATTATTTTAAAAATCTGCAGAATTTTTTTAGAAAATGTCTAACAGTATTTACAAACAGTGCAGAGACCACCCCCAGAGCAGAGAGGACCCTGCGCACCCCACCTACCTTCCCATGGTCACAGGCCAGGAAAAGGTCGGTGAACATCTGCCTCCAGCGGTCGTGCCTGATGGTCTCCCGGAAGACATCTGCACTTTGAGATAGATGGTGCAGTAGCTCGAGGAAGAGGTCTGTGCTCAGGTCCTTGGTGTAAGAATGCACATACTGCGGAGACAAAAGAACAAGAGGGCTTACCTGCCATGTACACCTCTCTGTGGCAGAAACTGGCATTTGAATCTTAAAATGAACGAAGCTCAAGCCCTCATTAAAATGCACCTGACAACGTTTGCAAAAAATAACCAAATTAAAAAAAATATATATATCTTTTTTCAATATCAAGTATACCCAGTGCATAAAAGTTTTATCCTCATTGAAAAATCACGTACTTATGTCAGTTAGGCATACTCGTAAGCCACAACATGGAGTTACATAGGGTAATTCATTCGCCACTGTTGTACCAGACAATCACAGCTTAAATATTGACCTGTTTGTAAATCGACTCCGCAATATCTTCTACCAACAGTGTAATTAAGGTAAGTATCCAGGCATGAAGGACACTTTTTTCTTAGGACCAATCTTTACTCTTTTTCTTTTTGTTTTAATATTTCAATTTTTGACCGTCCGAAGATGTAAGTAAGTATTCAAGAATTGTGACAATGACTGCATTTCCAAATTCAATTTTTTACAGGCACATTTTGGCAGGAAAAACCTGTCAAAACCCAGTCAGGAAAAACAGCTGTAAAAAAGGCAAAATCTGAAGATTTTGGTGCAGTGAATACAGCATCTGCTTGTTATGCTCTATTCGTGCCCACAAAACACATAAAAAGAAGAATTATTTACTCGGTGTAAATAACCCACCCTGTGGTGTAGGAGATAGCACCTCCCACCGCTCACCTCTCATAACTGGGCCCTTAGAGTCGTCCTACGTGTCCCAGTTCTTTGGGAGTTAATACCACACATGGTAAATACCAATACCACAGAGTGGGGTATTTACTGGGTGCAGTTTTCCTTCCCAAGTTTGCAGCTTAAAGTAGTGTATAAAGTTGTGATCCTGCAGGTTTTACTCCATCGCACGCTGTGACTCTCAGCTTATTGCAGTTTTCTTGGCCCAGATTCCACCAGGCTTTACCGCTCAAAACGTGTGCAAGGAAAGTATGATATTTTTGCACTACTGGTGATCTCAATTCCGAATTATCAAGGCCCATGGTATCCAGAGTATGGCACTGGCTGAGCTCCTGAAAGCACAAGCAGAGAATAGTGCAGCAGTGACTACCAGCGACCAAGACATGGCATTGGCTGAGGCCCTGGAGAGATAAAAAGACATCCATAGGTACAGCAGTGATGTTTTTGAGCTCGCTTCAGTCAAATTGAGTTCTTCATAGTCAGTCGGAGTATGGCATTGGTTGACGTTCTCGAAGGACCAAACCTACACTGTTGCATTGCTGAAGTTTAGTTGTCAGCCAGTGAACTACACTGGATTGTACTCTGCACCCATCCTAAAAATTTGTCTTATATCCTGGAACTATGCAATTGTCATCCCATTCACTGCGTAATTATGTGTCTGATTACATTCCTATCAGCAATCAAAGCGCTTTAGTTTCGCTCATGGCAAGGTTAATGTTGTATAAATACTGGTAATACAGTAAATACAATTTTACTATAGCTCTACTTGCTAAGTAATACTCCACAGATGTGGCTAGGAAGCCAGAAGAGTCTGCAGATGGTGTGCCTGGTGCCACGGTGCTCCCTGGGGCTGCTACTGCCTGCTACACAGACACTAGTATGGCAGCCATGGAAACTACAACCCACTGTTGCTTACCAGAGGTTCTCACATAATGGCTAGCTGCACTGTTTTAGAGGGAAGCAGGAAGGAGAGACTTGAAGGGGTAAGAGCTTGTGAGATAGTTCACAGTTTCTAGGCAGTTTCTAGGCAGCCACACTGTTGTTTCCAACAAGGCAGTACCTTCTTTTAAGAGAACTCAATTCAAGATGGATGCTGTTAACAGGAAAGGATCCAAATCTAAGATGACCACCAATGATAAAATAAACCAGTCCATCATAGATTCCTCCAGAGTCAAGGCATCATAGTTTCCTGTAGCGTCAACCCTTTACTGCCATGTTTGCCACCATAAAAATAAAAGATGTCTGAACTTAGATTGACCACAAATTATTCTGGTTCCACGCCAACAGGGTCTTTACTTTGCAGACATCTTTGGTCTGTATTCTTGCAGAGCACAGACATGCTTTATCTATTACCTCAGAGCCTGCACTGCCATATTTCCCGCCTCGTTGTCTGGAGGCCATTCCAGCTTCAATTCTGCAAAGTCTGCTGCCTTCAAAGCAGCAGAGTGTATCAGTCTATTTGTTGCTTCCACTGATATTTTTTTCAGAACTGCACCCTCGTCACCTAGGACATGTACATCAAAGGGTTTTTTATGACTGCTGGCATTTTCCTGTTTTGTTAACCTATTGATGCAATATTCCAGAAGGCAGCCTTCTGGGCACAGTGTGAGGCTGCAGGGTGAAACTGCATTTTTTTTTAAAGCAGAAATATTCAAAGTTATGCTTTTAGTGCAAAGTGTGGTTTGCCAGAATCTCACATTAATTTTTTTCACGTGAGTGCATACTTTTTTTTTTATAACTCTATTTTATTGAGTTTATAATATAAACAACGTAAAGACAAAAATGAAGTAGTGCATATCATTGCAAGATACCACAATATCTGTTGATTCCCTGAACGGAGGGGACAGACAGAAACATGGAGCATATACAATCATTACAATATTAGATACCCCCACATCCCATACCCAAGGAGCTCCCATGTAACCAATTCGTGCAGAAGCAATGGTTACCAGCGTCACTATCTCACCATGGTTTGTTGTCACGCTGTATGAACAACATAACATTCCACTTTCAACAATCATCATCAGTGCTCCAATCAGAGCTGGACTCCTCTACCCCTGCAAAGCATTCTAATAATGTACTCCAAGCCGTTATGTCATTCAACACCCCCTCCTCCCTACGTGTCATCCTCATGTATTACCATTCCAGAACATCACGGGTCCAGATAGGAAAGGATGGGCTCCTTGTACTCATCCAACCTATAGCTACCCTATGACTAGCCAGCACCAGAGCGAGCTGTGCAAATCTATATGGGATGCGCCAATCCAGTGTGCTCCATAGTATACCTAGTAGACAAGTCAAAGGCATCACTTGGCGCCCCAAACCGGTGACCCTGTCTACCTTTCGAACCACCGCCCACCAAAATTGCTGCACCTCCCTACAGGACCAAGCTAAGTGGAGAAACGAAGCGCCTATCTCCCCACATCTAGGACAGCCAGTGTTTCTTGTCGGGTCCATCTTGTTAAGACAAGCAGGCGTAAGATATACACAATGAACAAAATTAAAATGCAACAGCTTAAATATGTTGTTACAAGAAACCATGTGCACCAGAGGTAGTGCCATATTCCAATCTACATCCTCTAGAGGATCCTCCAGATCTCGATCCCAGGCCCTGCGCGCTGCACACTCCACTCCTGCACGTTACCCACAAAGGGCTCTAGAAAACAGGGTAACCAAGTGGGAATCCTCTCCCCAATTTGTCAACCTATTCAACACCTTTGATGTCGGGGGGAGGGGTCCAGCGGGAATCCAGACCAGACTTATGGAGCCACTCTCAATCTTGGCATACTGCAAGAACTGACCAGCACTCAATCCAAATGTATCTCGCGCCTCCTGAAAGGAGATAAACTCCCCATTAGGGTATAGATCACCCACTACCAAGCAGCCTCTCACTCTCCTAGCATCCATTGACATTAGAGTATCCATATTCCTAAAGGGGGCTAGACTCCAAATCTTTAGTTCCCTATCAAATGGGACACGTCGAAGCACTTTCTTAACAGCCTGCTCCCAAATACCTGCAGTAGTTGTGACCAAATAGGGGATTAAAGTTTCAGACCGACCGCCCGTCATCAATATATGCACCAACACCTCTCCTCCCAACATACGCGCGAACAGTCGCTTCTCCCAATTATCCAATCGAGTCATCCACTTTGCAGCATGTTGTAAATGAGCTGCATAATACTAGAGTCTAACATTAGGGAGTGCTAAGCCTCCATCTTTCATATCCCTTTATAACGTGGATAACAGCACCCTGCTACGACGGACAGCCCAGACTAAGGAAATCAACAACTGTCCAGACGATTGAAAAGCCGGGACGAAAATGAAAGCAAAGAATTCTGCACAAGGTAAAGACACTGCGGCAAGAACACCATCTCGGTCACAGCCGCCCTTCCCACCACTGAGAGAGGCAGCTTATTCCAGAATGAGACAGAGCGTTCCAGACCATTCACCACCCGCTCAACATTGTGTGTTGCATGTGCCATTGTCGTATGAGTGACCCATATGCCCAGATAGCAAAAACCTTCGAGCTCCCACCTGAGCCCCACCACCTGCAAATCCTCCAACGGGGCACCACATAATGACCCTAAAAGGAACAGGAGCGACTTTTTGCTATTCACCGGGAGACCAGACACAGCCCCAAATTCCTCCAACAAGTGTAACAACAAAGGGACTGAAACGCATGGCTCTCTGAAGTATATCAACGCATCATCAGCGTATATGGAGACAATATGAGTAACCTGTCCCACCTGAACGCCCCAGGACACCAATTCCTCACAAAGCCAAATTGCCAGTGGTTCCACCGCTAAAGCAAAAAGGAGCAGAGACAGTGGACAACCCTGCCTCGTTCCCCTGCCAATCGCCCAGGATTGCGAGAGCTCACCGCTCACCCGAACTCGTACAGTGGGAGCAGTGTGTATAACAAATGAACCCAAGCACAAAAATGGGGGCCAAATCCCATTCCCTGCAGCACTGCCAGTAGGTAGTCCCACTCCACCGTATCAAAAGCCTTCTCTAGATTGAGCCATACTAAAACCAATTCATTCACTGTCCTGAAGTTTTATGCATACCTTGTGCCAAACAATGTAAGTTGTAAGTCGTACTACGACCAGAATACCCTATTGTCGGGCTTCCTCAAACACCACCAACAACCTCTCTCTCAACTGTAAAGAAAATGTTTGGTACAACTCGATTGGGAAACCATCCCCACCAGGCGATTTAGACCACCGCCACAGCCGCTCCCACTTCCTCAACTGTTATCTCAGCCTCTAGATTTTCCAAACTCTACGTCTCTAACCGCTGAAGTGGCATCTGCCGGATAAACTTTCCTAAGCCAACATCCAGGACTGGGGCATCAGCCCTGGACACAGCCTGCAAATGCTCCACTAAGACTCGAAGGATATCTCTGCGATTGGTAACCTGCACATCTTCAGTGTATTTAATGCATAGGACGGGAGGAGACTCAACTTCCCGCTTGAGGACCCATGCCAGCAATTTACCAGACTTGTCTCCCTCCCTATGGAGTCGCTGTCTGTACGATCTAAGGGAGACCTTATCTAGCGTATCCCAACAGTTACTAACCTTCTTAAACAGTTGGAGCTGCTCTTGCTTGACCTCTCGGGTTATGGGCGTCCGGTAATGTGACACCTCCAGTGCACTCTCCCAGTCAGTAAGTTCCTGTTCCATTTGTTTGAGCACCCCACAGGCAGTGCCGATACATACTCCCCTTAGTACTGTCTTCATGACTTTCCATTCCGTACCTCTTGAGTTAGTCGTACCCCAATTCAAGTCTAAATAGTCCTTAAGGGTCACCGCCATTTTCTCACGACAGCCAGCATCCGTCAAAAAAGACACAGGCATACGCCAACTGTGGGTCACTTTGGCATCAGATCCCCACAGCCCAAATACTTGACATCCATTGCCTGTGAACAAGTCAGTCCACCCAGGAAGAAACAGCCCAACCGACTATATGTATTGTGCGTCTTAGAATGACAGGTGTATTCCCTACTCTCCGGATGTAGTTCTCTCCATCCATCCCAGAGCCCTAAATTATGCATAAACTCTGTGAGGGACCTCATTATTAATGGTTTAGTGCCCAGTTTAGATGGTGAATGATCCTTCTCACCATCCAATATACAATTGTAATCTCCAGCCCATATTAGAGGAGCTGCAACCCCCTCCCCCAGCACTTCAGGTATATTGTCAGAAAAAGAGTGATCGTCTATGTTAGGTGCATAGGTCACAAACAGTTAGGAGCGCACCTGCCTGACATCCCAGCAATTAATCTGCCCCATTGCATCATGGTAGATGTAGTATCTTCAAAAAACGAACTCCATTAATTTTTTAATATTTCACCTTTAAGTAGGTACAGCCTTTACTGTGCATCTCTGGACACATGTGTTTCTGGGTTAGTCCCTTCTTCAGCAGAGAACATATTTGCGGGGTGCTGGGAATGCTGCCATAAATCACCCGGTTTCAGTACCTCTTCCCTGGCCTGCTGGTGCCTGCTCCAGAGCTCGTCAGCCCAATGGCTCAAGGGAGCCTTTAAAGTCACAAACAGTTAGGAGCGCACCTGCCTGACATCCCAGCAATTAATCTGCCCCATTGCATCATGGTAGATGTAGTATCTTCAAAAAACGAACTCCATTAATTTTTAAATATTTCACCTTTAAGTAGGTACAGCCTTTACTGTGCATCTCTGGACACATGTGTTTCTGGGTTAGTCCCTTCTTCAGCAGAGAACATATTTGCGGGGTGCTGGGAATGCTGCCATAAATCACCCGGTTTCAGTACCTCTTCCCTGGCCTGCTGGTGCCTGCTCCAGAGCTCGTCAGCCCAATGGCTCAAGGGAGCCTTTAAAGTCACAAACAGTTAGGAGCGCACCTGCCTGACATCCCAGCAATTAATCTGCCCCATTGCATCATGGTAGATGTAGTATCTTCAAAAAACGAACTCCATTAATTTTTAAATATTTCACCTTTAAGTAGGTACAGCCTTTACTGTGCATCTCTGGACACATGTGTTTCTGGGTTAGTCCCTTCTTCAGCAGAGAACATATTTGTGGGGTGCTGGGAATGCTGCCATAAATCACCCGGTTTCAGTACCTCTTCCCTGGCCTGCTGGTGCCTGCTCCAGAGCTCGTCAGCCCAATGGCTCAAGGGAGCCTTTAAAGTCACAAACAGTTAGGAGCGCACCTGCCTGACATCCCAGCAATTAATCTGCCCCATTGCATCATGGTAGATGTAGTATCTTCAAAAAACGAACTCCATTAATTTTTAAATATTTCACCTTTAAGTAGGTACAGCCTTTACTGTGCATCTCTGGACACATGTGTTTCTGGGTTAGTCCCTTCTTCAGCAGAGAACATATTTGCGGGGTGCTGGGAATGGGGATTAACCCAGAAACACATGTGTCCAGAGATGAATATTTAAAAATTAATGGAGTTCGTTTTTTGAAGAAACTACATCTACCATGATGCAATGGGGCAGATTAATTGCTGGGATGTTAGGCAGGTGCGCTCCTAACTGTTTGTGACTTTAAAAAGGCTCCCTTGAGCTACTGGGCTGACGAGCTCTGGAGCAGGCACCAGCATGCCAGTGAAGAGGTATTGAAACCGGGTGATTTATGGCAGCATTTCCAGCACCCCGCAAATTTGTTCTCTGCTGAAGAAGGGATTAACCCAGAAACACATGTGTCCAGAGATGCACAGTAAAGGCTGTACCTACTTAGAGGTGAAATATTTAAAAATTAATGGAGTTCGTTTTTTGAAGAAACTACATCTACCATGATGCAATGGGGCAGATTAATTGCTGGGATGTTAGGCAGGTGCGCTCCTAACTGTTTGTGACTTTAAAAAGGCTCCCTTGAGCTACTGGGCTGACGAGCTCTGGAGCAGGCCCCAGCATGCCAGTGAAGAGGTATTGAAACCGGGTGATTAATGGCAGCATTTCCAGCACCCTGCAAATTTGTTCTCTGCTGAAGAAGGGATTAACCCAGAAACACATGTGTCCAGAGATGCACAGTAAAGGCTGTACCTACTTAGAGGTGAAATATTTAAAAATTAATGGAGTTCGTTTTTTGAAGAAACTACATCTACCATGATGCAATGGGGCAGATTAATTGCTGGGATGTTAGGCAGGTGCGCTCCTAACTGTTTGTGACTTTAAAAAGGCTCCCTTGAGCTACTGGGCTGACGAGCTCTGGAGCAGGCACCAGCATGCCAGTGAAGAGGTATTGAAACCGGGTGATTAATGGCAGCATTTCCAGCACCCCGCAAATTTGTTCTCTGCTGAAGAAGGGATTAACCCAGAAACACATGTGTCCAGAGATGCACAGTAAAGGCTGTACCTACTTAGAGGTGAAATATTTAAAAATTAATGGAGTTCGTTTTTTGAAGAAACGACATCTACCATGATGCAATGGGGCAGATTAATTGCTGGGATGTTAGGCAGGTGCGCTCCTAACTGTTTGTGACTTTAAAAAGGCTCCCTTGAGCTACTGGGCTGACGAGCTCTGGAGCAGGCACCAGCATGCCAGTGAAGAGGTATTGAAACCGGGTGATTAATGGCAGCATTTCCAGCACCCCGCAAATTTGTTCTCTGCTGAAGAAGGGATTAACCCAGAAACACATGTGTCCAGAGATGCACAGTAAAGGCTGTACCTACTTAGAGGTGAAATATTTAAAAATTAATGGAGTTCGTTTTTTGAAGAAACTACATCTACCATGATGCAATGGGGCAGATTAATTGCTGGGATGTTAGGCAGGTGCGCTCCTAACTGTTTGTGACTTTAAAAAGGCTCCCTTGAGCTACTGGGCTGACGAGCTCTGGAGCAGGCACCAGCATGCCAGTGAAGAGGTATTGAAACCGGGTGATTAATGGCAGCATTTCCAGCACCCCGCAAATTTGTTCTCTGCTGAAGAAGGGATTAACCCAGAAACACATGTGTCCAGAGATGCACAGTAAAGGCTGTACCTACTTAGAGGTGAAATATTTAAAAATTAATGGAGTTCGTTTTTTGAAGAAACTACATCTACCATGATGCAATGGGGCAGATTAATTGCTGGGATGTTAGGCAGGTGCGCTCCTAACTGTTTGTGACTTTAAAAAGGCTCCCTTGAGCTACTGGGCTGACGAGCTCTGGAGCAGGCACCAGCATGCCAGTGAAGAGGTATTGAAACCGGGTGATTAATGGCAGCATTTCCAGCACCCCGCAAATTTGTTCTCTGCTGAAGAAGGGATTAACCCAGAAACACATGTGTCCAGAGATGCACAGTAAAGGCTGTACCTACTTAGAGGTGAAATATTTAAAAATTAATGGAGTTCGTTTTTTGAAGAAACGACATCTACCATGATGCAATGGGGCAGATTAATTGCTGGGATGTTAGGCAGGTGCGCTCCTAACTGTTTGTGACTTTAAAAAGGCTCCCTTGAGCTACTGGGCTGACGAGCTCTGGAGCAGGCACCAGCATGCCAGTGAAGAGGTATTGAAACCGGGTGATTAATGGCAGCATTTCCAGCACCCCGCAAATTTGTTCTCTGCTGAAGAAGGGATTAACCCAGAAACACATGTGTCCAGAGATGCACAGTAAAGGCTGTACCTACTTAGAGGTGAAATATTTAAAAATTAATGGAGTTCGTTTTTTGAAGAAACTACATCTACCATGATGCAATGGGGCAGATTAATTGCTGGGATGTTAGGCAGGTGCGCTCCTAACTGTTTGTGACTTTAAAAAGGCTCCCTTGAGCTACTGGGCTGACGAGCTCTGGAGCAGGCACCAGCATGCCAGTGAAGAGGTATTGAAACCGGGTGATTAATGGCAGCATTTCCAGCACCCCGCAAATTTGTTCTCTGCTGAAGAAGGGATTAACCCAGAAACACATGTGTCCAGAGATGCACAGTAAAGGCTGTACCTACTTAGAGGTGAAATATTTAAAAATTAATGGAGTTTGTTTTTTGAAGAAACTACATCTACCATGATGCAATGGGGCAGATTAATTGCTGGGATGTTAGGCAGGTGCGCTCCTAACTGTTTGTGACTTTAAAAAGGCTCCCTTGAGCTACTGGGCTGACGAGCTCTGGAGCAGGCACCAGCATGCCAGTGAAGAGGTATTGAAACCGGGTGATTAATGGCAGCATTTCCAGCACCCCGCAAATTTGTTCTCTGCTGAAGAAGGGATTAACCCAGAAACACATGTGTCCAGAGATGCACAGTAAAGGCTGTACCTACTTAGAGGTGAAATATTTAAAAATTAATGGAGTTCGTTTTTTGAAGAAACTACATCTACCATGATGCAATGGGGCAGATTAATTGCTGGGATGTTAGGCAGGTGCGCTCCTAACTGTTTGTGACTTTAAAAAGGCTCCCTTGAGCTACTGGGCTGACGAGCTCTGGAGCAGGCACCAGCATGCCAGTGAAGAGGTATTGAAACCGGGTGATTAATGGCAGCATTTCCAGCACCCCGCAAATTTGTTCTCTGCTGAAGAAGGGATTAACCCAGAAACACATGTGTCCAGAGATGCACAGTAAAGGCTGTACCTACTTAGAGGTGAAATATTTAAAAATTAATGGAGTTCGTTTTTTGAAGAAACTACATCTACCATGATGCAATGGGGCAGATTAATTGCTGGGATGTTAGGCAGGTGCGCTCCTAACTGTTTGTGACTTTAAAAAGGCTCCCTTGAGCTACTGGGCTGACGAGCTCTGGAGCAGGCACCAGCATGCCAGTGAAGAGGTATTGAAACCGGGTGATTAATGGCAGCATTTCCAGCACCCCGCAAATTTGTTCTCTGCTGAAGAAGGGATTAACCCAGAAACACATGTGTCCAGAGATGCACAGTAAAGGCTGTACCTACTTAGAGGTGAAATATTTAAAAATTAATGGAGTTCGTTTTTTGAAGAAACTACATCTACCATGATGCAATGGGGCAGATTAATTGCTGGGATGTTAGGCAGGTGCGCTCCTAACTGTTTGTTACTTTAAAAAGGCTCCCTTGAGCTTCTGGGCTGACGAGCTCTGGAGCAGGCACCAGCATGCCAGTGAAGAGGTATTGAAACCGGGTGATTAATGGCAGCATTTCCAGCACCCCGCAAATTTGTTCTCTGCTGAAGAAGGGATTAACCCAGAAACACATGTGTCCAGAGATGCACAGTAAAGGCTGTACCTACTTAGAGGTGAAATATTTAAAAATTAATGGAGTTCGTTTTTTGAAGAAACTACATCTACCATGATGCAATGGGGCAGATTAATTGCTGGGATGTTAGGCAGGTGCGCTCCTAACTGTTTGTGACTTTAAAAAGGCTCCCTTGAGCTACTGGGCTGACGAGCTCTGGAGCAGGCACCAGCATGCCAGTGAAGAGGTATTGAAACCGGGTGATTAATGGCAGCATTTCCAGCACCCCGCAAATTTGTTCTCTGCTGAAGAAGGGATTAACCCAGAAACACATGTGTCCAGAGATGCACAGTAAAGGCTGTACCTACTTAGAGGTGAAATATTTTAAAATTAATGGAGTTCGTTTTTTGAAGAAACTACATCTACCATGATGCAATGGGGCAGATTAATTGCTGGGATGTTAGGCAGGTGCGCTCCTAACTGTTTGTGACTTTAAAAAGGCTCCCTTGAGCTACTGGGCTGACGAGCTCTGGAGCAGGCACCAGCATGCCAGTGAAGAGGTATTGAAACCGGGTGATTAATGGCAGCATTTCCAGCACCCCGCAAATTTGTTCTCTGCTGAAGAAGGGATTAACCCAGAAACACATGTGTCCAGAGATACACAGTAAAGGCTGTACCTACTTAGAGGTGAAATATTTAAAAATTAATGGACTTCGTTTTTTGAAGAAACTACATCTACCATGATGCAATGGGGCAGATTAATTGCTGGGATGTTAGGCAGGTGCGCTCCTAACTGTTTGTGACTTTAAAAAGGCTCCCTTGAGCTACTGGGCTGACGAGCTCTGGAGCAGGCACCAGCATGCCAGTGAAGAGGTATTGAAACCGGGTGATTAATGGCAGCATTTCCAGCACCCCGCAAATTTGTTCTCTGCTGAAGAAGGGATTAACCCAGAAACACATGTGTCCAGAGATGCACAGTAAAGGCTGTACCTACTTAGAGGTGAAATATTTAAAAATTAATGGAGTTCGTTTTTTGAAGAAACTACATCTACCATGATGCAATGGGGCAGATTAATTGCTGGGATGTTAGGCAGGTGCGCTCCTAACTGTTTGTGACTTTAAAAAGGCTCCCTTGAGCTACTGGGCTGACGAGCTCTGGAGCAGGCACCAGCATGCCAGTGAAGAGGTATTGAAACCGGGTGATTAATGGCAGCATTTCCAGCACCCCGCAAATTTGTTCTCTGCTGAAGAAGGGATTAACCCAGAAACACATGTGTCCAGAGATGCACAGTAAAGGCTGTACCTACTTAGAGGTGAAATATTTAAAAATTAATGGAGTTCGTTTTTTGAAGAAACTACATCTACCATGATGCAATGGGGCAGATTAATTGCTGGGATGTTAGGCAGGTGCGCTCCTAACTGTTTGTGACTTTAAAAAGGCTCCCTTGAGCTACTGGGCTGACGAGCTCTGGAGCAGGCACCAGCATGCCAGTGAAGAGGTATTGAAACCGGGTGATTAATGGCAACATTTCCAGCACCCCGCAAATTTGTTCTCTGCTGAAGAAGGGATTAACCCAGAAACACATGTGTCCAGAGATGCACAGTAAAGGCTGTACCTACTTAGAGGTGAAATATTTAAAAATTAATGGAATTCGTTTTTTGAAGAAACTACATCTACCATGATGCAATGGGGCAGATTAATTGCTGGGATGTTAGGCAGGTGCGCTCCTAACTGTTTGTGACTTTAAAAAGGCTCCCTTGAGCTACTGGGCTGACGAGCTCTGGAGCAGGCACCAGCATGCCAGTGAAGAGGTATTGAAACCGGGTGATTAATGGCAGCATTTCCAGCACCCCGCAAATTTGTTCTCTGCTGAAGAAGGGATTAACCCAGAAACACATGTGTCCAGAGATGCACAGTAAAGGCTGTACCTACTTAGAGGTGAAATATTTAAAAATTAATGGAGTTCGTTTTTTGAAGAAACTACATCTACCATGATGCAATGGGGCAGATTAATTGCTGGGATGTTAGGCAGGTGCGCTCCTAACTGTTTGTGACTTTAAAAAGGCTCCCTTGAGCTACTGGGCTGACGAGCTCTGGAGCAGGCACCAGCATGCCAGTGAAGAGGTATTGAAACCGGGTGATTAATGGCAGCATTTCCAGCACCCCGCAAATTTGTTCTCTGCTGAAGAAGGGATTAACCCAGAAACACATGTGTCCAGAGATGCACAGTAAAGGCTGTACCTACTTAGAGGTGAAATATTTAAAAATTAATGGAGTTCGTTTTTTGAAGAAACTACATCTACCATGATGCAATGGGGCAGATTAATTGCTGGGATGTTAGGCAGGTGCGCTCCTAACTGTTTGTGACTTTAAAAAGGCTCCCTTGAGCTACTGGGCTGACGAGCTCTGGAGCAGGCACCAGCATGCCAGTGAAGAGGTATTGAAACCGGGTGATTAATGGCAGCATTTCCAGCACCCCGCAAATTTGTTCTCTGCTGAAGAAGGGATTAACCCAGAAACACATGTGTCCAGAGATGCACAGTAAAGGCTGTACCTACTTAGAGGTGAAATATTTAAAAATTAATGGAGTTCGTTTTTTGAAGAAACTACATCTACCATGATGCAATGGGGCAGATTAATTGCTGGGATGTTAGGCAGGTGCGCTCCTAACTGTTTGTGACTTTAAAAAGGCTCCCTTGAGCTACTGGGCTGACGAGCTCTGGAGCAGGCACCAGCATGCCAGTGAAGAGGTATTGAAACCGGGTGATTAATGGCAGCATTTCCAGCACCCCGCAAATTTGTTCTCTGCTGAAGAAGGGATTAACCCAGAAACACATGTGTCCAGAGATGCACAGTAAAGGCTGTACCTACTTAGAGGTGAAATATTTAAAAATTAATGGAGTTCGTTTTTTGAAGAAACTACATCTACCATGATGCAATGGGGCAGATTAATTGCTGGGATGTTAGGCAGGTGCGCTCCTAACTGTTTGTGACTTTAAAAAGGCTCCCTTGAGCTACTGGGCTGACGAGCTCTGGAGCAGGCACCAGCATGCCAGTGAAGAGGTATTGAAACCGGGTGATTAATGGCAGCATTTCCAGCACCCCGCAAATTTGTTCTCTGCTGAAGAAGGGATTAACCCAGAAACACATGTGTCCAGAGATGCACAGTAAAGGCTGTACCTACTTAGAGGTGAAATATTTAAAAATTAATGGAGTTCGTTTTTTGAAGAAACTACATCTACCATGATGCAATGGGGCAGATTAATTGCTGGGATGTTAGGCAGGTGCGCTCCTAACTGTTTGTGACTTTAAAAAGGCTCCCTTGAGCTACTGGGCTGACGAGCTCTGGAGCAGGCACCAGCATGCCAGTGAAGAGGTATTGAAACCGGGTGATTAATGGCAGCATTTCCAGCACCCCGCAAATTTGTTCTCTGCTGAAGAAGGGATTAACCCAGAAACACATGTGTCCAGAGATGCACAGTAAAGGCTGTACCTACTTAGAGGTGAAATATTTAAAAATTAATGGAGTTCGTTTTTTGAAGAAACTACATCTACCATGATGCAATGGGGCAGATTAATTGCTGGGATGTTAGGCAGGTGCGCTCCTAACTGTTTGTGACTTTAAAAAGGCTCCCTTGAGCTACTGGGCTGACGAGCTCTGGAGCAGGCACCAGCATGCCAGTGAAGAGGTATTGAAACCGGGTGATTAATGGCAGCATTTCCAGCACCCCGCAAATTTGTTCTCTGCTGAAGAAGGGATTAACCCAGAAACACATGTGTCCAGAGATGCACAGTAAAGGCTGTACCTACTTAGAGGTGAAATATTTTAAAATTAATGGAGTTCGTTTTTTGAAGAAACTACATCTACCATGATGCAATGGGGCAGATTAATTGCTGGGATGTTAGGCAGGTGCGCTCCTAACTGTTTGTGACTTTAAAAAGGCTCCCTTGAGCTACTGGGCTGACGAGCTCTGGAGCAGGCACCAGCATGCCAGTGAAGAGGTATTGAAACCGGGTGATTAATGGCAGCATTTCCAGCACCCCGCAAATTTGTTCTCTGCTGAAGAAGGGATTAACCCAGAAACACATGTGTCCAGAGATGCACAGTAAAGGCTGTACCTACTTAGAGGTGAAATATTTAAAAATTAATGGAGTTCGTTTTTTGAAGAAACTACATCTACCATGATGCAATGGGGCAGATTAATTGCTGGGATGTTAGGCAGGTGCGCTCCTAACTGTTTGTGACTTTAAAAAGGCTCCCTTGAGCTACTGGGCTGACGAGCTCTGGAGCAGGCACCAGCATGCCAGTGAAGAGGTATTGAAACCGGGTGATTAATGGCAGCATTTCCAGCACCCCGCAAATTTGTTCTCTGCTGAAGAAGGGATTAACCCAGAAACACATGTGTCCAGAGATGCACAGTAAAGGCTGTACCTACTTAGAGGTGAAATATTTAAAAATTAATGGAGTTCGTTTTTTGAAGAAACTACATCTACCATGATGCAATGGGGCAGATTAATTGCTGGGATGTTAGGCAGGTGCGCTCCTAACTGTTTGTGACTTAGGTGCATAGGTATTGAGAAGAGTAAGGGGCAGTCAATCCAATGTACCCTGTAAAAGTATATATTTACCTTCCACGTCAGCTTCACTATAGATACATGTAAAAGAGACCCCAGGCGCGATCCATATCATCACTCCACTTGCATAGGAGGAGAAGGATGAGGAGAACACCTGACCCCGCCACTTTTTAGCAAACTTTTGTGATCCCTCCTCTGTCGTGTGCATTTCCTGGGGACACGCTATATGAACCTTATGTCGCCTCAGGAAGGAGTGTACTCTATAGTGTGCAGTATAGCTCTTCAGCCCCCTGACATTCCAAGTCAGTATGTTAATCTTTCGACCCATGTTAAGAGTTCATATCCACCCACCCCCCTGCATCTCCTCCTCCCACCCAAAAGGAGAAGGCAAGACAAGTCCATACCACACATCCCACGCTCAACAATGCCCTGCTGTTGTAAACATCAAACATATGCAACCTTGTATGAACTATAAAACCCCAAACTCCTGTGCCCACCCCGTATAAACAGTAAAACAGATACATCAAAATATACTGTAGATCCATGTACATGTATGCTGCCAGGACAACAGCCAAAACCCCAACACCCAAAAGCCCTACCACAACAGTGGAAGTGACCTCCCCCATCCCAAAGACAGAGTACACAGTGACTACACCCCCCCCCCCCCCCCAACAAATCATAGTCTCGGAAAAGCATTCCCCCCCAATTGTAAAATACAGATATATGTACAGCCCCTTTAAACCAACAACCTTAGCATTTCCATTGCTCCCTGCTATGCGAGTCCTGCGCGTCAGGCCTAAGCACATGACCCCAGGTGGGTCCCCAGGAGCAGTATCCACCAAAGGTCAGCAAATTCAAGAATCAACAGAGAGCATCTCGGCTCCCCCTTCTGATGAATAAGCAAGTTTGATGGCCTGCTCAGGATCCACCACCGCCATAGTACCATCCTGTTGGATTTTAATTCTGCTAACAGAGTTGTCACTCCGCTGCACAGAGACCTGCACCTGGCCCTCCCCAAGCCTCCTCCAGTCTGTGCCGTCCACTCCAGAAGTATGAGCCGAGCCAACTCCAGACTATCCCGAGCGACCCGGGCCAACATTGTCCCACATCTCCAACCATCTCAATACCTCCTCAGGATGATCAAAGAAATGGGACTTGCCTCCGGAGATCACCTTCAAACGTGCCAGATACAAAAGCATGTATCTGATGTTCATGGCACGAAGCTTAGCCTTCACCTCCAAAAAACCCTTTCGGGAGGTCTGGACCTTATTCGTATAGTCCGGGTAAATGGAGATCTTGCCGTTTTCAGTGACAGCCCTATCGGTCTCATGGGCAGTCCACAGGATAAGTCCCTGTCTTTATAATTCAGAAGGCGCGCAATGATGGCCCTTGCCGGCGCCCTGGGCTGAGGAGGAGCAACCAGAGCCCTGTGTGCACGCTGCACCACAAACACCCTAGATAACCCCTCAGGTTGCAATACATCTCTGATCCATTGCTCAACAAAGACCTCGGAAAGCAGAGGAGGCGCACTCTGTTCTGTCGGGATCTGCCCTCTGAGTCCTCCAACTTCGCCTCCAAAGTCCCAACAGTGGAAGTGACCTGCGCCTTCTGTTTGCGCAGGGTGCCAACCTCCGTCTGCAAGTCCACGATAGACCCCTCCGCCACCTTGACCTTATCAGAAACCTTGCGGAGGTCAGCTCGAAGTAGGTTCACCTCAACAGCCACCATTTCTATTTTCGTCTCCAGGGCTACTCTAGCGCCCTGTATAGCAGCTAACAGTTCAGCACGTGAGGGCTGCTCCGCAGTGGCCAGCACCCCCAATGTCTCTCCAGACCCACCCATACTAGTCTGACGCTGCGGCAGAGGGGCAGTCGTAGTATGTTGTTCCATCGTATTCCCCAGCGACGGTGTGGTCTGGCAATGCCGCTCCATCTCACCTCAACTGAGAAATAATAGGATGTATCGCCACCGTACCTTACTTCAAGGAGCAGAAATGAAGCTCCACTGAGCTACAGCAGCCGTAGAATAATGTAGATCAGTTGTCCAGCCCCGAATAACCACAACAAGAGGCCGCTGGATGTCGACGTAGCCACGCCGCCAACTCAGGCCCTGCACAGGGCAGGTGTGCTCAGTGTACGCAGGGTCGTAGGTCCCAAACATCCACACATCAACACAACTCCAAGACCGCAGAAGACACCCAGACACACGCAGACACGTCAAGTTCCAAAATGGCGACCTCTGTCTTCTCACACAGAAAGGCGCTGCAGTTTGTGGTACCACCCCGGCCACTCCTTTGCCCGCCCAGATTGAGCCATGCACCGCTTGCACCCTGGCCCCCGTCAAAGCGCAGGGCCAATCATTGTTGCAGGGGGAGATACATCTGGCCCCAATACACTGATCTGGACATGTGGCATAAGCTCCTTCCCTGCCTCCTCCTTGTCTAAATCATGCCACAGGGCGAGCCAAGACCACAAGGCAGCCCCAGCACCCGTATCAGCCCCCTTCACACCGCGGTGGGAGGGGGGAACAACCTCAGAAACCCCTACCACACCCCGGAATCACCAGGCACCCGCTCCAGGCCCAGTTAGGTGGAGGAACGCACCAGAAACAGCTGCTTCAGGCCCACCGCACTTGGCACAAGGCCACCAGGGAGTAGGACCGACCCCGCACTCCGGCTGACCGTGGCCCCTATGGGCTCCAACAGCGAGGCACGAACCCGCTACAACAGTAGGGGCACCACCGCTAAATGTTGGGGAATGCCGCACTAGTCAGGCACCCCATGATACCTTTAGGATTAAATTGGGACGGCGGAGTGCACTAAAGACGCATCTCGCCAGCCATCTTGGTTGGCCACGCCCCCACGTGAGTGCATACTTTAAGTAAAAAAGTCATGCAGTATGCCAGCAGATGACTGGTTTGAGCAGAATCTGTCCCCAGTGAGACATTATTTGCATAAATCAGTGTCTAGCAAGCAAAAATCATTTTTTAAAAAACATGGAATAAGAACATTTTACTCAACTCTTTCATGGAGTTCAATGGCGTAATTTAAATTTTGCCTTGGCCAGGCTTCTCCAACTAATAGCTTGTGAGCTACCGGTAGCTCTCCAGCTACCTCTGAGTAGCTCTTATATATGTAGTTCAGCCTAATACATTTGAAGCTTTTGGTTGGCTGAATTAATAAATGTATACCAATATAGAAAAAGATGTATTCAAGATGAAAATGTGTGTAGTTTTCAGAACTAATTTTGGGGGTAAATTGTTTAATTTCCAAAATATACTTAAAGCTGATATTTGAGTTGTAAAGCATGTGGTATTGGGGAGACTTATTACTAACATCATCACCCTGGTACCAGGGGCATTGCAGCTATGGCTATTATGTATTACCCATGTAACTACATTTCAGATTGGCGAAGCCTTATCCCATTGCTACTGGCAACCCTGTCTGATGTACTGACATAATTACTGCTGGTAAATATGCAGGGGATGGCATTAATATACTCTTGCCTGGCCTGGTAATTATTACAACGCTAATAATATTAGTAGTTCAAGATGATTTTCAAGCAACACAAGTAGCTCTTATTACAGAAAAGGTTGGAGACCCCTGGCCTAGGCCTACTCAGAACCTCCCCAACATAGAGGAGGAACGTTGCTTTCAGTACGCCACAATGAGGTTAGCAGAAGATGAGGAGTGACTCCTTTTCTCCAAGCAGTTGCATACATGCCAATAAACCCGATTCAGAAGGGATACTCCCGATTTTTAAAGACAAAAATGTCTTGATTTGGCTGTCTCCCTGTCACATTAGAAGTCAATAGGGAAAATGCATCCTTCCCGTTTTTTCCAAAATCTCCCACTTTCCTATTCTAAAACGTTAGCATGTAGGCAGCTGGCACTGATACCTGTAGCCTGATGGTACAATTTAACTGAGGTTTCCAGATAACTTAATGTGAGACCCTATGCCCCCAGTCATGGACTGTTTTCAGGTGTGCTAGTTCCATTGGCTCCATAGACTCGAACTCCCAGAATGGAATAGATTGTTAAACAGAAAATTAGGACTGTAGCATCGTACGGTGGTGCTATGTTGTTGTCACTAGAAACGTTCAATGTACACAATATAAACAGGGGCAGGCAGCGGGGATCATCTCCAAAACATTTGTAATGGTGAGACAAAGAGTAGGGAGAGAAGGAGTGCGCGTGTACACCACTGTGCACGACAGCGAGGTTGAGGAGGAACAACGAGGCTGAATTATAGACATTTTTCTCTTTGTCATAACCAGCGCTCAGAATATCCTGAGCCACAAAATCACAGCCCTGCTCCTTAAATAGCCCGAGATGACATCCGGTGCAGCCACATATTCAAGGATGGGATGCTGAAGCCTGCTGGGAAAAATCCAAAGTATTTTAAACCAAAACAAAAAAAATGCCCAAAGAAAACAAGAACTTGTTTCTTCTTTCCTGTTCGTGCGAAACTTGGATCTTATGACGTACAAAAAGAGAAAAAAAAGAGAAAAATACACGCAGTGTCTTCACAGTTGGTTATGGCTTTCAGAATTGTATTAATATTATTAAAAATATCATGTTGCGCTCTGAGTTGACCCAAAAAGACGCTCTTGCACAAAAAGTATCCCTAAATGGAAATAAAAATGGCATAAGAAAGGCATCCTTCAAACGCCTAGTCCTTCTGAAACTGGAGGCCATCCGAGGAAGGAAAGAGGGCGAGGAAGAGGTGGGGTGCGGTGGGGTAGGGTAGGGTGGGGTGGGGTGGGAGCAGGAATAATTTTGGAACACAGGTGTTCAAGGAAAGTGTGGTGGACACACCAGCAAAGGTGATGAAGGCAAGAACGGTGGTGGCAATGGAAATGGCCAACAAAAGACTTTGAGGATGTCCCGTGCGCAGAGAGCAGCAAGGGAACAGGCAACATCCCAGGCCTGACAGTCTTGTGTCTACTCTCCGACACATACACCATATTAGTGATGCTCTGTAGATGTGGAACAGTGAAATGGGAAGACGAAAGGGAGTTTTGTGAGGATTTGAGTGATAAAAAACATTACAATTATAACATGAATTATCATTACATTATTATTATGCATGGGACATGCCTGTCCACGTTCCTACAACTATTACCCGGAGTGAAATACACCGAGGTTGCCGAGAAACGTACGAGCTGCAGATTGTGATATCATGTGCCAATAAAACCAATTTTTTTAAGTGCTCCTATATTCTGATTATTAACAACTTACACATATAGAATTAGATGTATGAGTAGAGTTATGGTTAGCGCCAGAGTTGTTTGAAGGGTTAAGGTTGGATTTAGATTAGGTTTAGAGTAAGGGTGAGGCTGAGGTTAGAGTTGGGCTTGGGGTTAAAGCTGTGGTTTGGTTGAGGGCTTTGTTCTGGGTTAGAGTTACACCTGAAGTTGTGGTTTGGGTTAGAGTTAGAGCTAGGTTTGTTTCAAGGGTTAGACTTATCAGCCTATATTTAAAGTTATATTTAAGCTAGCGTTAGTGTAAGGGTCAAGCTAAGGTCAGAGTTGTGGTTGGGGTTAGAGCTGCAGTTTAGTTTAATTCTGGGTTAGTGCTAGACTTTCAGTTGTTCTGTGGGTTAGAGTTAGAGTTATGGTTGTTTGGAGGGTTAGACATCAGTCTATGATTAAAGTTATATATGGGTTATCTTTAGAGTAGGGGTCAGGCTAAGGTTAGAGTTTTAGGTTGGGCTGGACCTCTGGTGTGGTTTAGGGCTCTGGTTTGGCTTATGGCTACAATTTGAGTTACTGGTTTTGGTTGGCTTTGGGTTTAGGATAAGGTGTAGGGTTGTTGCCAGGTATTTTCCTAATTCTGATACTCGTTATAAAGGGCGCTTCATAATAGCTAATTCAATGTGAAACACACTTCTCATTTCTTGGTTCGTTATAGCCACTTCTTCTTTAATGTACTTCCTCACTGTCGCATTCTTCTTTGTCACACATCCTTTTTAGTGGCATTGAGAAGTTGAGGCTGGCTAGCACTGGTTCAGACTAGACCAGTGGTTCCCAACCTGTGGTCCAGGGACCCCTGGGGGTCCGCGAAGCCTTCTCAGGGGGTACACGAATGCTTAGAAAATTAAAAAATATTAACAAATATTGACAAATTAGGTCCCTAGCTTCCAGTAATGACTCAGGCGGGGTCCCTGGATTCCAATGATGATTCAGTGGGGGTCCATGGGTTCCATTAATGTTAAAATGGGGGTCCACATAAATCAAAAGGTTGGGAACCACTGGACTAGACGTCTTCGAGTGTCCATGAATTCATTCTTGCCGCTCTCCATCAGAGACCCCATCTGCCATCTCTGGTTTAACCACCTCTCCTCGCCCTCTCACCCTCCCACCCTTCCTAATGGATAATCTATTGTGTTTTAATCCCCTATACTTCAATGTGCCCTCATGTGTGATTAGAGAGTTAATGAATAGCTTTCTGACAGAGCACAGATTGTTGCCATAGACTAAATCTGCTGTCGTAGATATCCATAGAGCCTAGCGGGCAGGCGTTGTGCGTGTGTACTAAATGCGCTTCCCATTTCGAAACCCAGTCTGGACATCTGACAATGATCTCCTAGTTTCTTAGAATATTCCCTAATTTAAGATATTTGAGAAGCAGACCAGAGAGGGTTTTTTGATAATGGTACATTTTTATGTGTTTGTTTCCTGGACTCTACTTTATTTGATGCATGTTCATTACAAACACCACATTACATTTTATGGTAAACCACTCGCAATCTCAGTTAGGGTTAGCAACTAAATCGGGCACTGAAACTCTACGGTCCAGTTGCTGTTTATGTGAACTTGGTGCTGGGTCTCAGCGCTAAATTTAGTAGTTTGTACACAAAAAATGAATACCATGTAAAAAGACTGCATGGATGTCGTTGAGGAAGGTAAAGTGGAGCAAAAAACACCAAATACATGAGTACAAGTAGCTGTCAGCTGGCAAAACGCACTATAGAAATAAATCCTTTGTGCCTTGGTTTCGCCTTAGCACGACCTCTAAAAAAAGTCATATACGTTTTAAAGAGGGACAATTTTTGTGATGTTCAGAGATGGATCAGTGTTTCTCGCATTACCATAATTGCCTGTTGCAGCACACCCGTGGAATGTGTATGCCCATACTTGTAAGAAATGACAGAGCACCAGTTAAGTGTATCTGCCCACACTTAAAAGGAGGAGAGAGGGCAATTCTATTGTAGTGTTTGGGGCATAATTAGGAAGAAGCAGCGAGACATCTTTTAATTGAATGGTGCCATAATTATAAACTCCACTGCAAGCTATGCAGCTATGCTTTACATGTGACAAATGAGTGAGACTCCTCTAAAGTGTGAGGCCACACTGTGCATGTGAGCAAAGAGTGGAGTTCAATCAAAGTTTGTCTAGATAATTTGTGACAGAAGAGGAAGCTGCATTAAAGTGTCCAAGGCCTTACACTGCACACGACAAAGAATGTGAATTCATTAAGGTGTGTATGGGTGAATTTACACGTTAAAGATATCCCCATTTAAGCGTTTGCTGTTGGTGATGAGGAGAAGGTAACACTCCTTTGAAGTGTGTGAGGCCAGTGAAGTGATGACTTAATGATACTTCTGATGAATTGCAGAAGGCAACTGCTATGCAAAGAAGTGAGTCTGGTACATAGGAGAATGTTGGATTTGTGCCTTAAAGCTGCTAGAAAAGGATTAAACGTTGACGAGTTAGATATTTTTGGTGGTTGAATTGTTCTTTTTTCGTAAACGCTTCATTGTATAACTTTGGTAAAATATTAATTCGTTTTATTAATTTAGTTTTATTCTAACCAACTGGCAAATAGTAGTCTATGTCAGAACTTCTCTTTTCACTCTTAAAAATACAATACATACATTGCATTCTTGATAATTATATAGATAATTTTTAATTTTGGAATGTATTTTGCATTGTACCGAACGTAGTGTGTGCAATGGAACATTCTACCTATGAATTTCGATCAGATAGTTCACACTGTCAATTTCATTTGAGGGCTTTTGAGGTATATCTTGTCTCATCATTTCAGTCTTAAAAAGGCACCAGAGAATTTCCTAAACAATGTATGATTAATACATTTAAATGGTTTTGCAGTCAAAAGAAATCGTGAAATTAAAATAGTTCACATGTAAAGCTGAATACAGTTGACCTTTTGGATGACATTTACCATTGTTTACTGCCTCCGGGAGGCAATGGGACATTTACACAGCAGTGGTTTCACTTCTCAAGTTGTAAAGGTAGCATTGACACAGAATGTTGGAGCTGGTTCAGATGTGTGTCATAAGACCAGCAATGCTGAGACACAGAAACTCAGATTCACTGGGATTTGAATCTTTTCATCCAAATGTCTTACCTCTATAAACTCGTCCGCATTGAGCTTGTGCTCCAGAGTTTCTTCGGTTGCCAGGTCTTTACTGTAGGACACTAGTTAGAGGAAAGGACAGAATCATAAACCGGGAGGAGCAAATCTCGTTAAACACTGTCAAATGTAGGTCCAGAGGGGATGATCTATGCCCGCTTTTCAGCAGACCCCCTGGCTATATAAATGAGATCCATTTACAACTATCTAAAGTAAATTTATCTTATGTATATATCATGGAAAATCTGGTTTGGATCTGGCTGTCTTAGACCCACGCTGGACATACATGCAATTAAAGTGTGAAATAAGCATTGACCTTTGAGGCCTCTTTCCCACTGTCCAAAACTGGTACTGGTGACCCCACTCTCTACTAGAGGGATCTGTGGGTGTACTTCCTAGAAAACAAAAAGTAACTATGGAGGTTGAGCACCTTCTGCTTGGACTTATTTGGGTTTTGCCGGTCACAGGTTTGAATTCTGGCTGGGATGAATCATCCTATCATCTTTTTGAGGTTGTTAAAATGAGTACCACTGAGCAAGGTAATGACACTATCTAGGCACCAAGAACAATTTAGTCTGTGTGTGTTAAGTTAATGGCGAATGTTATCATAAACGTGCCTTTGTTCGCCCTCTGCAGCTGCCTACTCTATCTTGCTGCCAGAATACGCTAAGACACACCCACTTATTGGTTTGTGCAAGATGCAAGGCACCGCTTTTGGAATTAAAAATAGACAAGGAGGTCAAAATAATTTCTTTAGAGTCTTGTGCTCTAAGAGGCTGGGCGAAGGTTGGATTCTGTGGGGAAAATAGGAACCAGTTGGAATCACAGAGATGTTGCCTCTCTCTAAAAATTCTCATTGTTAGTGCGACATAAAGACCCGTGTGAATGCGTTCAGGTCTTCTAAGTTACTCTCCTCATATGAAGGGCACTTTGAAAGTTGTCAAAAGCTCTAGTTTTACCAAGGGACATCTTAAGGATTTTGGAGCCCCTGTTCTCAACAGTTTTGATTTTATGATCCAATTTCAGTTCTTTCATGCTGTCTTTGGCGAGGTCACTGACAGTACACAGGCACACCTGCCCAAATTCTAAATGTGTTTATATTTAATATTCAGAGATGGAGATGTGTGTTTTTAATATAATAACATAGCAGCTGCTCACTGACAGTGCACAGGCACACCTGGCCAAATTCTAAATGTGTTTATATTTAATATTCAGAGATGGAGATGTGTGTTTTCAATATTATAACACATCAGCTGCTCACTGATATTACTGAAAATAACCACTGTGACACCTTCCCATTTCTCATAAGTGACATCCTGTCTTGAGCTAAAAGAAGCTTTTTTGTGGATGGTGCATGTAACATAAGCACAACATTTTACTGCAAATTGTCTGTAATAGACTCTCAGACATCGCCTACATTAAAAATAAATTAATGGAAAACAGTATTTAAAACAATATGTTTACGAATTATTCAAGGTCATCAGGGCAAGACTGCAGAACAGAGCTGGCTCTATCCGGATGGGGCTGATAGGCTGGGGCCCTGGGTCACAGCCCACTTTGCCCATGCTTTAAAACGTCTCTGTTTTTACCCACGCAACATTTTGTATATTTAGGGCACCGTAACAAGAGGGCTGGGACACCGATGTGGTATTCCCATGCCTGAATAATAACAAACCCACTGAGATTACTAAATCTATGAAGTAGGAATACTGTAGAAAACATAGAAAATGAGGAAATAACAGAGGAATATTTTTCTTCACCTAATGCCCGAGTAATTAGTGTATATAGAGACAAACGTAGTTTCCTTATTTGACTTGATTAGCGTTTTGACTGGTCATTTTACTCTCGATATTGATAATAATGACTATTTACGTAGCACCCACCGCAAACTGGTATTAGTTGGGCAAATGTCTTGTGTTATCACCTAAATCAATGCTTCAGCTACAATGCTACAATCAACAGTGGGACAGAAGACGAGCTGGCAATACGGACTGAAAGCTGCAACCCGCATGTCTCAAGGCAGGCACTCAGTCCTCTGAGCTGGTTTATCATGCGAGAAACAAATACAGATCCGTTGATGAAGGTTTGCCTTGTCCGCAGCCCACCGGGGCTGTGTGCCGTCTGAGCTGAGCTCATAGCCCGCCGAAGTGGCTGGTGTAGAGGGCGCAGGTAGGTGACCCTCTCGCGGCCGGGATATCTTGCACAGCCGCCAGCGCGTGTAAGAAAGACACAGACCCAGCAAACACTGTAACTGGCGCCAAAAGACCCCGAGGGTCCAGCCCCAATTTATTTCATATCCCCCACTCCGAACACCATACCGTGTCACGAGGGAGGCAACAAACATAGAAGGGCCCGGGTGGCTCACTACATCCCCCCCCCAGATTTTAGCACATTATAACAAACATTTAAACAAAGGAAAAAACCCATCACACAAAAGAGAAGAGGAAACAAACAAAAGGAGAGAGAGATAAAAAAAAAGAGAAGAGAGAGTCCACCTGATGCATCAGCTCTCTTCAGCACAGGAAGTCCTTCAGCCGCTGGCCGGGGTTAGGCCGTAGATGGTACCTGGTGCGTCCGTCTCGGAGTTCAGACATATACGCTGGCTGCACGTCTGGGGAACGAGCCCCCTCCGGGGCCCTGTTATACCCAGCCTCAGCATTTTGTGAATCTTCTGTTGGCGAGTCTGATTGCGAGGTACCACCCGTCTCAAACTCTCTGCATTCCTCGTCCACACCTTCCATGTCAGCCCCGTCCTTCTCGGGCACCACCTTCCGGAACCACAACACGTTCCTTGTCACCCGCCATCCTCTTCTCACGGCGGTCACCATGGTCCTTTCAACGTTCTCTACCCTCCAGACATCCGGCTCGAAGGGGGTGTGAAACTTCCATCCTGGGTGGTGGTCTTTCAGAATGACTGTCTTTCCCACCTGCAGATCAGGACGCTTCACTCTTCTTCTTTCATTGGCTTTGGCGTTAGTCATTGCTCTCTTCTTCTGCGTCTTGGATATGTCTAAGGCAGCAGGTTGCCAGCCTCCATTCGCTGGTATACAGTCTCTGGGTGGAGAGCTGAACATTAAAGCCGCTGGGGCACATCCAGTGGTACCGTGTGGAGTCTGTCGGTAAGCCCTCAGGAAGGTGTTAAGGCAGAGTTCAGCGTTCTCTTGCTGACTCACCCCAATTAGCACAGCGCGATTCATTGTCCTCATAAATTGCTCTACATCCCCATTCGCCTGAGGCCATTGCGGGGTAATCCTCCGATGTGTTATGGCCAGCGAACGTAAGTAGTCATGGAACTCCTGGCCATGGAATAGGGGCCCATTATCAGTCCGTATCTCGTCTGGCAGACCCAAAAGAGTGAGCGTCTTCTCTAGAACTGGACAGACGTGTTCAAAAGCCGTGGACACCACCACTGGGAACTGTGTGCACGAGTCAACCATCACAGCCATCAACCGTCCATCCGGAAATCTGCAAAAGTCCAAACTGATCCGAGACCAGGGGCGGGTGCTTGGTGTTTCAGTTATGACAGGAGCGGGGACAGTATCCTGAGCAGTGAGGGCGCACGGATGACATCTGCGTATCATATCGTCCACCATGGTGTCCCTTCCCAGGAACCACACCTTGCCTTTCGTGCTTTCGTCTTCGCTGTTCCCTGATGGCCTTGGTGCGCCAACTCCACCACTCGGCTCTGCAGGTTCGGGGTATCACCAAATGTTGTCCTCTTAGAAGGAGGCTCTCGGGGCTCACCGAGAGCTCCAGCCTCAACTTCCACATTTGTTGCATTGCTCGACGAACATCAGGGTCAGACACAGACGTTTTGTCAAGAAAACGTTTCCAGGAGCGATGGTACAACGCCTCCTTTGCACGGCCTATGAGGGCATCTTGGGCTGAGGTGTCAGCGATCTCTGCCACAGTGAGAGCTGTAGGGCATGCCACGCTCACTATCATGCTTACGAAACTCTCCATACGCCCATCCTCTTCATCTGCTTGTTCCTCAGAGCATGGCGGCAGGGGATGTTGTGACAGATAATCCGCTGGGTTGTTTACTCCCGGGCGGTAGACCACTTGGAACCGATAAGGCTGAAGAAGTACGTCCCACCTTTCGATGCATAGAGGAGCAAGCCTGGCAGAGCCCGCGAAGAGGGACACCAATGGATGGTGATCGGTTACCATCCTGAACTCATTTCCGCATAGATATAAGTGGAAATGCTGGCAGGCCCACCTAATGGCTAACGCCTCTCTCTCGATTTGTGCGTACCGGGCCTCTGTGGCTGAAAGGGCTCGGCTGGCGTAGGCTACAGGCGTCCACTGTTGGTGACTTTGTTCTTGCAGCAGCACTGCTCCTAGCCCGATGGGGCTGGCATCCACCACTACCTCAGTTCCCTTCTGTGGGCGAAAATAAGCCATTACTGCCGTGTCCAATAGGGCTGTTTTCACGGCCGGGAATTCTTTGTCCTCCTCCGGGCTCCGCTCCAAAGGGGTACTGGTTTTCGTGAGTCGCCTGAGGGGATCGGAGAGTGTGGCTAGATTGGGGATGAACCTCCCACAATACGTCGCCAACCCAAGGAAACTCCTGACCGCAGTGGCATTGCGAGGTATCAACGCCCCTTTGATGGCTTCCACTTTCTTGGGGTCAACTCTCAGCCCTTCCCTCAAAATAATGTAGCCAAAGAACTCAATGGAGTTGCCATAGAACGTGCACTTCTTCCTATGTAGCGTTAGTCCACCCTCTGACAGTCGCTGGAGGGTGTCATGCAAGTGCTTATGATGTTCTTCCAGAGTGCTGGAAAAAATCAAAATGTCATCACTTAGATTGATAACACCAGCCAAACCTGACAGTGTCTCTCGAATTGCATTCTGGAAAATCTCTGCCGCAGAGGAGACCCCAAAACTCAATCGCCTGTATCGACGGAGCCCCTCATGTGTTGAAAAGGTGGTGATATTGCTGCTCTCAGGGGTTAGCTCCAGTTGGTGGTATCCTGAGTTAAAGTCCAACTTGGAGAACCATTGAGCTCCGTTCAAGTCCGCAATTACATCATCCATGGTGGGTGTGATATGGCGCTCCCATTTGATGGCACTGTTGGGGAGGCGCATATCCACACAGAGGCGAATGGCTCCGGGCTGTTTGGGCTTTGGGGCAATGACAAGGGGTAAAACCCAAGGCGTCAGTCCATTCACTTTCTCTATGACCCCCTGCTATTCAAGGGTCCGTAGTTCTTGTTCTACCTAAGGCCTCAGGTGGAACGGCACCCTCCGATGTCTCAACGCCGTGGGGTGTACGGTAGGGTCAACATGTAGGTGAAACTGCTTACCCTTCAGCTTCCCCAATCCGCGGAAAAGCTCTGGCAACTCCTCCAGCACTGCTTCAGTATGAGAGTCGTGTACCTGTAGGGTGAAAAACACCAGTTCTAGATCTTCAGTCGTGTGACACCCTAGGAGCGTTCCTTTCTTCCCTTCCGCCACGTGGAATTTTGCTCGTGTTGACTGTCGGTCGCTGCCGACAGTGACTTCTATTGCCCCTCTGAAGGGAAGCGGTTCTACGCCACCATACACATATATCTTAGTACGATTGAGTTCTGGTGGAGGAGATAGTTTGTTGTACTGATCAATGTCCATGACATTGACCGATGCTCCTGTGTCAATGAATGCCAATACCGGCGTGTCGTTGATTGGTATGGTGCATATGGGAGGAGACTGCCGCCTCTGATCCAGTCTGTCAGCAAAAGAGACAACGAATATTTCTTCCTCTTCATCATCATCGTCTGGGGTGGTGCCTGGGCATGGGCCAGCTGCTACTGCTCCTGTTTCTACATCGAGCGCCACCTGCTTTACCACTGCCCTTTGCGCGGAAGTTGTTCTGATTCGAGGCCGCCCTCCTCGGCAGACCCTGGCGAAGGGGTTGGGCTTGCCACATCTGGAGCAGTTCTTGTCCTTCGCTGACATGCACCTGGCGTGCGGTGTTCAATGCCGCAGTTTCCACACCCCTTGTCCTCCACCCCGGCCGGCCGAGCCATAAGGGGTGAGCTTTGATGGCAGTAGACGGCGTCAACTTGTTCTTCCTTTATGGGGCTCGGTTTTGTTGGACCTGGTGCAATAGATGATCGTGCCAAGGCGGCAGCCATGTCCTCGGTGCGGCTGTTGGATAGCTCATGCAATCACGCTAGGATGAGGATGTCATCAAGCGAGAGGCCTGGTTGCCATAGAATCAGTTTTCACAGCACTGTGGAGTGACATCCCTGAATTATCTGTGCTATGATTTCGACATGCGGATTGATGCCTATGCAGGTTCTTGCCAGCTTGCGCAGGCACGTGTAGAACATGTCCACCGATTCAGTGTCAGTTTGCTGGGCCTGTCGCAGCTTGAACTTTTCATAATCAGGGTTGAGCTGCGGGTCAAAGTACTTGTTGAGGGCTTCTACTGCCGCGTTGAAATCATTGTCATCTCCCGTGTTCGGCAGTGTCTCGAACAGGTCATAGAGCTGGTCACCCCGAAGTGAGGTATCAATGACAATTGCACCGCACCATCCGTCTCTCGTGTGGCTCGGAAGTAGTGTCTCAGCCGTCCGTGCCAGTGGCGCCATCGTGGTGCAGCTGTGGCAGGGTCTGCCAACTGGCTGAACGGGAGTAGTACGGTGACAGACGAATGTGACCCATGATGGTGGGCTGGGCGGTGGGCGTTGGTGTCTGACGAAGAGCTCATGATCTTGCCTGGGACCTGACGTTCCTCTCCTCCGTGTAGCTTGTTGTAGATGGGAAGTGGGAAGGGGCTCCTTCTTCACCCTTCCTAGAAGCAGGCCTTTGTGGGAGAGACACTTCCGCTGGCAGGCCTTGGTGAGGAGAACAAGGAAAAAGGGATGCCCAAAAAATAATGTTCACAGGGTGAGGGCACCCAACTTTGGTGCCTAACACAGGCACTGGCAGCAAAACGGCAACACTACGGGCTCCGATCCAGCCAAGGCCTCTCTGCCACGCAGGCAGTGGAAGGGGCAGCCACAGGGGTCCTCACGCTCCTACGCGCGTATTTCGATCGTAGCGAAGACGAGGAAAAGAAAAAGAAACTCACATGCTCCGAAGAGCGGTGCCGCTGTAGGCGTGGCAGGCTGGCAGCAGTTTAGAGCGCCTTCCTTTCCTCCGGGGGGACCGACCAAATGGCAGATAACGCGCCGGACGCGTGTGTAGACGCAGATCTCCAAAGCACTGGGAGGCCCGCCGACCAGGTGAGTGAGCTCCGGCTGGAGCGAGTGCAGTAAGCAGTGCGTGGGCACCGCCTCGTCACCAAATGAGGAAGGCGCAGGTAGGTGACCCTCTCGCAGCCGGGATATCTTGCACGGCCGCCAGCGCGTGTAAGAAAAACACGGACCCAGCAAACACTGCAACTGGCGCCAAAAGACCCCGAGGGTCACACCCCGATTTATTTTATATCCCCCACTCCGGACACCATACTGTGTCACGGAGTGAGGCAACAAACATAAAAGAGCCCGGGTGGCTCACTACAGCTGGGGCAGTGTGGAGTCCCGCCCGACCATGCCTAGCTCACAGCCCATCACAGACCATCAGTGGTGCGAAAGTACTAGGGGTGCGGATAGCCGGAGCACCCCCGTTCCAGCACACATGGACTCTCCTTGATAGCCTGCTGCCTGGGGTACCAAAGTACCGCTCCTGAAAGCGAGAAAAGCTGCTGAGACGAGAGCCAAAAAGAGACCTCCTGCCACAGGTGGCACTCAAGCGCTGCCCTTCACCTTTCCGGCAAAGCTGATGCTCATTCCGCCAGTTACTGATGGGCGCGCTGACGACTGAGGCATCAGTACTGTTGGAATAACATGTGCTTTGGCACTGGAACAGGGGTCTGCTAGCTGCTCTGCAGTTTAGACTACTTTTGGCGCAGGCTATCATTCAGATGCCGTGGGGTGTGCCGCAAGAAACACCGCTTTTAGCTCTGCAGTGATGAGACAGGCCTCACAGCTGATGTCTGAAAACCTGAGCGAAAACTGACCCATGTATTGTTGATAGTTACGAAGTTTGGCCTTTCACAGAAGGCAGTTAGAAGCTAATGAAAACACGCATACGCGCACTTGTGAAAAGTCAATTAAAGAAAAAAAAATCGTTCTTACCTTGTAGAAATTCCACAATGCAGTATATGGGCCAAATTGGCCCAGATCTGTTATTAGGTCTTGCCTAAGACAGAGCATGTAATATCTCTTGGGAGACATGTTATCTTCAATAGGGGGCTTAGAGACCGCCTGTTTCTTGCCATTGGTTGGTTTCATTATCACTCCCCTATGCTTGTGCTTTATTGGTCAGCTGCAGTATGCTTCCTTCCAGTGTTTTTTTTCCGTCCCTGGGAACATGGATGCAGTACTTGTGTCCTTGTTACTGCTCTTTTGTAGGCGACACTTTTTTTCTTTGTGTTTAAGCGCTATACCAAAATGCTTCTTTTTCAACTTGTCCCTCGTGTAGTTCTCTCCCTCAATGCTCCTCCCACGGATGACCTTCTTCTGCCTGTCATATTACCCACTACCTGCCATCCTTCCGTTGTCCGTGCTGGCCTGCCATTCCTCAGTGGTCCATGTTGCCTCCTCCACCAACCCTTACACTTTAGTTCATGTTGACAACCACCCGCCCTCCCTCACACGTCTGTTTTGCCCCCACCACCTGCCCTCTCTCCATTTTGTTTGTGGCCCCTCGCACCTAACTCTCCTGTGTTGTCCATGTTGCCCCTTAGACCTTCCTTCCGTTTTCCGTGTTGCCACTCCCACCCCATTGCCTGTGTTGCTCCTGCCATCCTCTCTACCTCCATTGTCTTTGTTTCCCTTTAAATCCTCTTCCATGTTGCCCCTCGCACCCTCCCTTCTTTGTCCGTGTAGCCCCTCACACCTGCGTAACCGCTCCATTCCGGTTGTCTGTGTCGCCCGATATCTGCCCTCCCTCCGTCGTCCATGTTGCCCCTGCCACCCACTCTACTATCGTTGTCCGTGTTGCCCCTCTAACCTGCCCTCCCTCTGTTGTCCTTGTTGCCCCCAACCACCATAAAAAAGTGCTGCCCACATCACCGCACTTTATTCGCCACACTCTCCATAAGTCGGGTTTGCCCTCCAGAACTAGTCCTTCCATCTATGTTGCCTTCCGCCACGCGCTCCCTCCGCCAGCAATAAAAAGAACTCTATGATGTGGCCAGCACCGGCCGCATCACAGTGCCATGCTGCACAGCGGCTGCACCATTGTACAACATGGCTATGGCCCTCCATCCTGCCAGCAATAAAAAAAAAAGGTATTATGTGGCCAGCACTAGCTGCGTCGAAGCGCTTTTTTCAAACTTTTAGCCATGCTGCTCAGCAGCTACAGTGCAGTGTAACATGACTTAAGCCCTCACTCCTACCAGCAACAAAAAAAGGTTTGCTCAGCTGGACGGCATCGCTGAAAACCTTGACAATGTCAACACCTTGTGTAGGCGAGATCTATTGTTTTTGCGAGTGTTTGATTTTCATACTGCTAGAGACATTTATAATAATACAAAAATAGTGAATGTTCCAATGCAGGTGCCTCTTAGAAGAAGTGAGTGCAAACCCAAACTGAAACTGACCTTTTAAAAACATTAACTGCCAAAAACTACAGGCTTGTCTCTTAATACTGTAAAACATTATTGTACCATATTAGTGTGTTATTTAATTATAAGATTTAATGTGGCAGGTTAAGTAGGTACCGCGTGGATGTAAACAAGGAAACAGACAGGTTAAAAAGTTATAGCAGCTCAAAAGTCTCCAAATCATGTACGTCGATTCACCAAAATGCCAGGTGTAGTGGAAGTAACATCACACACCCTTGACCTTAATGAAATCACAGGAAGTTATATCTAGTGACCTTTGACCCTCAATCTCCCTAGGAAGTGATGTCAGAAGAACCTAACCCTGATGACATCATAAATGACATTGTTGAATCTCCATAATAAATGCATGATTACTATAATAGCAAATCATAAACAAAATGTATGTTTCAGATACCACTAGCGTTAGGGTGCTGACATCATATGTAATGGGGATCATTACTCGTTTCTCTTAGTATTGCTTGAAAAATGATGTGTCATCTGAAGAGGATACACTGCCACAAAACACACAAAAGCACTGTGCACCTACATTTTTTACATCACAATCTGGGGCGACTTAATATTTTCCCTAGTGCATACCGCAATGAGACGTCTTATGAAATCAAAGGGAGAGAAAAAAGAGAATTACATTAAAAGAAAATAGTAGCTATGTCCACATGTATTGAATGACGTAGACCATATATTTAATATGAACTATATCATTGGCCTAAATTATTTCTTCCTTTTAGTACATTTTGATTTAAGATCGTTTCAATGGCTACACGACTGTTATGAAGTATAGAGGTGACGGTTTTATTCAGACACTTCATTTTTCAAGTATTCACAATAATGAAACATGGCAGCAATTTGTTTAAAAATGTTTGTTTTGCCAAGACAAATATGGGCCAGCTGGCTCCTTCGTCAGAGGTGGCCCAGTCCTCCAAACGCTTCCAGAGAGGAGAGGCAGGCTACAGACATTTGCTTGCCGTTTAGGCAAGAGAGTGTGGTGTCGCAGGTCAGTGATGAAACCGACCTTCCGACACCCTGCTGAATCGTGGGGGGAGTGTTAAATGAGTGTGGTAACAAGGTGGAATCCCCGGATGTTTCCGGAGGGATTCCACCTCTAGTTTCTGTGTGGTTTGGTTTGCTCCGTGGCCTCGGCCCGGAGCTATAAATAAAACAGGGCGTGGTCGGAGGGCCAGGGTGACGCTCGCAGCAAGGCAGAGAGACCCGTGCTGCCGGACAGCGGACGCGCAAGGCCTGATCCGACCACGCCGACTACAGAAAGCAATTCAACTGTGTCGCGTGAGTCATTTAGGCAGCGCGCAACGTGCAGCACTGTGTTGTGGCTGTCAGAGCCACAACACAACAAATTGTCGACGAGGGTGTGTGGCCCCGCGCCCCTGGGTGTGCCCCGCGGCGGCCGCGTGAAGAACGTGGTGCTCGTGCGGCGGGTGCACGGCCCAGAAAGAAAAAATAAATAATAATAGAACCTGCAAAGATCGCAACAGAGCGGCGGCCGCAGATTACACAGTGCTCGTGCCGTTTCTGTTTGTCTGTCTTGGTCTATGGAGTGATCTAGGTGAGAAATAGATCACGGAGACACAAAGGACCCCCTCTGAGTTTTGGCAAAGTCCCTAAACAAGGGGTTTAACACACAAACAGAAATACAGTGGAGCAGCCTGAGTAAACCAGGTGGGGGAATAAAAGAGTGGCCCCACAAGCTGTGCCCAGAAACTTCTGCCACCAGTTTTTTCGTTCATCAACTACACGATTGTAGCAAGGTCAGCTCTGCCCCTCAGCCAAAATAAACACCATGTCTGCAATACCTCCAGTAGAGACATTCATTGTGGAAGGAGCCCCATCTACCCAAGCTCCAAAGTGGAAAGAATGGGTGGAAAGAGTACTCCTATTCTTTGAGGCCACCAAGGTAGAAAATGACCAGAAGCGTGCTCTGCTCATCCACATAGGAGGGAAAGACATATATAAGATATCAAAAAACTTGGTGGAAGCCGCACCCAACACACATGCAACGCTGATAGCGGCACTCAATAGGCACTTCGAACCTATGGTTAACACTGACTATAAAAGATTCATATTCAGACAAGCGAGGCAACAAATGGAAGAGTCGTTAGATGCATTCCACCTGAGGCTAAGAGAGTTGGCGAGCACGTGCAGATTTAATGATGAAACGGAAGAGGTGAGAGGGCAGTTGATCCAAGGGTGTGCCTCTTTAAGGCTTAGGGAGCGCATCCTAGAGGAATCCGGAAAGTCTTTGCCGGACATTTTACAATTGGGGCGCACGAAAGAGCTGTCGAGAGCCAGAGCCTCGCACATGGAGGCTGCCTTACAACGGCCCATAAAGGAAGAAGTGGTCAATGCAGTCACGGCACCCATGAACAGACCCAGACAAAGAATGAACAAAGCCCAAACTAGGCAATGTGGGTACTAAGGGGGGATACCACACAGATCATCTGAGTGCCCAGCAAAAGGAAAAGTATGCTCCAGCTGCGGAAAGATGAATCATTTCGCAAAGGTTTGCCGGTCCAAGGGAGCTGCCAGTACGTCTGTCAATGTCGCACTGGAAGAGACTCCTCCAGAGAAATCGGAGCGGGGGAGTGACATGGATGATGATGAAACGATGATTCATGTTGTCCACTCCCTATTTGCTGTCAAGCCTTCTAACCCTCGACAAGCACCACTTCCAAAGTGCCAGATCATGATGGGCGAACACAAGATTTGCCAGATCATGATGGGCGAACACAAGATTGTTGCTTTAGTGGACAAAGGAGTGTCCATAAATCTGTTAGCTACAGAGGAATACTATCGGATTGTGCCGACTCCAGCACTAACCAAGACAAACATCAAGGTGTATGCATATGGGCAAAGCACCCCTTTGGCTTTGAGAGGCGTGTTCCAAACCACTCTTACCCATGGACCACAATCCACCTCAGCGAAGGTCTATGTGACCGAGGGAGGAGCTGGAATGCTGCTGGGCTGTAAAGCAGCCGAAGAGTTGGCAATTTTAACCTTCGCATTCAGCATTCATCAAGAGTCCGTAACTGAGCTGGTGGCACGATATGAAGGGGTATTCAAAGGAATTGGATGCCTCCGAGAAATCAAGCTACACATTGATCACACAGTACAACCGGTAGCTCTTTGTCATCGGCGAGTGGCGTTCCACCTTCGACCCCAAGTGGAGACAGAACTGGAGAATTTGGAAAAGGCTGGAATCATTGAGAAGGTCTCTGGACCCACTCCATGGGTTTCCCCCATCGTGGTGGCGAGGAAGCCCAAACAGCCTGGCGAAGTGAGAATCTGTATGGACATGCGCCTCCCTAATGCTGCCATCAAACGGGAGAGGCATTTAACACCGACGATTGACGACATTCTGGTGGAACTCAGCGAGTCGCGGTGGTTCTCTAAACTGGATCTCAGGTCCGGATACCACCAGTTGGTATTGGCCAAGGACTCCCGTTACATTACGACTTTCTCTACACATGTTGGGCTCCGGAGGTATAAAAGGCTGAGTTTTGGGGTATCCAGTGCCGCAGAGGTATTCCAAAATGTCATTCAGGAGCTGTTAATTGGATTGCCTGGGACCATTAACGTCAGTGACGACATCCTGGTACATGCGCCCACCATTGTGGAACACCATTCCCGACTGCAGAAGGTCCTGCAACGTATTCAGGAATCAGGACTCACTCTCCACCGTGAAAAGTGTGAATTCCTAAAGGACAAGATACAATTCTTTGGTTATATGTTTTCCACGAGTGGGGTAGCCCCAGATCCGGCCAAAGTCAATGACATTAAGAAGGCGCCCCCTCCCACCAACATCACTGAAGTCAGGAGTTTCTTAGGAATGGTAAATTACTGTGGCCGTTTCATTAAGGATTTGTCTAATCTCACGCAGCCTTTGCGGAACCTCACCAAAGCCTCTGAGCCATGGAGGTGGGGAATCCCTCAGCAATACGCGTTTGATGCGATCAAAGAGGCGCTTTCCAGTGACACCATTTTGAAATATTTCGATCCAAAACGAAGTACCAAAATCGCTGTTGACGCTGGACCGAAAGGACTAGGGGCCGTTTTGCTGCAAGAGCACCCAGAAGGGATGTGGTTCCCGGTTGCATATGCCAGCCGATCGCTGACTGAAACTGAACAGCGTTATTTGCAGATAGAAAAGGAAGCGATTGCGGTGCACTGAGGCTGCAAGCACTTCCATATCTATGTGTATGGTCGCCCATTTCTTGTAACTACCGACCACAAACCATTGCTCCCTCTCTTTAATGGCACTGCCTCCAAACCTCCGCCAAGGATTGAGAAGTGGATGCTACAATTACAAGACTATCGATGCCAGTTAGAATACCGCCCGGGATCCGAAAATCCGGCGGACTACTTGTCAAGACATCCCCGAGCTGCATCCGCTGTGGAGATTGGGAGGCGCAAGAGACCGAGGAATATGTTAGATACATCACGGACTGGTCCCGGCCGATACCGATGACTATGAGTGAAATTGTACAAGCTACCAAGAGGGATGATTGCAATGCAGAATAACCAGTGGCGTCGCCTTAAAGGACAACTACCTCTGCTGACCACAGAGTCCCAACGCATCATCGGGAGTCTGTACATTGATCTCGAGGGGTGCATTTTGAGAGGAAACCGGTTGGTTATTCCGTCTTCCCTCACTGCCAGAGCGGTTGCGTTGGCCCATAATGGCCACCAAGGGATGGTCAAGACGAAGAGTCGCCTCCAATCAAAAGTGTGGTTTCCTTTTATGGACGAACAGGTGGAGACTCTGGTGAGGTCTTAGAGGTGGTGTCAGGCCACTGGTGTATCGAGTAGGCCCAATCGGATCGAAACTGAGCCATCCCCAGTTGGGCCCTGGGTATCGGCTAGTTTGGATTTTGGAAGCTTGCCTGATGGTCGCCACACCATGGTTCTTATCGATGACTTTTCAAAGTATCCCGAAGTGGAGATCATTCCTGCCCTAACGGCTGATATCGTGATTTCTGGTCTCGAGAAAGCAATGGCTACACATGGTCTCATATCGGAGATAAAGACAGACAATGGACCTCCATTCCAAAGTAAAGAGCTAGCTGAATATCTTAACCTAGCGGGCACACGGCACCACCGTATTACCCCGCGTTGGCCTCAAGCTAACGGTGAGGTAGAGAGGTTCATGAGGACTTTGAACAAGGTGATCCGGATCGCTTTAGCTGGTGGTCAGGCCGTGGACTATGCTATATTTTCATTCCTGAGGAATTACCGGCAGACGCCCCATTCCACCACGAACAGGGCACCAACTCATCTTGCGTTTGAAGGGCGTCTGTGGATGCCATTCCTCATCATTCTTCTTGGATTCCTCCCGCCGTGTCTAGTGAAGTGGTACAGGAGAAAAGGCGTGTGTCTAATCAAAGGGCAAGCCGTGCTCGCCGAGCGGTCCCGTCCGACCTGCGAGTGGGTGATCAAGTGTTACTGAAGCAAGTTCTGCCGGGTAGTAAGTTTCGCACGCCATTTGGTTCTGACCCGTGGCTGATTGTGCAACTAAATGGATCTGCTGTCGTAGCCCGGCGTGGGAATGAGACAGTGACCCGCAACATTTCTTTGTTTAAACGGTTCTACCCTTCCGGAGACAATGTTGGAGAAGCGTTTCGTGACACTGAGGCTGGTGATCCGTTGTCTCTGGGACCTGGAGTGGACAGTCCTACTTCTCGCTCTAATGGCTGGCATGAAGATGACCCTGTCCTGTGCTGGCTGAGCAGGTGTCTTGGGATGTGGCTCCGGATTTGTCGTCTCATCGTTCAGGGTCTGCCCGCTATAACTTGCGTAGTAATCCATGCCCGTCTATTTTGCTGCGTGATCACCTGTGTGACTAGTGAACAGTTTGTTTCTATGTTCTTGGGGTTTTCATTTTTGGGGAGGAATGTGGTGTCGCAGGTCGGTGATGAAACCGACCTTCCGACACCCTGCTGAATCGTGGGGGGAGTGTTAATTGAGTGTGGTGACGAGGTGGAATCCCCAGATGTTTCTGGAGGGATTCCACCTCTTGTTTCTGTGTGGTTTGGTTTGCTCCGTGGCCTCGGCCCGGAGCTATAAATAAAACAGGGCGTGGTCGGAGGGCCAGGGAGACGCTCGCAGCAAGGCAGAGAGACCTGTGCTGCCGGAGAGCGGACGCGCAAGGCCTGATCCGACTACAGAAAGCAATTCAACTGTGTCGCGTGAGTCATTTAGGCAGCGCGCAATGTGCAGCACTGTGTTGTGGCTGTCAGAGCCACAACACAACAGAGAGGACGAAGTTGAGCCCTCAGAGGGCCTCTCTTGCAGCGGATTCTGCCTGCAATCTATTTCCCGTCCATTATCCTTTTGTTCTGTGTTTATAGTTTGGGGGGAGAGCGTTAATTGCTCATTGTTGTTGTCTGTGTTCATTATTAGGGGGAAAGGTATATAGCTCTCCTGTATTACGGGGGAGCTACTGATACGCATGGGCAAGTTGTTAGTATGAGAAAAGATGAGTTCCCTTAATGGGAGTATGGGAAATGACTTTGTGGTGTGGGAAGGAAATGTTAAGGGATACATTACATCGCACCAGACTGGACAGGTGGGGTGGGACAGAACCACATGGTCTGAAATGTCAATTAGCGACCTGGAACATCGGGAGAATGAATAGCTGTCTCAGATGCTACAGACTGCACTCCTATTTATGCGGTACAATGTACAAATTGCCACGCTGCATGAAACGCACCTGATGAATGTGGAGATATCAAAGGTGAGGAAGAAATGGAGGGGCTCGGCTTATGCTGCCACCTATGTGAACCATGCCAGGGGCGTACTGTCATGGATTGAAGTAGGAGTACTCTTCACAGAGAGGGAGAGAGTCGTAGACTCAGGTGGAAGATAATTATTGGTGGTAGGGGTGCTAGATAGGTTTGAAACATGCCTTGTCAACACATACACCCCAAACGTAAACAATAGGAAATTTTTCCCAAACTTGGTACAGCTCACTGCCACATTTCTGAAAACAAGGCTCATCCGGGTAGGTAATTTTAACTGCGTTTTTGACTGGCATCTGGATCAACATCTCCACCTACTGGGCCCTAAGGTACACATGGCCACAACCCTGCAACAAGGAATGGATGGCCTGCAATTATTGGATATGTGGCGTCTTCACCACCCCGGGAAACAAGTCTACTTGTACTACCTGCAGGTGAATGGTGGATATTCACGCATTCCTCATACCTAAACAAATATCTCTCAGACCATTCACCTCGTCTGGCTACTGTGCAACATAGGAGACATAGGCCCAAAACCAAGATGTGGGCACTGTGGCCTGAGATTCTGACGGATGGGAGTTTGCAACCCACATCGAGGAATTCCCCTGCAGGTTCTTTCAGAATAGCTGAGGAACTGCAGCCAACAGGGAACTGAGTGGGAAGCCTATAAGGTAGCACTAAGGGGGGGAATTTATTGCCCTAGATGGTAAATCTGCCCTAGAGCAGAACGAATTGTGCCAGCTGACTGAGCCCAAGCACCAGGTTCTGAGAAGGGAATAAAGAAGTAAGATGTTAGTATTGCTGCTATGGCAAGAGTGCCTACAGACACACATCCTTTAGCTGAAAGGAATTGGCGGGGAGGACATTATTGACCGGACTAAAATAAGAAATAAGTTACTTACCTGTAACTGTAGTTCTCCAGTATTGGAAGCTTTCATAGATTCACATGCTTGAATCCTTCCCAGTCGTCGAGATGGGAGTCCCCTGTGTTATAAAAAAATATCATTCTCTAACATAGTAATACATTACATGTATAAGATGTTCAGATTAGTAACATATCACAGTCATTTTAGACAAAAGGACCAAACTTCAAAATGCACCAATCAGATCACTCCACCCTCTAGAACCCTCTTGCGAGGAGCTTTCTTCCCTCAGATGTTCCAAGCAGTAGTGCTGAATCATAGGTAACACTGAGAATCTGAAGGTGAGCTCCACAGGGGAGGCGGGTGGGTCGCATGTGAATCTATGAAAGCTTCCAATACTGGAGAACTACAGTTACAGGTAAGTAACTTATTTCTTACTCCAGTATTGGAACTTTCATAGATTCACATGCTTGAATCAGAATAGCAAGCAGTAACAAACACATTTTCTATAGTTATTTCTATAGACATATATAATGAAAAGAGATATGAACATTCACAATCCTTGTTTTCTCTCAACTACGCTAAGTATAAGAAAAGTGAACCACGGAAAACTATTGAAAATGTGTACACCTAGATATAGAAATAAAGTGTATGGCGGATGATAATAAAAAGGGCTTACCTTCATTGGAATAGATGTCTGAGGACTGCTTGACCGACTGCCTCATGTCTGTTAGTTTCAATGTCCAAGTAGTAGTGCCTCATGAAAGTGTGGGCTCGTTGCAGCCCAGCAGATGTCCAGAAGTTAAATTCCCGAAAACAATGCACAGGAGGTGCATACTGATCTGGTAGAATGGTTGTGCACCTTAGAATCTAAGGGTAGACCAGTGTTCTTATGGTAGAGAATAATTGATGATGTAATCCAGTGAGCAATGGTTTGCTTTGTAACTGGGAACCCCTTTCTGGGGTTACTGTAGGCTATGAAAAGCTGGTTTGATTTAAGAAAACACTTTGTTCTCTCCAGATAGAATTTGAGACATCTGATTAGATCTAATGAATGAAGAGATCTTTCTGTTGCCGTTTGTGGATTAGGAAAGAATGAATTCAATACTATTGGCTCATTGAGGTGAAAGTCCGATGGGACTTTGGGAATAAATTTAGGATTTGTACGCAAGATTACCCTATCCCTTGCAAATTGTAAAAAGGGTTTTTGCATTGTAAAGGCTTGTATTTCACTCACTCTACGCGTGGATGTAAGTGCGAGGAGTGCCACTTTCCAAGTAAGAAATTTGATTTCTGTCTTGTGAATAGGCTCAAGCGGTAGCTTCATAAACTGGCTTAGAACTGTATTCAACTGCCATGCCGGTGGCAGAGCTTTGATTGGCGGATAGGACCTGAAGAGACCTTTCATGAAATGTTTTATGAGTCTATGAGACCACAGAGATGGTTTTCCTGCCTGTCTTCCATAACGAGAGATGGCTGCTAGGTGAACTTTAATGGATGTGTGCTGCAATCCTGAGTGCGCCAGATGAAGGAGATAAGGTAAGACTTTCTCTGGAGCTGAAGATAAGGGGTGTACTTTAGCAGATTTGCACCACAAGCAGAACCTTTTCCACTTCAGGCAGTATGTTTTGGTGATACTCTCCGCCCGGGCTTTGGTTAAAATTTCCTTGCAGTCATCTGGAATATCTAAGTGACCAAACTCACTGAACACAGGAGCCATGCTGACAAGTTCAGAGATTTGGGATCCGGATGTCTCTCTTGGCCCTGGCTCATACTGAGCAATGATGGAAATTGTTGTAGTTTTAACGGTGGGCATATGGACATCAGCAGAAGTTCTGTGTACCAATGTTGACGTGGCCGTGCTGGGGCTACTAGAATTACTTGGCATGGTTCTGATTTGATCTTGGTTATCACTCTTGGAAAAAGAGGGATTGGGGAAAAAGCGTACGCACAGATCCCGGACCATGCTATCGAAACTGCATCCCTCCACGACCCATTTTGGAGATGCCTGCTTGCATAGAATTGGCATTTGGCGTTTTGAGAGGTTGTAAAAAGATCTAATTTCGGTTTACCCCACTGACAGAACATGTTGTCTAATGTATGCTGATCTAATTCCCACTCGTGGGTTGATGTTGGTAACCGGCTCAGAGAATCTGCAATGGCGTTCTGAGCTCCTGGGACATGTTCCGCTCTGATGGAGAATAAGTGGTGAATGCACCACTTCTAAATGTCCTAAGCTTGGAGAGGGGAACGAGTTCTGCCTTGTTTGTTGCTGTAGTGCATTGTTGTGGTATTGTCTGTCCTGACAAGCACCGATGTTCCTTGAATCCGTTGGAGAAAGGCCTGTAACGCCAGGAAGACTGCTTTTAGTTCCAACAGGTTGATGTGAAACATACGGTAACAGGTTGGCCATTTGCCACTCACTTGAAGATCTTGCAGGAACACGCCCCATCTGTCCATTGATGCATCTGTTGTGATTGTTAAGGGAGGGGCTTGCGGTAAAAACAGCAGCCCTACTGATAGATTGGCCAGAATTGTCCACCAAGGGAGCGATTTTATCATTATCGGGGTTACACGTGTAATGTCCTCGAAAGATCCCTGAGCTTGCTTCCATTGCTTGAGGAGTTCTTCTTGCAACAGGCACATATGAAGGCGACAGTGTGGAATGAGACTGATGCAGGATGACATCATCCCGATTAATTAATTGTATTGTCGGACTGAAAGAGACCTTTTTGCTTGAAGGCGCTTAGATAGTCTGATTAAGGTTGATTGTCTGTCCGATGTTGGATAGGCTTTTAGTAGTTGGGTGTCTAGAATAGCACCCAGAAATGTTATTCGCTTTGCTGGTTTGAGCATTGATTTTTCTCGATTGAGATGGAGGCCCAACTGCCTGAAGAGACGTAAAGTTGCTGTGATGAAGTGACGTGCAGCTTGAAGAGTGGGTGCTTTTACCAATCAATCATCCAGGTACGGGAAAACCTGGTGCCGATTTCGTCTGAGGTAAGCCGCTACTTGGGCTAAGCATTTGGTAAATAAATATTCAGGGAGCGGACTTGAGGCCAAAGGGAAACACTTTGAATTGAAAGTGCTTGCCGGCTACCGTGAATCTCAGGAACTTTCTGAGAGCTGGATGAATGGGTAAATGGAAGTAGGTGTCCTGGAGGTATAAGGATGGCATGTAAGCTCCTCTGTTTAGCAATCATAGGATGTCCGACAGCGTGATCATGCAGAAGGTTTGCTTCTTTAGAAATTTGTTTAACTCGCTGGGATTCAAAATTGGCCTCAATAGACAGGACTTCTTCCGGATTAGGAAAAGCTGGGAGTAAAAGCCCCTTCTCCACCGAGAAAAAGGAAAAAATCTATCGCCTTCTTGCTCAACATGGTCTGGACTTCTAAGTTTAGTAGATGCAGGTGTTTTTGTTGTACCGAGAAGGCGGGCTGGGTGGAGGTATTTGTGTAAATTCTAGCAGATGGCCGAATTGTATTATATCTAGGACCTATTGGTCCTTGGTTATGTGACACCAATGAAGAATGTGGTGTTTTAGAGTTTCTTGAGACGCTGGTGGGAAGAAGTGCGAGGCAGCTTGCGGGTGAATGTTGTCATTGTCTATAAGAGGAATCCCTTCCTTGCCTTCCAGGCTTTCCTCTTTGAGCAGTCTGCCGTAAGCTGCTGATGGTGGTTGGCGCTGCTGGTATTGTCGTCTAGAGGACTGGCTAGGGGTATTGTAAGGTTGATGCCTGTATTGCTGATATGCCCTACGAAAGGAAGGCTGGCTCCTACCCTTTGCTCCACGAAAAGGAGGATTCCTGGATTGGAGAGTCCCTAGCGATCTGGCGGTGTACATGTCAGATTTTTTGGACTGAAGGACATCATTGACGTGTTTTCCAAAGAGGGCTTCACCATCATATGGGAGATCTAAGATTTTAGTTTGGACTTCCAGCCGGACGTTAGTGGCTTTCAGCCCTCCTTGTCGCCTCAATACTGTGGCTCTAGCTAATTGCCTGAAACCCATGGTTGCTAGGTCCAGCGCACAATCAATGATCTCAGTGGATGACCGCTGGGCTTCTCCTAAAATCTGTTTTGCCTCAGTCTTAGAAGTTTCTGATAGATACTCTAAGTATTGGGAAATATCCGACCATAATTGTATATCATACCTTGCAAGGATGGCCAATGAGTTTGCAGCTCGCACCACGATAGCAGACATTGACAAAAACCTTTTGCCTATGTTATCCTGTTGCCTTCCTTCTTTATCTGGTGGTGCCAATAAAGGCACTGAAGGATTTCTGGAACGGCGCTGAGCTGCTTGGGAGATAACCGAGTCCGGCTTAGGATGACCTGTGAGACATGCAGGTGCATCCTCTTTTGTTTTTTTGTTGACTTTTGGTAATACTGCAGGGACTGTTGCAGGATTGTGCATGGTTTTAAGACCTTGGTTCCAAACGTGGTCTATGAGAGGGCTAGCCCAGATCATTTTCCTATAGGGCTCTTTAAAATCGTACAAAAAACAATCCTGTTGAGTTGATGACATTGGGAGATCAAAACGTATGTCCGCCCTTTCTAATAAGTTGTGAAAACCTCCTATATCCTCAGGAGGCGAGTCTGCTGTTGGGTGGAGGGGAGAGGTGGGCGAAAGTATAATGCATTCATCCCATTCATCCTGATGAGAGCATATCTTTCCATCCTCTTCTTCATCATCAGAAGAAGTATGCCCGTCCTGCGGATGAGGCGGGGAACTCACTTGAGTGTGTTGAGGTTGTGGTGGTATTACCTGTGCCCCAGAAGGTTGGGTTGCTCTGATGCAGGTACAGATGGGAAGCGTTGCCTGTAGTCTGCCAGCATAGCCTGAAGGTCTGCTACTAGCCCCGAAAAGAGACCTATCAGGTCTGGTTGAGGTGGCTGGTCATAGTACTGTTGATCATAGTGGGAATCATCATTCGAGTATTCCCGAGATTTTAAAGGCAATTGTGAAGGGCTTCTGGCTATCCTATAAAAGCCATCTTCGTCAGATTCATCATCATCCAGTAAGTGTGACGGTAGGAGGCGAGAAACCTTACTAGGTGAAGCGATGGAGGGTGTCCGATTCTGTTGTTTATGCCTCTTAAGTGGTGTCTGTGAGGCTGACGAAAACAGAGGCAATGGTGTAGGTCTCTGCTTCTTTCCAGGTATGGTCTTAATCGTCGACGAGAGATGAATCGTTGATGATGGTGGTGGCGACGACAGGATAATCATCAACAGGAGCGTCGACATGGTCGTTATCGACGGAAGCACCGTCAATGGTGATGTCGTCAACGGGTGCACTCTCGACTGTAGGAGTGCCGTCATCGGGGCTGTTGTTGTTAATGGCATCGTCGTCGATGAGTTGTCCGTGGACTGTAGAGCTGTCGCTGTAGAAACCATAGGATGTAGAGGCAACGAGGATGTGACTACTGTCGACGAGGATGCTGCAGAGGATGCCGTCGACATGGAAATGGTAACTACCGTAGGCGTTGTCATCGACGCGTGTGCCGTTGATGGTGATGTCCTAGATGATCTCGTCTTCTATGGTGCTGACTATGTTTTTTTGAATCTGTGTTTTACCTGTGGAGGTGGCGTTGGTGGCTCAGTTTGACTGACACTGCTTCTGTGTTGCAGATACAGAAGATGTGTTAGATTTTGTATATTTTGTAGAATGCCTCTTGAGATGGCTTCTAGATTTCGTGGAGCTCTCTGAAGACTTTTTGACTGCTTTTTTAGGAGACCCATCCACGTCGTCCTCCATATGTCATTTGACGGGGGCTTTGGTGAGTGACCCAGAAGAGAAGGCACTATCATCCTCAGAAACCGGGTCAGCTCTTGTTTTAAACTTCTATAACCACAGAAGAAGACGGCCCTCCCTGTCTTTCAAAGTTTTGGTAGAAAATGTACGACACCTTGCAGTCTCTAGTTTTATGATTTGGATAGAGACAGTAGATGCAGTCATTATGAGGGTCATCAATATGCAGCCTTTTTTTCATACAGGTAGCACACGGTCTGAATAGCTCGTTTTTTGGTGTCTCTGACATCCTGGTCAGTTTGAATCACCTGTTTGATTGAAGTTGTAGAGTAATTGTCCAAAAACACCTTAGAAAGAATGTCTGTGAGAGAAAACTGAGCAGAGCTTAGTGGAGACTTCCTTAGCACGACATGCGGTGGAAAATCTGAGGGAAGGAAGCACCTCACAGGAGGGTTCTAGAGGGTGGAGTGATCTGATTGGTGCATTCTGAAATTTGGTCCTTTTGTCTAAAACGACTGAGACATGTTACTAATCTGAACAGCTTATACATGTAATGTATTACTATGTTAGAGAATGATATATTATTTATAACACCAGGGACTCCCATCTCGACGACGAGGAAGGATTGAAGCATTTGAATCTATGAAAGTTCCAATACTGGAGTAAACGCTGCCTTAACTCAGTACTTAATTTCTGGATTTAATGGGGAGTATATTGCAGAGGCTGAGATGCTCAGAGCGTATCAGATGGGAAGCAACTTGAAACAGCGCTGGAAATGACAGAACAGCGGGAAGTGCTCAAGACCCTTCCACAGGGAAAGACTCCAGGAGCCGATGGCTACTCAGCTGAGGTGTATCAATTGATGTCGCTCCATCTGCTTGAGCACTTATTGGAGGTTTGCCTAGAGTCACAGAAGTTAGGTGTGCTACCTCCAAGCATGCAAAAGGCGGTGATGGTGCTGATCATGAAGGCCGGGAGAGATCCGGCCTGCCTGATATCCTATAGGCAGCTGTCCACGCTTAACACGGATGTAAAATTGCTCTGTAAAGTTTTGGCTTACAGGCTACTTAAAGTAGTTGGGTTCCTGATGCACCCCAACCAAACAAGGTTTATTTCTGGCAGGAGCACAATGTACAACATATTGTCACATGATGCACTTGCTGGCTGGTTCCCCGTCCGGGGTACGCTGGCCATGCTGGTTTTCGTGTGTGCATTGATATGGTGGGGTGGCAACACTTATGGTCAGCCCTGTGACATATGGAGTTTGGCCCAGCTATGTTAAATGGGTGCAATTACTGTACACAGACCAGTCGTTAGGAAGCATATGGGGACCATGCTCTCCGATCTGTGGACTCTGGATAGAAGGACCAGACAGGGATACCCGCTGTCTCTGGTGTTATTTACACTGGCAGTGAAACTGCTCACGTGCAACTAGGAGTGCTCTATCCTGGTGGGGGCCTATGGGCCGCACTTGATGCAAAATCCATTTCTAATGGGCAATTGAATCCAGAGGGATTTCCCATACATGATAAGGCACCGGGCAGCGGTCTGGCACAGAGTGGTGGGCAGGACCCTGCCGAACATTCCCTTTGCAAAAATCTGCCACTATGGCAGTGGCTGCATTTTACAGCCCTGCAGAACGAAATGTCATATGCCCAGTGTCAGGAGGGCAGTTGTGAAACTGTGGGAGACATTTACTGTTACAGTAGATTAATTACCTTTGACCAGGTGCTGGAGTAGTTTGGGCTAGGAACTGGCCAATTGCTGCACTATTCAAGACTAGCTCATGTGGCATACTAGGTGTGGTCAATGTTCCCGGACAAGCCACGAGAACACTGCATGGTGTGACAAGTGACAGACACGGCAGGTTGTAAGCGCATGATCACACAAATACAAGGCGGTGCTGGAGGATGGGGATGGTGAAAGCAAAGGTCAGCTGGGAGGCTGTATGTCCAGAAGAACTGTCAAGACTGGCTGAATGCCTGCATAATGGTGAAGTCAATATCTCACAATGCCAAGTTCAAATTAATACTCTTCAACTACTTGCACCAGACTCACCTCACACCTAGTAGGCTGCCTCAAATTGGTCCTGCTAGGCCTATGGTGTGCGGGAGATGCGGACTACATGCAGCAGACTTCTTACACATTACCTGGACATTGTCCAGCAGTGACAGCCTTTGGGGGATCCATTACAATAGTCACACATTAAAGTACTTAGGGTGGAGGGGTCCATAAAGATGTGCCTTCTAGGTATCCATAAGGAATAGTCTACTGGTTAGCACCAGACCCCTCCCCCCAGGTCCTGGTGTGAAAAAAGACTCACTGGAGTGGGCAATTGCAGACATCCAACACATGCAGCGAGTGAGGCATGACAATAAGGTGGAGGACGACCTAGCAGATTGGGAAGAGCTGATTAATAAGATTATAGAACAACTAGACAAGTAGACTTCCCAGGAATCTGTAAGGGGTGGTACAGGCAATGAAGAGTACACTAGAAACCTTTTTGGCAGCATAAATGTGCCCAAACATATTGCACTCTATATTTGGGATTTCCTGTTCCCAACACACTACTGGGATAGTTGTGATTACATTGTTTATGGGTTTGCCTTTGTAAATATCAATAAAAATAAATAAAAAAATGTTTGCTTATAGTCAATTTTGTTGTTACCCAGAATAATGCACATTGCACTGCTGAATTTATTAATTTTGCAAAACCTAAGATGTACTGTCTCAAGTACATTGGCAGCTACAGAAAGTAAACAGTGGTCATCAAGGTACTGTTTACCTTCTGTTCTTGCCATGGATGCTGGTTATTTGTTAAGGTGGTGGGACATAAAAGGCCTCACCCACAAAAAAGTTTTGAGACAATGGAACAAGATAGTGTATTTTAATGTCCTAAAGGCAGCAGCCTCTAAAAAAGCACTAATTAAATATTCAAGTCCTTCATGGTGTGCCAGGTCAGTGTAGCCTGACACTCCCCAAAAGTTTATGGGGGTCATTCTGACCCCGGCGGTCATGGACCGCCGGGGCCAGGGTTGGCGGGAGCACCGCCAACAGGCTGGCGGTGCCCCGCAGGGCATTCTGACCGCGGCGGTTTGGCCGCGGTCAGATGCGGAAAACCGGCGGTCTCCCGCCGGTTTTCCGCTGCCCATTAGAATCCTCCATGGCGATTCTGACAGCCCATACCGCCATCCTGTTCCTGGCGGTTCTCCCGCCAGGAACAGGATGGCGGTATGGGTTGTCGTGGGGCCCCTGGGGGCCCCTGCAGTGCCCATGCCAATGGCCTGAGCACTGTAGGGGCCCCCGTAAGAGGGCCCCACTTTGTATTTCAGTGTCTGCTTTGCACACTCTGAAATACGCGACGGGTGCCACTGCACCCGTCGCACCTTCCCACTCCGCCGGCTCAATTCTGAGCCGGCGTCCTCGTGGGAAGGGTCTTTTGCACTGGGCTGGCGGACGGCCTTTTGGCGGTCGCCCGCCAGCCCAGTGCAAAAGCTAAAATACCCTCAGCGGTCTTTCGACCGCGGAGCGGTATTTTGGAGGGGGGAACTCTGGCGGGCGGCCTCCGCCGCCCGCCAGGGTGAGAATCACCCCCTATGTCATTTTTTCAACAATATGCTAGGGATGCCCCATATGTCAAAAATGACCTTGATTGTGTCAGGTCCAATATATTGTCATAGGTATTCCCCATATGCCACGGGTGCCCCTTGAGTCCAAACATTACATACAGTATGTCAGTGCCAGAATTTTACCATTAGTGCGGTCCATAAACCACTGGTTATTTTTATGTTGAAAAGTATCTCAGGCCAGCATTTTGTCATGAATGTCCCCCTTCTACATACCATGGCTGTGCTCCTTTATGGTAAAAATGACCTTGAACGTGTCAGTACCAGGATTTTGCCACATGCGCCCATTTTTCCAAGAAATTCCTCCAGTATAGCAATCCCAGCTGTTTTCCACAGGTGTCTATATGCCAAGAATTACATTCAGTTTGTCAGTGCCAGCATTTTGTCATGGGCGTACCCATGTGCCCTCGCTTGCTAGCATTTTGTCACAGCTGCCTGTCATGCGAAGAACTGCCTTCAAAATGCCAGTGGCAGAATTTTGCCATGGGTGCCTCTTTATGGCAAGAATTACTTTCAGTATGCCTTATATTCACTCATTTACACTCACACTCTCACTCATTCATTGTCACTCATTCGCACTTGCTTATTCATTCCCACTCACAGTTTTGCTCACTTTCTGTCCTTCACTCATTCTTGCTCACAATCCCTCACACTCAATCATTCATTTTCACCCACACACACTCACTTTTTTTGCAGTCATACTTTTTCTCAGTCACTTAAAAAAATGCTGCTATGCAGCCCAGCAACCAATGTTGCTACTCTGAGTTGCAGCAGAGAAAGAGAGCATTGCAGAGTGCTATCTACTAAGATATGGCACTGCTGTTTTCTTCCCCAGAGCTGGCACACAAAGAGGCAGCCTACCACCACACATATTCCTTTGCACAACAGTGCAAGGGTGTGCATATGATATCTAGCATAGGTTTTGTACTCAAAGGGTGACTTTCCATTACAAAATACTATGCCTAGACACACTTTAAACCGTTCACACATTGCATGTATGTTGTATAGTGCAGCACGTATGTAATGTGCAAAAAGTTAGACAAAATTGAAACATTTCTTAAATTTAACGCCTGCCTCAAGAAGGTGTTTTTTTTGGTGCACAGGGCTTTGCGTCAAAACACCTGGATTGAGGCATGCAAACTCCCATATAACACCCTAGGCAGATCCCATGATGCAAAATAGCACAAAGCATTATTTTCACTACTTTAAAGCTACTTTCCAGTGTAAAACAATTTTCACTCGAATGTAAATAGTTTATCAAGACTTTGCGCCAGTTTGCATGACTTACCATGACTTTGCACGGCCACACAATTTAAATAAATCTGCCCCTCAATCTCAATCATTATTACTCATTTTCACTACTTGTTACTCACTTTCACTCAGTTTTTTTACACACAGACACAACCACACACACACACCATATCCACATTTAAAATAATTTTGTTTTACTAACTACATACATCTCGAAGCATTTTGTTTTACTTACCACAGCTACCAAAGAAGGTCCTCTTCCAGCTCCGGATGTTTACTTTTTTATTATGCTAATAGTGAATTAAGTACTACTATTCACTATTAGCTTAATAACAAAATAGGCCGAAAATAAAGGGATCAGACCAACCCCTACTACTCGGTGCCCTTGAGTGTTCTAAGCACTGAATTTGCCACCTTTGAGGCCAGGGGTCGGAAAATCAGTGCCAGGGGTGTCAAGGGGCAAGCTAGGGGTCACAGCTGTGACCTCTGGCCATCCCTAAGTGACGTTCATGCTTCGAATATCCACGTCTCCTATTTACAAAGTTGTGGTAGTGGGAGAGCAGTAATCTTAAAAGTATTCAGCAGTAATGTTAAAAATTATTCAGTATCTGTAACTTTGCAGACATTTGCCTTTATGCTGATTTTGAGAGATGCAGCATTAAATCATGGAAATGTCATAACTGGATGCTACCAGCTACAGATTGGTAGTAACAAAAAGCAAATACATATGAAAAACTACGTATGGTGATTGTAGTTTGCATTTAGTCTCTTTTTATTTTTGTGTTTATATAAATAACGTGAATGAGTATTATGAAGAGCAGAGCAAATGCACATTTGCAAGGAATGAGTGACTAAAAAATATGTAGGCACTTTGTATAATATATGTATGTGGTATTAACATAGCACAAATCTAGCCAAAAGGCAGCGAAGCGCTGTACAAGATCCAAGGCAAAGACATAGTCAATGTGTGATTGAATGTGTAACTGGTTTCTAGGAGCAAATGTCGACTGTTACTACATCATCATGCAGTGTTCATTAAAGAGGTGTGTCTTAAGCTTTGTCTTTAATTTTAAGCCGGTTTGTGCCAGTCCTGATGGATACAGGGATGTGGATGCATAGCTGGAGCAAGCCTGTTGTCTTGTGAGTTTTTTGCAACTCATTCTGGTGTCCTGGCGGCAGGTTTGCCAAGAGCCACAAGAGATGGTGCGCTCGTCAGACAGATAGATAGGGACGCTGGTCGTGATTGCTTTGTAGATGATGCCTCTGGTTTTGAAGATGGTTAGGAAACCAGTGGACTTCAATGTAGCTGGGGGTGATGTGATCATATATCATCCGGACCTTGCTGAGGTTTGCTGCTGCTGTTGCATGTTAGATACCCTAAAAGGGGTGTGGGGGAGGGGCAGTGTGGAGTCTTGAAGGCTGTGAAGCAGGGGATTGCCATCAACCATATATGAGAGTACAAATTCAGTTCTGATGTCACTTTCTGGGACGAATGGTTTCGCTTTCTCTAAAAGAGAAAGCTGGTACAGATGGGGTAACCATCACACTTGTACCCATCTGACAAACTCCAAATGAGGCCCTAAGTCTGTACATTTTAAAACCCTAATAGGGAATGTATTGATTTATTTATCAGCGAGGTTTAAAAACGTCTGCTTACAATTTCTCGGTCAATTCCCAGCACGGTGGTTAAACGTGTGTCCCTATGTGATGAGGGAAGTAAAACTAGAGTCAAATGAGAGTAGAGTGGGATCCTAATCAATGTTTTTTAACTGTCATCCCTGTTTGCACTTGAGATCAGTAATAGGCATTTCCATGATCAGAGCTCCAGCACTGTCTCAGTGTTATAAAGTGCAAGGATTGTAAAGGGCTGAATAACTCACAGACCATAGGGCATTTCTTCTGATAATATCAGAATTGGAAGCCAGGTTATGTTCTTTTCTGCTTTTTTTCTGTTATGTTATTGGTCCAGGTGCTAAACGAGTTAATATTCTACCGTACTCCCAGTTAGGCGATTTCTTCCTCTGATTAGAAGCTGCGTGTAAGAACATGGGCAGCGTTGCTATGGCCCTGTCTCTAGAGCAGAAAGAAATGCCCTATTACTGGAACTTTAATGCAAGTGCAACCATGTGCTCAAAATTGTCCCAGCGCAGGCAACCCAGCACAATATTATATAGTACCATACCTGCAACAGTCCTGAGAACGGCTGGGCTCAGTTGTCAGATAACGAAAGCACTAGAATATTTTATGAGTCATTTCAGAACCTATGTTTGTTTTAAATAACTTATCCGAATCTTTTTCTCTTAAATGCATTTTTGATCTCATTTTTACATTTATTTTTGTCCAGAACACTTGCGAACCCCTCTAGAGAAATTCAGGCTCGCTTGCTCTGACCACTCAAATTCAGTGCAGGTGTTGCACCCCGCCACTTTCAAAGGCCTCAAGCTGCAACTATTATGCTTAGTGTATGACTCGCAAAGTCCACTGAACCCAAAGTTTTTCAAGTGATATATCAAGTAGTTCATCACACGATTCTTCCAGTGTGCTTCCTGTGTGCCCGTAACTTACATCCAATGTCTACAGCTTAGCCCACAATTTACACTCCAAGGGCCACCTGTACGTAGCTTTTTTTAGTTGAAAATGTCCAGATTAGCAGAATCGGACCGTTTGCGACCAAAAAACAGCAGTTTCCATTGTACAAAACACTATTTTACCATTCGGTAGCCTACAACCAATTCGAAAAATGGGTTTGCGACTCACTATTAGGAAGGGACGTGCCAATAGCAACTTGCAGGGGGATGTATCATTGTTTTGCAACCAAGAATGCGGTTTCAAACCAATCACAGTTATCACCAATTTCAAATTGGTGGTAATCCATTTCCAATCGCCTAGGGACCCCTTCCCTTTTGTGAATGGGGACGCCAACATTTTTTCAGAGCAGACAGTGGTCCCACGGACCACTGCCTACTCTGAAAAAATGAAAAGTTTTTTTTAATTTGTTTTTTTAAAGCAGCCCGTTTTCCTTTAAGGAAAACAAGCTGCATTAAAATAAAAATGCTTTATTTAAAAAGCAGTCACAAACATGGTGGTCTGCTGACCCCAGCAGACCACCATCCCTGTGAGTGCGGGCATTCCAAAATGGGGTGCAAATTACAACCTGCCTCATGAATATTAACGAGGCAGGTCCCTTGCGATCCATTTGGGAATCGCAAATAGTGTTAAACACACTGTAGTTCATAGCAGTTTGCGATTTCCTAATAGCGAATCACAAAAAAATTGCTATTAGGAAATCGCAAACCTAAAGCTACGTACATCTGGCCCCATGGCTTTTGAGCCCACCTCTAACACTCAGTGTTTCTCACCTTTGTTCGAATGTCCATTTGTGTGGTTATCACTTATATTCACTGTCCCTTCTTTATGGCTATCTTTTATGTTAGTCTTCCTCTCCTGCTTTGTTGAGAGTACACACTCCGCAGTACACTGGTAGACCCACATTTTCAAACAATGTCATTGGATGGGAGAGCCCCTCTTAAAATAATTGGACAAATATACTTCTCTCATTTGCCCCTTCTCTCTGTAACATAGGGGTTGTTTTGATCAGTTGTGCTTTTTACTGGCATAAACCAACAACCCCACTCTAAAAGTACATTCCAATCCTAAACCCATCTAGGGCCAACCATTTTCCTCATAGCCCAGCCCACCACTGCACATAGCCATGTCCAGACCACAGATGAACGCTGTTCTTGGAAAAATAGTTGACTGCAATATATGTCACTGTGTTAGAAGTGTCCAAACTTTGGGCCAGATTTAGTAAACTGTGGCGCAGCGTAGTGCTGCACCAAAATTGGCAGCGCTGCGTAGAAACACAGGGATGCGCCGTATTTATTAGAATACAGCGCACCCCTGCATTTCCTCCTGCGCTGGCGCTAAATTGAGCTACCTAGCGCCAACACACGCATCCTTGCACCATCGTGCAAGGATGTCTGCATCAGGGGTTTGATTTTTTATGTGTGGAAAACTGTCCCTTCTTGCACATAAACAATCTCTTATGGCGATTTAGCATTTCTGTGTGTGCTGCAGGATGCAGCACATACATAAGTTCCAAAGCATCATTTTGAAATGATTGTTTATGTACCGGAAAGGACACCTTCCTGCACATAAACCATTTTTTCTGGCATTTTGCTCTTTCTATGCATCCTGCCGAATGCAGCAGACATAGAAAAAGCAAAAAACGAAGAGGAATAAAAGTATTCCTCCTTGTTGCACCTTGCTAACGCCACCCCTGTGGGGGGCGTTAGATTTTGGAGCTGCCTCAAGTTTACGGAAACACGTAAATCTGGGGCAGAGTCAAAATGCAATGGGTGTTACCGTGGTACACCCACAGCAACACCCATTGCACGCCCCTTCCACGCAAAGTGCTGCATGTGAAGGTGCCATATTACAAGGTGGTGTTAAGCCACAAAAAGTGGCTTAGTGCCACCTTGTAAATACAGAGCAGGGCATAGCACCACCTGAGCGTCACGTAAAGTACACTCCGGTGGCACTAGGGGCTCTTAAATATGCCCCTTTGTACACATAGCACTACAGAATTGAAGTAGCAATTCATATCCATGACAAGGATGCTAAGCATCCCAACTTCATTGATTTTCTGTAAGGCGCTTTTATAGAGCAAGTCTGAAAGAGTGTGGGGATTTAGTGGAATCTACAAGTGAAGTGTCGGGTATGGTGAGTGAAGACAGGGGATGTGTTTTAGTCACTGTGTGGGAAATTTGTAGTTGTGCTTAAGCGTGAGATATAGCAGTAAGTTGTGATTATGGAAGACCCTATCACCTTCTTTAGCAGCGACCCATATCTCACAGTTATGTGAATTGAACAAGCCAGGTTTTTCAAGCCATCCGAAGTTTGAGGTGGTTATCAATTATTCTTATTGTTACAGGAATCAAGTTTTAGAGGTGGACTATCTGCAACAAGCAAGAGGTTTTGCCTTTGCATGTCTCTTTAAAAGAATAGATAATCAAGAATGGGGCCAACCCCTAGTGGTTTAATATGGCAGAAAGTGTGGAGTTTACATTGAAGGAAGAATGGCCCAGTGCAATTGGATGAACCATGGTTCCATGAGTGATGCGCATTGCTTAGGAAGTGCAATATCTTTCCTCAGGCAGGTAGTGTACAGATTGCAAGTTTGGTGAGCTGTGAGTTTAGACTTATAGACAAAGAAGTTGTCTGGCATCTGCATTCTCTGCTGTCTGTGAAAGAGAGAGAAAGGGACTGTAAGTAAAAGAGTGGCTTCATAGTCGAGATAAGAAAGCATTAAAGCGATGGTGACTTGACTCAGGGATTCCTAGTTAAAGGAAAACAGATCGCTTTTTCAAACTTTAGAATTATTTGTGTCTAATTAGTATTGTAGCAGTTGAGGTTGAAGAAGGACATGAGGTGAGGGAGAGTGTTGAGGTACATGTTGAAGAGGAGTGGGTCAGTAGTAAAGCCTTGAGGGACACCGGCTGTAGAGGGGAATGACACCAGGGAAAATTGAGGGAATGTTTTTTAAGTGACATCAGCCTTTGAGGAAGGAAGTGAAGAACAGTGCCACATACTCAGTTGTTGCCAAGTTTCTGTTGCACTGTATGGTGATGAACATTATCAAAGACAGAGGAAGGTGTGGTAGCAGAAGTGTTTCAACTCCATTTGAATCAATGGAATTTAGATATCGTCCCAGGTGGCAATCGAGGTGGTTTTCATGCTGTGGGCAGAAAAAATTCCAGTTTGATAAACGTTTGTTGTCTTCAGCGAATACTGGTATCTGGCAGATGACAGGCCTTTTTATGAGTTTGCCATTGTATATTGGTCAATAAACAGAAGGTTCAGTTTGGTCCCAACACCAAAGAGTAGCTGCTGACGGCACCGGCCTCCATGACTTTTATGGAGGATGTTCTTGGTTTCTCGAGGCATGAACCAAATGAGCCACAAGTCTTCATGAAGTGTATGGAGTACTTGATAGAGCTGGTGTTGAAGGAGCATGGCCTGGCTTGTTTGGTTGGCTGAGAGTGCACAAATGATGCTGGGTTGATTGGTTTATCCTCTTTTGTTTAATTTTCCTGCCGCAATATTTACAGTTCTTTGAATTTTGAGGTGAAGGGGCCTGCTAGTGAGTCGATTAGTTCTTGAGAGTGTGTAACACCGGAGGCAGTACACTCTAGGTCCTATAATTCAGCAGTAATTTTTTTAAGTTTCTTTAATGACAGGTGGAGTCTCAAATGTGGTGGGAATAAAGGCGTTTTTTTTGCCTTTTGATGTAGGTTTTGTAAATTCTGAAGTTGGTGCAAGCTTGTGCAGTTGCTTTCCAAGAAGCTATGTTTTAATTTTAGAGCTTTTTAATTCAGGTGTCAACCAACTTGTTTTCTGATGGCTTGAGTGGCTGAGGTGGTCTTGAAAGAGGGGAGGTTGTCGATGAAGGACTTTATAAAAGGTGGAACTGATGAATTGTTGTATGCAGATGAATGCAGGTGTAACTGAGTGTCCCGTGTTTATGGCTGTCTGGGTGGAATGCACAAGGGGAGCTATCAAGCAGCACAGACCAGACATGGATTGGAGATAGGCTGTAAGGCACATATGGCAGTAAGTCCAGAAAAATGCACATTTTCTAAAAGTGGCATTTCTAAAATAGTAATAATAAATCTACCTTCACCAGTAAGCAGGATTTTCTAATACCATTCTGGCCATACTAAACATGACAGGGCTACTCCTTTCAGATCATAATCTACCACTGAAAAGTATGTAAGGGCAGTTCTAATGCTGGCCTATGAGAGCAGCAGGCCTCACATTAGTGGAAAATGAATTTGTGAGTTTTCCCCTACCAGGACATGTAAAACACATAAGTACATGTCCTGCCTTTTACTTACATACCACCCTGCCCCATGGGTTACCTATGGCGAACCTTAGGGGTTACTTATATGTAGAAAGGGGGAGTTTAAGGCTTGGCAAGTAGGTTTAAATGCCAAGTCGAAGTGGCAGTGAAATGGCAGGCCTGAGACATGGTTAAGGGGCAAATTATGTGGGTGGCACGCCCAGTGCTGCAGGCCCACTAGTAGCATTTAATTTACAGGCCCTGGGCACCTCAAGTGCACTATAGTAGAGTCTTACAAGTAAATTAAATATGCCAGTTGGGTAGAAACCAAGGTTACCATGTTTAGGGGAGACAGCACATGTACTTTATCACTGGTCAGCATGGGAAAGTGCGCAGAGTGCTAAAACCAGCAAAACCGGGGTCAGAAAAATGGAGGGAGGCAGGCAAAAAGTTGGGGGATGACCACCCTAAGGCTATCAGGTCTAACAATTCTGTTCTCATGTATGAAAGTGGTAGGCTGAGAATGAAATGTGGGTAAGTCATGTTTCTTTTAAGGTCTAAAATATATTTTGAATATTTTGGAGTCTGTGGGGAATATACGTATAATTGACAATAGATGATTGAGGTTGAAGTTAATGATGTTCACTCCAAAATATGAGGAAGTTACCAATCATACTGATGTGGCTATGAATCAGGAATAATGCATCCATTGTGTGGGTTTACGAGTCATAAAAGGTTTCAACTGATCCAGGTGAAGCCATTCCAGGTGAAAAGGGGGGTTTCGTCTGGCGCAGGCCAGGTTTATAATCTCCCAGTATACAGAGGTCAGAATGCCTTGAAGTGGCCTCTGAGAATCCAGGAAGGCATCTGCAGATGAAGGATTCTCTGCTGAGGTCTGTAAATCTGTAGGAACAAGTGTGTTAAGGTCGTGTATGGAGAGCACTGAACAAGCAGGATGGGTTATGTAGGTAGAAACATTTCGTAGCCATTGGCTAATCCTTCTCTGGTCTTCTGAGGAGATTCTGAACAGTATTCTTTAACATGGGGGAATGGTGTCATGTAGTGGAGGTGCTTCATCATTGTTTAGTCAAGCTTCAGCGATGAAGAGTAGGTCAGATTTGAAGTTTTCTATAATGTCACCAATATTTAGACAGTTCATTGTGTGTTGAAGAGGATAGTAGAGAGATGGAGAGTAGAATGTAAAGAAAGGACTGGTTATATAGTAGTGGGTAGATAGAAACTCTCTATTTATCAGGGGTCGTTGTGCTTGTCTATTTTCTAAGAAAAGCATTGTCCCTACTTTGGAAATTTGATCTCAGAAACAAAAAACAAAATAGAGCAAACCACCACGACTTCGTGGCCTAACCAGGTATTAATTTCTAACAAAAGTGCTTCTTTCATATTGGAAGAAGGATTTTTACCAGGAATTACAAAGCTTCTTCAGTGTCCAGCTTTAATGAGGGCAGGCGGTCTGTTGTGAGGTGGATGGCCTAAGCCGACTCTCTCCAAAAACAAAATGGCTCCTGTAGCTACATGGTTTCAAAGATGCTGGTGAATCTTTTCAACACTGATCAGCCAAAACCTAGCAGCAGTGATGGTGAAATTCATGAAGAACTCTGGTCATTAAATTGCAGTCCTGGTGAAGGGTTCTGATTTTATCAAACTCAAAAGGACGAAAGGCTCAGTAGATCCTCTGGGATTCAAATCTGTGGCTATGAGATCAAAAAAGTTTCTGAAGTGGGCGCAATGATCCAGACCAGACCCAGCGTATTTGAATAGGGAGGTTTGCTAGTGTATCTCGCTGCCAAGGGTGACACCTCCAACCACTATAAGAAGAAGTGGAATGGTGGATCCAGCTAGGATCTTTTAAGAAGGTACCCGCATGGCAGACAGAAGAGGCAAAAAGCAATAAAGTAAAATTATGTAAAACTGCACAGCGCTGTGATGATGATGTGCTCAATGTTGAGTTAGGAAATGTCAGGTTCACCTTCCCTTTGTCCCCCGCACTCTTCCTTCTATATCTTCTGATTTTCCTCATTCTCCTCCATCCTACCTATGTAACTTCCTCTTTTCACACACCCAGAAACCACAGGTCCTCTGCTACCTATGCCCTGTAAGCGCTCAGCGGCTGTCAACAAGTCTGTTAGCATAAGGCCTTTGGTTAGAATTATGGAGGCTGGAGAGTCTACAGTTCATGCACTGTGTGCTTTTGAGTAAATATCTTGACCTGATAAGGCTAAAGTAGTAAATCTAGGGTGCTTGGAAGCAAATGCGCCTAACCCTATCATTCACACTCAATCACAGCCTGTGATAAGCAAAAATGTAAATAAGTGGAAGGGCAACGTCTTGTTCTCACCAAATTTGGGCTCCACTGAAAAGTGAGAGGCTACTTCCTGGAATGACTTCAAGGCGCTTTGAATCTGTGAAAGAAAACATAAAATCTCAGGAGGTAAACAACTGCCATGAGGTTTAAAAAACAGAGGGCCAGATTTACAAGGCCCTTGCGCCAAACTAGCTTCATTTTTTTAGGGTAATGTAGCTCAAGAAAGCAATTTTCAATTAGCCATATTTACAAAGTGGCGCAATGCATGCATTGCACTTTGCGACCCCTTGTGCCACATTATGCCTGCATCAGGCATAATGTATGCAAGGGGGCGTTCCAGCATTAGGAGGCATGCAAAAATGGCGCAGTGAAATCTACAACATTTTTGCATTATTTTTAATGCCTGCTCAGAGCAGGTGTTAAAATGACGCACCCATATTAACCTACGGGCCTCCTTGCACTTTGCTCCACTAGCGTCAACATTTTTGTCATGGTGCGCTGTACTATAGATACGGCACACACATGGTGTTATTAGGTGGGGCAGGGGCGACGAAAGCAAACTGGCCCATCAGTACTGATGCACCAGTTTCTTGTAGGCTGGGAGGTGGAGTCCATGCACTACTTTCTGACATTGCTGAAAGGGTGAAAGTAAATTACCTTAGGATTCTAGGGCTCTTCATGTGTGTAACATGTCAAAGGACCATACATTGAGAGGTACATAGCGAACAGCATTCTGCGCTGTTCCATGTCTGAATACTGCCCAAACTTTATGCCAAGTAGTCATGAGTTTTCACACCATGCACTACTCACCTCACGCTGCACATCCTGCACCTACTTGCTGTAAATCTGGGACACCCATCTTCCTTGTGCCGCATTCTTCCTTTCTGTTTTACACTCACTTTCCGTTGCATCCCTTCTATGTCATATTCGGTGTAGCTTTTACACTGTAGAGAAAGATGTCCGCTATTCCAAGCCTTTGAGTTCCTTCACTGAGGGCTCCCTAAGGCCACCAGCATCTCCATCGCTACCCTCAGAATTCCAAGAGGAGGGCTTGGACTGTGAACAGGATTGGCCGTGCCCAAGATAATGCCCGCACCAGATTTGAGGTTGTAGTTGAGGAGGAGTCCAGCTTGTTCAATTACAGCTCTTTTGACTTTAGGCAAGGGTTCGTCTCAGATCAGTGATTCCTATACTTTTGACTTCAGTGGACCCCACTTAACCATTACTGGAGCCCGGGGACCCTCACTGAATCTTTATTGGAATCTGGGGACCCCCTCAGAGTCATTACTGAAAGCTGGGAATCTAATCTATTATTATTATTTAATTTCTAAGCAGTCGTGGACCCCCTGAGGAGGCTTCGTGGACCCCCAGGGGTACCCGGACCACAGGTTGGGAACCACTGTTTTAGGTGGTTATGTATCTGTGCCCCTTACAGAAGCGGCAGAACGATAAGGAGGAAAGTAGGAATATAAATAGCTAAGGCTGTGCTGTAGACACCACTGTGCTTGCCATAGGACGCAGAGTAAAAAGAATAATAGTTCCTGGCGGAATTACTGTATTGTACAATCAACAAATAACTTAAAATAGAAACACTCAAGGCATGCACTTGTCAAGCAGTAATATGATTTGTCAGGCATAGTCTGTGAATACAAGGTTGTAGGTTAGTAAAAAAAAACTGTGAATTAATTAAAAAGTTATAATGACCATTGCAAAATAATTATATAATACTTATAGGAGCCAAATGTGCTAATCGATCAAAGAGGTCTGTAAATTAGTAGAAGTAAGGAAGACCTATTATTGGGTCTCCATACCATTATTAATGTACAGACCTTTTCTTCTATTTCCTCTCTTGTATTCACAGACTGCTGCTTACTCCTCAATATTTTTCTGTCCCACTGATGACCCTTAATTGACTGAAGCTGCTGAGACGTCGTTGAAACCGGGTAATGGGACCCTCTGAATTAATCTTATAAATCCGATGCTCTAAACAAACAACAATTTATCTCATTTTCCACTTCAGCTCTCTTTTGTGTTACACACACGTTTATGCTCCTTTACACCCTTCCACGCTGTGTGATCATTGAGCACCGAGTACGGTTAGGACACATTAAAAGCTGGATACTTCGGTTGGCTTTATTGCTATCGTCGTTTATTCATTTCATCTGAATCATGTCTGGCAAACTTTATCACTGATCGACAAGTAAGTGAATTGCGTGTTTCAGTTTTTAATTATTGGGTGATCGTGTAACTTAATCAGTCCGCTGGGAGCCATTGTTCTTTCCCCCTTGATCGCCCATGGTACCAGGTGGTTGAACAGGCAGTCCCTGTTTCTTATTAACTGCTATAGGAAGCATATGCACAAACCAGAATATATTTATAGGCGTGTGTATGGCAACATGCAAGGAGCTGTACCATTAGTGCAGCGGAAGCCCAAACGCACAACAGTCACTTCAGATGGGACGATGGTCCTTGTTTGTATTAAAGCAAATGGCCCCCTTAATACCCCACTGGCAGAAGACTTCTGTATGTCCTTCGGATAGGAATTCCTTTCTCTTTTTCTCGGACATTGGATACTGGACATTTTCATGGAACACGAGTCTGTGATCTGTATCTTTTGAGACAGTAGAAGTCTCTTCGTCTTCCCTCTGGGGGCAGCAACGTTTTATTTTAAGCCCTTTCTCTTAGTTTCCCGGTTTCAGATCTCTATTAGAGCCCTTCCGCGGGGAAGTGGACGTCTGTTCACCTTTCCCTTTGAGCTGACTTTTTCACAATACAGAACTTTAAAGTCCGGGTCCTTCCAAGAAGCAGTGCTTGTCTGTGCTTTTTCATAATTTTCCTCTACTAAGTCCCCCGTTGCCAGCGGCTCGGTGTATGGGCGGCCGCAGACATTTTTTCAGCGGGGGCGTCCCAGACCTTTTTTTGCGGGGGCCGCAGCCGCGCCGGTACAGGCAGCGAAACACTGGCAGCTCTAGTGTTGCGCTGCACTGTGAGCCTCCAACTAAATCCGGGGGGGGGGGGGGGGGCAAGCACCCCCTCCTCCCCCGCTTTCCCCCAGCTCGGTGCGTGAAACTTCATTTATGGTACTCACTAAAATACGATTACGCCGAGTCGGATTTTATCAGAGTGATAAATATACCACATTGCAAATTTTTCCTTGATCATGTGGAATATCATGCAGATTTTGGTACTTATTCTGCCAAAAACCGCTTGTCCTGTTTTCCCCAATACACTTCAGCTCGTTTGACGTGCCAAAATGGATTCCTGGAAAACAGCGGGAGTGCGGTATTAACCACCAAACTCATATTTCCGGTACGTTTGGTAAAAGTGGTTACATCACAAACCAGAATTTTCTATCCTACTCACAGTGAGGGCCTAAGAGTTTCATGTGGCTCAAGTGACTATCTTTCTGAGGGATATTATAAGTTAAGGCTCCCTGTTTTAAACCTTATATGGGGAGTCCTGGAGTCCAAGAATGTGACTACTAAATCAGCCCTAGGCTAGTGAAGTAACTGAAAAGAATAATGCTCCCTGAAAACTTTGGCAACAACCCCCTGTAATTTCAGTAGATGGTGCTTCATGGGAGCTGCAAGGGCCTCCATTAACTCTCTCCCATGGATTAGCAGACGCATCATTACATTTGGAGCAAAAGGAAGACTGGGTTGCTGCTGTCAACAATGGCGGACTGTGAGTGGTGAGGTTCTACATACCTGCACAAGGAAGGCACTGAAGTAGAAGGGTAATGGTTGGGCCTAAATCAACATCACTATGTCCGAGTAGGCTCCCTGTTAACGACCTCAGCTTGAATCAGGAAAAATTGGCAACAGCAACATGACCTCAACTCAGCATGTATGTCGAACTGTCCTTCTCTGTTTAACTTTTCATTTGCTGACACAGGGCACTAGCAGTCTTGGTTCCCTTTGTGACACTTACACTGTATTTAGTGGCTATATCTGTTGGTTTGTGTGTTTCTCAAGTCTATATTACCAACACCTGTTCCTTTTCTTTAGAGTCCGGTATAAACAAATTTATCAGAACGGTAGACACTTCTTGTCCTTGCTGTTATTGAGTTAAGATCCCGTAATGCCAGTGAAGGCCTTTGTGAAATATTCAGGTGTTTGTCTGCAGTTCATGTGTATGGCCAATGGAAACTACAATTAAAACTATGTTTAGCATAGTCAGAGGCCTGGGTAGTTCATGATCTTTTGAGAGCACCTAGTGGTAAATGGAAAGCAGACACTGCCACTGACCAGTGGTTGAACAAAGAGCATGTGAGTGAATCTGGGTGGCTCCAGAAACACAAATATCCAGGTTCACACACAATCATAACCTTTCGCCCACTGATATAGATGAATCTCTCATTTACCAAAACCACACAAAACTCTCATCACCTCCCCACAGGGAAACAAAAGTGACCATGGGCAGGCGTGAGAGGAGAAGTATTTGCTTCTCAAGAGGAATCCCAAGCGTGCAAGGATCACTGTCCACCCACCTCGCTAAAGTACTGGGCTCATCTTACCACTGCAGCCGGTATCCGACCGCTAACATCCAGCGTCCACTCTGGAAACTGCAAGGCCAGTGCTTCCTTCCGCGTCTCCTTCACCTGTGCCTCGATGTCCTCCAGCTTCTCCCGCTTCTCTAGCGTCTCCTTCATCTCCTGCTTCAGCTGGGCCAGCCTGGCATTGGCAAAAACAGGAATATCTCATCAATCTCATTGCTTCAGCTCAACCCGGAAGATTACATCTCATAAATTCAACAGTAGACACAAACGCCTCTGGACTCCATTCCCAGACTGCCAACCAAATCTGATCTTTTGGTTGGGTGCTCTGAATATGTCTACAAACGACACAAGTACCATGAGTAAGAATGAAGGTCTACAGACAAGGCTTGGAGCCCACCTGCTGTAAGCACCAGTGTTTCCTTCTTCAGTCATAAGGTGGCTTCAGGCAATTCAATTTGTAGTTTGGCTATACAAGTTGCTCTTTAGTTCGCACAATTTTCTCTGCACTCTTTCCTACTGCTCACAATATAGTCTGCACTGTGATGCATTTTTGTAATACCTTACTTTTTAGTACCTTTTTGGTTTAAACGAATTACATGTCTACAAAGTATCTTTTTTATCTGATGGTGTGAGTGCACATATTTTGGTGTGTATTGATACTCATGTTTTTGGAAGGTGGATGATTTTTAGGATTGAGCTGAGGGTTGGTTCACTTTCCTTGGAAGAAAACCCTTTGAACATGTAACCTATGTAACCCTGTGCTCCTCCACAAAAAATAATTTAGTCATAATAACAAAAATGTATGCAATAAACTACTGCCTAAAAATCATCTAAACTTCAAAACTTATGCATATAACCACAATAGTTCATTAACAATAGCTTAAATATGGGTTGAATAATAAACACCAAATATGTAAACACACATCCAAGATACCTCCATAAATCTCTCATTCCCTCTAAAATATATCTCATACTGCCCACCCACCAGAAAAAACGTATTTGCAAAACCTTCTCCAAAAAACATCAATACTAAAACAGTAGTACCCCAAGAAAGTAATTCCTATACACCCTCATCAGAAAATCATAATGCATGCATAGATGAAGGCATATTTATCGCTAAACAAAATAAATGCCCATAACCCCCGAAATGATGAAAATGCTAAGCCTAAAACTTTTCAGTGCCTGTATTGCAAATCATTTCTCCCTAAATTACATTATACATAGATAATTGTGTAGCCATACACACTGTTAAAATTAGCCATGGAATTTTGTATTTTTTTAACATCAGTAAGGGCTGCATAGAACATGTATATATGCATGTGGTATTTCTATAACACAAACCTATCCAAAAGGCAGCATAGTGCCGTACAAGGAACAGACAAGCATAAAGTCAACATATGATAGGAGAAGTAGCTGGTTTGTGGACCGTTGCTGCAGTGGTATGTAGTGTTCCTTAAAGAGGTGCAGCTGTTTCCTGAACTGAAGCAGGGTTGGAGCACTCCTGATGGTTTCTGGGATGTTATTCCAGGCCCTCCTTTAACAGATGGGAAAGGCCTGCTGACTATCTTTTTCATTTTTAAAATTCTTATTCTGCAGTCTGAAGGTGACAGGCAGACGTGAATTAGAAAACCCAATTTTTCAACGCAATTTTGGCATTTTACTGGGACATATCCAATTTTTACTATTTTTTGTGCTTTTAGCCTCCTTCCATTTAGGGACAGAAATGGGTGTGAAAGCTAAACATTTCTGGAAAGTAGACAAAATTCTGGATTCGGCAAGGGGTAATTTGTGTAGATCCTACAAGGTTTTCCTACATAAAATAACAGCTGAAATAAAACAAATATTGAAATTGAGGTGAAAAAACAGCTATTTGTCTCCACGTTTTACTCCGTACCTTTTTCCTGCAATGTCAGATTTTTTAAAGCAATATACCGTTACGTCTGCTGGACTCTTCTGGTTGCCGGGATATATAGGGCTTGAAGTTTCAGCAAGAACCCTTGGTACCAAGAGCCAATAAATGAGCTGCACCTTGCAATGGGTTTTCATTGTATACTGGGTATACAGCAATTCATTTGGTGAAATATAAAGAGTGAAAAATAGGTATCAAGGAAACCTTTGTATTTCCAAAATCGGCACAAGATAAGGTGTTGAGAAGCAGTGGTGATTTGCATATCTTTAAATTCCTGGGTGCCCATACTAGCATGTGAATTACAGGGCATTTCTCAAAAAGACGTCTTTTTTACACACTGTCTTACATTTGGAAGGAAAAAATGTAGAGAAAGACAAGGGGCAATAACACTTGTTTTGCTATTCTGTGTTCCCCCAAGTCTCCTGATAGAAATGGTACCTCACTTGCGTGGGTAGGCCTAATGCTTGCAACAGGAAACGCAAAATGGACAGATCACATTTTTACATTGAAATGTGACGTGTTTTTTGCAAAGTGCCTAGCTGTGGATTTTTGCCTCTAGCTCAGCCGGCACCTAGGAAAACCTAATGAACCTGTGCATTTTTTAAAAACAGACACCTAGGGCAACCCAGGATGGGGTGACTTGTGGCGCTCTCATCGGGTTATGTTACCTAGAATCCTTTGCAAACCTCAAAATTTGGCACAAAAAACACTTTTTCCTCACATCTCGGTGATAGAACTTTCTGGAATCTGAGAGGCGCCACAAACTTCCTTCAACCCAGCGTTCCCCCAGGTCTCCCGATAAATATGGTGCCTCACTTGTGTGAGTAGGCCTAGTGCCAGCAATAGGACATGCCCCAAAAAACTATGTGACCACATCAACATTATCAAATTATCAAAATTATCAAACGCATCCGCCCGCCTGATCCTCAACATACCCCGCCGATGTCACATCTCCCCTCACCTGAGGGACCTCCACTGGCTCCCCGTGGACAAGAGGATCACCTTTAAACTCCTCACCCACGCACACAAGGCTCTACACGACACCGGACCCACCTACCTGATCACCAGACTCAACTTCTACGTTCCCTCACGTCAACTATGCTCTGCCAACCTTGCCTTCGCCATCGTCCCCCGAATCCAGCGCAAGACCTCTGGCGGCAGATCCTTCTCCTACCTCGCCGCCAAGACCTGGAACGCACTCCCAACCTCACTACGCCAGACCCAGTACCTCCTCACCTTCAGGAGACTCCTCAAGACATGGCTCTTCGAACGATAGCAGCACCATCCCCCCCCCCACCCCCACCCCCCTAGCGCCTCGAAACCCTAACGGGTACATAGCGCGCTTTATAAATTATTGATTGATTGAAAACTACCTGTTTTTGGGGGGGCTGCGTTTTTGGTCCCGGGCTCAGCAGCCATCTAGGGAAACCTACCAAACCCAAACATTTCTGTGGATCCCCCATTGTTTTCTTACCTAGAATCCTCAGCAAACCTCAAATTTAGCTACAAAATCATTTTTTTTCTCCACATTTCTATGTGGGATCACCGCACTGGGACAAATTTCCTACCACCCAACATTCCCCTCAGCCCCCCGGTAAAAATGATACCTCACTTGTGTAGGTGGGCCAAGTGCCTGTGACAGGAAAGAGCCAAAAACATGTAAAAAAAGAGGGAGAACCTAAAGGGGTCCAAAAGGGCAGTTGAAAAAAACCGTTTTTAGGCTGACAAATGGGGCAGAATTTGTATTGTCATAGATGCTACAATGCTGGGTGGTAGTAATTTTGTGGATTCTTGCAGATTCCGGAAAGTTCCATCACAAAAATGTAGGAAAAATGTGGAATTTCAAGCAAAGTTGGAGGTTTGCAGGGCATTGTGGGTAAGAAAATGGTGCGGGGTGCATGTGAAGCACACCACCCTGGACTCACCCAGATGTTTACTTTTCAGATGTGTCTAGGTCTCGTAAATTTTTCTAGACAGCAGCGTCCCAAAGTCCAAAACGTGCTGCCCTCACCATTCCAAGTGAGACGATTTTGAGAGTTAGAGAAGCTCTCGTGGCCCAAATTAAAAACAAAACCCAAAATAATCCAATGTCATCTTGCTTGCCGTGGGGTCAGATGTTTTAGTGTGCGGGGGAGAGCTGAAAGACTGTTACCCCCTTCAGTTGGGGTGGGGGCATAACCATGCCCATACTGGTTGGTAGCCACCAGCCCACTATTTTTTTTTTTTTAATTCGCTGGCATCTAGTAGGCTAAATAAAATAGGCTGATCTGCCCCCAAGGGTGGCAGAAATGGCCTAAAATAAATTTGCCCCCCCCCCCCAGGGGAGTGACCCTTGCCTAAGTGGTCGCTCCCCTTGCGTGAAATTGGCGCAAAAAAATCCCTAGTGTCTAGTGGTTTCTGCCCCCAAAAATAATTTTCCCCCAGGAGAGCGACCCTTGCCTAAGGCGGGTCGCTCCCCACATGTCAAAAATGAAAAAAAAAATATCCCTGGAATCTAGTGGCTTCTGCCTCCCCTGGGGTCAGAAAAGGCCTAATAGTAAATTGCCCCCCTGGGGAGCAGCTCTTTCCAAAGGACCAGCTCCCCTTATGTATACATTTTAAATAAATTAAACTACCTGGTGACTAGTGGGCATTACAGCAGCCCGATTGCTTCACGATCGGGCTGCAGAAATGCTCACAGAGGCATGAAAGGAAAGGCCTGTCCTTTCTTTTTATGTCCCTGCCTGCCCCCACCTCCCGATCGGAAAAGAAATGCAAAGCATTTCTCTTCCAATCACGCTGGAAGCTGAGCTTCTAGAGCGATGGGAGGTGACCTCTGATGAGGTTAGTGCACGGTTGCACGCTGACGTCATCAGATGTCACTAGGAGGGGGGTAGTCGGGGGTGGAAGGGGAAGCAATTCCCCTTCCGTCCCTGTTGGGGGTGTGGGTGGGAGGCCCAGGAGGGGAGCACTAGTGCTGACCCTTTAGGCCGGGTGCAGGACGAGCTGGTCTCGTCCTCGGCACATGGCAACCATGGCCAAGGACGCGACCAGCTCATACTGTGCACCCGAGGGGTTAATTTGAAAGGCCCTAAAAGTTCTAGATCTGAGTATGATCTACATTGATTGTAATATATATTGATGTTGTAGGAAACTGGATTGTTCAGCCATTTTGGGAGAGGCTTCAGTGTTAGGGTGCTTTAAACTTGTGCTCAGAATCCTTCAGGAGTGATGCACTCTTCTGTCTATCATTATCTCCACCAATGACAACATACACAGAGATATCAGGGCCCATGGTAGAAATGTTGAATGGTATAAGGGTGAAAACAGTGGCACTGGACTCCACCACACTCACTCACCTGCAGGGTCTTATACAAGGGCAAAGAGCTGTCTAATAACTTGCCATACAGGATTTTGTTCTTAACTGTATAGCAGGAGCGGCTTCTTCACAATGGCCAAGGAGAGTTGCACCCCTGGCTAAGCCAGCAGCAGAAAAATAAAACAATAGTTCACTATTTCTTTATTTTTCTTCTGCAGGCTCAGCCAGCAGGATGCGAAGGGAGGGGCGGGGCTGGGCCACAAGATGGGGGAGGAGGAGAGAGTGCACTTAAGTGCACATGTGTGTTTGGCCAGCCGGCTCAGGCTGGCTAAGCACACATGTGCACTTAGGTTTCTCCAGTCCGGTTGTGTTGAACAGCCAGGCTGGAGAAACTGCATAGGCCCCAGTGTTGTGTCTGAGCAGCAGTCCAAGCCGCTCAGACCAATCCTAAAGCTGCTATCATGCTAGCTTTAGCATGAAAGCGCCAGGATTGCTAGGGAGCCTGTGCTGGTGTCCCAGTGAATGCTGTGACACCAGAAGAAGAGGAGCAAGGCAGCAGGAGACGGCAGCATCCCTAAATGTAAGTTAATTCTATTTTATTTATTATTTTCACTCCCTCTGTTTCTGGTCTCCCCTCCACTTGAAATTCGTGGTGGCCGCTGCTGCTGTATGGATATACATTAGCAATCTCTCAACGTCATTGCTCTCTGTACTCTGATGTGGAATTTATCATTCCTGAGAACTAAACATACACAGAATGGGTACCTTAACCCCTTCCCCGCCACAGATGTAATGGTTACGTCTGGTGGCGCGGCGCTGAGGCGCCATGAACGTAACCATTACATCCTGGTATAGGTTCTCGGGGGAAGTGCTAACGCTCCCCCGAGGGCCTCCCCCCCCCCCAGGGCAGGGCTGAAAGGGGAATCGCTTCCCCTTCCACCCCCGCCTCTCCCACCCCACCAGCGTCAACGGGCACTGACCTCATCAGAGATCAAGGGCCAGATGTAGCAAGCAGTTTTGCCCATTCTGTGTCTATGGGAAGATGTGTTCGTACATATGGCCCCAACTCCCGTCGCGCTGGAAGCAGTTAATCAGTTTCTCCTCAGTACATGGGGCAGGGGAGGCAGAGAGGCACGAAAAGGGAAGGAAATGCTTTTCCTTCCCTTTTCATGTCTCTCTGTGCATTTTCTGCAGCACAATCGCATAGCGATCGTGCTGCAGGAAGCCACTAGAAACCAGGGAATTTTTTTTGTTTGTTTTGAAATTGCCATAAGGGGAGTGGCCCCTTCGGCAAGGGCCACTCCCCAAGGGGGGCATTTTATTTAAGGCCATTCCTGACCCCCGGGTGCAGATCGGCCCATATTAATTAGGTGGTTTTGCCCCCGGGGGGGCAGAAACCACTAGACACCAAGGATTTTTTTATTGTTATTTATATTGATAAGGGGAGCAACCCCTTAGGCAAGGGTCGCTCCCCATGGGGCAATTTTTTTATTAGGCCTTTTCTGCCCTCCCCCCCCCCCCCGGGGGGCAGGTAGGCCTGTATTAATTAGGCTGATCTGCCTAGGTGGGGGGCAGAAGCCCCTTGACACCAGGGATCACGGTAGTCGTGTTTGCACGACACAGGACAGTGTCGAGGACACATATGGTGGGCAATTTAAAGGCCCCGGGAATAGATCAAAGATCAAAAAGAGGGGCTGTAAACATAAGTCGGTCCATTGTGATGATTCCTCAGGTAGTGCTGAGGTAGAATTAAGTTGCTCTTCTGATTTTGAGTCTGGGGATTCAGGAGAGGATGATGTGATCCTGGTAAAAGAGTCTATGGAAATAGGAAAAGTGCCTCAGAAAGCATGTTAATGGATCCTAAGGGAGGTTTAAAGGATAAAATAGTGGATGTCGAGGACCTTCGTCAGTGGGTCCATAGGGCAGTATGTTTGTTAGGTAATGCTAACACTGCTCTTTCGGTGGAGCGAAGAAAGAGCATTTTACTTAAAATAGATCCAAAACTTATTGATTTGGCAAATAACGAAGCAGGGCCAGCTGCAAATGGGTTGCTTTTTGGAGACAAATTTATTAAGTCTATGTCTAGGTTTGTAGAGGCTTATTCATCCATCCAGAAATCACAGAGAGATATAAAGAGGGTGTTTCAGAATCATGTTTTTGGTGGGGCTGGAAAAACAATGGGTCGTTTTTCCAGCTGAGGATTGGGAATTACAAGAGCTTCATTTTCCCGTGGATATGGCCCCTCATATTACAGCGGAAAGTTGTTCTTCTACCCTCAACGTCAATGTCATAGGGGACGTGGAGGACGTGGTGATCGAGGAAATAGAGGAACAGGTAAGTTTAGACCATACTGTTTTCCCCATAAAAATTGGGCGGCAGACTTGCCCAGTTTTATCACAATTGGGTTTGTATAACCAAAGATCCTTGGGTATTGCTGACGGTTCAAGGTTATCAAATAGAATTTTTAGGAGTGCCATCTCAGGGTTGGATCCCAAGCGGGGTACGGTTCGATACAAAACAAGCAAAATTGGTGACAAGGAGATTTGGGAACTCAAAGAAAACAATGCCATTGTAGAGCCAGGTCAGGAACTAGGGGGATTTGTAAGCAATATTTTGCTAGTAGAAAAGGACAAAGGTATGAGACCTGTTATAAATCTAAGGAGTTCAAACGATTGGGTGGTGTATCGCCATTTCAAAATGGAAAGGATGCATTTGTTGAGGGACATTTTACAGACATGATTGGATGACTCGTTTGGATTTGAAAGATGCGTATTTAACAATTCCAATATGGAAGCCGCATCAGAAGTACCTCATGTTCAAGTGGTTCGGGAAAATTTTGAAGTTTGTTTGTCTACCATTTGGCCTATCATCGCATCCTTGGTGTTTTACCAAAGTTTTACGTCCGGTAACGTCCTTTCTGAGAGAGAGAGAGGGATTTGGTTAATTATCTACCTAGACGACATTTTGATCATGGATCAGTGCAGATTGAAGGTGATGGAACATACTCAGCTGGCAGTAAGTGTGTTGGAGTCATCAGGTTTTGTAATAAACAGGGAAAAGTCATGTTTGGTGCCAAATCAGGAGACTCAGGTTTCCAAGTGAATATAATAGAAGGGGTTTTGAAGTTGAGACGAATGGGGAAGGAAATTTGGAAAGTTTTGAAACTAGATCAAATTTCCTTGAGAACGTTGGCTCGTGTGATAGGCCTTTTATCTTCTACAATACAGGCTATTTTTCCTGGTTCTTTGAATTACCGAGCTTTACAGAGGTTGAAAGCGGATCATTTAAGAAATGGTATGAAATATTCGGAGGAACTTATCCCAACTATGGAAGCGAGGGAGGAACTCAATTGGTGGTTGAAAAAACATGGAAGCTTGGAACGGGAAGATGATTTTTGGCAAAAGTCCAGAGTTGATAATAGAATCAAGTGCGAGTTTAGATGGTTGGGGGGCTCGATGTGGTTCTCTTTTGGCAGGAGGTCAATGGGTGGTAGAAGAAGAAATACTTCACATAAATTGTTTGGCGTTGTTGGCAGGATCCTTTGCAATAAAATGTTTTACAACGACAGGGTGAAATGCTCAATCCTGCTGAGGATGGACAATGTTTCGGCGGTCCTGTATGTAAACAAATTTGGCAGTCCGAAATCAAATAATTTAACAGAGATAAAGAAGGGATTTTGGGGATATTGTCTGAAGGGAGATCTGTTGGTTCAAGCAGAACACATACCAGGGTTAAACAATGTGGAGGCATATTGATGTTCTCAGAATTTCAGGGAAAACAGCGATTGGATGCTATGCAGACAGGTTTTCTTTCGGGTGCAAGGACTCTGGTGTCCCTTTGGGGTGGATCTCTTCGCCAACAGGATAAATGCTCAGGTGACCAAGTTTTTCAGTAGGCATCCGGATCCGGAAGCAGCAGGGATAGATGCCTTTCGGCAGGATTGGAAGGGTCTCAAACCGTATGCGTTTCCACCTTTTTCAATGATTGCCCAGGTGACTCTATTAGTCAGGAGGTGGAAGGAGACAGTTGTAATAGTAAATCCGCTTTGGGGAGCTCAGGTGTGGTAGCCAATTCTTCTGGAACTGTCAGTGGACTTTCCAATCCTATTACCATGGTTTCCGGAACTATTAGTAGGTCCAACAGGAGAAATGTACGAGTTAATAGCATCAGGACAATTGAGACTAGTGGCATGGAGAATTTCAGTAGAATATGGGAAGTGCCAGGCTTTTCAGAACAGGCTGCAACTCTTATTAAGGAATCCTGGGCCAATGGTACAAGCAATATTTATAGATTGGCATGGCAGAAATGGGTTTGCTGGTGCATAGAGAAAGGTTGTGACCCATTTCAGCATCTTCAGTAGAGGTAGTAAATAATTTAAAGAGGGGTTGACTTATAGAACAGTCAATGTTTACAGGTCAGCTATTGCGGCTGGTCATGTTTTAGTGAACGGTGTTTCCATTGGTCAGGATGTACTATTACGAAGATTGATGTGGAGTAGAAGCTTAGCCAAGCCAACAGTTTCTAGATATAATTCTGTATGGGATGTATCTAAGGTTTTGAATTTTTTGCTTAGTTGGGATTCTAATTAATGTTTATCCTTGAGAGATTTACCTATGAAGTTGACAATTTTGTAATGCTTGATTTCATTTCGAAGGGTCTCTGACATGAGATCTCTGGATGTGACAAGTAGAATTTATTCACCAGAAGGTATATGTTTTTATCTTTCTAGAAGGACGAAAACAAATCCCTTCTCTATATTTTATCCATGTTTTTGAGGAGATGGAGAAATTGTGCATGGTTAAGTGTGTCAAGGAGTATGAAAGGAGAACGGTTCTTGTGAGACCGAGAGGGGTGTATCAGTTATTAATTTCATTTCAGAAACCATTTAAGGCAGTATCCTCTCCAACTCTTGCAAGATGGGTAAAGGAGGTAATGAGTAGAGCAGGCGTGGATATAAGCATGTTTGGTGTACATTCTGTGAGAGGAGCGGCTGCTTCTGAGACGTTCTTGATGGGTTCAAGGTGGTTATGTCATACAGATGAGTGGATTTTTGCATGCCTGAATGAGTTCTAGGGGAGATTTATGGAATAATCTACAAGGGTACAGTTTGAGGTGGATTCTGGTTTTATCTAACAGTCTTTGAGGGAACAGGGTATGGCTAGGATTACTTTGGTGGAAAACATTAATAGATAGTTCATGCAACATCAGAGATCAATATTCTTCACAGAGAAGGCTTCTGAGCAAAGGGACTTGGTGGATGGTTGAGCATCTTATGCTTCTGCATCATCCTGATGAGACGACTGGATTTGGGCAGCAGAATCACCTGAATTGTGGAGTACTAGGTACAAGTCCACACCACATGACGCCTGTCGGCCCAATCCGGGTTTTCTGACTAACTGCCAGCACCTCATCTCTGTCCAAGAGCAGGAATGATTGTGGATGACAAGGAAGACTCCTCAGGGGAACTGTGGTCGATCAGATCTCATCCCTTTCTCTCAGTTACATTAGTCTCACACAGGCAAGGACAACAGAGGAAAAATATGGTTCAATAAGGATTTATTGAAGTAACTGCATCTTAGATAAAATGGCATGTATTGCAATAACTAAAATGATTTAAAAAAACAGAAGCAAAAAGGTGACAAGGAACGTGAAACACAATAACAGTCCCACCATACTGTCACGAAGAGTGATATATATCTTTCCTATCTAAGCTATGTTAGAGCACAGCATAATAAGCCCTTATTCGCCCTTGAGATTTCCCCCTGGGAAGACATCATACCCCATACCTGAGCAAGGAAGCCTGTTGCCTAAAAAGACACTGTCCCCATGTAGGCCAGGGATTCGGTAGTCTAAGCAGTCAGCTGTAGCACAGGCAATCAGCATGCAGGTGTGGCCATCTGGCTGGAATCTCCCTCTAACGTGTATGGGACAAAGAAGTGTTTTTATAATAAACCAGTTGATATTCTAAGAAACAGGTTCCCGCGTAAGGATATGTATGTTTCTGTGAATGATGGAGACACAGCGTACCACTTTTTGGCAGCAACCCTATCTGACTGCAGCCTTGAGGAAAGCACAGAGTGCAATGCTAAGAACGTAATGCTTTCCTAGGCGAAGGAACAAATAGATAGACAGAATAAAACAACACCGCAAACCTGACTAATGCTAGAAAAATAAAGCGATGCTGAATAAAATGAAACTGGCCTAAAGTGCACAATGACAGGCCCCACTGAATTTACGTGGAACAGACTTGTCTGACTCGAACAGCCAAAAATCTGTAAAGCCTCCCCAAAATTGTATTCTTGGACAGATGTGGAACCCCAAAAATCTTACTGTCACAGTAGCATGGTATTCTGGAATGGTTATGGAATGTTTGTTGTTGGTTTGCTGAGGAGGGACACCTGTCGGGTGACAAGGCTTAGAGCAGAAGGAGACATGGCCACCTATCACTTTTCGGTTACATGAATGGTAGGTATTCTCTTTACATCCGTTTTTTAAAATGTATAAATACCAAGCAAACAGTACAGAAGTGTCATCAAATTAGGGAATTGTCAACTTGAGAGTGAACTATCCAGCCAGAAACATGAATCTCTTGAACGGCCCATTCCTTCCTGTTTGATGTTGAATAGTGCCAGGTAGTTAGCATGCTCTGAAAGTAACACCCCTGAGACAGAGATGATAACAAAGTATTTTCAATGGAATGGTGAGCAAGAAACATGATTGTAGTGACATAACTGAGCCAGATGGCCCCAGAGCGGCATGTGCTAGGATGATAGTATGGCTTTAGGTCACAGGGAGACAGTCTTTCTGCAATTAGTTATGAACTAAGACTAAACCTCAGAGACTATTTAATGGTATACCATGCTCCTGTTACGTCAGATACTATAGTAAGAGACACTTTATACTCAGTCATGACTCCACATACATTAGCTAATAATAAAAACTGTGTACAGAACCTACAAACAGGAGAAGTGTGGTATGACATGCTATACAAAACATTATTACTATTGATATTATTATTGTTGTTAATAGTAGTAGTAGTAAGTAGTAGTACTACTAGTAGTAATAATACCTGTTGAACTCCAACTCGAAGACTTTGGATTTCAGATCCTTCACAGCTTGTTTCAAGCCCCTAGCATAAGCAGTGGTCTTCTGGCCACCTACAAACTGAGGGTTATTCCTCATCAGAGTCTCTGCCAAAAAGTTCACTGGATTGAACGTGGGTGATGTAGTTCCAGGGGGATCCAGTAGATGTCGCTTCTCCACCTCCTTTAGAAGCTTCTCCACACCAGGCACCAGGGTGGGCAGCAATTTGTCCAGCAGGTAAACCCTAGTGTCCACTGTCTGCTTATCTGCACTGAACCACTCACTGGCCAAGGGGTCCGGTGGTGATTTCTGACGCAGCTTCTCCTCTTCCGCCTTGACCTGGCTCAAGACATCCACGGTGGCCTGCTGCAGGTTAAGGCCTCTCTGCTGGACTTTATCAAAGAAGTTTTGTTTCCACCTAGCATCTTCTGGCTCACCGACTCGACGGCCACTTCGTCTTCTGCTGCCAGCATTCTCACAGCCTGACTGATCATATTTCACACTAGGGACTGGCTTTCTGCTTTTGGAATCGGTCGCCATCTTTCACTGTAAAACATTTAAATTTATAAAGAGCAGCATTAGGAGGGGAGCTGACATTCTTCTTCATGAGCTAAATAGATTGTACAGACTGAACCACTCAAGCTAAGAATACATGAAATAGCTGAAGATTCTTAACCATAACTTTATTTTCTGATTGTATTGTGATGCAACAGAGAGCAACTGACCTATCACAAAGCTGCAATTTTCCCTATACCAAAACTAGTCATATGACAGAAACGGTATCATGGAAAAGATGTGGCCTAATGTTTAAGGTGACAACCGCTGAAGCAGAACCCCGAGGTTCCAATCCTGGCTTCCACATTTGAATATATGGATGGGGCCCAGGCAAACTGTTCAGACTCCAGGGCCCTACCTTCCTTATCTGCCAAACCTGAGAGAGCTTAGAAACAGGCTAACGCCTGAGTAAAATATGCTAACACCTTGGTTATATAAACTACAGAAATAAGTGAACTACTGAGCATTTCACTGTCTTAGAGAAAAAGAAAAATGTTCACAGCCCTCGGGCAGTAATCATTGCTTGCACATCATCAAATGTAATAAATAGATAAACATACACCTTTGTGAAAAGTGGGGTTTGATTCTGATAACCTATCTTGCTAAGAAAAACTTGATGTGGTTTGGGAAATGTACACAAAGTTTGGCAGACATTTGAAAAGTTCAAATTTGTAATTTTAAATTCCATGCAAATCGGTAAAGGGGGCACAGTTATTAGGTGGGATCTGCAAGTAGCTTTTCCTGCTTTGAGCGAAGCTCCAGAGTCTTTGCTGTGGAAAAAACTGCTAAACAGTATTAGGCCAAACGTGACATGAAGCTAGAAGGTTACTGAGACTTGGCCCTTTTAGTGGTTTAGTGTAAATCCATGCAGTAGTCAGGGTTGTGAAAAAAAGTTCGGTGAGATTCAAAAGGTTAAGCTTTTGTGTATCTGGACTAATCATTTGCAAACTATTTAAAGAATACTTGGTTAGTGTGAGGGAGCAAGGATCCAGGAAACCTGTTTGGCTGGCTTTGATTGGACAACTATGTTGTCCCTGCCATTCTGTGATGTATTGCATCCACAGCTACTCATATAATATATGCATTATAAAATATATTGGGGGAATGAGGATGTAGGGGAGCATATGCATACCCACAGAGGAGGGGTGGTATAATATAAAGACAAATCCTGCCTGCAATATTTAAAAACAAAATAGTTGTCAACAACATTGAAACAGGGTACTCCATATTGCTGTGGCCAGACGGCAAAGTGATGAATATTTGCACATTCTGTGATGCAATCATAAGGGCAATGAGAGAGCCTCCCATGAACCACAGAACACATGTGGAGGGGTTATAGAAGAGCAGATTCTGCCCTCACAGTTTAAAAAAAAATGTATTTAGTACGGCAGGTTTGCATGTATGGAAAACCTTGGCCCTCCTGTCAACTAGTTCCACATTGGACCTGCAAATGCAAGCACTCATGGCAGGCACCATATTGGATATGCAGAGCGCTTCTGAGATCTGCACACTTAAAAGAAGAAGCTAACAGTGGTGAAATGGATACTGGGACTGAGGAGCAGCTAGGCAGGTTGTGGCTGGATGACACGCACTAGGCCAGAACTAACACTGGACAGCCAAAGCTGATGCGTAATAGTTTCTGCGCACATGGTGAATAGGGTCATAGCATGGAGGCGAGTCACTCCCTGAGCCCACAGCCTACTACACATGGCTGTACACACCCTGTTTTGAGGGCAAGTGCATTAACAAAGACCATACCCAGAGAGTGCACTGCTGAAGTTTGGCACACCTCTTTTGGGGGATCTGGGCACAGAGTGTGGATGAAGGGCACCCAAATGCTCTCTGCACTCAGCCAAAGGCTGTGCATAGGGGTTTCTCGTTTTAGCCAGGAGCCACAATATATCATTAAAACCTACACAATTAAGTGTTAAAGCATTGTTAGAGGGGTATTATGGCTATTGTGAGGCCAGCTCCTACTCTCGGAATCTTCTGGGTCTGAGCTGAGTGAATTATGAGTTGTGAGGGAACTGAATGCCTTTAGCAATGCCATCAAAGTTGTTAATAATTATGTTATCTATGATGTAACCTGTAATGTCATTTGTGATTTCATTTGCAACGTAATGTGTGACATATTTTGCATTTTGTATGTATTAGGTATCATTATTTCCCTAGAAATAAAATAACTTAGCCCAATAAAAAATAAAAAATAAATAAATGTATTTAAAAAAGAAATACATGATAATCATTGACAGAATTAATATACACCACCTCACTACTGGTTCAAGTTTAGCTTTTATATAAAACTGATATTGGCCATGCAAAACATAACAGCAGAAATAAAACAATCTCTTATTTCTTAATTATTCACAAAGAGCATCCACTTCACTCCTTTCTTTAACAACTGACTTCAACCAAAGTTTCATTCTTGTTAACCTGACCAAGTACATCAGACTACATTAAACCAAGCTCTTCCAATGAATGACTCAAATATTTATAGTATGTAAGCTTTGCATGATTAGCTCTACTTAATTCCTTCAACAACAGGTTGTAATAAAAAAACTTGGTTCTTTACTCATCAGGCCTCAAAAATTCTATTCGCCCACTCACTATGGCGAGTTATATTTTATCAGGTCGAGCTATTTTTAAGACCTGCTCCACCCTTCTGGCGAGTTGACAAAGAACAGGTGTTCTGTTCAGTCAGAAAGTGAAGGAGGTCTTTAAATCATCTTCTTGTCACATTTGCTCTGTTCAGTGATAGAGGTCAAAAGTCAGTTTGTCTTACAATTAATTTTCCTTCTGACTGCAGAGTTCCAGGATTTTGTCAGTTTTTTCCTAACAACATTTAAATAGCTAAGTCAACTGTACAAACATTTCAAAATATATTTCAGTATTTGTGAAAGCCCATTGTTTGTATTTCTGCGTGAAAACAAATCAGAACACTTTACTTGGTGATTAAATAAATGTTTTCTGGAACCCCAATTTCACAGATTTGGTAATACATTGTATAGTTTTATCAGTAAAGCTGCAAGTTAGTGGGAAGGTTTTTGGGCATTTCATGAAATGTTCCCTCGGTAATGACAGTGTGCAACCACATCATGCTTTAGTAGTACTGAAAATTAGTGTTTAAAAAATAAACCTGGAAACACTCCTGCCTTGGTAGCAATGCTATTAGTAAACTAAGAAGCAAGTAATAGATCATGTGTCCCCTATATGTGGGCTAGATTCTTTTTATACATGGAACAAACGTTTAGTCCATTTAATCAAACAAAGACGTTTTTTGTACAGAAGAAATGCTCACTTATTTGAAGGTACACTTATGTGTGGGAATGAAGAAAAAGGCGACCCTGTAAAGTGAAATATTTGCCTCGGCTCACAAAACTGTTACCCGTTTACAGGTCAAGTACATTACAGTTATGGTGGAGTTGATTATTCAAGTTACTCGACCTGCAGGTCTAGGAAAATTTTTATGATTTTTCGAGGCCTGCTCTTTTATTAAAAATCAAAAATCATTTCTGCACAGCCTTTAACTGCATGCCAGGAAGATCTAATTATAAATGAATGGCTTCAACCGCTAAGCAAGTTTCACACCCAGATATAAATTCCAAAGATAGGATATTACTTTTTTCCATTCTCTCAAAGATACTAAAATTCTGGACATCAACCACGTTAAGAAAGAGGTGGAAATTTTTATACATATACTTTTATAAGAGAAGACATTTATTTTCCCCAAAGTCTTAAAAAATTGAAACAGATCCGACCCTATCGAACTGACCTTGACTGACTTATTTTGTATATGAAGAGACCAAGAAAAATTATTAGCCATTGTACCTCCTAAATTGGTAATTTTCACTAAATCAAGTGGTTTATAACATACTTACCACTTATGAGGGATGTACAAATCTAAATCTCCAAAAGCTTTTTTCATTTACCAATGAATTATGAACACTAGCATATTTGGCCATGGCTGTTAGGTGCTCACCACACCACACCAGTTTGGACCCAGTCATATGCAAATCAGTCTTGACCCTGTTCCCCATAGGAACAGTCCAGCCTGAACTGCCAAGCCAGGTCGTCCCTGGACCGGAAACAAGCATCATAGGACCGATTTCATGGCATCGCCCTTCATCAACCAGGCTAGCTCGAATCCAGTGGCAAAGTGAGCACAGGACTCACATCTGGGCATACCCTTCCCACTTAGGACGACAAATGCAAGGAGAACAGATGATGGACGGAGTGCTTAACAATGCAAACATTCATCCCCAGTCACGAAGATCTGGGTTTAATCCCTTCAGCATTCCGTCCATCACTTGTTCTTTTTGTAATTGTTGCCCTAAGTGGGACGAGTAAGCTCAGACATGGGTCCCGTGCTCCCCATGCCACTGGAGTCAAGCTAGCCTGGCTGATGAGGGGTGAAACCCCGAAGCAGGTCCCAAGATGCTTATTTCCAGTCCAAAGAAGACCTGTCCTGACAGTTCAGGCTGGACTGTTCCCATGAGGAATAGGGCTGAGACTGATTTGCATATGGCTGGGTTCAAACTGGAATGGCATGGGTAACAAAAAAACTATGGTTTTAGGCCTTGATCTCTGTACTGGTGGTGAATGTTTGACATTGTTCAACATTCCGTCCATCACTTGTTCCTTCTGCAATTGTTGCCCTAAGTGGGACAGGTATGCCCAAACATGCGTCCCGTTCTCCCCATGCCACTGGAGTCAAGCTAGATTGGCTGATGAGGGGTGAACTGGTCTTAGGATGCTTGTTTCCAGTCCAGGGAAGACCTGGCCTGGCAGTTCAAGCTGGACTGTTCCCATGAGGAACAGGGTCACGACTGATTTGCATATGACTGGGTCCAAACTGGAATGTCATGGGTAGCAAAGAAACAATGGATTTAGGCCCAGATCTCTGTCTTGGTGTGAATTTTTGACATTGTTCAGCATTCCGTCCATCACTTGTTCTTTTTGCAACTGCCAGTACCAGGTCACAGAAAAGTTCCACATATTTGCATGGGGACAGTTCACTCCAGATACCAGAAGGTCATGTGCACATTACTCTCTATAGCAATGTCATCATCATATTCAGCGTGTTGCTCACCCCATTCCAGAAGTCCTGTATTTTAAGGCATATCTAGAGGGTGTGGTAAAAGTCCACCACAAGACCACAGCCTCTGGTGCACAAGTCCTCGAGAATTTGTCTGAATTAGGTCCCAAAACTTGATTTCTCAACTTTAATCCCCAGATGCAACGGGTCTCACATTTGCTCAAGTTAGAGCTATTAACATTGTAAACTCATAACAGGACTTTTCTTGCCACATGAATTGAAAGAAAAAAGATGACTGAGATCGCGCTATGCAAAACCCAGCGCGATTGCGCTGAAATTGAAAAACAAAACACCCAGTGAGATTGCGCTATGTAAAACCCAGTGCGATCGCACTGCGTGGAAAATAAAAAGATAAAGTAGTGCAGAAACCAGGCTGAAAACATGGAGCCTCGTATGTTTTCAGTAGTTGGCAGGTGCGCACGAGGAGGGCTAAACTCCGGAAAAGGCATTACGTATGCATGCCTTTCACTAATAAAATCAAGCGGATTTTAAAAGGCAAGCCTACGAACCAATGAAAGTGACAGGGGTGACGTGTGCTCAACCCTAAAAATGGTGAGTGAGCAATATTAAAAGCTTTCAAAAAAATCTTATTTACTCACTAAAGTAGTATTGTGTTTAACTTCATGACGTTTGCACAATTTTGTAGTTTTAGCGAGAAATACGCAAGTGCAGAAAGAAAACTTAGGGCCTTATTTGTTGACAAGTTAAATACTGTTATTATGGTTAACTGGACCTATACCACTGAGGTATCTGCAGTTGCAGCACATGGCAATGCTGAGACACGTTGTTATACTGAATTCTATTTTTGAAAATCAATAAATAAAGGACAAGGATGTTCCGTCCGCCATATTACAAGTACGTACCATATAACTCGAAAATCAGGGCCTTAGTAACTTAACACACAACAACTAGAGATTGACAGGACTGCACGCCGAAGCACCGTGTCAGCTGCTACTCTCTTCCTTCTTTAGCAGAACCAACCCCCACCCATGAGAAGACCTTAGGAAAGATATATCATATCCTTAGTGCATTAATAATTAATATCCGTATGTGCGTTATTGCGTTTCGACATGTATGAGCATAAGCGAAGAACGTGCGTACACTAAGGCCCGTATTTATACTTTTTTTAGCGCCGCATTTGCGTCGTTTTTTGACGCAAAAACGGCGCAAACTTGCAAAATACCATTGTATTTTGTAGGTTTGCGCCGTTAGCCGTCAAAAAGCGGCGCAAATGCGGCGCTAAAAAAAGTATAAATACGGGCCGTTTCCTGCAACATTTTCATATCTTGCAAAGCAGAAGGAACGTTATATTTGTACTCATTTCTACAAGTATTTTATATTAAATTCGCTGTCTGTATTTTGAAAGATTGATAACTTTAGTGAACTTCGGTTGTTCATTTGTGTTCTATTTTGTTGCTGTATTTGTAAAAGGTAGATGGAATTATTTCAGATATTTATTTATTCAAAACAGTGCGTGCTAAAATGAGATGTTGCATTTATGTTTGTGGTCTAAGCACACTGCAGTTTTGCTTTGTTGTAGCAACAACTATTTCGTGTACATGAAGACAAAGGATGACAGAAGTATGCCTAAAGAATGTCTGCATTTGTGCCGAAGGGGTAACAATAACGACATGCGCAGGCAGCCCGGAGCTCAAAGAGGCCCGAAATCTTAAACTAAACTCAATAAAAACATCTTCGAACAGGACTCGTACGAGTGCCCAGCCAGCTGCGTGTTACTGTATGGGTATGCGATGCCCAAACACCACACAGCTAAGACCTTGCCCATACCAAATGAAACCCATACATAGCCCTGCTCCTTACCTTTGCTATTGAATTATGAAGAAGGAAAGGCTGTGAGCACTGAAAAAATACGAACCGTGCCTGTGTTACACAGCGGCCTCCGTTGCTGGTGCAGTAACCCCCTAGGCTACTTTGCTCCCTACTCAGCATTACCCTTTCCGTCAGAACCAAGACCAGCGCCTCCCTTGCGCGGCACCTGTTCTTGCTTAATATTAATGATGTCCCGGTGGGTGCGGCGTTGTCCCAGTGCCGGTACACACTGTGCACGCAGGCTCCCTGCACTCCACCAGACTCTTGCTGTCAGTCTCTGCCAGGCTGTGTGTACAGAGGCCCCGTTGCTAAGCGATGCGTCCGAGCCGCCGTGCCAGTCGCTTGCTTGGTCACTCGCGCGCTCGTTCTCGCCCTCTTTCCCGCTCTAGCTCTCTGTCTATTTTGGGGGCAATTTGGCGTGCAGCTCGTGCAGACATATCCGTTACCCCATTGTCCGTGGCGTTGCAGTTGGTGGCTGGTGATCTTTGAAAGTGCTGGGCTCTGAATTCGAGCAAGCAAACCCAACATTTTTGGAGAGGGGGGGTCTCACCTATTGAGAAAATGAGGGGAAATGTGGGCTCAGATGATGCATTTTAAAAATCAATTTTCACGCAAATTTGTTAAAAACAAAAAGAGGCATAGACTCCGCCAAAAGGCACTAATGAAATATGTGAGCGCTTTCATGATGTGCCGATGAAGAATAATGCTTCCCAAGTGTTAACCAATTTTTTGTTTCAAAATTTGCTACGGGAGGCCCCTATATGGCAATTATTACCTCCAATAATCCACTGCCCGTTTCTGTGATACATGCCTTCTTTAAGCCTAGAATTAAATACTTTATGCCACTACCATAATTTTGCCATTCATGCTGCCCGGCTGTCATGAGTGCTCCATACGTCAAAATGTCAAATGTCAAAAATGTATATAGTATGACAGTGCCAATATTTTCTCATGCATGGCTCCCTTCCCCTCATGTGCATGGTTGCACTCCCTTAGGCCAAGAATTGCCTCCAATAAGCTAACACTAGCATTTTGCCAGTGGTGCTCCTATTTTCCAAGAACTGTCTCCAATATGCCAGGGCCTGCATTTTGCCACCAGTGCTCTCCCTTACCTTCCCTACTTCCAAAAGGCTAGTGCCAGTAGATGGACTCACTCACAAATATACTGACACCCTAACACACACTCACTCTCACATTCTCCCACTGACTCTCACTCATACTCATTTCACGCACTCTCACTCACTCTCAGGTACATGCACTCACCTATCACTTGGTAGGTAATTTCTGTGACTAGCCCCAGTCCTACCAGGAATCAGGCTTGGAGCCAAATAGCAGAGATGACTGTATTACCCCGTTATTTCCCATCCACTGACATGGCGGTCCGCCCACTCTGTTTAGATGTTGACGGGTCCAAAGATGAAAGTCTGCCGAAGAATAGCCATCACCACCAGGATTGTACACCCGCGTCGACAGTGCCATGGGCAAAAGCGGCTGGCGGCGAGACTCTAGCCACTTTTTCCTGCCGGACCAATCACGATGTGCCTTTCTGCCGACATAACTGTGGCATTTAAACCTCCACACCTGAGCTGGAGGATTGGGAGGCATATAAGTGCTAAACTGACCTTTCCTCAACTTTCTCAATTTTCTGCCGCCATAAACCCAATTGTGCAAGTCCTTCCTTTGCTGCTGCTACTGGACCAAGACAAAAATAAACCCTGTCATCACTGGAACCAAAGGTAATTGACTATTTTACCTGTTATCCTTGGAATTGTCAGTGTACATTAGCACTGGATTTGTGCGTGTTTAAAAAATACTTGCAAGCAATAGTACAATGATGTGCTTTGCATATGTGTGTAATATGGTAGTTAGAAAAACTTTAAAAAACACACCTCAATATATCATTAACACTCACCAATCTGGTACTAACTGTCTTCATGCTAATGGACACCTACAAAAAAAGCCACATCAATCCCTAAATCAAGGTGTGTAATAATTTTCCCTAAACTACCATATCATATACATGAACACTACACATCATTGTAACTACACAAATCTAATATAATATAGTAATTGCACTATACAATGCAACAAGTGGGTTTCCACAGAATGTACATCTCTAAAACGTCAAACATGCCAGAGATGTATTAAGGTCACATGTCCCCTTGCTTTGTTCAATTTCTGTTAAACATTAGATGTCATTTAACTCTGAAGTATAATTTTCCATGAGTAATGCATATGTGTATATCATTAACACATCATGTTAAAATAAGCACACATGAATTCTCAAGCCACACAAATAGAAACATTTATAATTTTGGTGTAACTGTCCAGTAACATGATGAATGCTTGCACCAAAATTAACATGTCCATCAAAAACGTACAACACTAATGTATGCACTATATAAATATGTCAACAATAAAACCTGTGGTTGTCACTGTCAGAAATGAGAATAAGTGCATATCACACACATTTGCATAAATAACATTACCAGCAAATAATTACCAACAATCTAAAATGTATGCTAGTACAAAGGTATTGAAAATGAATTACATTTTAATCCAACAAGATACTTCTCTCCGTGAGATGCAAATAAGAATGAATAAACTGTCCAAAGAGTCCAGGAGTGGACATGTGAGCTTCAGGCCCTGAACTTGCCACCTAATAGCACTGCCAAGTACAACCTCCTCAGGAAGGGCATCCATTGGGTACAGATCAGGCACCTCAATGAACTTACTTTGGAAGGGGGGGTTGGGAGGGATGGGCTTGGTTCTGGGAGGGGTGAGTTTGGGAGGGGTGTGTTTGGGTTTGGGAGGGGTGGCTTTGGAAGGAGTGGGCTTACATTTGGGAAGGGTGGTTTAGGATGCAGAAGAGGTCCTGGCCAGGGCAAATGAAATATCTTCTTTGGGAAAAGGGTAGGATGTTTGGCAGGGAGTTGGGTTTGGGAGGTAGAGGGAGTGGCAGGGGTGATGTGCGTGTGTCTGTTGAGGGTGCAGTTTCCTGTGGGTCTGGGTATGTAGTGTACGTTTGGTTAAGTGTTTTTCCTAGGTGTATGTTGTCCATGTGAGTGAGGGTGTTTGTGTCCAGGGGCGTTGTGTCTATTGTATGTGTGTGGATGGGTGTGGTGTTGAGGTGCTGGGTGTGGTTATGGTGCTTGTGGATGTGGTGGTGGTTGTTCATGTGGGTGTGGTGTCTGTGGATGTGCTGGTGGCTGTGCATGTGGGTGTGGTGGTGGGCATGGTGTCTGCAGGTGTGCTGGTGGTACATGTGTATGTGGTGGTGATTGTGGTGTCTGTAGGTGTGCTGGTGATGGCCCTGCATGTGGGTGTGGTGGTGGGTGTGGTGTCTGTGGGTGTGCTTGTGGTTGCTATGCATTTGGGTGTGGTGGTGGGTGTAGTGTCTGTGGGTATGCTTGAGGTAGTGGTGTGGTGTCTATATGTTGTTTGTATGTGTGCCTTTGTTTTTTGCTGTGTTTGTGTTTATGTGTGGTTGTGCTGTTTGTGTGTGTTGGAATGTGTGCGTGCAAAGGAGTGAGTGCTTAGGACAGGACTGGGAATAGGGAATTGGGATGGCGGAGGAGTTGGGGCACAAGGTTGGGATGGTTAGGAGTCAGCTGTCAGTGAGGAGGCTAGACTTTGAAATGACCTCTGTAGGCCAGACATAGCACTATAAATGCATTCCAGGTAGGCTAATATTTGTTACACTAAGCCATTCCAGAAATGCAGTCTGGCCTACAGAGATATTCAGTAGGAGGTCAATAGCCTCCTCAGTCAGCACAGCCTGGGATACAGGGGCAGGGGGGGAGGTGCCTGCTGCAAAAAAAACACCACCCCTTTTTTTGGTGGGTGGGCAAGATGGAGGGTTGAGATGGGTTTCTGCATGGTGGACAGGGATGCAGGTGAAACTGTAGCAGGAAGGTCTGCCACTACTAGTGACTGGTCTTCTGTGGAGACCTCCAAAGATGAGGTAGATGAACTTTTGGCTTCTGTGCCAGTCCCCACACCCTCCGTGCCACTGGGTCCCTCGGTGTCAGTAGTCTCAGCACCTGAACCACAGTGCCCAGCTGCTTTCCCGCCAACGTGGCCATTGTCTCATCCGCCTGCTCCTGATGATGCTGAAATGACTTATACAATAGTTTTATTTTATCTGTGTAAATAGAACTGATAATTAACTTTGATCACAAAACATTTGCCAAGTCTTCATATTTCACCAGCTTCAAAACTCTCAAACTTGGGTTCTTCACTATCATTATTTCATGCATGTAGGAAACATTTTCAGAAACCATTTGGTCACAATTATGTAATTTGCCATGCTAGCGCCTATATTAAGTATGACATTGCCTTTTATCCATTTTTATTTCTCTGCAGGAACTGTTTCACACATCTGATTGCTAGGGCTTTGTTGTTTAGAATAGTGAAAGTATGTCCCTAGAAATGACATAAACCAAAAATGCATTTGTTCAGTGTGCTTACAAGGACAAATAATCTACATTATTTACATTCACAAAAATAAAAATATGAATCAATAGGTGTCTACAAATACTTCAATTTTGTACCAACATTTCTATAAACTGAAAGCCTGTCTCCTTTGTCTGCCCATTTCACAATGGTAACACTCACTTTAAGTGATTAAGATATATTTCAAATATACACAGTATTAAATGGATTCTGTACAGAAGTAGCTTAGCAATGTACCCCCCACACCATGTACATACCTTTGTTGTTGAAGATATTTCGAAAGAAATTGTGGTGGATTGACAAATGACTTTTACAGCATAAGTAAATACATACGCCAAGATACATTTCTAATCCACTTCTGTACAGAGCAAATACATTTTCACATTTGACTCTTAAATATCTCTAATTATTTGAAGTCAGTTTTACCATTGTGTTAATGCTTTACAAAATATGCTATCTTTCACTATAGACAGAAATTGGTACAATATCACAGTAAATGCTTCATGCACTGATTCATACATAATTGCTTTCATCAAAGATTCACATGCAATTCACAGTATGCTACAGATTACACCTTGATGCATTTTCACATTTTCCAACTGAGACATGTTTTGGGCCTGATATTGAATTTACAAGATGGAATACTCCAACATATATATGATGGAACCTTCCATCTGCAAAAATCCCTTTACGTAACACATTTCTCACCATTATTTATTCATCATCTAGACATAACTAAAAACACTAAAACGTTGTTTGGGGTTCGTTTAACTCTCACCGATGTGGACACATTCCTGTCTGTTTCAATCAATACAGTTTGCCTACTGAATTTGTGTTGGTTGACACACACTGGCTTACATGCACATTTGTGAATGAGTAAGGATTCATGCCAATCTGCTACTGTCAACATGAACTGACTCGAATATTGCAGTGAAAACATGTTTTTAACATGTTTTTGATAAGGAATCATGCCACTGTACTCATGTTCCTAGTCTTTTTGGAAGAGATGCTCATTATTGTTTGTCATTGTACCAACTCACCAATGTGAAGTCAGAAATCTCAACTGTATCATAAGTGCTTTGTATGCCACGTCACCTGTAAGAGGGCCCACCTTACCTACTCACATTTGTGATGGAGCAACACACCTGACCCAATCCTCAAATGGGGCCTGTTTAGTACAACTGTCCCTCATAACATGTTACGTACTGCGCTGGACTTCTCACCTCTTGATACCGGATTGTCGAATACACCAAGTCTTCTACGGGTTCTGGATACTCTCAGATAAGGGCGACCCCTTCTAGTAGGCATGGTGCCGCTTGACAGGCTATGCAAAAGCAGACCGTACCCTCAAGAAGGAGTCCCAGAGGGAAAAAACCCCAACACTGGGGAAAAAACCTCCAACAAGAACTCATGAAGAAAAACAAGAAAAAACAGGACTAAACAACAGGAAACAAAAATAGGCAAAAATCTCCCAAGGCAAAAATTAGGAACAAAGAACAGGCAAAAATCTCCCAAGGCAAAAAACAGGAACAAAGAACAGGAGCGAACAGCACAACCAGAAGGAAGTGTTTGCAACGCAAGGTGGAACAAGACTGACTGACTTATATACTGAGAAAAGGGAAGTGACATCACAGGAAAAGGAAAGAACACCATCTTGAATTGGGAAGAGCCCATAGACCAGTATAGGAAAAAGAAAGTAGTATAAAAGAAAAACAGAGCATGCTGGGACAAAAGCACGAAGAAGACAAGATGGACAAAACATGGACAGAGACAGGTAAAAAGACCAAACAAACCCACCAACAACAAAAAGAAGAGAAAAAAAAAGGCTACAAGGAAGTGTAGCGGGCGCGAAATATATGCTTCCCAGAATGTGTAGTCAAAAAACGCGGGGAACGCGCTCCGAGTATCGGTAGCGCGTTCCATCCACGAGGACAGAAAGAGATGCCGGGTCTGAGCGCGGTGTTACATAACATAGGCAAACTGCAGATAGCTCTTTTTTTTATTATGTCTGCTCCAAACAGCCTTTGGCTTGTAATAAGAAATCTAGTGGCATCCTTTAGCAGGCATCAATACACCTAACACATCATCAGACACCTTCTGCAAAACTTACACCTCCAGAAATCCTTGTGTGCGTTGGATGTGTGTCAACCTTCATGTTGATGCATATGAAAGCTACTGCTCCAAACTGTTGTGACTAGTCCCAGAACGCACTCTAAACCTTGCCTGATTTACAATATCAAGAGAATGACTATACCAGTTAATCAATGTTCATGATATTCTTCAAAACCATTAACATATTTAGGCCCTCATTATGACACTGGCAGTAAATCCCGCTTACCGCCACACTGATGGCCGCCAACATATCGCCGCAGTGGCAGATATCCGTTAACCATATTATGACACACACACACACAAATCTGCCAGCCCAAAGGTCAGTGCTAAAGTGGCAATACCATCACCCATACCGTTGCGCCAACAAAACAACGCCTACCACATTATGACCCTTGAATCACCACGGCAGACATTCAACGGCGGTAAACCATTGGCGGTACATACCGCTGCGCTCAGAATGGACGCCCACATACAAAACAACACCACATTGGCCAATACGAAAAACACACACCTGACATCCATACACACACCACACCCACACCACTATAAAACACACACCAAAGTACCCACAACCCTTTGCCAACACCAAAAGACTACAAGAGTTAGACACTGACATCGCAGAGACAACTACAAACACATCACTGACACCCATATATCCCTCACGCACCCCACATCACACACCCCACCACATCACCCAATCCACTCTCACCAACACACAACGTACAACACCCATGGCACCACAAAAGACCCCAGTTTCACTGAGGAGGAGTTAAGGGTCATGGTGGAGGAAATAGTCAGGGTAGAGCCACAGCTGTTTGGAGCACAGGTACAGCAGATTTCCATTGCCCGGAAGATGGAGCTATGGCGGAGAATTGTGGACAGGGTGATCGCGATGGGACAGCATCCAAGAAAAAGGGACAACATCAGGAAGAGGTGGGACGACCTACAGGGGAAGGTACGTTCCATAGCAACAAGGCACCAGCTCGCCATACAGAGGACTGGTGGTAGACCCCCACCTCCTTCCCCACAGTTCACAACATGGGAGGAGCAAGTCTTGGCATTACTGCATCCTGAGGGACTCACTGGAGTTGCTGGAGGACTGGACACTGGTAAGTCAACATTTAACACATCACCCCCCATACCTGCATACCATCTCGCACCCTCACCCTCACTCCCATCACTCCACTACAACCCACGCACTGCACCTACACATATGACTAATCCTAATGCCAACTCCTGCATGCTATACCAATGCATGGACACCCCTCCCAGCCATCCAGGACACCCATCACCAAAGCATGCACAGCATAGGGAAACTAACAATCCCACAATACATCACCATACACAAACAGAAGGTGGCAGGGCAACAGCAACCATAGAGGGGAGGATAGGGATGTACAATATGTCATACACATAAAGCATAATACATCACTTACATCTCCACAGGTACCCCAGCCAATGACAGAGGGGGTGCCACGACTATCCAGCCCCCCAACAGAAGATGCCCCCAGTGATGACAGTAACTCTGGACTTCTTGATCTGGATGACCTACTTGGCCAATCAGAGACTACTGGACAGTCAGTCACCCAAGCCCACTCACAAACCACCACAGAGCGTCCCCCATCAGTATCCAACACCACAGCACCCACCCAGCGTACCCACACCTCTGTCCCCAGGACACCTCAATCAGCAGTGTGCCCACTTGTACATGGATCCCAGGCCACACCTTGCCCCCAAGACAATCAGGGATCTGGGGTCAGTGGCACTGGGCACACCGTTCAGGGGACAGAGGCACAGGCCAACAGGCAAATTGGGAGGACTGCTGTGCACCAAGGGGAGGACAGGACCAGGGAACTGACTCTCCAGGAGGCACTCTCTGAGATCCTGGGAGGCTACCAAAATTCCCAGGACACGATGGGCCAGATCATAGACAACGTGCGTGACAACAGGCAGCAGCAGGAGGGACAGTATCAGGGAATCAGGGAAGACTTGAAGGCCATCAACACCACCCTGATCTCCATAGCAGGGGTGCTGGCAGACATGGCCAACATTATGAGGGAGGCAACAGCACACCAGCGAGCCCCTACCACTAGCCAGTCCATTGACCAGCCCTCCACTTTCGCTGCCGCCAGTTGGTAGGAGGCCCCGCCACAGGACCCACAGGCCACCAGCATCCCTCCCCCTGCAGAAGGTGAACCACCCTGCAAACGTTCCCTGTGACCCAGACAGAAGCCAGAGACACTTGCCAAGACCACCGCCAGGAAATAAGACTATCCTGATTGTCCCCCTTGTGTCCCACACTGGCACCTTGTCCACTTTGAACTGCCTTTGCTCCCCTTCCTATGGCCACTTGGACACTGCACCTGTGCTACAAACAGTCTGGAACAATACCCTGGACTTTCCTCCATCATCACCCCATTCCATTGCACTTTCCCCTCGATTTGTAGCACTACAATAAACACCCTTGGACACAACTCAACTACTTGTATGTCATGTGTTGAAAAGATGTATTCATGGAAACAGTTACATCTATTGCAAATATACTGTACATTGTGAGAGTATATAAATAATGACCTGTAGCTGGCTATAGTCAGCACGTCAGTACACAGTTGTTATATCACCAACATCTGCAATATAACAAACCATAGGTGACAGTAAGCAGAGGTAAAAGGAAGTGAATGCCATCTTGCCACAGCCACACAGAATACACCAATAGTCATAGACATGTTAATCTACACTGTCTCACCTGTGTGTCATTGGAAGTACAGACAGATTACTGATGTTCTGTTGTCCTGGCATCTTCATCTTCACTGTCCACTGGGTCCACTGCTGCCCCAGGGGCATCTCCAGTCTCCTCCTCCTGCAGAAAAGGTACATGGCACCTGAGGGCCAGGTTGTGCAACATGCTGCATGCCACTACTATCTGGCAGACCTACTGTGGTGAGTAGCACAGCGATCCACCTGTCAGATGGAGGCACCTGAACCTGGCCTTAAGAAGGCCGAAGGTTCTCACGATGATCCGTCTGGTTCGCCCGTGTGCCTCATTATATCGTTCTTCAGCCCTTGTCCTGGCATTCCTCACAGGGGTCAGCAGCCACGATAGGTTTGGGTAGCCAGAGTCACCTGCAAGTATTGAGGGACAACATTTAGCCACACACAATCCTATGGGGTTGACACTAGAGGCATACACTAACATACATTGGGTGGGGACCAAGGTTCACTTATTAACCACACCCTGTCCCTCTGTAGTTGGGCCGTCATATTTGGGATGCTGCTATTCCTCAGAACAAAGACATCATGCACCGACCCAGGATACTTATCATTGACGTGGGAGATGTATTGGTCCGCTAGGCACACCATTTGCATTCATTGAGTGGAAACTCTTACGATTCCTGAATACCTGTTCATTCTGGCGGGGGGGCAAACACAATATGTGTCCCAACAATCACACCAATAATATTGGGGATATGTCCCATTGCATAGAATCCGGCCTTCACTGTGGCCAAATCTTCTACCTGGGGAAAAGAAATGTAGCTGCACATGTGTTTCAGCAGGGCAGACAAAACTCGCCAGCACGATTGAAAACATTGGCTGTGACATGTCTGCTGCCAAGCCCACTGCCACTTGGAAAGACCCAGTTGCCAGGAAATGGAGCACTGATAGCACTTGCACAAGAGGGGGGATCTCAGTGAGATGATGGATAGCTGATATCAGGTCAGGCACCAACTGGGCACACAGCTCTGTGATTGTGGCCCTGTCCAGTCTATAGGTTAGTATTATGCGCCTGTCCTCCAGTGTAGCCAAGTCCACCAGAGGTCTGTACACAGGGTTATGTCTCCACCTCCTATTCATCCACAACGGTAGGTATCTAAGGGACACAAGAGTGAGTAGGCTATCACAATTGGAACAACAAAACCACAACTGCAGTCACCATGGTGCACTTATGTATTGGGACAGTGTAAATGGCTAAGTATGTGCCAATCTAATCTGTGATGCAGTAATTGTCGATAGGCCTGTTCCCCCCACCGGCGTGCAATTCCTCATTGGATAACATGGGTCTATACGGAGTACAGTGGCCAATGGGGATCTACGCCAGTGGTGACGGTGTAGACTGCTGCGGATGTGACCGCTATTTTCTATCTGATTCCTCACTTGTTTCTTGATCTTCAACAGGAGAACACCTACCCTGCGTGTGCTGCTGTGACCTGTGTCTGGAACCTACCATGGCCCGTGTGACTGGGGAAAGGGCCCCAGCCTTCACTTCAGTGGAGTATGAGCGACTGGTGGACTGGCTACCCCAGTACGGATAGCTGTATGGGCCTCTAGACCATCAGGTGAGTACACTTAGGCCATGCTGCATGTGGCAAGGATGCATGGAGATGTGTGTGAAAGCATTGTGTAAGGGTGGGTGGGGGGATTGTCTGTTGGCCGTATACATGTTGTGCGCTGGTCTATGTGTGTGCCAATGGTGATGGAAAGCGATATGGTGGGCCATTTGTGTGACAGGCTGGACTGTTTGTTTATTGGTGTTCTCCTGTCTGCCTTGCCCCTGCAGGTCAGCGCCCATCAAAAGAAGGGACTATGGTGTGCCATCGCCAAGGACGTGCGGACCCTGGGGGTCTATGGCAGGCGGAGCACCCACTGTCGGAAACGGTGGGAGGACCTGAGACGCTGGGAACGGAAAACCGCGGAGGCCCAGCTGGGGATGGCCTCCCAATGAGGAAGGGGTGATCATCGGACCCTGACCCCTCTGATTGTCTGCATACTGGCAGTGGCATACCGTGAGCCGGCTGGGCGCTTGAGGGAATCAAAGCAACCACAAGGGGGTGAGTACTGTGGGTTTCATTACATATTTTGGCTGGTGGGGTGGTATCAGGGTGGTGGACGTGTGTTAGTGGGTGCCCCTAACGCTGGGCCAGACATTGCAGCGTGGGTCAACTGAAGGGTAATAGTTGCATGGCAAATACGGGTAACCTAGCTTGTTAGCAGTCCATTTCAGCCAGGGCATCATGGGTCCCAAGTGTGCTGCAGTTGGCGGTGTGTGGTCCTCATCGTGCCTTAGTGACTAGCCATATCACTGGTAGTGCAATGCATAGTGCTTAAGCCTGTTCCCTGTGTGTGACAGTGATGTGCATGCTAATAGTGCTGTTGGTGCAGTCATTGACCAAGTGTATCCTTTGTCTCCCCCTTTCTTGTTTTGTCATCCTGTCCTTGTGTGCATTAGCGACAGCTAGCAGAGGAGCAGGGGCACTGGCGACAGAGGGAGCTGCATCCCACAGGACCCTGAAGGCAGAGTCCACCGACACCGAGGGAACCAGTGGGACGGAGGGCGAGGGGAGCACCACAGTGGAGACTGGAGGAGACAACCCAGACATCTCCTCCGATGGGAGCTCCCTGGTGGTGGCGGACACCTCTGTGACCACCCTAGCTGCAGGTACAGCCGCCACCCCCATACCAGCACCGCCCTCCTAGTAGTCCCTCAGCGAGTTGCCCATGCCCGCTCACCCAGGAGGGTGGGCATCTCCTTCGCCCCAGGCATTTCAGGCCCCGCCCTGGTGAGCCCTGCTGCCCTGAGTGAGGAGGCTATTGACCTCCTGAGATCCATCTCTGTAGGGCAATCAACCATTGTGAATGCCATCCAGGGGCTGGCATCCCAGATGCAGCAATGCAATGCTTTCCTGGAGGGCATTTGCGGTGAATTGGCGGCCCAACAGAGATCGATTCAGACTCTGGCCTCCTCTCTGATAGCAGTCATTGTCCCTGTTTCTACCGTCCCCCCTCCAACTACCATTTCCCAGTCCCATTCTCCTCAACCCCAACCCATCCCAGGCACACATACAGATGAGCATGCACACAAGACAACACCCAAGAGTGGCACAGGCAGACACAAGCACCACACTTCATCCCACAAGCACTCACACAAACACCATACAATTGCAGACACAACCACATCCACTACCTCCACTGTCTCCCCTCCTCCTCCTCCACTTCCCTCCCAGTCACGTCCACACTCACGCCTACATGCACTGCTTCAACATCCACCACCAGCATCACCACACCAAGCAGCACACACACCTCGCTAGAAGACACCTCCACAACATCCATCCACTTATCCCCAGTGTCCATTCCCACCGTGTCTGTCCCCCCTCGTAAAGGACACAAACGCAAGCACTGACACCCAACAGCCATCCACCACACACACGCACACTGCCCATGCACCTGCACCCAAGTCCAGCAGACGTACACTTCCAACAACTACTCCCTCAATCTCCACTCCCATCCCTCCTCCCGCCCTACTGTCTCTAAAATGCTTTTCCTTGCCTAACTTGACCTCTTCCCTCCCCCCTGTCCTGCCCGTAGAACCAGGGTGCCAACCAGCCAGCCCAGCACCTCAGCCAAACAGTGCACAGGGACAGTGGAGGCACTTCCTAGTCATGGAGGCCGGACTGTGAGGGATTCCACTCCAACAGCCAGGGAGGGAGCCCACAACAACTACAGCCAGGAAGGGAAAGGAGCCCACAACAACTACAGCCAGGAAGGGAAAGGAGCCCACAACACCCACAGCCAGGAAGAGGAAGGAGCCCACAACACCCCCACCCATGAAGGGGAAGGGGCCCACAACAACTACAGCCAGGAAGGGGAAGGAGTCCACAACAACTACAGCCAGGAAGGGGAAGAAGTCCACAACAACTACAGCCAGGAAGGGGAAGGAGTCCACACCTCCTGCCATGGAGGGAATGAAGCCCTCAACTCCAGCAGAGGCTGGGAGGGTGAAACCACCAACACCACCGCCAACACCTGTGGTCACGGAGCCCTCACCACCAGCAGAGGCAGCCCAGGAGGCACCATCACCTGTTGCCACAGAGCAGCACTCCACACCAGCTGAGGCAGTGCAGCTATCACCGCCAGCAGAGGCAGCCCAGGAGGCACCGTTTCCTGTTGCCACAGAGCAGCACTCCACACCAGCTGAGGCAGTGCAGCTGTCACCACCAGCAGAGGACATGTAGGCCACATGGGGCCCCATCCAGAACCAGTAGGCATGTTCCCCAGCTCAGAGACTGTAACCTTGCACTCCCCAGCAAAGAGAAATGGGCATGGAGCCCCCTCCAGAACCAGTGGGCATGTTCCCCAGCTCAGAGACTGTAACCTTGCACTCCCCAGCAAAGAGAAATGGGCAAGGAGCCCCCTCTAGAACCAGTGGGCAAGTCACCCACTCCAGAGACTGTGGCTTTGCACTGGTGTGGTGGGTTTTGCTATGCTAATACATTGTCAGTACTTCCAATATCTGGGCCCTGTTTTATTATGCTGTGTGTCGTGTGCCATTGGTTTATGTGTGAATCTGGTTGTGTGTCTGGTGTGTGTGTGTGTGTGTCGGGTGTGGTTTGTGCGTGTGTGTCACTCTCCTTTTCCTCCTTCCCTCCCTTGAGTGCTCGGCGGCTGTACTCAGCGTCGTCGTCTTCGTCGGCGTTTGTGTTCCAGATGGAGCATAACGTAGAAAATCATCAGGAACACTTGCAGTTCAGGGTCCATGGCGGCGTAGTTCCTGTGGCTCCAATGGTGAGCCCTTTCACTTCTGAGCTCTGTTTCTGCTAGGCTTTTGTTGGCGTTGGTACCACCCCGGAAAAGGTGGCGGTTTGCTGTGACTTAATATGGTGGGTGGTACTTTGTCTTCCGCTTGGCTGTTAGCGGCTACCGCCGTGGTGGTTTCCGCCCTGGTGATTGGTGTGGTACATTGGCTGTCTATGGGAGTTATCACCGCCACGGTCATAATTTGGTGGAACTTACCGCCAGCCTGTTGGCGGTATTACCACCACTTTATTACTCACCGCCAGGGCCATAATGAGGGCCTTAATGTTGTTATCCATAATACAGAAGTTCATCACAAGATATAAATGTTACATCACACTTGAAGTTGTTTGTTGGCTCCAAGAAACAATTATAGTGGACAAATTTAAAATTGAAACCCAATGGATTTCGGGTGCGGAGCCTTCATCAAGGGTAGCTATAAAACAAAAATAGAATAATATTGAATCAGGTGATGAACAGAGCTCAATCCAAGAAAAAATCTGAATACAATATGGAATTCCCATAATTTGCTCATGATCAACAATGCCAAAAGTTGCTGAATATACATCATGACAAATGTGGGCATGCTTCATGCATAGTGACATCCAAACAGTCGCAAGAAGTGAAAGATCCCCAAATGGAGTGGCAATGTTCTAAACCCCCATGCAAACACGTGCAAGCCCCAGACAGGAAAATGTGCCAAACCCTACAGAATGTGTATAACTAAATGTGTGGGCTAGTAAAATGCAGGGTGACCAGTTGCCAAAAAATACACAGCGATAAGATAAACCGACACATACCAATATCTGGATGTTTAGAACCAGTGTGTGTCCACGTGAACTCTTCACTGTCCTGCAGCAACCAGGGAACGCCAAAAAAACTCCACAAGACAAAAAAAACACAAAGAAAAAATCACGATCAATAAGCCTTCAACTGGCCGTGCCGAGTGGTAAGCAATACCCTGACATATTACAAATATGGCACCTTAGATGAAGCCTGTCATCCCGGCTAGTGAGCCACCTTGTTAAAAAAGAACATGCTGCTGCCAAACAATAAATCCAGACCAAATAGAGAAAAATTAACAATAAGACCCAACATAAAGAGAACATGCAGTGTGGAACTCCATAAGCCAGAATATTGCGAAAGCAGTGCCTTAAGTAAAGCTCGTAGGTCACAACAGGATAACTATACTGTACTATGCGAGAGAGGCGGCTTTCCTCCAAATCAAGAATCCAACACAGAATCGCGAACCTGTGGCCCAAAAGTAAACAACATAAAATAAGCACAAACACTAAAAAAAAACTGCCTGAAGGTGTATACCAAGACTCCTGAAGTTCCCCCACCCGCAGCCAGTGTTCCCATAGTATCAAGAGTGAACATGTGTGATGACGTGGGTCTATTTCAAACTTGCGACTCATGTGTTCCGTGGAGGCATGCTTGTAAATACTGAAGAGAGACTCAGCCTCCAAGTCATACTAGCCCCCAGTAACATGCATTAAGCCACCAAGCACAAGTTTTAATTTTTGTGCCTGATCATACTTTAATCACAGTAATCCAAATTCCTTCATGTTGATGCCATAAAACTATGCTGTAAATAAAAAAGTTTAATTAACAAGAATAGCTGTATACAGTAAATCACCCCGTTGATGCTGCTGTTGGGCTCTCAACTGCCCATCAAGGTCCGGGTGGGCCCCTACAAGGATGCGGACCATTAGGTGAGTCAGGGTGCGGCACACCCGCTTACCTCATTAGGAGGACTGGCCGAGCTGGACTTGTGGGTCTAGCGTCGTAGGTCCTCCCACCTCTTCCTTCCTGCAATGCAGGCTGCGCCGCTTATAAACCTCTTGGGTCCACACCTTCTTGGTGATGGCGTTCCAGATTTGCCACTTTCGATGGACGTTGACCTGTATGGATGAGAAAAATGAAAGCAAATTATGTTTTGAGTGATTTTGTTTGTAGTGTTGTGACATAATTTTGTTGCATCTCTCACAAGCATTTCTGAAACAGCCAGAACAGATTATGTACCAACATTTCAAAGTTCCTACGAAATACTAATTTGCAGTGACCTGTTGAGTACCCTCAACACTTTCTATCTCCTCATGTTACAAATCCACGCCACGAACATCATCTAGGCCAGGGTTATGAAACCCTTCCTGTGGTGAGACCCACTTCTGATTAGTCCAAATCATTGTGAGCTACTAAAGGCCAAAGAACCTGTAAATTATTTGCGCACACCCCCACGCGGAGCTACATTGGCTTAATGCCTAATCTTATAACAGTCAGATACTATGGTTTGAAACACATACCATGACCAAGGGCAGTATGGAAGGGCTGCCATGTGTGTCAGTGAGAGCATGTTTTTTGGTGATGCATGAACAAGTGTGTGTGTGTAGGAATGGGACATACTTGTATGGCTGATTGATAGCCAGTGTCATCTGTACTTGCAGCACAGAATATACCCTCCCCCAAATGTGACACCATGGCATGGCTAAAACATAAAGCTACTCATTTCTCACAAAATGGGAGATATTTAAAGTGCAAAAAGAAAAATTCAGACAAGTCCATAACTTAAAAATGTCTTTTTTGCATGTTAAATTTCTCTCATTTCAACATATGGCTGCATTTGTCATCTATACTTATGGTACAGTGTATAGTGGACACTGAAGGTGAGGGGCATGCAGGTTGTAACATTTAACCTTGTAGAAATGCAAAGTCACCTTATCCACTCAGATGGCTTTTCTTTTCAATGTACAGACATTTCAAACATTGATAAACATCATGTCCCCTGCCAAATGATTGAGTTGACTACACTCCAATCACAACACTTCACTCAGGAACTACAAGGGACAAATTAGCCAGAATCTCAAGAAGAAACAAGTTAGTTAGAAATACTTTTCCAAACAAATATGTGCCTGTTCCTCTTGGTTCCCATAAAACTGGCTGTACAGGGACAGGACCTCTGTGGGGAGGAGTTCCAACTCCTCAAGGGAGAAGTTAGGTCCCCTGTCACCTGCTTTGCCCTGCATCCTGGCTTCCAGAGATCAGTTACAGCAGCAAAAGTGGAGGAGGTGTTGATAGCTGCAGTGTTATGAGGCAAGTGAGCTTTTTTCCTAATAGTGCTTACATGTACGTGACGGGCACAGTCCTCGACAAAGACTGACATAGCGATTGGCTTTCGTGCATAGCAGTCACACACGTTAGCCTATGGCTGTGTCCGTGGTGAAGTGTTACACCTTCTACATTGTCAACTTCTGTCGGCGGATTGCCAATGGCCTGCCATTTTAGGATGTTAACCAGTGTAATTTTAAATGTTAAGTGTGTCACCACCACTCAAAATGGTAGCTAGTTTATTCACCAATATAAAATATCCGAAAAACACAGTTTTTAGCTAATTTTGACACATTATACTGACATGTAAAAAATTGTTATTCTAAGTTGCAAAATCACTAGTAAATGATGTGTATATATACCAAAAATATATGTAACTTTACTGAGAATTGAGATGTGTGTTGCTTGGCAAAGTACAGTTTTCCCCTTTTCATTGATAATTTTTCTTACTCAAATGCAGACATATGAACCCAAGAAGAGTTAGAAGGCGACAACCTCAAGTCTTCAGACTTTTTCCAGACTTTGCCACCCTGGAGGCAAGGAACATCATAAATAAATACAGATTAAATAGACAAACTATTCTGGATTTATTTTTATTGTGATCCAAGAATAAGCACTTAAGTCTACCAGAAGGTTGAAACTAATGTTCTTTTATTTTCAAACCATCTTCAAGTTTCATGACAACACCTACAGCCAACACATGTTTCGCGACTAAGTTGCTTCTTTAGGGCTGATATCACCAATGGTTATGTAAATATATACCTTCAATGTTCCGCCAGTCTCAACTTTTGAGCTTACATGTAAACAGGCCAATGTGTGTAAGCACAAACAATTGAATTTTCTATAATCTTTCAGTCATTGATTAGTCATCCAAACAGCATATCTCCGATACCAAAATTAATTACAGCACAATCGATTTTTGATAAGCTTGAGGCCCATGCAGTTCAAAAATAACAAGAATAACAGCTATAGCCTTTCACCAATCTAGATGCATCCATTCTGGATTTATGTCACCAGATGGAGCCTGATCTTCTGCCTCACAATAGGAATACAACAGCAATAACACCAATAGTGAAAACGATGGCACTACTTAACTTTGTGGCCACAGGATCTTTCCAATACACTGTGACAGTATGTGGAGGCATGTCACAACCAACTTTCAGTGGTGTGCTACAAGAAGTCCTTTCTTCAATGATGAAACACATCAACAGCTTCATCAAGTTTCCACGAAACTCAGCATTTTGCCAATATGAAGGGAGATTTTTATGGTTTTGGTGACATTTCATATGTGGTTGGAGCAACTGATGGCACACATATTGCCTTGGTGCCACCACACGCCAGGTAGCAGGTCTACTGCAATCGGAAGACCTTCCCTTCAGTTGTCTGCTTACTTGATTTGTGCATCTCAAGTGTGCGTGCCCTTTTCCCAGGGTCAATATATGATTCATTTGTACTATGGAGCTGCACCATATCCATGCAAATGCACAACTTGGCCCTAAGAGGGCCTGGCTCAGTGGTAAGTACAATATGATGTGGATAATTTGCTTTAATCATTGTTTAGGAATGTACAGTGGACTGATATATTTTTGTTCAAAATATTTTTAAATGTCAGATAGGAGACTCACCTTGTCCTAACTGACCATGGTTGTTAGCACCACTGAGGAGTCCAACAACGCCAGGGGAAATCTGCTTCAATGAGGCCCATGGAAGAACACAGAGGCCAATGGACTGGGCTTTTGGGCTCCAGAAGGCCAGATTTAGATGTCTGGATAAGACCGGTGGAGCCCTCTTCTACTCATTTGATAAGGTGTGCCAAATCACGGTTGTCTGCTACATAGCTGTGAGACCTGGCATCCGTAGGGTGGTCAGACTTTTTGCCTTTCTCCTTCTATTTTTCTGACCATCTTTTTGTTGGTCTTAGGACTTTGAGCATTTTACCACTGCTGATAAGGGCTAACATGCATGTGCTTCTCCCCTAAAACATGGTTACATTTGTGTAACCCCAATAATACTTATTTTACCTGTAAGTCCATTGTAATGTGGTATACCATATACCCAGGGCCTATAAAGTAAATGCTACTCGTTGATCAGCAGCACTGATTGTGCCACTCACGTCAGTAGCTCTGTAAATATGGTTCAGGCCTACTACTGCAGAGCCTGTGTGTGCAGTCTGACTGCACCCTGACTTGGCATTTGAAACCTCTTGCCAAGCCTTAAACTCCCCTTTTCTTACATATAAGCTGCCTAGAGGGCAGGGTGCCATGTAAGTAAAAGGCAGGACATATAATTTATACATATACATTACTTCGAAAGCTCCTAAAGTCGATTTTAATTACTGTGAGGCATGTCCCTCTCATCGGCCAGCATTGGGAATTCCTTATAATACCTTTAGGCTGTAATTCCTGATCTGAGAGGAGCAGCTGCATCATGTTTGGTACTATTGTAATGGTAGTAATAAATCCTTTTTACTGGCAAGGTTTGATTTAATATTACTATTTGAGAAATGCAACTTTTAGAAAGTATACATTTCTCTGCACTCACTACCCTGTGTGGCTACAACCTATCTCCAATACACGTCTGGCTTGGACTAGGTGACAGCTACACTTGTGCATCCCCCTCAGTCACCCACAAAACAGGATACTCAGCTGAATCTGCATGCATCTGCATACCGATGGGTCTTCCTGGGGAGGATGTATGGGAAGGGCTCCCACTTACACCTCAAAGAGTAGTGACCAGAGTCAACACCATGGGGCTTTTTACCACCCATTGATAGTCCGGGGCTGAGGCTGACCTCAAAGATGGACCTTTGTACTTCACAAGAACTCTTTTGTAGTAATCCCCCACATAAAAGCCACTTTCTAGTATAAGTACTGGGTCCATGACCCACTCAACTCAGTACATGTCTGGACTCAAGAAAATGCTGCTGGAGTAAAAACTACTGTGTGCCAGGACTGCCACTCTGCTTGGATTTATTGCTCACAGGAACTGTTGTCCTGCTTTGCTGTGCTGCACTGCTGAACTTTGCCCAGTAGCCCAAGACTCATTCATCAAACCCAGAGTGACTCTGAGCGGCTTTTGCTTCCCTTTCCCAGTCGCTTGCATCTTCAGTCACTCAGACCGTCCCAGATTACCTTTTTCCACTCACTACTTCAATCATCCCGAGCGACTCTGCCAAACCTTGCCACTTACATCTTCAATCACTCAGAGCAGCCCTGCAAAACCTTTGCCACTCACTACTTCAATCACTCCAAGTGACTTTGCCAATCTTTGAAGCTTGCATCCTCGATCACTCTGAGTGGCACTGTTAAACCTTTGCCACTCGCTACTTCAGTGACCCCGAGAGGCCTTGCCAAACTTTGGTGCTTTCACCTGGAGCGGCCCTGCTAAGCCTTTGCCGCTTGCTACTTCAATCACCCAGGGCAGCTTTGCCCAACTTTGCTGCTTACATCGTCGATCATCGGGAGCAGCCCTGGTAACCTTTGTCACCTGCTGTCTTCAAACACCTGGAGCAGCCTTGCTAAACCCGCCCGCCTAATAGTTCTACCACAGTCTTCACCGGCATCCCTGGTGACCGAGCCTGGGAATCGCTCAACCTTTCCCCGAGAGGAGCGCAGACTGGACATTATTGAAATATGTGAATCAATGCGTTCTTGTGCAGAGGAGTCCCAGACACCACCTCTTTGAGCTCATTATCGATAATCAACCTTGTTTTATTTGATCCTGCATAGCAAATATTTAACCATTTACAATCTGTATCGTTCTGATCTTGAATCAACCAGATAAACTAGCTTTATTTTTCTACATCAGTGTGGAGTCTTTTTGAAGAACATTTGGCATCATAATGCCGATGCCAGAGTATACTTCTACTACTCAGCCCCACATGGTCTACATGTTCGACTTGACAGGCTTCTCTGCACGGCCACCCTGATTTCAGCAGTCGTAGGGACTGATTACTTGGGCCATACACATCCTGATCACAACCCCCAATACCTTCAACTAGACTGGGATGGAACTGTTGTCCCTACATGGAGGATGCAGCCTGCCACGTTAGAAGACTCAACATTCCGCGAGTCAACTGGCCAGCAAATTACTAGTTACTTTTAGCTTAACGCAGACACATCATCATCCCGTTCTGTAGAGTGCGACACATTCAAGGCTTCACTACGAGGTCACTGCATAGGGTTTAGTATCGGTGTGCGCAGGCAATTGGATCGGGAGGTGACCACAGTAGACTGGCAGTTATTGCAATATGAGTCAGAAGCGGTACAGGACCCCTCAATTACAAGCCGTACGTAAAACACATTCAGAGCTCCTTGAGTGACTGCGATGCCTAAACTATGCGGTACACTCCGCCAATACACATGCAAGGGCGGATAGAGCTGGCGCTCTGCTTGCCTGATTAATACGTCAAGAGACTTCCCCTAGTTTGGCACTATCTATTCGGACACTGCCGAATAGTTATACAGATAGGGCTCGATACATGCAGCATTTCACTCATTATGAATCCCTATATAGCTCTATCTCTCCTCCTCTAAAAGATATTGATCTGTTCCTCACAGGAATGACACTACCCTGGGTCAGAGCCGAGCAGTGCTTGTAGCTGGACGATCCCCTTTTGCTGTCCGAGATACGGGAAGCCATCCAGTCTCTTGCAAATGGCAAGGCGTCTGGCCCAGATGGGCTACCTGCAGAATTTTATAAGACATACGCACCCCAACTAGCGCTTTAAGTGTTTGCTCTATACCAGGAGTCTTTAGCACTAGCGTACCTGCTGCCTACGTTGCGGGAAGCCATGTAAGTCTCCCTCCTTAAACCACATAAGGACCCTACTGATCTACACTCCTACAGACCATTGGCACTTTTGTACATGGATTATAAAATATTGGCCAAGGTGGTTGCAATGCGACTGGCTCCCCTGGTGCCATCACTGGTCCATAAGGATCAGAATGGCTTTGAACCAGGTCACACAACATCCTTTAACCTGATTTTTCACATACTACGCTATGCCCCACAATGCTAGCCACGAGCGGGCTGCCTAGTGATTGACCCAGAAAAGGCGTTTGACTCGCTGGAATGGCCTTACCTTTTTGCAGTCCTAACAAAATATGGATTTGGCCCTCGTTTCATACAGCTGGTGAAGTTGTTGTATACATGCCCGTTGGGCCGTAACAGAACAGGGCGCCTTATATCATTCTCCCATTCGTGTTATGAGGGGCAAAAGGCAGGGATGCCCTTTGTCTCCCCTCCTTTTTGCTCTTGCGGTGGAGCTGCTGGCAGAGGCGCTCCGCGGGGCAGGACGAGACTGGGGGATACTGCTGGGAGGTGGGTTCCATGCGGTCTCTCTATATGCAGATGACCTTCTAATATATATTAGAGATCTGGCGAATTTTCCTGGGGACATAATGCCCTTACTCAACCCACATGCGAGGATCTCTGGCATTCGAGTTAACTGGGCCAAGTCCTGTATTTTCCTGTTATCGCCTACTGTGTCTGGTTCCAACCTCCTGTCTATACCCACTGACATAGCGTGACAATCTACCACATTTACATACCTAGGCATACAGGTATATCATGCAGAGTCGGATCTATTTGATGGGAACCTCACAAGTGCTATATCGGGCCTACAACGCCAGATGGCGTTCTGGAAAACATTGTGCTGACTGTCATGGGTAGGATGGCTCTTGTTAAAATTATAATACTACCTTGCCTATTATATTACTTTGTAAATCTGCCATTATACATTCCAGCTTCATTCTTTTGATCCATGGAGCAGGATGTACGTAGTTTGACTTGGAGTGCTTCCCGCTGCAGAGTGGCCCTCTCTAAAATGTATCGCCCACTGAATCAAGGGGGTTTGTCACTGTTAAATTTAGAACATTCCTATTTAGCTGCACAGTTACAGTGGGTAGCTCGTTGTCTTTCTTCAAGGCAATTGGTGGACACAGCCACTGACCTTCCGGCATGGTCACGGAGTAAATTGCTACACCTATTTCATCCCTGTACTAAATCCACAGCACCGGCCCCTGTATTGTTAAAAGTAGCATATCGCTGATTCTGAAGATGCTGTTTTCTCACAAGAGACACTATCCCCTATGCTACAGCCATACCAATATTGGGGACACCATGTAGCGCAGGTGGCATGTCGGCTGCAGAGCTAGCAGCTTGGCATGCAGTGGAAATATATACCCTGGGGGACCTTTACACAGATGGCACTCTCAACACTCATGGCACACTGATGGAGACTACTGGATTGCATTCAGGTACCTTTATGCTCTACAACTTCCTCAGGCACATCCTGTAACATGCGTGGGGTGACATCGTGGAGGAGCCCCATGTGCCCTCCATGATTCAGTACCTACATGTATTTGGGAAAGGGAGGCACTTAATACACTGGTTAGCAGACTCTGCGTTTCCATACACCTGGCCCACTTGTAGCTCTCCGAGGAAAATGGGAAGGGGATGGGGGGAACCCTTCACAGGTAGAGTGGGCAACCCTACTGGAAACCCCCATATATGTCCCTCGCAATATGCGTTTCCGACTCATTCAGTACTATATTACTCAAATGGCCTACCTTACCCATGATAAGGTTAACAGATATTTTAACCAAGCAGACGCCGCCTGTCGGCGATGTCGGTGCTTGGGAGCAGACTTTCTACACATGATGTGGTCATGTCCCAATTTGAGTAACTATTGGACTTCAATCCATGCCCGCTTCGTGCACTGTGTAGACCGACCCTTAGTAATGACTTGGGAGGTATGCATTCTGGGGTTATTTCCTATGGGTAAGAAATTGAAGGTGACGTCCTGCTTTTTGGACCTGGGGTTCTTAGCGGCTAAAAGCCTTATACCCCGTAATTGGCAGTCCACTGAACCCCCAACATATGAAGCATGGGCACATTCATTGTCTGTTTGGGCAAGAGCACGGCACTCCAGCGGGAGGATAAATTAGGACTGTGCAAGTACCCTCTCGTGGCACAGTGGGAGCTCATGTTAACAGACCTCTGCACGCCACTAACACCTGCACATGCACCAGTTTGATCCCCCGTCGGAAACGGCAGAGATTTGAAACATTCTGTGCCCAATTCAACATGTTGCCTGACTATACACAAGACTAGAGCAGACGGACCCCCTTTGGATTTCGAGACTCTGAGCCAGTTACGAGCTGCATAGAATGGCTGTGTAGGGCCAACACACTATGCTCATGTGAACAGTAACACAAATTTGCTAAAACTGTAATGTAGGAACTTAGATTTGTTTTGCCAGCGTTCATTTCCCCATATGTTTGTTGTTGTGAAATGACATTGATTGCCACCATGAAGGTCATAAGTGCGCTTATTCTGCAATATGTCATGTTGAAATATAAATGCAATAAATAAATATTGAAAGAAAAAAAAATCCATGTGGAGTCTTTTTGTGGTGTACCCCGTCACTGTGTGTGTGTTGCCAAATATTTTACTCATTGCCTTCTGAGTTGGGTCTGCTTGCTCTGTGCCAAGCTACCAGACAGTGAGCACAGACTAATTTATGTTGTGTAATTGACTTGCCCTTGCTGGGATTGTGGTCCCTACTTGGACAGGGGGCATACCTCTGCTAACTAGAGACACAATTTCTAACACTAGCACTGTGATGGAACATCCCAATCATCACAGAGGATGGAGACCATCAAGAGCCCCCGCGTGAGGATGTTGAAATACTCAATGAAGATGACAGTGATGAATAGGAAGGAATTGAACTACGTTAAAATATCATTGACCACTTCTTCCCCTGAGTTTGAGTTTACCATTACATATTGCAACATCAAATGTTATTTAATTTAGTAGTAGTGGTTAGTTCAAGAAAGTACAGGGCAAAGATGTTTGTTGATCAAAGTTTCCAAACATTGATTATTGTGTTAATTGACATAGATTATCTTTGCTTGTGCTATCCATATGTGTCCTCCTAACTTATCATTTCAGTTGATTTTCCTGTGTGAAATCATTCATTTTCCCTTGTTATTCTGTTTTAGGATCCTTCATTTGGACATTTCAAAGACATTTGCGGTGATATGTTGCTGTTGGAAAGTACGAAGGGAACATGGGTTGATCCTGCGACAGACATATACTTTGGATGTACAGATCTCGTACAGATACAACTTGCACGGTGATTGAATGATTAAATGGAAGTTCTTGAGTTTGTATTAGAACTGTTTTTTGCTGATGTTGCCACCAAGGCAATATGTGCTGACAATTCGCCACATGTATATCTCAAGTCATAGCATACTGATCTCCCTTCACATTGGCAAAATCTTCATTTTGTATTAAGTGTATGAAGCTGTTGATGTGTCTCATCATTGCAGAAAGAATGTTTTGTAGCACACCAATGATGTTTGGCTGTGAAATGCCTCTGGATACTGCCGCAGTATATAGAAATGATCCAGGTGGCCACAAAATGTAGTACTGCCATGGTTTTGACTATTGGTGCAATTGATTTGGAATTCTCTGGCTCCAACTGATGCCACTGATCAATAATAGTTTGCCTACTTCATGTGTTTCTTCTGATTATTTCACCTTCTTCCATAGCATCAAGGTCTTGGAGCGTCAAATTCTAAATGGCACGGACTATTTGGGTTATTCATGGGTTGTAAAAAATATGTAAAAGTTGGACAAATAATTGTTGCGTACAAATGTATGACACCAATACATTGCGATTTCATTTTTTAAAGGTTGTTAGAAATGGGAAACACATAACCAAATTATTATATGTTATTTTTGTTTTAAACATATTGATTAGTATTTTTAAAAAATGATGGTGGAAAGAACACATAAAAAAGGAAATATCACAATAAATATAACACCAGTCTTTGACTTTTTGTTATGTGAAATTATTCTGTTAACAAAAAATAGTTTGAGACATTAAATCAAAGGAAAAAGAAAAGAGAAATAGATTCCATTGTGGTGGATGAAAGTATTTATGATGAGCTTAAATTGTTTGAATCCAATGTACAAAATACAGCTGTCCAAGAAAAAAAGTTAAATGTGTCCATGAAATAGTTTGCAGCAGTGAATAGTAGACACACATTAGAGGAAATTAGGTTTGGCGTCTCCTGGAGGTGGTGGTGGAGGTCTTGCTATCCTCTCCAGGTGGACAGATTAACATCTCCTCCTGGGGAGGGGCTGGGGGGGGCACAGTTACAGGGACTGGGGTGGGTGGAGCAGTTTCCTGTTCCTGTTGTTGTAGCAGTCTGTGGCTAAGGAAGGTGTATTTTGTCCTGATGCTGAAGGAACACAGACAGGGTAGATGGTAAGAGAAAAGCCCTGCACATATGATTATAAATGTCAAACATCACCCCAGTGAGGGAGCACAAACTGGAGTTGTGATTCTGCATTGCTACATTGTGCTCCCACTGCACCGGTTTCATGTCCCAGAGCTCTGTAAGGACCTGGGCCATCACGTCTTGTGACTGCTATAGTGCTACCAAGACTTGGTCAATGGGTGTCTGGGTGACAGTTGTCCCAGTGGCCTCGCTTTGCTGCCCAACTGATTCCCTCTCACCACCCCTGCCCCCCTGGGATCCTGGCAGAACTGGAAGTGGTAGAGGTGTTGGCTCAATAGCAGCCAGGACTTGAAGGGGGCACAAGACTGGTGCGATGTTGGCTCAGGTGCTATTGCAGCTCGGTGGGAGGTATAGGTATTGGCCGTGTGAGACTCACTGTAGCTGTATGCCCAGGTAGACCAGATGAACCAGGCAGCTCCCCACCATCCAGACTTGCAGGACTTGGGGTCTTCACTGAAGGCTTGAGTCTGGTCTGGTCTGGAGTGGAGGTGTCTTCAGTTTCAGATGGTGGGCCACTGGCCCTGGGTATTGGACCTAAAATGAATAACAAACAATATGAAATTAAAAGTCTGGATTGTACCTCAAATGTGTCTTCAGCTACAAACAAAGTAACCTATAAAATCTAAAATGAAGCAACCTAAAACTGGAAATTATGATTAATGGAACGTTAAGATCTTTGCATGATTTGTATTATTTTAGACATGCAGGTTACTTTACACAGATACAAACTTCAGTAATAATGTTGAAGCTACGTCCTGAAATGAAAATTTTTATAATAAAATGTACATTACATGTACCAGACATTAAACCCAACACAGTAGTGAGGGAAATTGAGAACTAAACCATTCCAAGATCTTGGGGATACATGCATATATCACTTTTGCATCTACTTGTCCAGTTGTATACTGTCATACTATTGGATATTTCTTTTCATTTCATATAAGTGCAAATAAAGATATCTGGAAAAAAACATTCCAAGACCTAGGAGGCTAAAAAACCTATTATGGTACAACTTATTAGAATTAATGGCATTTGATATTGTATGGACACTGCAAAGTAAATTGTGTATCAAAACTACTTATATTAAGCATGCCACAGAACATGATTGCATATCTTTGATTCAACAAACTATGAATTATGTAAGCAATTACATCAATTCAATGGAGTAAGAAGAAGGTGACAACATACTAGATCAACACAACAATGACATTTTCATACATAGCATGAAATGGTGAATGACAAAAGTATAACACTTTGACATACGTGCATATATGGAAGTAAAGGGAGGTTGAGCAACATCATAATGAACAATTGTTTTCCAGAGACAAAAACAGGGCATCATGTTGTTGTAGTCATTTGAAAGCACCATTGACAATACTTGTTAAGTGTGAGTTAAACATTGCTATTTAAATATCCTTCATGTGAAAATAGGCAGAGTTGGAAACTGTTTTTTCAAGTACAACAACATACATTGAAATAAAGCAAGGAATTAGGCAAATACAAGGGATGATCCATAGAGAACAATACACATTCTGACAAAACATGTTGAGCCTTGTTGGAAAGAGAGATACAACCATGATGCTAGTAATTTAGATAAAACAAGATATTTTAGTGAATCAAGTTTAGCTAAATACGTTTTGATAAGGGTCTTGAAACATTCTGAACAGCTAACTTAGGGCCACATGTACAAAGCATTTTTCACGTCGCCAACGGCGAATCGGGCCGTTTGCAACGTGAAAAATGCAATTTGGGATGTACAGACCCATTTTTGTGATTCAGTCATTTATTTACCGAATCGCAAAAAGGGTTTGCGAGTCGCAGTTAGGAAGGGGTGTTCCCTTCCTAATTGCAAGTTGCAAAACCTGTATTTCGTACATGTGGCCCTTCGTGGCAAAAACTCTATTTATGATTAGTGGGACATTGCTAAGTTCAACTTACCAATCTCCACTCCACCAAGGATTCCTGAAAAGCCTTCATGTTGTAGAATCTGCAAGACCTTCTCCTCCCAGGGAAAGAGTTGTGGGGAAGGGGCTGGGGGAACCACCACTAGACCTCTGGGCCTCCAGGTGATGCTTGGAGACCAGGCAGTGCACTCTCCCCCACAGGTCATTCCACCTCTTCCTAACGTTCTCCTGTGTGTCAAGATTGTTTGCTACAGCATTCACTCTGTCAACTATTCTGGTCCACATTTGCCTTTTCTGAGATATGGTTGTACTTGGGCTCCAAACAATTTTGGCTCTATTCTAACAATTTTATCCACCATGACTGACAATTCTCTCTTTGTAAAACATGGATTCCTCCTCCAAGCCATAGTGAATGTCTGAAAAATTAACTAGTGCCCCACGAGTTGATGAAAAATAAATCAAAGGGAGAAAAATAAATGAACAAAACCTGACTTCTATGTGGCAAATTCGACATAAAAATGCTCTACTGCATGGGAATGGCAAAGGATCATGGAAGGAGTGTGTTTTATAGTGTGGTTTGCAGGTGTTCACAATTGGCCAATATACATCAGGTGTGAGTTGCTAACATCCAATAGCCACAGCCATAGTACAATGCTGAAGGGTCCCGGGACAGACTCCCACCGTCAGGGCACCACCACTGGTGCGCTGCCAGCACGACTGTGAGATCTAAATATGGTTGGCGCAATCCCACCATCGCAATGGAGTATTACTCATGAGCATTAGATTCTCCCACGTTGGCTGTTGGATACTGTATGCGTGACGGAGTGCACTCCGTCGGAGCGGACGGAGGTTGAACCGCCATAGATCTAAATATGGTGGTCGGAACTCCATCCGCTTAATGTAGTATTGGGGATTACTGAGGAAGCGGGGCAGCAGCAATCCCAGATGAAAAAATTGCTCCCGCCCGCAGGGAGCAGTATTTTCAGCAGCTCCCTGTGGTTGGGAATAACGCAGGCTCCCGCTGAAGGTGGGGAGTGAGGTGGGGCCATAGGGACATAGGGGCTCCACCTGCGGCCTCCAGCAAACAGGCAGTGAGTGCCCTGTGCCGGCTGTAGGAGACCCACCATTTAGTAGGCAGGCCCTGGGGATGAAGTCCACGGGGTCAAAATTGCCTCCTCCCCCTTTATATACTGGCTAGGCCCTGGGAGCACATGTATGGTGTAGGGTTGGCTACATGCAGGGGGTTGGCTGCTGGGCCTGGCCACGTCCTGCAGGTCCAGGCCAAGCCCTAGCCGCGCACACTATGGGAATCGTTGCAGGTGGGGGGTTGGCTGCAGGGCCTGGCCCTTGGCCAGGCCCTGCGGCCAAACCCAGGCCTGTCAACTACATTGGAAATTACACTGTGTGGGAAGGGGCCTTGGAGGGGGTGGTGCCTCATACTGAGAACACAATTAAGTGGAACTTTTGCCCAACCCCAGCCCCAAACGCTCTCCTAACAAAAACAGTAGTTGCTGAGGCTGTTGCCGATGCCTTGGGGTGTTTTCATACCCTATATTGGACATCAACAATTCAAAGCCTCCGAAAATGAGCTCAAAACCCCTGTTTAGAGTGGTTTTCAGCTTGTTTTCCCTGCTATCAAGCGATATTGATTCTTCACCAGGAGAACGTGTGAAGGGAGGCCAATATCGGATATCACACAGTGGCATCATGTAAATTGGTAGGTTAAAAAAACATAGAAATTCACTGAAAACAGAGCCCTGGGCTGGGTAGGAAGACTAACCCAGGCCACCCCGCTCTGGGACTATGGAGCACTGGGCACCATGGAGGACCTACATGGATTTGCGAAGTGGGACCTCATCGGTATATCAAAGATAGAAGACCTCTGGCCGCGCAATGCTGTTAAGACCTTCGGTCGAGCTGCAGGAGGAGTACAAGTTAGCTCCTTCAGAATACTTCCGGTACCTTCAGGTGTGGAACGCTTTACACTTGGTCCTTCCAACCAAGGGGGAAGGAACTCCTACTGTTTACACTGGGCATGGTGGTCGCAAACAGAAACATAGCCAAACTATGGAGATCACCGGAAATACCAGTGTTGAGAGACAGGAAAAGAGAATTGGACAGGTGTTTTCTAGCAGAGAAGGCTACCTATGTGAGTTGGGGTTGCTCAGCAAAATGGGGGATGGTGTGGGGGAGATGGAATGAATACAGGAGAGGTTTGTGTTCCCCACTCCCCACACAACCACACAATACGCCCACCTGACATGGACTGCATGCTCCCGGAAAAAACCTCTAAAGAATGGGGACTGGGATGGGGACTCCCAGAGATAGAGATGGCGACGGGTGCCAAGATTATGCCATCTTTTCAATAAAAAGAATTTTTTTAAAAAAGAAGTTAACTGAAAAAAACAAAGGTTACAGGGATGCTTTAGTTAGGAAATAGCATTTAAAACCCAAAGAAATTCACTGAATAAAACTAAGGTTGCAAGGATTTATAGTTAGGAAACAGAATTTAAAAAACTTTAGAAAACCAAAGGTTACCGGGACGTTATAGTTTGGTTCAGATAATACACACAAAAAACCATAGGAATTCAGCAGTTATAGTTAGAGTTATCTCGAGTAACTATAACTCGTGCCCTAAGGTAACTATAACTTGTGTCTTTGCCATGCACTGCATGTTACATCATGCATGACATGTTCTATGATATAATTGATAACATCACTGCAATATTTACAGTAAAATGATTGATGAGAAAACTGTGGATTAAAGCGAAATTCCTAGACTGATTTCAAAACTAGAGATAGGTTCCAAGGTAGTTGAAAGGATAAACCAAAGGTCTAGCAATAGAAAAAGACCAGAGGAGTCTTGGTTGAAAGGACTTAATTTGCACCACAGCCTCCCAAGGTTCTAGGAAAGCTCTAATTGCTGCCTACTTCTGCCTACTTAGCTTTCAATGTGAAAACTGCTCATTTTTTCTGAAACACTCATAGAGAAACTGAAGAACAGAGAACAAATTACACTGAACAGGAGATACAGCCTTGACATTTTCACCAATGTCTAGAGTAAGTCTTGAAGGTAGAGGGATGCTTAAATCTTTGAATGGCTTCAGCTAGGTGTTTAAGAAGGCCAATATTTTGCAACCTAACTCTCTCAATTTCCAAACCCACAGAAAACTGGTGACGAGGAAAGCACCCCGGAGAACAAAGAGAACCAAGACCCTACGGAAATCTCCAGGATTGAGATTGAGACATAGACTGAAAGAGAGGAAACAAGGGTCTGCAAGGCCAGAAAGGAAGGACCACTATTACTTCTGTTTCCTCTTCATGATATTGAAGAACAAGTTGAGGGATGCAATGAATGGGTTTAAATGCATTCAGTAGATTAGGAAGAGGCCAAGGTATAGAAAGAACATCCACACCACAAGAGCTTGAAGCTGTCACTATTAGTTGGAAAGATCTAGCTAATCTGGACACTCAGTTATGCCAGTCAGAAGTTCTTAACTATGAAGACAGTTTTTCTTGTGGCTATATTTTCAATTTGTAGAATCAGAGTATTTGGAGCCCTTTTGTGTAGACCTCCTTTTCTCAGGATTTTGGAAGGTGCTGTCATTTTGAAACCTGACCTTTATATTTTATCAAAGATTGCACGTATAATTCATGGAGATCGTAAGACTGTGGTACCCTCTTTTACTTCTTCTCCTTGTTCCCAAGAGGAAATACTTGTTCATTAATTGGATGTAAGGATAGCTATTTTGATTTACCTGGATGGGTCCAAATCTTTCCCCAGCTCAGATCATTTTGTGTTAGTTATGGGAGTCCAGGCAAAGATCAAAATGCGTCTTCTATTTATGTTAGCCATTAGATTAAATCTACTATCTTTTTGGCATGCTCTCTTATTACAACTTCTTTGTCTAACACAAACCATGTAAGATTTATAAGGGGAGTGACTGTTTCCTGGACTGATATTCAGAGGTTTCTATTAATGAGAGTTGTGGGACACCCACCTGGGCTTCTCCACACACGTTTGTGAATCATAGCCATAATAAACAAGTACATGTGGGAAGTTGTTTTGGACAGGGGATACTCAGTTCGATCCAGTCCTAGATTTCTCACTTCTATTGTTTCTGTCTTTTTTGTCTTTTGTTAAACCACTAATAAATATATTTTTACAGTTTTGAATGGTTCAGATAATATTATTTCTTTCTTTCTTTATTGAAAGCCAGATAGCTTTCGTATTCCTCATAAGCAACGCCAGGGCCAAAGGTGATGGATGCAGAGATAAAGTCCTATTTGCTAACCAGTAATTTTAAGTAATCTTAGTTAATTTGTCCTCATCACAGTCATTATGATCCGCCCACCCACCCCTGACAGCTAGTCTTCGAATTAAGTTTGGTAATGTCACTAAGAAAGCTCGGAAAGCCAGCCTTTTGTAGCGCTCACATGGGTGGGGTTATCTAACTGCATGATTATGGGTTTTTCATCCTGTCTGGAAGTGAGAAAGAAAGCATTGGTAATAAATGTGATGAGTGTAAAAGGGCTAAAGATAATGAAGATTGCTTCTGAGTAACTAGGAAATTAAACTACACATGTGAATTGTGCTTCCCTTTCTGTCAGGAATGCAGATTGTATGACTATGTCCAGTGTAGAATGATGTGGAAATAAAAATCTGAAAATGTTAAGTTTATCCATGCACTAGCGTACTCCAGGTTTAAATTGGCAACTACTACTAGCGCACCTCTCTAATTCCAAACCAGGAGATATGGCGCAGTTGCCTACCTGTCTGTCCACGGCTTGTTTTCAACATTTTTCAAGTTGACCCCCTCCAAGCCGTTCAGTATAATAATTTGGCGAGAAACTTGCCCCCAAAGCAGAAGTGATATATTTTCAAATATTTTCTGCAAAATATTTCAAGGAAACTAAAACACTATATTGATATTTTGGGTATGCAATTAGCATACAGAATGATATTTAGTGGTGCTTTTAAAACTATATATGATATTAAATATATTGAACTGTAAAACCCTCCTACGTACCCTGTTCTGTGTATGTTTAATAAGCCAAAAATACTCTTTAGTTCGTTGTCTAGAAGGGGGCAATCTGTCCCTGTTACTTTGCACTACACAAAGTACAATACTGTATCCCTGCAGCAAAATAACACTGAAGAACTACAGCCCATAAGATGCCCTGGAAGAGAACTACAACAAGTGCACGTCAAGCGTGTCCAGAACTGATAAACAGCAGCCCAACTGCTCTACATTCCTTTTTAAGTCTTTTAAGTCTGACTTTCACCAAGACCTTTTGATTTCACTAAAATTAAATGTATGATACACATGTTCACAGGGGCTTCCAGCCCTCTTCACCCATTACTCTGTTGTTATGCCATTCACAATTTTCTTCCACACATTAGAGCTTGCGGGATTGGGCAGTGTTCTGACATTGGGTATCTTCACTATGTTTGAAGGCATCTTACCCTTTCACAAGGAGCACATCCATCCACAAAACAGTTATCTTCAGTGCTAGAGGGTACTATGGAAATTTGTGCTTTTTGAGGGCAAAAATATTTTTGTTTCAAGCGAATTTTTTTTTTTTTTTTTTGGTTGTTGCTTCCCCCAACATTAACGTTTTGCAGAAATGATGACTAAGCAAAACAAGTATTGACTAAACCTAAAGGCTGGCTGCCAATGTCAGACCTATTGGCTTGTCACTCCTTTTCGTTTGATGGTTTCTCAGTGGATGCGCGTCTTGGGTCTTTTTTGTCTGTTTGAAAGTCGCATTTTTGTGTGACCTGCTACAAAATGTGACACTATATCAGCACTGTCGGATAACTGATGAGCAGAAGTCTTTTGCAAAATATGCAAAATAATCTTCACTTGCAGCTTGTGCCTCGACAGATGAGCGGCTGCATTGCTACAACGTTGCTTCCCTTATGCATAAAATAAGCCAGCAGAATGTAAATAACTATTCCTGTCCCTATATACATGCCATAAAGGAATAATATTTTTAGGATTATTTAATCGTCCTTACATTTAAGTGCTTTCTGTTCGTCAAAATACTGTAAAATAGATATTAGCTGGGCATAATTCTGACAGCACATCATGGTGCAGGAAAGTCAGCGTGGAAAGTAGACAAGGTGAGCCTATCGTCCTCACACAGTTTTCCCTCACTGGTGGCATAAATGTAGCACCCACAGCCTCGCATATAGAAAGCTTTTGAAGTTGTAAAACCTGTGATTGGCAAAGTATTTTTCTGAAATGTACAAAAAGTGTTTCCGACAAGCAAAAGGGTTCTGTAGATCATTGTGAATCTCAGTTAGGAGGGGGAATGAAAGGTAGGGATGTTCATAATTGTGATTCCATACGATATATATAAATAGTTTGTACCTCAACTGTGGCACCGTATTTGATTCACAAAGCAAAAGCTGGGACAGCTTCCCCTTTAAGAATCACGCAGAGTGGCCTTCGGGGCACCAGACACTCCCTACTTCCCTGATCATTGTTGTCTCAAAAGTAAAACTTTAAAAAAAAGCAAAAAAAGCAGCATCTGTTCCTCTACCGGAGCAGGCTCCATTAAAAACAAGCATTTTCAATGCGACGGGTCTCGCATTTGTTCGAGTTAGAGCTATTAGCGTTGCAATCGCGCTACGTAAAATGCATGGAAAATAAACAGATAAAGTAGTCCGGACCCCAGGCTGAAAACATCGAGCCTCGTATGTTTTTGGTACTTTACCGATGCTGTGTAGGTGGGCTAAACACCGGAAAAGGCATGACGTATGCATGCCTTTCACAAATGAAAGCAAGCGGATTTTAAAAGGTAAGCCCACCAACCAATGTAAGTGACTGAGGTGGCATGGGCGTGGTTTCAAGGCCAGAGAGAGGTTACAGAATGGACGGAGCACTTTGTGCTCGCCCATAAGAAGGAGCTTTGCTGTTCCTTGCAAGCCACATCTCTTCCTTCGTAACCAATTACAGGAGGCCGCTGATAGCGACTTGCCTAATTAATAATCATTAGCTATGCCATTTTGTGACCCTCTGTGAATGGGCATTCAGCAATGCAACCTATTAGTCCATAGGGTGCATCGCATAATGACAAGCAGGTTGTAAAAAGTGAATGCATAATTTTAACCCACAATTTGCAACCTGTGCCGATGTACCCCAGGCAGCGAGTTCATTATCACACAGAGCACTGCCTCCTTCCCGCATGCAAAGCACCCTATACTTTCCACCTAGGTCATGCTATATACAACTGTACATACCAGGATGGATAGACTCAGATCCGATCATATTGGACAGCACTTTGAGGCACTTGTGATGCAGAGCACTATGCAATCTAGTAAAGTACAAATTTATTAGCAGACATAGGTGCAGTTTTACAATGGCCATGGACATTAAGACAGCATGAGAGCATGAGGGAGAGCAAGTTTGGGAAAAAGAGCATAAACAGCGGGTGATAAATACAATGTGGGTAATGCTCAGTCATGGATATGGCTGGTGAATTTGTTTTATTCCAAATTTCTGTGATAGTCACGTTTGCCTACCACAGAAGAAAAATAGTCGCACAAAATGAAAACTGTCCCTGCTCTGGCAGGTCATGTGGATCTCAGCAGCTCAAGAAGTTGCAATGGGAACTTCACAAAGTGGCAGCTTCACTGGGAGTTCATTCAGTTCTCCCTACTAGGAAAAGTCCCAAGAACTGCCAGACGCAGAAACTCTGCCTCATTCTCCGGAAGATCGAATTTGAGCATTTGTCACACAATTTCATAACACTGGTGAGTTCTAAAAGGGGTCAGATTTCACCTGTTTTGCATTTTCTGAATTACCTTCTGCCATCCCCTAGTTAGAAATACATTGGAGACGGTGAAATCACTCTGGCAAGCAAAAGGAAAGGTTGGGTACAGATATGATAAGGAAATTTAAATCAAAAGTGGACAAATGGGATGCTAACAGGACATGGAATCCAACTTTTCATCATCATAGTTTCTAACTGTGAGTGTGAGCCCTCCCAAGGACAATCACCACCTGTTGCTTTCAACCTTAACATTTAATGACTTTTCCACCAGCCATTAGGGTACAAATATGGCCTCCGCCTCTCCCAGAATGCCTTGTAACTTTTACCCAAGCAGCAAATATGTTAAAATCAGACAGACACCGCAGGAGGGGGGAGTGCTAATCGCGGAAGAGATAGTTCGGTGTAATGAAAATTATTACAGTGTTTTTCAGGCACCACGGGCTCATTCCCGCAGCCGCAAAGATTTGTCTGTTTTTAAGGCTGTGAACAGTAGCTGATGGTGGTCTGAGGGTGTGGGGTGGGGCACACCTTCAGAGTTGAGGCAAGCGGTGAACAGGACCGAGGAAGGTGTAATGAGGAAGAATCCTTGTGGATAGAATGGTCCAAAACGCTAGTTTCCCACTGGGTATTCTTTAACACGTTGCCACCAGCTAGTGAGAGAGGGAGCAGAAGAGGGAAAGGGAAAGTAGGTCGGGCGAGCTCAGGAAGAAACGGGTACATAAAGAGACGGAAGGCAGGCGGTAGGAGAGGACTTGAGGGATGACAGAGAAGGATCAAGTCTAGGCTTGTGAACTGAAGAGACCAGACAAATAGTAGTGGAGGACAAATAGAACATGTGTAAAGAAAATGATTTTAGTGGTTTAGAGGACAAGAGTTTGAATTCTGCAAACTACAAGTAGAAGCTACCTAGCTTTAAGATGAATAGATGGGTCCACCTATTTCTTGAAAACTTTATAGATCTTTTGTCATAAAAAGGCGTGCTGTGATTCTTAGGTTTTCCCAGATTTCCCCTATTCCATTGTTTCTGCAACCTTCGCAAATTTCTATTGTGCTGAATAGAGGTTGGCCATTTCTTCCCCAATTGCATGTTGCACAACACTCCAACGCACAGGAGGCCTGGTCTACACTCTATAACAACTTGTCAGTAATTTGTTCCTGTGTGTACAAGATACTAAGGTCCCACAGGATGCACGGAGAAGGAGTAAGAGAGGTCAAGGGTGACGCCTACATGATGTGCGAGAGAAAGAGCGACCTAAGTGAAGAATGGCCAGAATATTTACAGGTAATCTTAATTACGCTTACTCGTCCTCATCCCAGCCATTACTTGCAAGGTGAATCCCCCTTCTGAAACTGGAAACATCAGGAGTGCTATAAATGCAAGCTTGACGCTGCTATACTGGGCACCATCACTGGGAAAGCATCCCCAGCATCCTCCTTTAATTACCAACCCTAGTCAAAGAACCAGAAACAAAGGAGGGTAGGAGGGTCATAATAACCGGGATGGGGACATGTAGGACTGAGGGTAATGAAGATTACTAGTACGTAATTGAGCCATTACCTATACAACCCACACCCTTATCCAATTCATTACTTTTGGGTATACTAAAGCCAATGGCTTTTATAATAAATAGATATAGAATCACTTCATTGCACAATCACACTTTTAAATGCAAAGTATTGAAACTAATCTAACCATAAACGCACAATTACAATTAATTACAGAATGTCATGCTGCAACGTTTTTGCATTATTAAGAACACCTGAACCAAAAGTATCCTCAATATTCACAATTGTATGCAAAAGATATTATCTCACAAAAGTATATTCTGAGGTCCAAGTGTAAGCTGTACATAAACCCTGAAGAGAGACTCCATGAAATTCTGCTGAAGGGGTAGAGACACCTATAGCTAAGGGTCTCTGTATTCCACCTTGAATACACTCATTTTGCTCTGTAGAAGACATAGCAAAGGTCGACCTGAACCACCTACTCAAAGTCATTTTAGATTCCTTCATACCTCTCCCTGAAATGATGAAAATTACAAACCAGTATTCTGACTTCCTGAATTCACAGGACCTGTCAAGATAAATTGACAATGATCTTTTAACACCAAGAACATGGAATGCATCTTCCTCATCAGAAACAGAAAAAAGAAAGAAAAATGACAAGATGATCTTTTAAGAAGCATGAAATGAATAATAAAAAAGATGGGACAGGTCAGGTCTTAGAATCAGATCATACGCAAATAATTTAATAAAGGAGGACTATATAAGAAAGGCAAAATCTTGCTGTTGGAAATCGCCCTTTCTGCAAGGTTAGCCCAAAAACTGTTGACTTCCTCCTGTTTTTCTGACCTTCTCTTTTTGTTGGCTTTAGGACTCTGGGCACTTTACCACTGCTAACCAGTACTAAAGTGAATGTGCCCTCTTCCCTGAAACATGGTATGATTGGCTTACACCTGTTTGGCATATTTAACTTACCTACAAGTCTCTTATAAAGTGGTATACCATAAACACAGGGGCAGAAAATTAAATGCTCCTAGGGGGCCTACAGCGCTGATCGCGCCACCCACAGAAGTAGCCTTTCAAACCTTTCTCAGGCCTGCCACTCCAGTGCCTGAGTGTGCAGGTTACTGCCACATTGACGTTGCATTTCAAAGTACTTGCCAAGGCCTAATCTCTCCTGTTACAACACCTAGGTTACCCCTAAGGTAGGCCCTAGGTAGCCGTGTGGACACGGTGCTTTATATGTAAAAGGTAGTGCATGTACTTTTATGTTTTACATGTCCTAGTAGTGACTAATAGCCTATTCCGTTTTTCACTACGCCTCAGTCTCATCTGATCCCTTCTTCGCACCAGCACCCAGAAGGGTGCTTAGTCTGCGCCAAGAATTCCTTGCCCCGGCGCTCATGAATGCAGAGGTATTTCTGGCCTGGGCCCGCGACTGCAGTGGTGGGTGTGTTGATTTTGCTTATGCTGCGCACCTACCTGTTGAAGGATGATTGTAAGCCTATTCCAGTACTGCGGTCACAGAGGTGTGTGTTGATGAGCATCACTCAGACCCACGCAGTCTTGATGACTTCATTGCGCTCCTCGCAGTGGAAAATCACTATACTTCATCCCCCACCCAAGTGGCCCCAATGAAACTTGCTGCGAACTTTGCAGCAGGAACTCGCTTGTCATAAATTTCACTACTCAGGGCCGGCTTTAGGTTTGGTGGCACCCTGTGCAGCAGTTTATTGTGGCACCACCTACCCCATGACCGCCTCCTCGGTTTTACTCACTACCACCCGGCAAATGTGCCCCTCATCTCTCCATTGCTCCCCTTTCACACACATTCATGTATGTTAAAGCACTTGTAAAGGCTGGCTTTACGAATCCACTCAGCTAGCCACATAAAATATAGGGACATATTTAAGAGCCCCTAGCGCCAGTCTAATGCCACATTAGCATCATTCTTTTTACGCTAATGTGGCGTTAAAAGGCCAAAAACGCCATTCCATATTTACAAAGTGGCGCAATGCATGCATTGCGCCACTTTGTATCCCTTTGCACTACATTATGCCTGCGCCAGGCATAATGTATGCAAAGGTGGCATTCCCCCATTAAGGAGGGCCACAAAAATGGCGCAAAGAAATCCGAAAGATTTTTTGCGCCATTTTTTTCCGGCACTTTTAACACCCGCTCAGGGCAGGCGTTAAAAGGAGGTGTCTGTTGGTGACAATGGGCCTCTGGGTGCTTTTCAGGTTTAGCATCAAAACATTTTACGCTAATCCTGCAAAGCGCCGGGCTAGCGTAAAAAATTCCGACACTAGTCCCCTAACTACCACCATGTTGCGCCATATTTTAAATACAGCGCACACATGGTAACGTTAGGGGAGCACTAAGGGACCAAAGAAAAGTGATGAAGCACTGTGTGCATTGCCACTTTTTCAAATATGCCCTATAGGGGCACATTTAAGAGCCCCTAGTGCCATTCTAACGCCACATTAGTGTAAGGCCAAAAATGCTGCGCTATGTTTACAAGTGGTGCGATGCATGCATTGCGCCACTTTGTACCTTTTGCGCTACATTATGCCTGCGCTAGGCATAATGTATGCAAAAGGGGCATCCCCGCTTAGGGGGCCAAAAAAATGGCACAAAGAAATCTGACAGATTTCTTTGCATAATTTTTTTCTCGAACTTTTAATGCCTGCTCAGAGCAGGCATTAAAAGGTGGCTGCCATTGGTTACAACGGGCCTCTGGGTGCTTTGCAAGATTAGCGTCAAAATTGGCGCTAATCCTGCAAAGCGCCGGACTAGTGCAAAAAATTATGATGCTAGTCCCCTAACTACTGCCATGGTGCACCGTATTTTGAATATGACGCACACATGGTGGCGTTGGGGGGCACTAAGGGGTGCAAAAAAAGTGGCACAGTATGTGTGCAGTGCCACTTTTATTATATTTGCCCCATAGCTCTGTTTTTTGCAGCAGGCATATGAACCCTCCATGCTACTTTATATTTAGTCAAAGCTGCCACTAGGCAAAACTCCCATCTCTCTCTCTAGCAGGAACATTACTCACAAGACGTATCTTGACATTTAATTGTTTCTTGAAGGCTAAACGCACAAGGAACTTTTCAGCAGGTGCTTTTAAATCGCAAATTTCGGAAGTTATTGATAAACACAGCGCCCCCCTGAGGTGAGCGCCCGGTGCAGTTGCACCGCTCGCACCGCCCAAAAGCCAGCCCTGTCACCACTGGACCGGTCCCAACGTCCCCTGCCTCCATTGCTTACTGCGGAGGGTGTCCCAGTCTTCTTATGACCACTGGGACATTCAGATGCGGGAACGAGTCATTTTGCTTGTCCTGTAAAAGCTACTGTATCCTTTGTAGTAGGCGTGCAGGTGCTCCTGCAGTCTACCTTCATATCAGCAACCCATTTTCCTTGCCAGGGCTCCTAAAGATTACTGTAACCCTGCTAATAGGGGTGCAGATGTTTATTTGCTTGCCACGGTGTACTGGCACTAGCGTGTTTATGGTGATTTCTGTACTACTGCTGATTTATACACCTTTTCATTCATAACCTGATGCGTTTTTATGGCTTAAGCATTGCTGTTCTGATTATTTCATTACCAGGATAACCAGTACTATGTCAGTGATTAAATGATATGCACAGTATTTAGGATTTATGTTATTTATGGTCCGTGATATGTGTTTACACTATACAATATATATTTTCATGTATTCCTATGTGGACTCTCTTATGTGGTGTATTTATTGTATTACTGGTGTGAGTGTGTTGCACTAACGCTTTACATATTGTCTCTGGGGATGAGCCTGACTGCTCTGCACCAAGCTACCAGCAGGTGAGCACAGTTTATCTTAGCCAACTAGAAACACACTTCTAACACTTGCATTTCCTTCCAGCTGTGATAATAGCTACCAAAAAGGGAACGTTGTAAGATAAAAATTTCAGATCTACAGAGATCAAAGGTTCGATAGGAAATGGTTGCAGAGATATAAGAAACAACAGAAGTTCTCACGGAGGAAGGATAGAGTGAGAAGGAGGTCTGGAAAGTGAAAAGGTTTTGAATAATTTGCACACCGAAACTTAAGAATCCTGAAAGTTCTCAAAATCCTCAAAACGCCTTGATTGCAAACCATTGCATCTACAAACTAGAGAGGGCTGGAGTAAGATGGAAACTATCCCACAGAACTTGTAAAATAGAAGAAAATTAAGATGGTAGAGCAGAGAATGAGAATACCTTTTGTGAATTCAAATCCAATACCTGAAGTGAGATTTCACAGTAGAAGGTCTAGAGTTTTGTAAGATATTTGCCAGGCTAGGCCTTTACTCTGTCGGATTAATTTTTCAAACTCCAAGCTGACAGGGTTGATAGTTTGAGAGATAGTGGTACAGTCAAAGATCTGAATGAAGATGGACATACAGGGTGCTATCAATATCACCTCCACTTCTTCCTCCTGTATCTTGTACAGGAGTCTTGGAATCAGGAAGAAAGGAGGAAATGCATACAGTGATATCCTGGGCCATTTCACTGCCACAGCAGTCCCCGACCTCCATGCTCCCTTTTCTGGGAATCAGGAGCATAACCTTGGAAGGAAAGCATTGCTTCTTGAAGCAAAAAGGCCAAAACCTTATGCATGCCTTTGAGAGGTTTCAGAGATAAGTTAGATTCTGGGAGGATGGGCATACCCTGCTCAGTTGGTCGGCATGTGCATTGTCCAGGCCTCAGTTGTGGACAGTTGTTGATGTTAAAAGGTGAGCCTCTGTCAAACTCTCCACGTGAGCTGCCACTGAGTTCACTGACTTGAAGTGAGTGCTTCTCTGGTGGTTGATGTAAGCCACTGTGACCGTACTATCTAGTATCACCAGGGCAATCTGTTGCCGAAAAAGGTCAAATCCTCTCAACACCACAGAAAGCACTCTCCAATTCAAAGGCCTGTGACTCTTTGATGTTGGCAACCTGGCTTAGTAGGAGTGAGGGATCAATGTTGCTCCCCATCCTAGTAAACTGGCATCCGGTGTGAGAACTATTGGAAGGGTTGAATGCATCACAACCCCTTTAAAAAGAAAAAATGTCCAAAGAGTGTGAGATTGGGGACCAAAACATCTGTGAATGGCAATGTTGTGGACTTCGATGAAGTCTTGCCCATCGCACTGTGGAAAAACATGCTGAAATATGAACGTGCACCCCCATTCATGTCCTTGCTGCAGACTTGTGAAGAGAGCAGGGACCGAAGTATGACTTTGTGAAGGAAGACTTTCACTAAATGCAACCTAAATCTTGCCACTATATATGTCAAGTCACTGACTGGATTGAGGTGACATTTTAGAACATTTAGGATGAATCCAAGATGGGTCAGAGTGGTATTTTTAACTTCCAAGAATCAAATTGTCTCTTATTTTGATTGCACGTGTATTAGCCAGACTCTGATGTATGGGTAAACTGGAATGCCCTGGAGATGGTGATGAGCCACAACTTTAGCCACCACTTTCGTGAAAACCCTCCAGGCTGAACAACAATCAAATGGAGGCACCCGCAACTGCCAGTGTTAACCTAAAATGCAGAATCACAGGAACCTCTGGTGGAATTACACAATAGGTATGTGAAAAGAGGCAACCATTAGGTCTAGAGTGACTAAGAAGTGATTCAAGGAAATTAGAGGAATGATTCTCTGAAGAGTCCCCATTTAGAATGGGATGTGTTGTTCCCATCTGTTCACCTTCTTGAGGTTTTTCGCCATTCAATAACCTCCTTTTACCTTGGCAACTAGGGGGATGATCAAATACACATCCATTTCTTGTTGTGATTCTGGAACTGGGAGAATGGCTTCCTTTTCTACCATTGCTTAAAGGTCTTTCAACATCACTTTCCTCTTTATGGGATATCTTGGCTATGGCACCGTAATGGTACCAGAGTATAGAGGCAGAGAAAGGAATTCAGTCTTGTACCCTTTCCAGGCAATACCCAAGAACCACACATCTGAAGTTATTTTTGCCATTCATCCATAACATGGTGAATTTGACCTCTCACCTGCAATGGTTATCCAAAATCTGTGTAAGCCCCAGAATGACTAGGAACAAGGTTCTTAATTGTATGGCTTCTGTTTCTGCTTTTTAACCCCGAGAACTGTCCCAATTACTGCTATCTTCTTAAAGGCTGTCTAAATTCTGGCTTTTTAAAAGGCTTGAAATCTTGGATACCTGCTTTCTAACTGAGGAAGAGTGCTTCCTTTTCTTCTTCTGTATAACTACACCCAACACGTGCTGATGAATTGGAACCCCTGAACTGGGAGTCTACTGCTATTGCAGTAGTAATATCTAGAGACCTCACTGCTTTAGCAGGAGCAGGAAAACCCATACTCTCCATTACTTTTGAGAGCAGCTCGGGGAGCATGTCCTTGGAAATATACTTTCCTCTTTGATCCAACAGAGTCACAGCCTCATCGCTGTCCTCAGTAAGGTACACAGGAATACATCTCAGTGAACTTTTCTCGCACTACATCAACTCAGTTTTTTAGAGATGTTAAGATATCCAGGATGATCTTCTTTAGCCTATCTCCCTCATCATCACCTCTTCACGTCTGGAATTGTTAGGCAAAGGTCATCTTGAAAAACTTGAAGAAGAAGTTGCAGAAACATACCTCTTTTTAGACACGTTTCTCCTTATTGTTGATTCCACCACCAACACTTACATTTATGGGGCGTGCAGAACATATAGCCCCAGTGTAGTAATTTAAGGCAGTGGTTCCCAACCTTTTGATTTCTGTGGACCCCCACTTTAACATTGATGGAACCCAGGGACACCCACTGAATCATCTTGGGAATCCGGGGACCCCCGCCTGAGTCATTACTGGAAGCTGGGCACCTAATTTGTCAATATTTGTTCATATTTTTTAATTTTCTAGGCTCTCGTGGACCCCCTGAGAAGGCTTCGCGGACCCCCAGGGGTCCCCGGACCACAGGTTGGGAACCACTGATTTAAGGTGTAATTTAGTCATCAAGTGCCTCGTGCTTCAAGCCTCGATGACGATGTTTACATTTGGATGGGCTCACGTGCATGGAACGGTCACTAGTTGGGGTCAGGCAGTTGCTGTCGGACATAGAGCGGCTTGGACATGTCATGTGGTGGGTGATTTGATGACAATAAAACCATTCTCATTTTCTGTCATCCGAGTCCAGTGTAGTTTCCTCTCTACATATTGGGGAAGAGTTAAAGTCACCCACCGATGCCCATGCACCTTTTGAAGCCTTTTCTGGCTGCTTCTTCGCTTCTGCTGAAGGGGATTACTCCAGGACCTGAAGTGCACCGTTGTCGCTCTGACCGCATTGTTGCAGGGCACATTGTGAGGAACGCCGCCTTCCGGTGAAATTTGTTTTTAGTTTGATTTTGGCTCCTCGCTACATCCAATCTCTATGCTCGCACCCTCAGAGGATGTGTTTCATTGTGCAGCATGCACTAATGTTGCACACCATCATGGAAGGTGTGGCGACCATCTTCCAGCAGTAGAAATACTCACATATCTCATATCGTCAACACGTCATGCGTAGTGGCCATCTTGGTCGTATTTATTTCCCTCATTAAAACAACACGTTCAGCATTCATTACAACAGCTTAATAACACGATTACCTAGCAAAACAAATTCTGTTTAAAAAAAATAATTTTCATATCATGGCCAAATTATAAGCACTTTCCAGAATTCCTGTGTGTTATTTGACTATATTTAGTTTTTGTAAGGTACTGTCTTAACATAATCTTTTACCTTGTTTGCGCTCAAGGTTATTTTAGCACTTTGATTGCCTTTATTATTTAAGAACTGTATATTCATAGTACCATGTTTCAACTATGGCAAAGGCACAGCAAGTTACTCAACCTCCTCCATTTCTTGCCAAACTCGGTAAACCTACTATCAGGTTCAGATTATTCGAAAATCATACGGTAGCAATTGATGCTGTAGAATATTCACCAGCACTCACATTTGCGTTATTGTTCGGTAGTTTAGGACATGCAGACCAACAAATATTCGACAGCTTATCACCCATGGCACCACCTCAAGGAGATACACAGTGGAACATTTATTGAGAAGCCATATCCAGGCAGAGAAAACAATTTTCACATGAGCCAAGTATAATGCTGGAATGCCATATAGTCTACAAGTGGAAAAAAACTGTCAGATGAGAACGTTGAGGAGTATATTTCAGCTTTGAGAGTACTAGCAATGACATGTGAGTTTGGCTAAAATCTATATGAGCATATTTGAGATCAATGTGTTTTCAATTGTGCGTCCAGGAAAATCCAGGAAAGAATACTAAGTTGCAGGAATCCATCACTTACTGAAGTAATCAACTTAGCATCAAGTATTGAAAGGCCGACTAGCATGTCTAAAGTGAGGCATGAGGAACCAACCACTAATGTGAATGTCATCTTTGCAGCCAACACAGAACAGGATGAAGCAGTGTGTGTCGTAAATACTAAAAACAAAATTGTCAAAGCAACTATTAAAAAGACAATGACATTCTGTTATAGATGTGGGTCTAAATCTCATGTTAGTAATTTTCCTAACAATCTAGCAGTTAGTAAGAGATGTCTCTTATGTAAAAAGTCAGGTCACTCATTTTCAAAGTGTTTGCAGGAGCAACAAGAAGAACATAAAAGTTGGTAGTATTGACTTTGATGTTGACAATTGTTCTGAGTTGCTCAGTAATGTGGTCCTAAAAATTGAATGCAAGCACATACTTAAATTGGTTAAGGGACCACTATGTACAATACATATTAACAATGTTCCTTTGCAGGTAATGGCAGATTCAGGGTCATCAATTACTATCTTAAGAGATTCCACATTTTATAAGTTTTGGGGCAAAAATATTGTTTTATTACAATCTGATGTGAACTCAAAGCATTTGGGGAATAGGACATAGAAATGATTGGAATTTTCTGGTCAAAAGTGCAATGTTTAGGTAGAGAAATTTTTACAAAGGTATATGTAGCTGTCAAAGAGAAGAACATAATCGGGTGGCAAGATTTAACATGTATGGGTTTGTCTCTTGTACTAGGGGACGAAAATCCAGTCAGATTGCATGAAATACCAGTATGCACTTGAACAATGAAAAAGATTCAGTTCAACAGGTACTGAACAAATTTCAAGCGGTATTCAACTACTAAGTTGGTTTAAGAGGGATGTGGAACATCGCATTAGATTAGTACCGGATGCACTGCTCATTGCACACAAAGTAAGACCGCTACCTAATTGTCCTAGAGAGGATTTAAAGAATATGTTAAGCAGTTTATGTGATCAGAAGATTATTCAACCCAAAGATTCATCACAATGGCACCCATAATGGTTGCATGTAAAAAATCAGGGGAAATAAGGTTGTGTGTCGACTTACGTGCCCTAAACAAAGACATTATTGTGGCCTGCCATCCCCTACCCAAAATTAATGATTTGTTGGCAAATCTTTGAAGGGCAAAGTGTTTTTCCCTGATTGATTTCCAGTCTGCATACTACCAAGTTGCACTTACTGAAGATTCACAACAATTAACAACGTTTGTAGTGCCCTTTGGTGCCTACAAATTCTTGAGATTGCCCTTTGGCCTAGAATCTGTGGCCAGTGTGTTCCAGAAGCTGAGGAACACATTATTTGTAGGCATCAAAGTGGTGCATGCTTCCCAAGATGATATCCTAATCTTTGCCGAAATGCTGGACAAACAGAACAAAATTTTGATGACGGTATTATCCATTCTTGAAGAAAGAGGTATGACTATTAGAACAGAAAATTTAAATTCGCCACAAATTAAGTAGAATATTTGGGTCACTCTGTTTCTTCCGCAGGAATCACACCTACGTTTCACTAATCAAGGCTGTCACTGAAGCTAAAGCACGTACAGATAAAGATACCCTTCAGTCATTTTTAGGGCTAGCAGAATATTACATGTGTTTTGTAGACAGTTATGCTCAAACAGTCGAACCATTAAGAGCTTTTTTGATGAAAGGACAGGAATTTATATGGACGGATGAGGGAGAGAAAGCTTTCAGCAATGTGAAGCATTTAATTGTGACAGCTCCAGCATTACATGTCTTCAGGGAGGACTGTACTTCTTCAATTACAGTGGATGCCAATATTCTTGGTTTGGGTGCCATTGTTACTCAGAGAGTGAATGGGAAAGAGCAGACCATAACATTTGCATCTAAGACTCTTAAACAGTTTGAGCGCCAATATAGCACTATAGAGCGAGAAGCACTTGCTAGTGTATGGGAAGTGCAGAAGTTTTAAATGTATGTTTGGGGGAGTAAATTTGTGATTAACACTGACCACAAGCCTTTGGTATACATTTTATCAGAACAAAAAAATAATAATTTATCAGCTAGACTAACAAGATTAGCATCCAGGTTGCAGGAATTCAAATTTGTGATCAAACATATCCCAGGTGGGAAAAACTTCAGGGCAGACTGTTTGTTCAGAATGCCAGTAGATAATGATGATGATGACAATTTTGGTATGGATGACATTGAATGTGTAGCATGGGTGGATGCCATAGCAGAATATAATTCGGTCATAATGGAGGAAGACTGAAAAGAAGCTCAAAAAAGGTATGTAACTTTGAGTAAAGTGACAGAATATGTCACTCGTGCATGGCCAGAGAACAGGTGTTTAAATGGGGATTTAAGGACATTCTCGCAAGTTGCTGAAGAGTTATCAGTGGAAAATGGCATTGTACTCAGGGGAGACCGATTTGTCCCACCTTTATCTTTGCGCTGTGCCATTATACGCAAAGCTCATCAAGGACACATGGGTTCCACTAAGACCTTTATGAAAATTAAACAGCATTATTGGTGACCCGCTATTGACAAGCAGATTACGGAAATTATTGATGAATGCCCTATGTGTGTAGACTCAGATAAACAAATTTCCGGAACAGCCTGGGAAAAGATAGGGTTGGATTTATCTGGTCCATACTCCACTTTAACAGATGGCAAAAAGTATTTAATTCTAGTTGTTGACTATCACTCAAAATGGATGCATTATAGGTTTGTAAAAAAAAAAAACCCTGACACTAAGGCAACCATTGATTTTCTAAGCAAAGTGTTCTTAACAGAAGGAGCACCTAACTTCATTGTAACAGATAATGGTACTGATTTGTGTCAGAACGCATGAAGAATTTCATGCTTGAACAAGATATAAAACGAATGACGGTTGTGCTCTATTCTCCAAGTACAAATGGATTGGAGGAGCGAGGTAATAGAATTATAAAATAAGGCATACAGGCAGCTGTGGCATCAGGAGTAGATGTCAAGGAATTCATTGAACAGGAAGTGTGGCATTACAACACATCACCACATTGTATGACAGGGGTCACACCTTTTTCATTAATAAGAGGTAGGGAGGTACATACCACTCTGTGTCCATCTTGGTTACAGGAGAACAGGGGTATTACTAAAACTAGAAGTTCAGGGGTGGTTGGAGTTTTATCCAATGTACTCATGAAACAGGCAATTATGAATTATGATTTTGACAACAGAGCCAAAACAAGTGGTTCAGAAATTGTGAGTGGTGATTGGGTTTTGATTAGGAAGCCATACAAAGTTAAAAAAGGAGAATCCAAAATGTCATTGCCTGTGCAAGTTTGCAAAGTTAGTAAAGGTGCTGCTTTAATTGCGAATGAAGGGGGACCTTTAATTGCGAATGGTAGTGGAACAAGAGATATCTGGTAAAGATAGCACCTGAACAAACTACATAAAGAAAAAACGTGATGTGTCAAACAGTGAACAGAACTGGGAGCATTGCTTACAAATAGATCATAATCATGATAATGTTATGTATGTAGTAAGTCAACCACCATGCAATAGATTTCAATTTATTGACAGGGATCAGATGAGCAAAAGGGTGACTACAGAGCCACATATGGCTACAGGGTCACACATCAGAAAGGTTCCCAGAAGATTTCATGACTTTATAAGATACTAATTGGGTAGTGCTAATTTTCGATGTGAAAAATAAATTCTGTAACATTTTGTTCTTTGTTGTTGAATGTTATGAGGAGAAAGGTATTGTAGTAAGTTACAGTGTAATTTAGTCATTGAGTACCTCGCACTTGGAGCCTCGCTGACAATGATTAAAATGTTATGGGCTCACGTGCATGGAACGGACACCGGTCGGGGTCAGACAGCTAATGTCAGACACCAACGGCTTTGACCCGCTATGCAGTGGATGATTTGATGACAATAAAACCATTTTCATATTCCGTCATTGGAGTCAGGTGTCCTTTCCTCTCTCCACCCAGATCACTGAACTTTTCCACTTTTGGCCACCTCCAAGTGAAAGTCCACACATATACGGCCTTCTCTATTCACAGCGCATTCTCAGGATTGGTACCCTTCCTTGCATCACAACCAGGAATGTAAACTTCAAAATACGCCTCATGTGATAACACCAAAGGCACCAAAAGCGCATCACAGGGCCAGGATACCATCCATACTCTGGCGACATGCTGATCTCCCAGCAGAGTTCTGTTTCCCTTAAAGTCTGGAAGGGAAGGACATAATAGACCAAGCTGAAGGTGTAAGCCAGGCAGACACCTCATACTGCCAGTGTGCTCATCTCAGATGAGACAGGTAATAAACAGAAGGATGCTGGGAATGCAAGGCCAGTTATGGCATCCAATATAGGGTTGCAAGAGGTTGTATTTTCGGCACTCTTGGGATGTATAGGTAATGCTGGGACCTGCAGCACAGGTATGAAAGTAGAAGTAGGCCAGACCATTTTTTAACATTTTAGTGCAAATGAGGTGGAGGCAGCATAAAGCCACACAAGTATGGAAGGCAGAAGGGTGCGGAGAGATCATGTTGTAAAACTGATGAGAATAAGAAGATAAAACATCAGCACCTGGGAGACATCTGCGTACAAATGACAGAAGAGCCACAAGGAGGCAATGAGCTCCGCAAACTAAGTTATCACTCAGTAGGTGCTGGTACTCATTTCGTGGATCCTGATGAAAGGCGGAGACGATATTGCCTGATCTCCGCTAAGCCCGTGCATGCTACACACATGTATGGCACCTGGGCTCAACTAGCTTTAAACAGACCAGTAGACCAAGACTTCCAAAACAAACGTCCAGGTTGCGTCATGACACGGAACTTCTTTCTAAGGAAACTACGCGTTTGTTACTCGCCCTCAATCCCTCTTTCGGCAAAGAGCTATAAATACTGCCAGGTGCTGAGGCTGTTAAACACCAAGGCATCGTTCATATAATTAAATATCCTGCAGAAATAATGACGAGTCTGATTAAATATAGATTGCAGTTCCAGTTACCACACATACGTCTGCACCTGGGATATTTCCAGACTTGAAAAGAACAGGTAGCATTTCATCGGCGCGCCCGCTATCAAAGGATTGAGCTGTACCATTTTCCAAGGAGGGGCATCTACGTCATGTTACCCCCACGGCAGTTATGTTTGAAATTGCGTCGATATGACTAGTTTTCACGTCTGTGCGCTTGCCCATGCGTCACAGTTATCGTTCAAGAGGCCTTACTGGGTACTTGATTATAAACCTCCTTCGAACATATATATCGTTTAAGAAAGTGGACCGCAATGGTAGGACCCGCAATGACAGACATCCCGTTGTACGGGCAGTTAAATGGCGCCCAAGTAGAGTTTACTAATAAGAGAGAAACAATCCGGACTTGTTCCATTTCTCCTTATCTTCATAGCTTCAGTTTGGTTGATTTATTTCAGAGTCTCTTTACCCAGACATCTCAAATTGAGGTCAGGTGCAAGTGAGTATTTTAGCCAGATTGTTTTCCTAGCATTTCTGCTCTTTTAATGTATAATTTGCAAATTAAACATCTATGTAACAAAATACAAAGCAAACCAGGACTGATAGAACTTTTCAGTGTGTCAGGGTTAAAATTGGCATTTCTGCTCCAGGCTGTCTCTGGAGACCTTGGCCACTTCTTAATTGTGTACAGCCCCCTGGCAGTCTCTTGGTGTAGTGCGCAGGTCTATTGCGGTGGGGTAGCCAAGCACTTCTGAAACAGCTGTTCCCAATAGCCACCTCGGTGGTGCTCAGTTTAATGACTTTGGAAAGGTGAACGCTTGAGTAAACAGTACCTGTCTACTCACAGACCTCTGCGACGGTTCTGACGCACCAAGGGCCAGATGTAGCAAAGGTTTTTACCCATTCTGTGTCTATGGCCCCAAGCTACATTAGTAGATGGTCTGAATGGACACATAATTTAAAAGGAAACCCTAAAAATGGAGTATAACTGTGGATATTCTGTGCAAGTGGCAATAGCTTGGCAAGGGTGCCAAGGACCCTGGTGCAATTATTCAAAAACAGTGGTTCTCATTGGTATTATTCATGAACACATTGCAATATTCAGTGAAATCACTGTCTGCCCTTAATGCCAATATTTATATTGCAACAATCAAATCAGGATATGGCTTTATCTAAAATTATTCACCGAGTAATATTGTACAATTATTATCGAAATATGTGTGAAGTGTGTCCCAGTGAGAAAACACAACCAAAATGTAGTGAAAGTAAAAAGTGACTGATGAGGTTCCTTGTGTGTTTGCAACAAACAACTGTGTGTGATTCTTATTGATCCATTGATTGAAACAAAGTGTTTTTGTTGTTGAGTTGTCCACAGCATTTACTCCTTAACAGGGATGCAGGGGTCTCAACAGGACAATTTCGATAAAGGAACATCTGCAAAAGTCAGATAGAGAAGAAGCTGATGTGGATATTTTAGTGTAAGCACCACAATAATGTGCCCACTAGTGGTAGTTTGGATGAAAGACTATACTCATTTAGGGGTAGATGATGAAACCCTGAGTCGGTGTGGATATAAATAAATCACCACCTTGCAGCACTGTATGAAGCTGACTCTTTATACGATATATCAAATGAGATATATCATCCAAAGAGTTCAAGGGTTCCCTTACTAGTGGACAGGGCTTTGCTCTAGCAATCCCCAGGTGTTCTTTTTAGGAGGTAGTGTGGTCGAGGAGCCTTAGGCTTATCAGAAAGGAGTGTAAGACATCTGTCAATACACACAGTCAATAAATGAGACACACAACTCAAGAAGGAGATCCACACCAATTTACAAAAAAAACAAGTACTTTATATGTGTTTTGGTACCAGAATCAATATGATCAGGTAAGTACATTTTTCAAGAGAAATCTTTACACTTTTGAAAAAGTCGACACAGTGCAATTTCTGGCAGCTGCAATGTTATCCCCTGGAGGAAAAACAAAGACGGCAAAACAGATATAGTACCGCAACTTCTGAGGCCAATCTCCTGGGCTTTAGCTAAGTGTTGAGCAAAGGTCAGGACTACATCAACAGGTCACACCAGGCGGCACTGGGGCAGCTGGATGCAGAGGTGTAGTATGGCGTTGGCTGCCCAAAGTTACTCTATGGGGATCGGTCTGGTTGAAAAGATGCTGCAGATGAGGAATGGGGATCCAGTTGAGAGGAATCAACAAGTGGGCGAGGGGATACCTTCAGTCCTCTTCTCTACAGGCCAGGGGCAACGGGTGCAGAGGTGTCCTGAGGCATCAGGTTTTTCTCTGCCAGAGCACTTGCGGTTGATGGGGCCTGCATGCAGATGCTGCAGGTGATGTTGGAAGGTCCACAGTGGGCAAGTCCAAGGGAGGCTTTGTCTCTGGAGAGCTGGGGGACCGCATTGCCACCACTGGCCCACTTCAGCTCAGGCCAGGTGGCATGGGTTCATTGGTACTTTCAGATGTCAGGTTTTTGTGGTCTGGAGTCCTCTCAGGTCTCATGGGGTGCCTGCAAGATGCAGGTAAGCAGCTCAGCTGCTCCACTGTAGTTCCTGGGTCTTTGTTGAAGGCAGGGAGACCTAACAGGCTTTTGGAGGCACAGCAGCTTACATGACGAGTCGACGTTGGCGCATATCAGCAGGAAGAGGAGACCGGCCCACAGAGCTGGGGACAAATCAGGTGTTTCTTCCTCAGGCTTTGCTTTTGCAGCTCTTGTGTGGCAGGGTGGGGTCGGTATCCCTCCTGTGAGGGAAGCCAGATCTACATACCAAGGGCAGTGAACTTCTTTGAAGCCCCCTGTCTTGGAATGCAGAGTCACAGGTCATCCTGTTGGATGGGGTGTGTAATCTCCTCTCCCAGAGCAGGCTCTGTTTATGACCACCCAAGAGCAAAGGCTGTCACCCTTGGAGGTCAAACTTGAGTCTGGTGGTGTCAGGCTTGCTAAAATAGTCAGTCCCCACACAAGTAGTTGGTAGGTTTTCAGGGGGCACTTCTAAGGTGCCCTCTGGGTACATGTATTAATAAATCTGTCGCTGGCATCAGTGAGGTTTTATTAATACAGGATGTTTGATAGCAAACATCCCTAGTTTCAACAAAGCCATCATGTAGCTGGGGAACTCATAGTGACCAGTGTCCAGCACATGTTCTTAAAATGGCTTCCCTGTTCCCTCACTATGTCTAAACAAAGACATAGCAGGGGCACATCTGCTCATGCAGATACTTCCTCACATGCAGTGAATGCTCCCTGCCTTAGGGCTGTGATGCCTGCTGGAGGGGTGACACATATATTGCATACAGTGTTTAGTGGACATGACACACAGCTGTGTGCCATGTTGTTTTCACTTTTAGCTGCACTAAGACACACAGCCTGCAATGGCAGTTTGCATGTGGTAGGTGAGGGATCCCGGAGGGTGGCACAATACATGTTGCAGCCCTTGGGAACCCTTTTTGGTACCCATGTCCTAGGTACCAGGGGTACCATTTTCAAGGGACTTACAGGGGGGCCAAAAGATATTGCCAACTGTGGAACAATTGAACAGTTTTAGGGAAAGAGATCTGGTACTGGGGACCTGGTTAGCAGGAACCCAGTGAACATTCACTTAAAATTGCTTTGAATACCAGGCAAAATGTGTAGGTGACCATTTCAAAAAGGGGCACTTTCCTACAAGCACTATGGCCCGTATTTATACTTTTTGACGCTAAACTGCGCTAACGCAGTTTAGCGTCAAAAAATTTTGCGCCGGCTAACGCCATTCTGAAGCGCCATGCGGGCGCCGTATTTATTGAATGGCGTTAGCCGGCGCTGCCTGGTGTGTGTGGAAAAAAACCACGTACACCAGGCAGCGCCGGCGTTGGGAAAAATGGCGTTAGGGCGTCTTAAAATGGCGCAAGTCAGGTTGACGCTAAAAAATCGTCTTAACCCGATTTGCGCCATTTTTAACGACGCCCAGACGCCATTTACATGACTCCTGTCTTAGTAAAGACAGGAGTCATGCCCCCTTGCCCAATGGCCATGCCCAGGGGACTTATGTCCCCTGGGCATGGTCATTGGGCATAGTGGCATGTAGGGGGGCACAAATAAGGCCCCCCTATGCCACCCAAAAAAAAAAAAAAAAAATGTTTTATACTTACCTGAACTTACCTGAATGTCCCTGGGATGGGTCCCTATATCCTTGGGTGTCCTCCTGGGGTGGGCAAGGGTGGCAGGGGGGGTCCCTGGGGGCAGGGGAGGGCACCTGTGGGCTCATTTTGAGCCCACAGGCCCCTTAACGCCTACCCTGACCCAGGTGTTAAAAAGTGGCGCAAATGCGGGGTTTTTTGCCCCGACCACTCCCGGGCGTGATTTTTGCCCGGGAGTATAAATACGACGCATTTGCGTCGCCGTCATTTTTTTAGACGGGAACGCCTTCCTTGCATCTCATTAACGCAAGGAAGGCGTTCACGCAAAAAAATGACGCTATTTGCCCATACTTTGGCGCTAGACGCGTCTAACGCCAAAGTATAAATATGGCGTTAGTTTTGCGCCGAAAAAAACGACGCACATTCGGCGCAAACGGAGTATAAATATGCCCCTATGTCACTAAATATGAGGCTGAATGTTTAAACCTCATCCGTCTGTTGTAGGTTCATGGGCCTTGGGGCAAGCCACAGGAATGTCCCCCTTTGACTGCTGGAGGCATAGTAAAATATAGAAATTATCAGGGTTCAATGGGACCCTCAGTGCTCTGGGGCTCCAGTGTCACTGCACCAGCTGCACCAGTGGTAAGTAGGACCCTGGAAAAGTGGTTGTATTTATGTTGGTGCTACACTCAAACCTTGTGGTTATATTCAAGTGTATACCTGTCTGGCAGGCAGGCCCCCTCCTCTTCTAGACCTGAGCAGGTTAGTTACCAAAGACCGGGGCTACTGGAATTATGCGACTGTGTGACTATGGCGATTTTCGCATAATTAAAGATTTGCTGCATTTGGCACATAATCCATCATCTGCCGCCTAATCTGCAGATTTTAACAAAAAAAAATGTTTCTACCTCAAACGGTTCAAAAGTTACTAGAAATGTAGCGGCAAGCGTTGCTGTGCAGTGTCAGGCCCTTTGCAAAGGTTGACTAGTTAGATTTTTATTGCTGTATTGCTATATTTGGGTGTTAAACTGGTACTAATGAGGTGCAACAGTGCCCGACCAATGTTAACAAGTTTAAAATTAATAAAATAATTAGGTAATACTATCATAAAATGTGGCTCATTATGCTGCATAATGTGCACTGTCTTTCTGCATAATTTACTCAACCCTGCTACGTAATTTGGCTCTCCTATGCCGCATATTTCCAGTGGCCCTGCCAAAGACTAATGGCCTTACAGTCTGATGTATGCGAGACATCTGTCCAAAAGTGGAGGATGCCTAGTCTGCTGTATTCAGAGTGCATTGATGCCAACGGCACTCTAAATACGGTGGACAGAGGAGCCGATGCTTTTTGGCAGATGCCTCACTCCGTCAGACTCTTAAATAAGGCCTCAAGGTTTTTTTTGGCAGATGTCCCACTCTGCCATTTTTAAAGTAAAGGCATCTATAGATTCTAAATAGGGTGGATGGGAAATCAGCAGATTTCCAGCATTTGCCACACTGTAAATCAGGTCCTAAATCCTCACCCTGTGCACATCAACGAAAGTTCCAGGTTCCCTGGTTCAACAGTGCTTTGTGCATTGTGTCGAAACGCCTGCTAATGAATATGTCTGAGTCAGTTATGCAAATGTTTGTTGGCCCTGTATAACTATAGAATACGGTGCTCAGGGACCTCAAGTGGCCCGTGTCTCCTTTTTTTTTTTGTTTCTAAGCTCAGAGTTGCCCGGCTGCAATGACCAGAATGTAAAAGAAAACTTGTGCACTATGAGACCCGCACAGGTGAGTAGCGCGCTTTATAAATGTTAATGATGAGCTACACCCGAAATGAGAGACTTTGAGATCCCTCCTTCCCCTTTACATTCACTTTTTGATACTCTGGCCGATATGAAAATACACTTTAGCCTTTAGCACAGCTTCATACTGGGAATGACAGTGAATCCAGAGCTCAGGTGCGACCGGGGGCGCAAGTGGACCCAAACCTGGGGAGGGGCTAGCACTTCTAACAGTGGGGGCAGAGCCAGAATCAGAAACCATGTCAAAATTATTTGTGACACTCCTTTACTTTTACGGTACGTGCATAACATAGAAAGATACCGCTCTGGACAAGATATGCACAATATTTTATTTTTAGGCACACTCAGCCAGTAACAGTGGTCTTGGCTTGCTATAAGGGTTGCCACCTTTCCCAGACAAATGTACCAGCCAGGTGTTCACATTTTAACATTTTGAACATTCTGGAAATGCCCAGGCCTGACTCATAAGTAGAACCTAATATGAAATTATCTATTCTCATTTTTACCACAGCCTTATGGTCTTTGTTTACTTTAATTATCAGTCAGGGATCATTAAGGCAACTGTAGAACTTGTATTCCTCTTACATTTACTGTTTAAAGTATGTACTGATAAGGTGAAAATACTGGCTTTAGTTGATTTTTCTCATTTTTGCACCACCAGAGACATTAAAATACCAGTCATGCCAGTCAAAACCCTCTAGATGGCAACTGTACTTACTATACTTTACAGGGAGTTTCCCTCAAGGGATTATAGCAAAATGAATGGAAAACACTGAAATATAATCCAGGGTTGGCCAGTAGACCTAGCAGTATTGGAAATTCCAGGCTCTAAGGGCAAAAACACTTTGCCAGTGCATTCTAGAATACATTGTGCCAGCTACATTGGTCTCAAACCTCTTGGACCTCAAAAACAACTTTACTATATATTTGGGCATCCTCCCCCTTTGTAATATTGGTGGGAAATGATACAGTTAAAGCACATTTGTATAGTTATTGCTCTGTTCATACTACTTTTCCATGCACATAATACAGTTAAATTACTTGTAGAATTGTATGTTGGTACAGTATCTAGGCAAAGGATGCATCATATGCAAACTCTAGAACACTAAGGCCCATATTTACACTTTTTTAGCGCCGCTTTTGCGTCATTTTTTGACGCAAAATCATCGCAAACTTACAAAATACAATTGTATTTTGTAAGTTTGCGCCGTTTTTGCGTCAAAAACCGACACAAATGTGGCGCTACAAAAGTATAAATATGGTCCTAAGTATTTAAAAGCTGTACTCCAGTATAACCCTGACTGCCAACATTTAATCCTAGTTTTGATGTGCTTGGGAATTCCCGTAGTCTGTGATGCATTCCACGTTTGGAAAGATGCTGGCATTAATAACATATGAAGCCTAGATACTGAGCACAGATGGTGATTACCCCTCTCACTCCCACAGAAAACACCAGGATCTCAACTAGAGGTATGGAGTGGCATCTTCTAGAACTGGCTTGACATTTGGTACTCTGGTACTGCCCTTCGTCCTCCTCTTCATAGGGTTAAAGAAGCCAGTGGAAGGATGAGATAGTAAGCATACCTCTAAAAGTTCTTTGCCTCAAGATAACCTCTGTGTAGGTATTAGAAGGCTTTTGAGGAACCAACCATTGGCCAAATATCCAACATATGATACCACTGGAAAAGTGTGTGATATAATATATAATCCCCTTACAGTTTTTAATTGTCAACAGTGAAACAACAGTACCAAAAGCTAAACATGAATCACGCCCATTAGTTGTAGCAGAACATTATATGAGTCACATAACAGTATATAGTAGTATTTCTCTTTATGAAAATATTTGGAATGTGTGCATGAGGAATAGCTGCTATAACTTGAGTCTGTTTAATTCTCAGTAGATGGCACAATGAGTAAGTCAACACTTGTGTCAACAAAGGGATCATGAAATACAGCTTTGTGAGGAAGCTAAGTAGTAACAATTGTTAATATTTCCAGAAAGAATGGTAAATGCATGTTACTTACTGGCTTCTAGCAGGGCTGATTAGGCTAAAACAGAAGAAAGACACCGTCTCCCAGTCCTATTGTGTCCTAAGTATTTTTTCCAGCGATATTACTCCCATTATAGTTAATAATAGAAAAGCTAAAACTAATAGGATGATATCACTGTCTACCAATATTTTGCTAACAGTATTATGGCATGCAGTTCATACACTTGTGGGAACTTTGCCAGGAGTTACAGGCAATCAGGGGTTATTGTGCCCATGGGTTCAAATTGTGTCAATCAGAGGCACTTAACACTAGTGCCTGGGGGCTTAACCTTTCTGTTGGACCCAAATCTGAACACCAAGTGCACCCTTTTGGCATGTCATCCTCATGGTATCAAGTTCTAGCAGTTTCAAGACTTTCTAAAGGAGTTGGTGAGAGATTACAGACTTATAACTCAACAAACATCAAATAACAATAAATGACCATCCGCCAGTACTTTTGTTTAAAAGAAGAAAGTACTTTATTACTGTTGTACACACAAAACAGAATCACTGTACATGGATGGCATTCATCAAGGGAATGGAAAACAGTGCCCAAAGTAATATGTGGGTAGAGTCTGTAGTAGTAAAATGCATTGGCCCTTGGACCTCGATAGACTGTAGTAACACAAAATGAACCTCAGTGTGGCTACTGCCATGTGTCATATGTATTTCGCAAGCATTGTTTACTCACACAAGTATCATTCATGCAGCATTCATGACATACCTGGTTACATGGGAGGTACAGAACCAATTTGAAAAATACCTGCTAGGGAGACTGGCCTACAGGCCTCTCCTGTAAAAGGTAAAAAGGCCAGCCCTCTCGCCAGGATTGGTATCACCCCCACTAGTTTGTCCTCTACAGCCTGGTGAACTAACAATAGCGCCCTGTGCTGGGTCACAATCCTTGCTGAGGAAAGAATGCCACCAGCACTTGTGCGTGATTACTGTTCGTACTGAAGGAGGCAGCGGTCAAAAACTACGGTTTACCGTGATGAATCGGTCGCAGGTTTACATGTTCTCTAACCAGATTTGTTTATTCCAACATTAGCCGTTCAGAATGCTTCCAAATGGATAACTTTCAGGAAGAAAAAACGGCGTCCTATTTATATCAGATTAACCTTAAAAATTAGAAGCTGATATTCAAATGCTTATGTTGTTTTGGAACAGTCTACCTGCCAATGTGCCTAGTGGTATAGCCCCAGGAGTGCACTGCAGGCATCCAAACTACTTAAACTGGCTTTTCCCCAGATGAAATGAAATCCAGAGTCACTGCTTCTTGTCTGTGAACAGGAAGGATTAGACAGAGTGTGCCTGCCATGAGTGTTACTGAAGTCACAACAAAGAAAACTGACAGAGACTAGTCAAGATTACATATTGCAGAGGCTGAGTGAGGTTCTTACCTAACTGACGGGCGGCGCAGAGGGGCGGGTGTTGGTTGCTGAAGCCTATTGGGCATTGCGCGCCTGGGTGCGACCCTACTTGTTTGTGAACCCCTGACCATAAACTTCTATTCACCGAAATGCCAGAGGTAGCGGAAGTGACATCACACGCCATGTAACCTTTACTTTCACTCACACACACACTTACATATACACTTACATTCACACATACACACACTGTCGTTCACAAAAAACACACTCTCACCCGCAAGCACGCACGCAACATGCATTTAAAAGCATTTTTTGACTCACCTCGGCTGCCAGGGACGGTCATAGTCCAGCTAATTGTACTCCATTTTAGCACGAGCTGCCCATCTGTTCCCAGCACTGATTTTGCCATCTCTGAGGCCAGGGGTCGCAAAGCAGTGCCAAGGGTCGCAGTTGCGACCCCTGGCGACTCCTAAATGACGTCCATACCCTTGACTGAAAAAACACCAGGGATGGAAGCTAGTTCATAACTGATTTTAGGCTGCACATTTGAATGATGTCCACGGCTTCACTCTTTTGTACAAATCTGAACAGACATTTGTGAATAGTCACTGGCGAAATTGGGCTGGGAATCCGTGCGCCTGCTCAAATCTTGATTTTAAGAGGGAAAGTCCTGCTTGTGCATCGGTAATTACTTGGCGAAACTGATCTCTGTTATTTTAAATCAATGACGTGTGGCCGGGGGCAGCAGTACAATCATCAAATATCTCCTTTGCTCTATTGCAAATGTCAGACCGCCGCAGGGCGAGACTTGTGGTGAGTCGACGGGATTCTCACCTCGCCCACAGACGTGAACTTGTTTCCCACGGGCCCCCGTGGCTCACCTTTGGTAACGTGACACGAGCAGCCAGGCTCCCAGAGACAATGCATGTGGCGCAGTCTTTATTAAACTCAAAGTACTGTAACAGTGAAAAGATAACGGCCGCAACTGTCTAAACAAGAGTTGCGCGTAAAGAGAAAAGTATATTAAAAGAAATGAAAAATAATGCTCCCAATAGTTTTATGGGTAAACAGTTATTACAAATTCAAAGCTAGCGTTCTGCCTGGAAAAAATAATGCCAGCACGGGGATAGTGTTTAATGTGGATGAACTAACATAAGTCTGATCCAACAAAAACTTCCAAAAAGTGAAATAGCCAAGTTTACAGACAGTTCTTCAAAGGTACCACGGCAAGGCAGCGTCCCACAAGTTACTGACGGCCGAAGACATCATACAGGCCTGCAGAGATGGGTAAGAGTCAGTGACCTTGGCGCTGCAGGCCTCTTCTCGGAGGGTGATGTTGTAACTGCATAGTCTTTTCATAATTTTTTTAACGCAATTTGTATAATGCTCTTGTAGACTCTCTCGTGCATTTTCTGCAAAAAAATCAAACATTGTAGTTTCCAACATCAAAATCTACTTAGGCAAAAAAACAAAATCCCCTAGCAACAATGCCAGACAACTCTGTCTCTTGCTGTGGGCACTGCAACATGCTCCCAGAATGAGTCGTCCATTGCAGTTCAGGCTTCTCCACAAAGGGGATTTTCCCACTGGTCACAGGCGCAATGAAGGATGGTGCCATCCACACCTCTATAGGAACACACATTCCTGGAGAGGCAAATATGAAGGAAGTCAGTATGCAGTACCCAAGGGTCCATAAAACACACACAGATTAGCATTTGCTCTGCTATTTCTTCTCCTAGATGGAGCAATTTATCACATCTTAAGTGAGTTAGCAAAACATCTCACATAACTAATTAACAATTAAATGGTAGAGACATCCTGTCCAATCCAACAATTGTTACCATGCCTCACACGCCCATTTCTTCACCTAGAAAGATATCACAGTGTTCCATTGGTGTCCTCACGAGAAGATATAACATGGGTAATTCTTATTTTTCCTACACAATTAACTGAAATGTTGGTTTGAAATCCATGAGGCAAGTATACATTTCCCTCTATTTGTGTCGGTAAAATGATGATATGGGGGTCTGTATTAGAATAAATATATTGTAATCAAGCAGTGCCCCTAATGTTTGTGGAAGTGGGAGTGGGGGTGCTGAACTGCCAACATTGTCAGATCCATTGTGCAGGGTTTCCAGAAGTGTGTGCAGAGAGATTGGCATGGCTTGCATGCCTTACAATCCTCACGCTGCAGTACAACAGGAGCCTAGGTGAGATTGAGTAAAGCTGAACACAAATGAGTTTTAACTATTGACACTTTCCTATACTTCTGTATCCTCTGGATGTATCTGCATTTCCAGAGTTCTTTTTAAAAACCAAAGGGGAGGTATAGAAATATGCCCAATGCATTTGAGCACAGGTCTTTAAACTTGGGTAATCAAGTGGCGTAGTTAGAGGTTTCCATCCCTTTTCTCTCTCTTCTCTTTTCGAGCTGATTTTTACTCTTACTGCTACCACTCAAAGAAACAGAACCTGAAAGTTTCTTCCTGATTCTAAAGCAAGACCTGTGAGAGGAATTCCAAACTTCAAACAGAGACCCACAAAGCAGCAAATCTCCAACCAAGATCTTTCCTTTTGTGTAGAAAGAGGGGCAACAATTGCAAGACGTCCTAAGTAATCACTGCAACTCTTAGGTTGAGACAAAGTTCAAAGATAATGGTAAAACTTCTTAAGATCGTACTAAAAGAAGTAATGTATTAAGTCCAATTCCAGGTTATAATAAAAGGATTATAATAAATATATTATATTTATTTTATAAAAATGAGTTGCTGTCTCCTTCACCATGCTTCTTTTAAACTCTAGTTAGAACATTAACTTTTACATAATGAGTAGGGCTCGGCAGTGTACCTGTTTGGAATCACTCGAATATTCACCAGTCACCTAGAGAGTCAGGTTCCCCTTATATAACAGCAGCAAAAAATGTAAGAGGATGCACTATTAACCACTACATCAATGGAGATTTTATGACCACAGGTTCCATACGTTGTTTAAACTCGGATGTCACTACTAATTGTTTTAGAATGTTCCCCTTTCCAAGATAACGACGTTGACTTTACCATGAATGTCTTCTTTAAATCTTCAAGATGGTGCCAACCTCTCACACAGGAGCTTCCAGATCAAGACTAGTTTCTCCTCATCTTGACCCTGTTCGCACTGAATTTGTTTGTCATCTGTTTGGGTACTAATCTTTTTATGCTCCTGGCTACAATCTGGAGTCCTGCGGTGTACATTCTTGAACATCTTCCTGGTCATCCAGCCTTTCAGCTGCCTGTTCATTCCTGATTGACCACTATCACATTGTCATGTTGTGGGTCACACTCCCTAACTTGCCTGTAGAGGTGAGTATATTCTTAGGGCCTGATTTATATTTTGACAGACGGTCCATTGTTCCACAATGAGGACAGAGTAAATTTGTCCCTACAGAGTAAATTTGTCCGTCCTCATAGGGGTTGCTCGCCAAATTTATAAATGACTGGTAAGCAGGTGTAATTTATAATGCATTGTCAGGAACCACCATAACAGCGGTGCCTGTCAGTGCATTTTACTGTTTGGTGCAGGGTTGCGTCTGCATAAGGCAGCCCTGCACCAAACAGTTTTCTTTTTTTATCTTTTTAAATCTTTAAAAAAAATGAAAATAGTAATGCCCCCCAACACATGGGACTCATTTCCCATGGCAGGGGAGACATTATTTTCTTTTCACTGCCCCATACGCTAGGGTTTGCCTGGCAGTGACAGACAATAATAAAATGGCTAAATGTCTGCCCATTCTGATTGGATGGTGGGCATACAGCCATTTCTGTGACCGCCATTGGAGAAATTTGACCAGGGCAGAGATGGAGTAGCCAAACTTAAGGTCCGCCCGCAAATAAATTTGGAAAGCAGACTACTATAGTGGCTAGGAGGGAATTCTGTTGCCATTGCAATGGAGTACTTACTCCGCCAATATATAAATCTGGACCTTAGTTATTTGTAATAATACATGTTTATAATATCTAAACTTTGTCAATTCAGATAACTGATAACAATTGTTGTGACCCTGTCCTAGATGGTGATATTGCCTGGGGATATTACAGTGCCGGAACACCTCATATCAAGACTGGTGCTTCTCTCTTTCCTGCCCTCTTCTTCCCGGTTTTCCCCAGGTTAGTGTCTTCTTGCCTATTATTCTGGCAAGAGTTTACTCATCTCTTGGGAGGCAAAAGGTTTGACTGCTGGAATCTGCCTTTCTAATATTTGTGACAGGTCTTGACAGTAACAATCTGCAGAGGCAATTGACCATTGACGGCTGTCAGAGGTGAAACACGCCTGGTTACAGATGGGTTGGCTGTTCTGCATCTCAGAGCCCGATAATGACATACAACGAAGCCAACTGGTGGCCCAGCCTTGTGTAACTAACACAAAAAGAATGGCATTATAAAATATTACTTATCCCTCAGGGGTCCCCACCATAGCTTCCACACACAGTAAGCCAAACCTGTGTGACTAGGAAGGGGTGTAAGCAACGTGGATTCACAATGTAGGGAGTATATAAGGGACTGAGGTCCACTAGTGTCACAGATGACAAAAAGACGTCAATACAATCAACTGATTCACTGGAACCGCCATTAGGACATACTTGGAAAGCATCTCCTTTCTGCGTTCCGGATTCAAGTAGACATGAGGAAGAGAACTCCATTTAAGGAGTTTCCTTTTGCCTTTACTGGACAGATTTCAGTTTGGTTTGTGAAATGTTTATGCATTGTCCACTGGCAATTAAGCAGGAATGTGCAGGAATAATAAATGACAGATGGACACAGGACAAAAGGGGGGAAAAGCTTCCCCTAAGCCTGCCCCTCCCCCACACACACACACTCTCTCTCTCTGTCGCTCTCTCACCGCACGTCCATCAGATTCCACAGCGGGTGCACCAATATAGGGTTCAAAGGGAGCTAATACCTTTTCCCATTGGATTTTCTAAAAGCTTCTTCCTACTGATTGCAGCTGTCTCCTGTGGTCTAAATTGTGCCAGTCTATTGAATCTGGCAGTGCCCACCCATCAATCAATCAATCAATCAATCAATATATTTATAAAGCGCACTACGTACCCGTTAGGGTTTCAAGGCACTAAGGGGGGGGGGGATGCGCTGCTACTGGTCAAAGAGCCAGGTCTTGAGGAGTCTTCTGAAGGTGAGTAGGTCCTGGGTTATTCGCAGGTTGGTAGGGAGGGTGTTCCATGTTTTGGCGGCGAGGTAGGAGAAGGATCTGCCTCCAGATGTCTTTCGGTGGATGCGGGGGACAGTGGCGAGTGCGAGGTCTGCGGAGCGGAGCTGTCGGGTGGGAGTGTAGAAGTTGAGTCTGTTGAGGTAAGCAGGTCTGGTGTTGTGGAGTGCTTTGTGTGCGTGGGTGAGGAGCTTGAAAGTGATCCTCTTGTCAACGGGGAGCCAGTGGAGTTCTCTCAGGTGGGGAGTGATGTGGTTGCGGCGAGGTACGTTGAGGATCAGTCGGGCGGATGCGTTTTGGATGCGTTGGAAGCGTCGTAGGTGCTTTGTCGGGATGCCTGTGTATAGTTCGTTGCCGTAGTCTAGCCTGCTGCCTACGAGGGCCTGTGTTACTGTTTTTCTTGTGTCTGTTGGGATCCACTTGCGGAGCATGCGGAGAGTGTTGTAGCAGGAGGAGGAGACTGCGCTGACCTGTTTTGACATGGAGAGGAAGGAGTCGAGGATGAAGCCCAGATTGCGTGCGTGGTCGGTCGGTGTTGGTGGGGTTCCTAGAGATGTTGGCCACCAGGAGTCATCCCAGGCGGAGGGGTTGGGTCCGAGGATGAGGACCTCCGTCTTGTCCGAGTTCAGTTTCAGGCGGCTGTTTCTCATCCATTCGGCAACGGCCTGCATTCCCTCGTGGAGGTTGGACTTGGCGGTGTGTGGGTCCTTGGTGAGGGAGAGGATGAGCTGGGTGTCGTCGGCGTAGGAGATGATGTTGAGGTTGTATCGGCGGGCTACTTGGGCGAGGGGTGCCATGTAGATGTTGAATAATGTTGGGCTGAGGGATGAGCCCTGGGGTACACCGCAGATGATTTTGGTGGCTCTGGAGCGAAAGGGGGGGAGGCGGACTCTCTGGGTTCTGTCGGAGAGGAAGGATGTAGTCCACTTGAAGGCTTTCTCTTGTATTCCGGCTTCGAGGAGGCGGGTTCTCAGAGTGTGATGGCATACCATGTCGAAGGCGGCTGATAGGTCCATGAGGATGAGGGCTGATGTTCCGCCGTTGTCCATTTAACGTCTGATGTCGTCTGATGTCGTCTGTGGCGGCGAGGAGCGCGGTCTCAGTCCTTGTTGTTTTCGAGATGGCGAGTCAGTTGTGCGTTGACGATTTTCTCGATGACCTTCGCAAGGAACGGGAGTAGGGAGATGGGTCGGAAGTTCCTTAGGTCCTGGGGGTCTGATTTGGGTTTCTTAAGGAGAGGGTTGATCTCGGCGTGTTTCCAGCTTTCAGGGAATGTTGCTGTTTCGAAGGAGATGTTGATGACCTTCCGTAGTTGGGGAGCGATGGCTGCGTCTGCTTTGTTGTACACGTGGTGAGGGCATGGGTCTGATGGTGATCCGGAGTGTATGGAGTTCATGATTTTGCGTGTCTCGGTGTCGCTGACGTTGGTCCAGGCAGTTAGGCGATTGGCGCGGGTGGTGTTAGCCGGGGTGGTGTCTGGCGTGATGGGGGCGACTGAAGCTGTCATGGATGTCGGTAATCTTTTGGTGGAAGAAGGTGGCAAGAGAGTCGCAGAGTTCTTGTGAGGGTGGAATGTCGTTGATGGTGGCGCTGGGGTTGGAGAGTTCCTTCACGATGCTGAAGAGCTCTTTGCTGTTGTGTGCGTTGTTATCTAGGCGGTCTTTGAAGGAGGATCTTTTGGCTAGTATGATTAGTTGGTGGTGTCTGCGGGTGGCGTCTTTGTGGGCCGTGAGGCTGTCAGGTGTGTGTTCGGCGAGCCATTTATTCTTAAGTTTCCGGCAGATACGCTTGGAGGTCTGGAGCTCTTCGGTGAACCAGGTGGCTTTCTTGGTGGCTTGGTTGTGGGTGGACTTCTTGAGTGGTGCGAGGGAGTTGGCGCAGTCGTTGATCCACTGTCTGAGGTTGTGGGCGGCGGTGTCTGGGTCGGCGGGGTCGTTAGGCGGCTTCTGGGCAAGGGCGTTGGTCAGCTGGTCTTGGGTGACTTTGCTCCAGTGGCGGCGGGGTGGCTGTAGGGTACGGTGGTGCCTGACCTGTTTCTGGAAGGTGAAGTGGATGCAGTGGTGGTCAGTCCAGTGGAGTTTGGTGGTGTGGTTGAAGGTGATGTGGGTGCTAGTGGAGAAGATGGGGTCAAGCGTGTGGCCGGCTGCATGGGTGGGTGCGGTGACGAGTTGTCTGAGGCCGAGGTTGGCGAGGTTGTCGATCAGGGTGGTGGAGTTGACGTCGTTGTTGTTCTCGAGGTGGAAGTTCAGGTCCCCGAGGAGGATGTAGTCTGTAGAGGCGAGTGCGTGCGTGCTGGCGAGGTCCGAGATGGAGTCGCTGAAGGGTGCACATGGTCCGGGGGGTCTGTAGATGAGTGTTCCTTTGAGGGTGGTGTTGGGGTCGGTGTGTATTTGGAAGTGCAGGTGTTTGTCGGTCTTGAGGGTGTCGTCCGTGTGGGTGAGGACCTTGAGGGTGGCTTTGTGGGCGATGGCTATTCCTCCTCCGATTCCGTTTGTGCGATCCCTGCAGGTGATTTTGTAGCCCTCTGGGATGGCTATGGCGATGTCTGGTGCTGAGGAGTCGTTCAACCAGGTTTCGGTGAGGAAGGCCACGTCCGGGGCTGAGGTGTCGAGCAGGTCCCAGAGCTCGATGGCGTGCTTGCGTGCGGAGCGGGTGTTTAGGAGTATGCAGTGGAGGTGGTTGGTTCTGGTTGTTGGAGGTTTGGTGGTTCTGTCGCAGGTGAATCTGCAGTCGTGGCAGGTTAAGGGACCGTGGCTATTTCTTGGTGAGGACTGGAAGCATGCTGTGGAGCGGCCAGGGTTGAGTGCGTTGAGGTCGCTGGCAGTGTAGTGGTGTCTGGGGGTGCGGGGTTTCGAGGACCAGGGGGGGTGGCGCTGGGCGCGGTCCAGGCGCGGACGGGCGCAAACGGGCTTGCCTCTGGCATGCCAGCGGCACACCCGCTGCGCGCGGTTGCAGCGACCGCCATTAAGAAGGGGAGGAGGGAGGGAGTAGCAGCTGGGAGGCAGGAGGTGGGAGGCGTGGACGAATGGGGGCTCGAGGGGGGGGGCCGCAGGGACGCAGCGGCAGGAAAAGGAGACGGCTCGTGGGAGCCGAGGCGCTGAGGGGGGAGGCAGGGGGTCAACACGGGGCGGTGAGAAGAAAATACAAAAGCACGGAGAAACACGGAGCAAAAACAGAGAGCTAAACACGGAATAACACACAGAGTAAAAACAGAGAGCTAAAGGGTAGACAGAAAGACACGGAGCAAAAACAGAGAGCTAAACACGGAATAACACACGAAGTGAAAGCAGAGAGCTAAAAAAGGTAGACAGAAAGACACGGAGCAGAAACAGAGAGCTAAACACGGAATAACACACGGAGTGAAAGCAGAGAGCTAAAAAAGGTAGACAGAAAGACACAGAGCAAAAACAGAGAGCTAAACACGGAATAACACACGGAGTAAAAACAGAGAGCTAAAGGGTAGACAGAAAGACACGGAGCAAAAACAGAGAGCTAAACACGGAATAACACACGGAGTGAAAGCAGAGAGCTAAAAAAGGTAGACAGAAAGACACGGAGCAGAAACAGAGAGCTAAACACGGAATAACACACGGAGTGAAAGCAGAGAGCTAAAAAAGGTAGACAGAAAGACACAGAGCAAAAACAGAGAGCTAAACACGGAATAACACACGGAGTAAAAACAGAGAGCTAAAGGGTAGACAGAAAGACACGGAGCAAAAACAGAGAGCTAAACACGGAATAACACACGGAGTGAAAGCAGAGAGCTAAAAAAGGTAGACAGAAAGACACAGAGCAAAAACAGAGAGCTAAACACGGAATAACAGGGAGTGAAAACAGAGAGCTGAAAAGTAGACAGCAAACACGGAAAAACACGGAGTGGACTAGGCAGAGAACACGAGCAAACATGGAGTGAACAGACAAAACAGACTAGGTAATACACAACAGCTGAGGCAAGGTAACTCAGGGCAGGGTGAACACACACAGCTATAACAAGACGCCACTTAACCCTAGGCACCAGGGATGGCCAGCAGGGAGCAGCGAGGGCAGGGGGGAGGACACGGGGACAGATGGGTGTCGCTGTTCGTGCGGGGAGTGATCCAGTGGCCACAGAGGTCAAAGGTCACTCTCCGCGTCGCACAGCGACCGCCATTAAGAAGGGGAGGAGGGAGGAGCAGCTGGGAGGCGGGAGGCGTGGACGAATGGGGGCTTGAGGGGGGCGGGGCCGCAGGGATGCAGTGGCAGGAAAAGGAGACGGCTCGGGGGAGCCGAGGCGCTGGGGAGGGGGGGGAGGGCAGGGGGTCAACACAGGGCGGCGAGAAGAAAAAACAAAAGCACAGAGAAACACGGAGCAAAAACAGAGAGCTAAACACAGAATAACACACGGAGTAAAAACAGAGAGCTAAAGGGTAGACAGAAAGACACGGAGCAAAAACAGAGAGCTAAACACGGAATAACACAAGGAGTGAAAGCAGAGAGCTAAAAAAGGTAGACAGAAAGACACGGAGCAGAAACAGAGAGCTAAACACGGAATAACAAGGAGTGAAAACAGAGAGCTGAAAAGTAGACAGCAAACACGGAAAAACACGGAGTGGACTAGGCAGAGAACATGAGCAAACACGGAGTGAACAGACAAAACAGACTAGGTAATACACAACAGCTGAGGCAAGGTAACTCAGGACAGGGTGAACACACACAGCTATAACAAGACGGCACTTACCACTAGGCACCAGGGATGGCCAGCAGGGACAGCGAGGGCGGGGGGAGGACACGGGGACAGATGGGTGTCGCTGTTCGTGCGGGGAGTGATCCAGTGGCCACAGAGGCCAAAGGTCACTCTCCGTGTCACGCAGCGACCGCCATTAAGAAGGGGAGGAGGGAGAGAGGAGCAGCTGGGAGGCGGGAGGCGTGGACGAATGTGGGCTCGAGGGGGGCAGGGACGCAGCAGCAGGAAAAGGAGACGGCTCGGGGGAGCCAAGGCGCTGGGGGGGGCAGGGGGTCAACACGGGGCAGCGAGAAGAAAAAACAAAAGCACGGAGAAACACAGAGCAAAAACAGAGAGCTAAACGCGGAATAACACATGGAGTAAAAACAGAGAGCTAAAGGGTAGACAGAAAGACACAGAGCAAAAGCAGAGAGCTAAACACGGAATAACACACGGAGTAAAAACAGAGAGCTAAAGGGTAGACAGAAAGACACGGAGCAAAAACAGAGAGCTAAACACGGAATAACACACGGAGTGAAAGCAGAGAGCTAAAAAAGGTAGACAGAAAGACACGGAGCAGAAACAGAGAGCTAAACACGGAATAACAGGGAGTGAAAACAGAGAGCTGAAAAGTAGACAGCAAACACAGAAAAACACGGAGTGGACTAGGCAGAGAACACGAGCAAACACGGAGTGAACAGACAAAACAGACTAGGTAATACACAACAGCTGAGGCAAGGTAACTCAGGACAGGGTGAACACACACAGCTATAACAAGACGGCACTTACCACTAGGCACCAGGGATGGCCAGCAGGGAGCAGCGAGGGTGGGGGGAGGACACGGGGACAGCTGGGTGTCGCTGTTCGTGCGGGGAGTGATCCAGTGGCCACAGAGGTCAAAGGTCACTCTCCGCGTCGCGCAGCGACCGCCATTAAGAAGGGGAAGAGGGAGGGAGGAGCAGCTGGGAGGCGGGAGGCGTGGACGAATGGGGGTTGAAGGGGGTGGGGCCGCAGGGATGCAGCAGCAGGAAAAGGAGACGGCTCGGGGGAGCCGAGGCGCTGTCGGGGGCAGGGGGTCAACACGGGGCGGCGAGAAGAAAAAACAAAAGCACGGAGAAACACGGAGCAAAAACAGAGAGTTAAACACGGAATAACACATGGAGTAAAAACAGAGAGCTAAAGGGTAGACAGAAAGACACAGAGCAAAAACAGAGAGCTAAACACAGAATAACACACGGAGTAAAAACAGAGAGCTAAAGGGTAGACAGAAAGACACGGAGCAAAAACAGAGAGCTAAACACGGAATAACACAAGGAGTGAAAGCAGAGAGCTAAAAAAGGTAGACAGAAAGACACGGAGCAGAAACAGAGAGCTAAACACGGAATAACAAGGAGTGAAAACAGAGAGCTGAAAAGTAGACAGCAAACACGGAAAAACACGGAGTGGACTAGGCAGAGAACACGAGCAAACACGGAGTGAACAGACAAAACAGACTAGGTAATACACAACAGCTGAGGCAAGGTAACTCAGGACAGGGTGAACACACACAGCTATAACAAGACGGCACTTACCACTAGGCACCAGGGATGGCCAGCAGGGACAGCGAGGGCGGGGGGAGGACACGGGGACAGATGGGTGTCGCTGTTCGTGCGGGGAGTGATCCAGTGGCCACAGAGGCCAAAGGTCACTCTCCGTGTCACGCAGCGACCGCCATTAAGAAGGGGAGGAGGGAGAGAGGAGCAGCTGGGAGGCGGGAGGCGTGGACGAATGGGGGCTCGAGGGGGGCGGGGCCGCAGGGACGCAGCGGCAGGAAAAGGAGACGGCTCGGGGGAGCCAAGGCGCTGGGGGGGGCAGGGGGTCAACACGGGGCAGCGAGAAGAAAAAACAAAAGCACGGAGAAACACGGAGCAAAAACAGAGAGCTAAACGCGGAATAACACATGGAGTAAAAACAGAGAGCTAAAGGGTAGACAGAAAGACACAGAGCAAAAGCAGAGAGCTAAACACGGAATAACACACAGAGTAAAAACAGAGAGCTAAAGGGTAGACAGAAAGACACGGAGCAAAAACAGAGAGCTAAACACGGAATAACACACGGAGTGAAAGCAGAGAGCTAAAAAAGGTAGACAGAAAGACACGGAGCAGAAACAGAGAGCTAAACACGGAATAACAGGGAGTGAAAACAGAGAGCTGAAAAGTAGACAGCAAACACAGAAAAACACGGAGTGGACTAGGCAGAGAACACGAGCAAACACGGAGTGAACAGACAAAACAGACTAGGTAATACACAACAGCTGAGGCAAGGTAACTCAGGACAGGGTGAACACACACAGCTATAACAAGACGGCACTTACCACTAGGCACCAGGGATGGCCAGCAGGGAGCAGCGAGGGTGGGGGGAGGACACGGGGACAGCTGGGTGTCGCTGTTCGTGCGGGGAGTGATCCAGTGGCCACAGAGGTCAAAGGTCACTCTCCGCGTCGCGCAGCAACCGCCATTAAGAACGGGAAGAGGGAGGGAGGAGCAGCTGGGAGGCGGGAGGCGTGGACGAATGTGGGTTGAAGGGGGTGGGGCCGCAGGGATGCAGCAGCAGGAAAAGGAGACGGCTCGGGGGAGCCGAGGCGCTGTCGGGGGCAGGGGGTCAACACGGGGCAGCGAGAAGAAAAAACAAAAGCACGGAGAAACACGGAGCAAAAACAGAGAGTTAAACACGGAATAACACATGGAGTAAAAACAGAGAGCTAAAGGGTAGACAGAAAGACACAGAGCAAAAACAGAGAGCTAAACACGGAATAACACACGGAGTAAAAACAGAGAGCTAAAGGGTAGACAGAAAGACACAGAGCAAAAACAGAGAGCTAAACACGGAATAACACACGGAGTGAAAGCAGAGAGCTAAAAAAGGTAGACAGAAAGACACGGAGCAGAAACAGAGAGCTAAACACGGAATAACAGCAAGTGAAAACAGAGAGCTGAAAAGTAGACAGCAAACACGGAAAAACACGGAGTGGACTAGGCAGAGAACACGAGCAAACACGGAGTGAACAGACAAAACAGACTAGGTAATGCACAACAGCTGAGGCAAGGTAACTCAAGACAGGGTGAACACACACAGCTATAACAAGAAAGCACTTACCACTAGGCACCAGGGATGGCCAGCAGGGAGCAGCGAGGGTGGGGGGAGGACACGGGGACAGCTGGGTGTCGCTGTTCGTGCGGGGAGTGATCCAGTGGCCACAGAGGTCAAAGGTCACTCTCTGCGTCGCGCAGCGACCGCCATTAAGAAGGGGAGGAGGGAGGGAGGAGCAGCTGGGAGGCGGGAGGCGTGGACGAATGGGGGTTGAGGGGGGTGGGGCCACAGGGATGCAGCGGCAGGAAAAGGAGACAGCTCGGGGGAGCCGAGGCGCTGGGGGGGGGCAGGGGGTCAACACGGGGCGGTGAGAAGAAAAAACAAAAGCACGGAGAAACACGGAGCAAAAACAGAGAGCTAAACACGGAATAACACGGAGTAAAAACAGAGAGCTAAAGGGTAGACAGAAAGACACGGAGCAAAAACAGAGAGCTAAACACGGAATAACACACAGAGTAAAAACAGAGAGCTAAAGAGTAGACAGAAAGACACGGAGCAAAAACAGAGAGCTAAACACGGAATAACACACGGAGTGAAAGCAGAGAGTTAAAAAAGGTAGACAGAAAGACATGGAGCAGAAACAGAGAGCTAAACACGGAATAACACACGGAGTAAAAACAGAGAGCTAAAGGGTAGACAGAAAGACACGGAGCAAAAACAGAGAGCTAAACACGGAATAACACACGGAGTGAAAGCAGAGAGCTAAAAAAGGTAGACAGAAAGACACGGAGCAAAAACAGAGAGCTAAACACGGAATAACAGGGAGTGAAAACAGAGAGCTGAAAAGTAGACAGCAAACACGGAAAAACACGGAGTGGACTAGGCAGAGAACACGAGCAAACACGGAGTGAACAGACAAAACAGACTAGGTAATACAGAACAGCTGAGGCAAGGTAACTCAGGACAGGGTGAACACACACAGCTATAACAAGACGGCACTTACCACTAGGCACCAGGAATGGCCAGCAGGGAGCAGCGAGGGCGGGGGGAGGACACAGGGACAGCTGGGTGTCGCTGTTCGTGCGGGGAGTGATCCAGTGGCCACAGAGGTCAAAGGTCACTCTCCGCGTCGCGCAGCGACCGCCATTAAGAAGGGGAGGAGGGAGGGAGGAGCAGCTGGGAGGCGGGAGGCGTGGACGAAGGGGGGCTCGAGGGGGGCGGGGCTGCAGGGACGCAGCGGCAGGAAAAGGAGACGGCTCGGGGGAGCCGAGGCGCTGGGGGGGGCAGGGGGTCAACACGGGGCGGCGAGAAGAAAAAACAAAAGCACGGAGAAACACAGAGCAAAAACAGAGAGCTAAACACAGGATAACACACGGAGTAAAAACAGAGAGCTAAAGGATAGACAGAAAGACACAGAGCAAAAACAGAGAGCTACCGCTGCAGATTATTCAGAGAACCACAGCCTGCTCTCTAACAGTGCTAAAAAATGTCACTACACCTCTCTTCCACTCGCCACAAGCATCTCACATGGTTTAGGATCTGTAGATGGCACATAGAGGCCTTTATCATACAGGCCATCCATTTGCCTCATAGAAGCAAATTCATTACATTCACTAAGTGTTCTATGAAATTGATGGACATGAACCTCATCATTGTTCCATGCTTTAAGAAAAGGGAGGCTGACTTCTTTTGGTTTTGGCTTCTTTGTGATTTTGGGTTTTGGTATTTTTTGCCCCCTAACCCGGTATGTCTCGAAGGACTACATGATGGTGACAAAAGCAGTAATCCGGACACTGTCCTGCCTGGACTGACAGCATTCTAGTGATTAGGGGCCTGTGTTGGATCATAAGAGGCATTCAGGTCACAGTGTGCTCTGTAAATAACATAACATTCACCATGGACTGCAGATGGAAAAGAATAGAGGTACATATTTTATCTAGGAGATCTCCCACCAGTAGGGTCTCATCTGATTCGAAGAGCGACAAGAAGAAAGGTCGAAGAGTCAGAGTGTCAGAAATTTTTGATGGGAGCAGAGTGCTGGAATCTTGAGTGGAGAAACATGGGGTCTGAGTTGAAGAATGCTTTGTGACATGACAACAGACAATTTAAAATAATCCTCTTGGGTACTGTAGTGACTGCAGTGTTGTGGATGAAACATATATTTAGGCAGAGCTAAATAGGTAGCACTTCCATAATCCACTGCGGAAAAACACAAAATTGCGAGAAAAAAAAAACTTTTTCCTCACATTTCGGTGATGGAAAATTATGTTATCTGAGGGGAGCCACAAATTTCCTTCCACCCAACATTCCCTCAAGTCTCCTGATTAAAATGATACCTCACTTGTGTGGGTAGGTCTAGTGCCTGCGACAGGAAACGCCCCAAAACACAATGTGGACACATCACATTTTAACACTGAAAACCGGCTCTTTTTTTGCAAAGTGCCTAGCTATGGATTTTGAGCTCTAGCTCAGCGGACACTTAGGGAACCCTAACAAAGCTGTATGTTTAAGAAAACTAGACAACGGGAATCCAGGATTGGATGACTTGTGGGGCTTCCACAAGGTTCTGTCACCCAGAATCCTTGGCAAACCTCAAAATTTGGCTAAAAAAACACTCTTTCCTCACATTTCGGTGATGGAAAGTTCTGGAATCTGGGGTGAAGCACAAACTTTCCACAATCCAGCATTACACCAAGTCTCCCAATTAAAATGGTACCTCAGTTGTGTGGGTAGGTCTAGTGCCCATGACTGGAAACGCCCCAAAACGCAACTTGGACACATAAAATTTTCACAATGAAAACTGGCGCATTTTTTGCAAAGTGCCTACATGTGGATTTTTGGCTCTAACTCAGATAGCACTTAGGGAACCCTAGCAAACCTGTACGTTTTTGAAACCTAGACACCTAGGGGAATCCAGGATGGGATGACTTGTGGGGCTCCCACCAGGTTCTGTCACCCAGAATCCTTTGTAAACCTCAAATTTAGCTAAAAAAACACATTTTCCTCATATTTCGGTGATGGAAAGTTCTGGAATCAGAGGGGAGCCTTAAAGTTCCTTCCACTCTGTATCCCCCCAAGTCTACTGATTAAAATGGTATCTCACTTATGTGGGTAGGCCTAGTGCCCATGACAGGAAATACCCCAAAATGCAATGTGGACACATCACATTTTCACACTGAAAACATGCGTTTTCGTAACGTGCCTTGCTGTGGATTTTGGGCACTAGCTCAGCTGGCATTAAGGGAAACCTAGAAAACCTGTACGTTTTGTAAAACTAGACACCTACGGAAATCCAGGATTGGGTGACTTGTGGGGCTCTCCCCAGGTTCTGGCACCCAGAATCCTTTGCAAACCTCAAAACTTGGCTAAAAACACATTTTCCTTACATTTTGGTGATGGAAAGTTTTGGAATCAGAGGAGAGCCACAGGCTTCCTTCTACCTAGCATTTCCCCAAGTCTACTGATTACAATGGCATCTCACTGAAGTGGGTAGGCCTAGTGCCCACGACAGAAGCTCCCAAAGCGTATTCTGGAGTTATTGATAACTAAGGTGAGTGTACTAATTAGTCCTGGGATTGGGAACCATTTAAAGAAACCTATCAAACCCAGACATTTCTGAAAAGTAGACATCAAGGGGAATCCAAGGAGGCATCGCTTGTGTGGATTCCCCAAAGTTGTATTTACCCAGAATACCCTGCAAAGGTAAAATGTTGAATAAGAACACAATTTTTCCTTGCATTTCTGTGACGTAAACTACAGCAATATATAGGGATCCACAAACATCTTACCACCCCAACAGTGCTCCCCAGCAAGGGTCAATGATAGTCCTAGCATGGGGGCTAATGTTGACCTTGGGGTAATCCAATCATGATGAGGGGCACTGGGCACAGGCACACAAGTGGGATAGCATTTTTATCAGGACACGTAGGGAAACTCTGGGTGGTAGGAAGTTTGTGGATCCCTGCACATTCCTGTAGTTTACATGAAAGAAATTCAAGGAACAATAGTGTTTTTAATCAACGTTTCACCTTTTTTTGGGTGAGAAAACGTAGGGGAATCCCACAAGTCACACCTCTGTGGACTCCCCAGGTGTCTAGTTTTCAGAAATGTCTGGGTTTGTTAGGTTTCCCTATATGGCCGATGAGCCCAGGACCAAAAACGTAGATACCGGCCTTACAAAACCAGGTTCTTTTGTGATAGATAATTTGATGTCTCCACAATAAGTTTTGGGTCCTTCCCTGTCCCGGCCTCTTGCCCACCTACACAAGTGAGGCAAAGTATTTCTCGGGAGACTTAGGAAAATGCTGGGTGGTAGGAAATTTGTGGCTGCCTACAGATTTCAGGACTTCCCTCGTGGAAATAGAAAGAAAATATGTTTTGTAAGCAAAGTTTGTGATTTGCAGTGGCTTCTGTGTGAAGAAAAACTGGTGAGAGCCACGCAAGTCCTGCACCCTTGGACTCCCCTGGTACTAGTATGTTTAAGTTAATCCACCACTCACACTGGTTAGCATGTCAAGAAATTCTGGTTTCAAAGAATAAATACTTATCAAGTATTTGAATATTGAAACCGTACCTTCTGAAGGTGAGCCATAAAGCCTCTTCACTGCAATAACAACTTTTGTGGTCCAACTCCATCCAGATTGTGGGGGGTGTCCAAAAATGCCCTGTGAGGCCTATTCACTGAACTGAGCATATCTACCCTTGAAACTAAGGCAGACACGTTGGGGAATTTTCACAAAGTTCTCTAAAGAGAACACCTTAAACTATGAAGAAGGGTAGTGTTTCGCACACAGGGTAGTCAGTGGGAATGTAGAATGTGGAAGCGCCCTTACTGTGATAAATCCAACTACTTTCAGTTTGTGGATGCAAGTTGAGGGTGTCCGAGTATGCCTTGCAAGGCCTATTCCTCAAACTGAGTAAGCATATCTACTGTTGAAACTAAGGCAGGCATGGTGGTGAATACTACATAAGGTCTCTATTGTAAAAAGCCAAACAAATATCCTGTGGGACTCATTCACCAACACTTCAACTTTTGCTTTGAAAGTGAAGCTACAAGTTGAGTTTCACACTTTCAAACAAATAGAAATGTTGGTGAATATGTCCCACAGGACATTTGTTTGACTTATTACACTTCGGTTCTCATTTGCAATGAGAGTGTGTAGCATACATAAGTTCCCTAACAAACACTTAAAAATTCAGTCACACCTTTAACATTTTGCCACACAGGGTACTCCGTGACAATGCGGCATATGTTCTGTCCACTAGTATGTGCCGTGAGGGGACTATAATGCACGTTAATCGAGCAGTACACCTACCACGGTCAAGCAGGCCATGAGGAAGTCCATGTTTTCCTGAAGTAGATGGAATCAAATTTGTGGCTGCTTGCCTAATGAAGCAGTGGCCCCTAGACGTTCGGTGTCCATGCACAGACACTGAAAGGTTTACCCAACGGCATCTCCATCTCCGAAAACATTGCTTTAGAATGATAAAATGTAAACCAAGTAGGGAAACAGAGGACTGGCTGAAATGGTCACTCGGGACAGTAATGACGACTCTCCTGCCACTTTCCATGCTTCAAGCACACTTTACAGCGACAACATGGACAATCCTTTTTGCAGCCTTGCCACATTCCCCAGAACATATGAAGTGGAGGCTGCTGCTTCTTAAGCAGCAGTGAGCCTTTCAATCACAGACAACTGAAAGTCAAGGAAAGACATGAGTCTTCCAGTGGTTGTCTGACAATAAACAACAAACGCATTGTATGTTGCCACCTGGAATAGGTAGGTAAACAGTTTCTTGTACCAAGTGCGAATTTTATGATCTGCATTCTATGGTTGAAGAACCTGGTCATTCTTGTCCACTCCATCCATGTACTTGTTGTAATCAATTATGCAGGTGGGCTTGTGGACTTTGGCCATCTGACCAAACCTTGATGGGGGAAGTGCTCTCATAATGAATTGTAGTGAGCATGTTTACATCACGCCTATCCGAGAACTTGCCTATGAGCTGTTTATTGGAATGCAATGCAGGACTCTGGGATTTCTGGAGCTCCTTGTAAACAAGCTCCTGTGGGAATCATTTGTGGTTACAACGAACTGTACCGCAGGCCATAGTGCCAGCTTTGTAGATCTCATGGAACAGCTCTACTCCTGTATAGAAATTGTCCACATAAAGTTTATAAACTTTGTGAAGGAGTGGCTGGACAAGCTCCCATACAATTCTCACTGTGACCACTAACTTGGGAGGGCAACCTACAGGGGATCCATGAGCTGGAATGCATTTGCGTGAGGCATCACTGGAAAGGGGAGACTCTCCCCTTTCCAGCAATGCCTCCCACAAACATGGGGGGCATCTAAAATGTCCCCAAAACCCCACCAGACGCAAGAGAACACCTTACCTGCTCTTGATGGCCGCTTCAGTGGGAGTTTATGACGTTACAGATGGGTGGGGGGCGGTGGGAAACATGGAAGCTGTTCCCTCTCTTCCCAAGGATTTTTAAAACCCCTCCCTGGTGTCGGTCAGTGGTTGTGGCCTGCACCAGGGTGGGTGTGCATGTGCCCGCCATTGGCCGACACACGCACATTTAGGGTTAATGTACCATTTTGCACGTGTTCCTAACATTTTCTGTGGGGATGGTCCCAATGTCTTCCATCATAGGATCCACGTCAGACTAAGGGTACAACACCAAGAAAACTCACCCTAATGTTTTCAGCAAAACTGTGCATTAAGCACTGTATAAGGCCCTTTGATCCCAAATGGGCACAAAATAAAAAGTCAAGAGGTAAACATGTAATCCCATGTGACAATCCAATTCCACATACATGGTGCCATAAACTCATGCCACTTCTTGCACCCAAGTTTGTAGATGCATATAACTCTGCCTTCCAGAATATGAAATATATGTAGGCAAGATTAATCATTATATTTGCATAGCAGGTTCTACAAAGTTAATCTTACATTTCCCAGTGGCACAGATATTAATTGGAACTATGTCTGGTAAAATGTTCCCAACACTTCAAGGAATGGTTGGAAAACCATGAACTTCTGCTTGTCAAGACTTTGTGGAAAAAAGACCTATCCTGGGTGTTAGAAATGGGGTCTTTGGTTGACAGTCAGGTTACCCCCTGTTCAAGCAAGGACCCTCACTCTAGTCAGGGTAAAAGAGAATCACCCTCAGCTAACCCCTGCTTACCCCCTTGGTATCTTGGCAGAGCAGTAGGCTTAACTTCAGAGTGCTAGGTGTAAAGTATTTGTACCAACACACACAGTAACTTAATGAAAACACTCCAAAATTACACAACACCAGTTTACAGTTTAGAAAAATAGGAAATATTTATCTAAACAAAACAAGACCAAAACGACAAAAATCCAACATACACAAGTCAAGTTAAAGATTAAACTCAAAAAATAGCCCTTAGAAACAAAAATGCTTCTATGAGGTGTTCACACAGCGTCGTGACGGAGTCGTTCCCAACAAGCCGACACCAACGGCGCTGGACACGGAGTCACGTAGACCCCCAAGTACAGTACCTTTGGTGAAGAGTGAAAACAAACCGATGCGCAAAGTCGGGGATCGCGGCGTCTGTGCGAAACGTTGAATCCGCGCACTTCAAGCAGCGTCATTCATGATGTGGTGCGGCGACTTCCACGGAGTCGCTGACTTCAGCGAGGCTGCAGCGGCGTCGGGCCTGCGAAGAGCGTCGCTTTCCAGCGAAGGTCACAGCGTCGGGTGCAGGCAGTGTCACCGGATTCAGCAGCGGCGTCGGTCCGAAGTCGTCCGAAGTTGATTTCCTTGGATTTCCACCAGCTTTCCTTTCAAGGGCCCAGGGACTGGATAGGGCACCACTTGTCAGAGCAGGAGTCTCTCCAGAGACTCCAGGTGCTGGCAGAGAGAAGTCTTTGCTGTCCCTGAGATTTCAAACAACAGGTGGCAAGCTCTAAATCAAGCCCTTGGAGATTTCTTCACAAGATGGAAGGCACACAAAGTCCAGTCTTTGCCCTCTTACTCTGGCAGAAGCAGCACTGCAGGAAAGCTCCACAAAGCACAGTCACAGGCAGGGCAGCACTTCTTCCTCAGCTATTCAGCTCTTCTCCAGGCAGAGGTTCCTCTTGGTTCCAGAAGTGTTTCTAAAGTCTATGGTTTTGGGTGCCCTTCTTATACCCAATTTCTCCTTTGAAGTAGGCCTACTTCAAAGTAAAGTCTCTTTTAAATGTGAAATCCTGCCTTGCCCAGGCCAGGCCCCAGACACTCACCAGGGGGTCGGAGACTGCATTGTGTGAGGACAGGCACAGCCCTTTCAGGTGTAAGTGACCACTCCTCCCCTCCCTCCTAGCACAGATGGCTCATCAGGAAATGCAGACTATACCCCAGCTCCTTTTGTGTCACTGGCTAGTGTGAGGTGCAACCAGCCCAACTGTCAAACTGACCCAGACAGGGAATCCACAAACAGGCAGAGTCACAGAAATGGTATAAGCAAGAAAATGCTCACTTTCTAAAAGTGTCATTTTCAAACGCACAATCTTAAAATCAACGTTACTAAAAGATGTATTTTTAAATTGTGAGCTCAGAGACCCCAAACTCCACATGTCCATCCGCTCCCAAAGGGAATCTACACTTTAATCAGATTTAAAGGTAGCCCCCATGTTAACCTATGAGAGGGACAGGCCTTGCCATAGTGAAAAACGAATTTAGCAATATTTCACTGTCAGGACATATAAAACACATTACTATATGTCCTACCTTAACCATACACTGCACCCTGCCCTTGGGGCTACCTAGGGCATACCTTAGGGGTGTCTGACATGTAAGAAAAGGGAAGGTTTAGGCCTGGCAAGTGGGTACACTTGCCAAGTCGAATTTACAGTTAAAACTGCACACACAGACACTACAGTGGCAGGTCTGCGGCATGATTACAGAGCTACTTATGTGGGTGGCACAACCAGTGCTGCAGGCCCACTAGTAGCATTTGATTTACAGGCCCTGGGCACCTTTAGTGCACTGTACTAGGGACTTACTAATAAATCAAATATGCCAATCATGGATAAACCAATCAAATACACATTTTGTAAAGGAGCACTTGCACTTTAGCACTGGTTAGCAGTGGTAAAGGGCCCAGAGTAACAAAAAAAGTAAAATCAGAGTCCAGCACACATCAACAACCTGGGGAACAGAGGTAAAAAGTTAAGGGAGACCACGCCAAGGATGAAAAGTCTAACACGTGTCCCCACCAGCTGAAAGTGGGGAGCAACTACCCAACCTCATGGGAGTTCTCATCACTAAGGCGGAAGAACCTGGACAGACCATCAGCATTGGCGTGTTCTGTACCAGGACGGTGTTCCACCGTAAAGTCCATCCCCTGTAGGGAAATGGACCACCTCAACAGTTTTGGATTCTCACCCCTCATCTGCATTAACCATCTGAGGGTCCTGTGGTCGGTCTGAACTCGGAAGTGAGTCCCAAACAAGTAGGGTCTTAGCTTCTTCAGTGCCCAGACCACAGCAAACGCTTCACGTTCTATGGCACTCCACCTACGTTCCCTGGGTAGTGACTTCCTGCTAATGAAGGCTACGGGTTGATCTAGGCCCTCTTCATTAAGCTGTGAGAGTGCTGCTTCAATACCATGCTCTGAGGCGTCTGTTTGCACAACAAAATCCTTGGAGTAGTCAGGTGCCTTCAGCACAGGTGCTGTGCACATGGCAGCCTTCAGGGCATCAAAAGCGTTCTGGCAAGCCTCTGTCCAGATCACTTTCTTGGATTGCTTCTTAGAAGTCAACTCAGTTAAGTGGGTAACAATGGTACCATATCCCTTAACAAACCTCCTGTAATATCCTGTGAGACCTAAAAAGGCTCTCACTTCAGTCTGGGTCTTGGGAGGCTCCCAAGCAAGAATCGTGTCAATCTTAGGCTGTAGGGGTGCCACCTGGCCACTCCCCACCTGGTGTACTAAGTACACCACAGAACCCTGCCCTATTTGGCACTTGCCCGCCTTAATAGTGAGGCCTGCCTTCTGCAGGGCCTCTAACATTCTCCAGAGGTGTTGCAGGTGTTCCTCCCATGTGGAACTAAACACAGCAATGTTATCCAGGTAGGCGGCACTGAACTCATCCAGTCCTGCCAACACCTGGTTGACCAACCTCTGAAAGGTGGCAGGGGCATTCTTCATCCCAAATGGCATCACTTTAAATTGAAAGTGTCCATCTGGTGTAGAGAATGCTGACCTCTCCTTGGCCCCCTCAGTTAAGGCAATCTGCCAGTACCCAGATGTTAAATCAAACGTACTGAGGTACTTGGCAGCTCCCAACCGGTCAATGAGCTCATCAGCTCGGGGGATGGGGTGTGCGTCAGTCTTGCTGACCGCATTGAGTCCCCGGTAGTCCACACAGAACCTGAGTTCTGGGGTGGCACCAGGTGCAGCAGCCTTTGGGACCAATACCACTGGGCTGGCCCAAGGACTGCTGGAGTGCTCAATAACCCCTAGGGTAAGCATTTTGGATACCTCATCCTTAATGCATGCCCTGACCCTGTCAGTCACCCTGTAAACCTTCTGTTTAATAGGTGTACTGTCCCCAGTGTCCACATCATGTGTGCACAAGTGTGTGACTCCTGGGATCAGGGAAAACAGTGAGGAAAACTGTCCCAACACGTGGCGACAGTCACCTTGCTGCTCCTCAGTCAGGGAGGGGGAGAGGATCACTCCCTCCACTGACCCATCTTTTTCTCCTGCAGACAGGAGGTCAGGAAGAGGCTAACTCTCCTCCTCTACCCCATCATCTGTCGCAAGGAGCATGGACAGTTCAGTACGCTCAAAGTGAGGTTTGAGGTGGTTGACATGCAGGACCCTTAAAGGGTTCCTTGGAGACCGCAAGTCCACCAGGTAGGTGACTTCACTCTTGCGCTCCACCACCTCAAATGGCCCAGTCCACTTATCCTGGAGCCCTCTAGGCTCCACTGGTGCCATCACCCACACTTTTTGATCAGGTTGAAACTTGACCAGAGTGGCATTCTGGTCATACCACCGTTTCATATCCTCCTGGCTTGCTTCCTGGTTCTCCTGAGCGAGACTCCTGAAGCGGGCAGTCTGGTTTCTCAAAGCCAGCATGTAACTGAATACATCCTGGGGGGGTTTACTAGGAGCTTTCTCCAAAGCTTCCTTAACCAGACTCAAGGGTCCCCTCACAGGGTGGCCATAAATCAGCTCAAAGGGACTAAACCCAAGTCCCTTTTGAGGCCCCTCCCTGTAGGCGAACAGAAGGCATGGTAAGATGACGTGCCACTTCCGCCTCAAGGGCTCTGACAGGCCCATGATCATGCCTTTTAAGGTGCGGTTGAATCTCTCAACCAGACCATTACTTTGGGGGTGGTAAGGGGTGGTGAACTTGTAGGTTACCCCACACTCCTTCCACAGAGACTTCATATACGTGGATATGAAGTTGGTACCCCTATCAGATACCACTTCCTTGGGGAACCCCAAGCGGGTAAAAACCCCCATCAATGCACGACCCAACACAGGGGAAGTGATTGATCAAAGGAATGGCTTCTGGGTACCGGGTGGCGTGGTCCACCAAGACCAGGATAAACCTGTTGCCCATGGCTGTCTTGGGATCCAGAGGCCCCACAATGTCAATGCCTACCCACTCAAAGGGAGTACTGACAACAGGCAAAGGCTGGAGGGGAGCTTTACATTTCCTCCCACTCTTGCCACTTGCCTGACAAGTCTGACAAGACCTGCAATGTGCATCTGAGTGCCTGCGCATTAGGGGCCAGTAAAAGTGGGTGACAAGCCTCTCAAAGGTCTTGTACCGCCCCAAATGTCCAGCTAAAGGCACATCATGAGCCAACCCCAGTAGGAAGGCCCTGAAGCACTGGGGTACCACCAGCACATGGGCTGACCCAGGCTCAGGAACTGTAGGCTCGCTATACAGGAGGTCATCCTCCCAATAAATCAGGTGTGATCCTGGCTCCTTGCCAGCCGCCTGGTCTGCCGCCTGCTGCCGCAAACCCTCCAAAGTAGGGCATGACTTCTGTGCTGCACAGAATGCTTCCCTGGTGGGCCCCCCTTCCTGCTGCCACTGCGACTGCTCAGGGACCTCCCCCAGTTCAGCCACCTGTTCCGCTGTAGGCTCTGGGGCGTCACCCTCAGGCTCCGCCTCCTCCCGGACTGTGGAAACTTCTGGGGCCGGTTTGCCGTGCCCCCTGCCCTTCCTCTTCTTGGCGGTCCCCTGGGCCACTGTTTCAGGCTCCAGGGGCTCTTGATTACCCTGATGGCTGCCATTGACCGGGTGGATACGCATACCCACCCAGGCAGACCCAACATCTCCAAGTGAGACCTGTGTTCCACCTCCTTCCAAGGGGAATCCTCCAGGTCATTGTCTAGCAAACAATCAACAGGCATGGTTGGACTCACAGCTACCTTCAAGGAACCTGAGACCCCCCCCCCATTCAAAGGGAACCTGCGCCACTCTGCACAGGCGCTCTGAGTTGTCCACTGCAACTACTTGGTGAAGTACCCGGGGATCAATCTGCTCTTCAGGCACCAGCTGACTCCTCACTGTAGTCACACTGGCTCCTGTGTCTCTCAGAGCCTCCACCCTCTGTCCATTAATGGTCACCCACTGCCTGTACTTCTTAGTGTTTTCAGGCACTAGGGTTCTCTGGACCATCTCACTGTCCCCTAATGAGACAAGGGTCATCTCAGCTGGTTCCCACCCACCTGAAACAAACTCCTCCCCAAGCGCTACACTGGCCAAACCCTGGGACGGTGCACCAGTGGGTGCCGGTGTACTTTTGGGGCATTTGGGGTCCCCCCTCACATGACCCACCTGGTCACATGCATAACACTTACGTGGGGGACCACCTGCCACTGGCTTCCCTTTGGAGAACCATGGCTTCTTTTCACTGGGGGGTTGGGAATCCTTACCCTGGGAATCAGTTTGGGGCCCTTTAGAGAACTCCCCCTGTTTGCCCTTACCCCCCCTTTCTTCTGAGAGGGACCCTGCCCACCCTTGGCGTGGTCTCCCCCATACCTCTTTTGGACCCTGGTGCTCTCCCAGCGGTCCGCTTCCTGTGCAAGCTTCCTGGGGTCAGTCAGCTTGCTGTCAATCAGGTGTTGGCGCAGCTCTGGAAAACATAAACTGTACAAGTGCTCCCAAGCAATCAGATTGTAAAGCCCCTCATACGTAGTTACCTTACTGCCCTTCACCCAACCATCCAGTGACCTGCAATAAGAATCAACACATTCCAACCATGTTTGGGATTCCTTCTTCTTGTAGGACCTAAACTTATCCTTGTACTGCTCAGGGGTAAGACCATACCTTGTAAGCAAGGCATCCTTCATGTTAGAGTAGGTGAGATTCTGAGCATCCCCTAAGGCTGTCAGTGTATCCCTCCCCTCTACCTCAAAGTGCTTCCACAGACCCGCCCCCCAATGAGCTTCAGGGACCAGATTCATGTGGAGAGCAGACTCATACCCCTTGAACCACAAGTATATGTCATCTTCCCTCTTGTAATCTTTCACAAGGTCTTTAGGAATGTGCACCCTCCTCTAAGGCTGCACTGTAGGGTTGCTGCCACCATCTCTACTGGACTGGCTTCTATGATCCATCTCTCTCAAGCTAAGCTCATGAGCCATTGCTAATTTCCTCTCCTCAAGGGCTAGCCTTCTCTGCTCCAATTGGTACTCCCTTTCTGCTTGTCTGTCCTGTAACTCTTCAGGTGTCAGACCCTTAGATGAGACACTGCTACCTGCCATGGAGACCTTCTCCCTGGACATAACAGGCCCACCCACAATACCATTGTGTACTGAACACTCTTCCTCATCCTCCTCATCTCCCTCATCCTCTGTGTGCCCTTCAGTGCTCTTGGCTGTCACCCAGGCCCTCAGCGCCTTTTGCAGCTCCTCCTTCCTTGATGAGCTCTTAATGGGACAGTCAAAACGTTTACAGAACTGCTTCAACTGAGCTTTGGTATAACTCTCCAATTTCTCAAGGTCAAAGTCAGCTCCAACTGATTGATCTCCAGCATGGGACATGATGAAAATTCAAAAACAAGTGCAAAGTTCCAAAGGCAGAAAAACAAGTTCCCAAATGAAGTTCCAAAGAAAGTAAATCAAGGAATCAGCAAAAAAAAAATGGAAGTAGAACAAAAACAGTCCCAAAGAAAAAACAAAAAACAAAAGATCACCAAACAAGTAGTATGTGGTCACGTAGTGGTCTGAACTCAAACAGTAGTGTACATCTAGGGCCAGATGTAGGTAGCTAAAAAATAGCGACTCGCAAATTGCGAGTATTTGCGACTCGCAATTTGCGAGTCGCTAACTGCGATGCAGGTAGAAAGTGCGAGGACAATTTGCGACTCGCACACGGAGTCGCACCGCAAAAAGCGAGTCCGCTGTTTGCGAGGTCGCTTTTTGCGACCGCGCAAAAAACGGATTCGCAATTTGCGAGTGGGTGTCGCAAATTGCGACTGAGCTGAAAATTGAATGCAGGTGCTGCAGAACACTCTGGAAAACACTGCAGAAAACTATGGAAAACACTTCCTGGCACATGATGATGACATCACAGCCAGGAAGTTTTCAAATACACCTGGGAGGAGGGAGGACCACACCCATTTCAACTTCAGCACAGCTAACAATCAGAGCTCCTGCAACCATGGCTGAGAATCCTAGGAAAAGGAAGCTAAAGTTTGCTGAAAAGGAGTTGGAGGTGCTGACTGATGAGTGCTGTCAGCACCATGACGAACTGTTTGGCAGGGCAGCCCTCACTGTGCCAGACACAGAGAAGAAAAGAATTTGGCAGGAGATCCAGGATAAGGTAAACTCCCTGGGGGTCAGCCACCGGAGTGTGGAAGAACTGAAGAGAAGGTGGTATGACCTTCGCTCCCGGACAAAGGAGAGGGTGGCAAAGAGGCTCCGGGAGATGAGAGGCACAGGAGGGGGACCATCGACTGTACCACCACCCACACCCCTGGAGGAAAGGGTAGAAGAGACCCTAGAGCCTGAGGCTGTCAGCGGAATGGGAGATCTGGACACCTCTGAGCCAGGACCATCAACCGGTGAGGACCATGTGACATGCATGTACCCTCATTAATGCCATACCCCCACCCACCTTGTACACAGGGGCATGCACAACCAAGATAGCTCCATTTCAGAGTAGCAAACACCAGAATGATGCATTATGGGCAATGTAGTCAAGTAGGCAGTTCATAGGCAATAGTTTATTAAGAAGTTGATAACAGATAGTAGACACTGACAGTGTGTTCCCTATGTCCCACAGGTCTCCCACAAGACACCCCCACCAGCCCAAGCAGCCAGGGGCCAATGGTCAGCCAGCACACACAGGAGACAACAGGACCAGCCACCACTGCTACCTGCACCACCAACACCCTGCCCTCTCAGGAAACACCTGTTGCAACAGTGGTGTGCGAGCCTGCCCCAGGTATGAGCCACAGCAGACAATACAGGGCCTCCACCGCTTCGCAGGCGACGTAGGAGATCAACAGCAGAGCAGCAGGCAGAGTCAGGGCATGCCTCCACCTCACCAACAGAGGCCCAACTGCTACGGGGTCAGCACCTGCAAAACCAACAATTAAGGAGGATTAGTGGGGTGTTGCAGCGCTTTGAAAGAAATCATGCCATTAGTATGCAGCAGGTACATTCAGAGTTGCAGGTGATCGGTAACAACACGGGTGACCTTGCACTGTCTATGCACCAACTAGTGGCAGGACTGCTAACGCAGAGTGACAGCGCATGGCGCAGGGACCGCCAGCTGCTGCAACGCCTGGACAGGATGGCCTCTTCTATAGTTAGGCTGGCTGTCAACACAACAGGGCTGTCTAGGCGCACAGTCAGCCTCCAAGTGGACATGGGCCACTTTGCAGGTGATGTGGCACGGGGACTGGGCCGTCTCAGCCATGCAATGGACCTCATGGAGGCACGGCAGGTGGCCAGGGGCACAGGCGACACGCCACAGGACAGTGAGGAGGGCTCCACTGTCAGCAGTGTCTCTGCCAGTGACACCAGGGTGCTACGTAGTGGAAGCACAAGGCAGAGCACTGCTGACCCCCCTAGTACCAGCCAGGCTGGCCGAGGCCGCCATAGGGTATGAGCTCCACACTGTCCTTGGGTTTTGGGCACATGATGTCAATGTGTCCCATGCCAGGTGGACTATTGAAGCCCCTGAACTGTTCCCATTGTACATAGTTTGGTTATTTGCACTAATTAAATCACTTGTTCTTTACACTTAACACATGGACTCTTTGTTTGTTACATTGGTGAGTATGGTAAAAGTTGGCACGTACCTTCCAAAGTATTGGTTTGCAATGTGTTCCCGTCTCAGTCTGCCTTGATTTGCGATGCTCCTATCCCCATGATGGCGATGTGGTTGCTCTTGCTCTTCATCCTCAGATTCTGGGTCTTCAGGGGTGAGAGGTAGCCCACGTCGGGTGGCAATGTTGTGCAGGATAGCGCATGCAACAACTATTTTGAAAGCCGTTATTGGGGTATACTGGAGGGCACCTCCACTTCGGTGGAGGCATCTGAACCTTGCTTTCAGCAGTCCAAAGGTACGTTCTATCAGGTTCCTGGTCCTCTTATGTGCACTGTTGTATCGCCTCTCGCAATCATTGCTGGGTGTTAAGTACGGAGTCAGTATCCATGGACGTAGTGCATATGCACTGTCACCTGTTGGGCACAAAACGTACAATGTTAGCAAGGCATGGGTGGTTTGCACATTGACCTGTGTGCATGTCTTCAAGGTGTATTCAGCTCTACCTAGGAGGTATCCGTCTCCAAACTCCCCACGTTCCAGGCGTTGGTGTATCCCACTGTGCCTAAAAATGTAGGAGTCATGAGTACTCCCTGGATATTTGGCAACCATGTCAGTGATGATATAATGAGCGTCACATACCACCTGAATATTGAGTGAGTGGGTACACTTCCTATTGCGGAACAGATATTCCAGGTTTGCAGGAGGGCATATTTGTATATGTGTCCCGTCTACACACCCTATGACATGGGGGAAGTTGGCAATCCTGTAAAATTCCAACTTGGTGGTGTTGATTTCTGCCTCATTCCTGGGCAGGTATATGTATTGGGACATGTGAATGAGTAAGGCGTCTAGGAATGCCCTGAAGAACCTTGATAGTGCACTTTGGGATACCCCACCTGCCACAGCAATGACCCCCTGATAGCTACCCGAGGCCAAGAGGTGCAGTGAGCATAGCACTTGCACATGTGTTGGTATGGCGCAGCCGCGCGCAGTCTGGCGTTCTAGCTGTGGTTTGAGTAATTCTATTAAATCTAGTATAGCTGCGCTGCTAAGTCTATATTTATCATAGATTTCCTACTCAGTTTGCTGGAAAAATGTCTGCCTTGTTCTGTATATCTTCTCCTGTCTCTGGCTCCTCCTCCTCCTCTGCTGTGCGGCGTGGGCTCTCCTCCTCACTGCTATCAGGTATATCTCCGCCATCTTGAGTAACCCAGATGCCTTCTGGGTCTCCTTTTATACTTTGGTAATGGTTACCACCTGCTCTGAGTTAGTGGTAAATTGGAAGTGCAAAATGGGCTTTTTGCGACTAGTCGCAATTTGCGAGTTGCTATTGCATATGGTTTGCGACTCGCAAATTGTGACTTCCTATTTGCGGGTCGGAAAATGGGGTCGCAAATTTTGCGAGTCGGTTACGGCTCGCATCACATTTTGCGAGTCGGAAATTGGATTTTTGCATCCCATTTCTGATTTTGCGGAGTCGCAAATTGCAAATCGGGCCATTTGCGACTCGCAAAAGTTTGCTACATCTGGCCCCTAATCACTGTATGTCAAGTACAAATACAAGTCCAAATCCCAACCGCTGATCACCAATGTTAGAAATGGGGTCTTTGGTTGACAGTCAGGTTATCCCCTGTTCAAGCAAGGACCCTCACTCTAGTCGGGGTAAAAGAGAATCACCCTCAGCTAACCCCTGCTTACCCCCTTGGTAGCTTGGCAGAGCAGTAGGCTTAACTTCAGAGTGCTAGGTGTAAAGTATTTGTACCAACACACACAGTAACTTAATGAAAACACCACAAAATGACACAACACCAGTTTAGAAAAATAGGAAATATTTATATAAACAAATCAAGACCAAAACGACAAAAATCCAACATACCCAAGTCAAGTTATGAATTTTTAAAGATTAAACTAAAAAAATAGCGCTTAGAAACAAAAATGCTTCCATGAGGTGTTAACACGGCATCGTGACGGAGTCGTTTCCAACAAGCCGACACCAGCGGCACCGGACACGGAGTCACGTAGACCCCCAAGTACAGTACCTTTGGTGAAGAGTGAAAACAAGCCGATGCGCGAAGTCGGGGATCGCGGCGTCTGTGTGAAACGTTGAATCCGCGCACTTCGAGTGGCGTCCATCACGACGTGGTGCGGCGACTTCCACGGAGTCGCGGACTTCAGCGAGGCTGCAGCGGCGTCGGGCCTGCGAAGAGCGTCGCGTACCAGCGAAGGTCACGGCATCGGGTGCAGGCGGTGTCACCGGATTCAGCAGCGGCATCGGTCCGAAGTCGTCCGAAGTCGATTTCCTTGGATTTCCACCAGCTTTCCTTTCAAGGGCCCAGGGACTGGATAGGGCACCACTTGTCAGAGCAGGAGTCTCTCCAGAGACTCCAGGTGCTGGCAGAGAGAAGTCTTTGCTGTCCCTGAGATTCCAAACAACAGGAGGCAAGCTCTAAATCAAGCCCTTGGAGATTTCTTCACAAGATGGAAGGCACACAAAGTCCAGTCTTTGCCCTCTTACTCTGGCAGAAGCAGCACTGCAGGAAAGCTCCACAAAGCACAGTCACAGGCAGGGCAGCACTTCTTCCTCAGCTATTCAGCTCTTCTCCAGGCAGAGGTTCCTCTTGGTTCCAGAAGTGTTTCTAAAGTCTGTGCTTTTGGGTGCCCTTCTTATACCCAATTTCTCCTTTGAAGTAGGCCTACTTCAAAGTAAAGTCTCTTTTGAATGTGAAATCCTGCCTTGCCCAGGCCAGGCCCCAGACACTCACCAGGGGGTCGGAGACTGCATTGTGTGAGGACAGGCACAGCCCTTTCAGGTGTAAGTGCCCACTCCTCCCTTCCCTCCTAGCACAGATGGCTCATCAGGAAATGCAGACTACACCCCAGCTCCTTTTGTGTCACTGTCTAGTGTGAGGTGCAACCAGCCCAACTGTCAAACTGACCCAGACAGGGAATCCACAAACAGGCAGAGTCACAGAAATGGTATAGAGCAAGAAAATGCTCACTTTCTAAAAGTGGCATTTTCAAACGCGCAATCTTAAAATCAACTTTACTAAAAGATGTATTTTTAAATTGTGAGCTCAGAGACCCCAAACTCCACATGTCCATCCGCTCCCAAGGGGAATCTACACTTTAATCAGATTTAAAGGTAGCCCCCATGTTAACCTATGAGAGGGACAGGCCTTGCAACAGTGAAAAACGAATTTAACAATATTTCACTGTCAGGACATATAAAACACATTACTATATGTCCTACCTTAACCATACACTGCACCCTGCCCTTGGGGCTACCTAGGGCCTACCTTAGGGGTGTCTGACATGTAAGAAAAGGGAAGGTTTAGGCCTAGCAAGTGGGTACACTTGCCAAGTCGAATTTACAGTTAAAACTGCACACACAGACACTGCAGTGGCAGGTTTGAGACATGATTACAGAGCTACTTATGTGGGTGGCACAACCAGTGCTGCAGGCCCACTAGTAGCATTTGATTTACAGGCCCTGGGCACCTTTAGTGCACTGTATTAGGGACTTACTAATAAATCAAATATGCCAATCATGGATAAACCAATCACATACACATTTTGTAAAGGAGCACTTGCACTTTAGCACTGGTTAGCAGTGGTAAAGTGCCCAGAGTAACAAAAACAGTAAAATCAGAGCCCAGCACACATCAACAACCTGGGGAACAGAGGCAAAAAGTTAAGGGAGACCACGCCAAGGATGAAAAGTCTAACACTGGGTACACCAGTCTGTTTGGTGGAATGAGACTAAATCTGCAGGATTGGGCACACAACCCCAGCTTTTGGTTATTCAGTATATGTGGAAAACTGAGGAAATCCTGCCACCCATCTCATAATCCATAAAATGGCATTCATGTCATTGTCACGCAATTCTGTTGAATGGATTTCAACATTTTACCAAGCACCAGTCTAGAAATAATATTGTGTGCCTATCTATTGACACGAGTAGCAAAATACACATCTCATGGCACTGTGATCATTACTCTGCACCCTTGAGTGTATTGAAATCAAGCAGTCAGTGGCATAACAATAGCCCGTGCAGCCCCTGCGGTGCGGAGGCCCCCCTGAGCTCCAGGGGCGCCCTCAGCATGGTACACTGTGCACAGGCAGCGGGCTCCTTAGCTGAGAACTTCTGACTGGGTCGGGCCCCCTCAAGTTTCATTGTGCCACTCACTGCAAGCAGTGTGAGTGCTGCGCGTGGGGACTTGCCTCCTATCGTAGACTAAGCAAAGGTGATGGTTACTGGTTAGGTTTGAGCTACAGAGAAGCAGCTCCAAGGAATTCACTGCATTGCTGACAACCATTTTAAATAGTCTTTGGAGTCCATCCAGGGAATCTTCCAGACTGGCGCTGGACACAGACAGCTAGGTAAAGCAAGCACTGACAAAGCAATAGGCCTCGCCTTTAGGATCTATTGGCTTTGCCAATTATTTTTATCCATGCTGTACAGCATCAACAATGCTGTGCAGCAAGGGCAAAGGGACAACTTTAAAAAATGTGCTATGATGAAGCGGCCACATCATTTTGTAGCTACACTCTCCATGCAATTTTTTTTTACTTAAGCGATGGTGTGGGAAAGGAGTAACACAGAGGTGGGAGGCTGGGGGTCGGAAGCAATGGCCGAGACAGAACGAGGGTATGTATGGGTGGGAGCAAGCAACTGGGAGGACGGGGTGGGGAGGGGGTGCGGCAAGACACACTGGTAGAGGCAACACTGAAGGGGGGTGGAAAGGAGAAGCAATGGACAAGAAAGAGCAACATGGGCAGAGATTGGAATGTGGAGCAGCTGGGTGAGAAAACAATGTTTGGAGGTGGGAAGAAGCATACAAGAGAGAGTGAATCACAGGGGGTAGGATTATGCACACAGCGAACACGCACAACATGGCACATGGAGGAAAGTAAGTGAAGTACACAAAAAGGACTTCTGGAGTGCTTAAACCAAAAGAAAAAAAAAGTAGGTCCCTAAAATTGAGCAGTGGAAGGACACAAATAAAGGGACAATGTTCCAAGTGTGGGGCAGAGACAGGGTGGACAAGGCAAGCCATTAAATAAGAAGCAGCCAACTGAGAGTGATAGGAAAGCCAACCAATGGTAAGCAGTGAGCGGGTTCAAAACCTCCATATGCTCTTGTCTTGTAACAGGCTGCACACGCATTGTCTAGTAAGCTCAACTTAATGATCTGATGAGTTCATTCATTTGTGCCAGGTAAACAGCCGGCATCCATGGCCTGGGTTGGGGCAGCCCTAGCAGATTATCTATATAACCCACCTAGATGTGACAGAAAAGTAGCCCACACTCACTCTGCATCCACAGTTCAAACTGGTGGGGTCAGTGATACCACAAATACCAAGGAGAAAAATGTAATATCTTCCATTCCACACAGGTCCCCATCCATACACTACTTTATCACCAGTGGCATGCAACACAAACAGATCAGCTGTAACCCCTTTACCAATGCCCCTTGCAAACAGTATCTCCTTATTCTGCTTCTCCTATCACCTTCATGCAAATGATCCACAAATCTTCTCTTGTCCTACCATCTCCCCTTCCTCCCAAACACATTATCTGACCGCCTCACTGCTGTCCAGCAGCGGATGGCCCTCAGGTCTCTCAAGTTTAACTCCTCCAAAACGTAGCCCTTTAATCGCCTTCCTCCTCGGCACACACCCTTTACCTAAGACGTAGTTGTTGATTTTTTTAATAAGGTATTAGTAGTAGCAGTTGTAGTAGTAGTAGTAGAAATACTATTACCAAGTGCCTAATATACAGTATGAGAAATGTGCCCAGGTCTTCTGTGCCACAGAGCCAAGGCACGATTTAATTTGCTAGTATTCAGTAAACTGGATAACTGAAACAGCCTTCTTGTGGCCCTCCTTCAGTACCCCTTTTCCCCAGTGGACAAGGTTCTCAACGTTGCAACTAGAACCTTATTTAACCTGCCCAGGTACATGCCTAGCACTCTCATCCGTAACAAAGCTGGATGGCTCTCATCTACAAACAGGATTCTCTACAAATGGCTGACAATTGCAAACAAATTAGTCTTCAGTATCTCACTGGTCTCTCCTGTCAATACAGTAATATGCTGCACTTGTTCCAGGAATTTGTGATCCTTCAATTAGAGCATCTAGGTCACCTCTAAGTCACCTTGTGCAGCATCCATATCTTATTGTTCTCTCTATCTTTTAAGACCCCATCATTGGAGCTCCCTACAGCCTGAGATCCGACCCTGCCCCACACTCACTAAGTTCAAAACTACCCTGAAATGTCATATCATTAGAACAGTGCAAAATGACAGCTTAGCACAATGATTCTTAACCTTTCGACTTTTGTGGACCCCCACTTAATCATTACTGGAACCTGGGGATCCTCAATGAATCATGATTGAAATCTGAGGTCTCCCGCTAAGTCATTGAAGCCAGGTACTCTGGTCTAAGCTTTTTCAATGACTTAAACCGCAAAACAATACACAAAAATAACAAACATTCTGCAAATGAATAAAATATTTCATAATTTTCCTAATTCACAAACAAACATATTAAAAATTCTAATTTTTAATGGGAATTTAGGAGATTTTCTAAAATCAGTTGTCATCAACTGCACTATAGTCTGTTTGATGCATTTGCACTTCTCCCACAAATCAATCTGAGGATACCAACTTAATGTTTACCCTCCCATTTAAAATTGATTCACATTTAGAGAGCGTTTAAAAATTTCAACTTTACATTTTGCTTCTTTATTTATATACACTTTATTAATCTACCAATATTAATTTTCTAAGTAGTCACAGCCTCCATGAGTAGGCTTCGAAATCCCCAGGGGTCCCAAGACAACGAGTTCAGAAATACAGGCTTGGTACATACGCTGTGCCCAGACTATAAAGAAACATGCTATGTTCATATACAATTATCTTGGTTTTGTTCAGTGCCTAATTTTGAAACAAATATGTGCTGGGACCCTCGTCAAAGGGCCATTCCCCCTGCCAACGCTGCCAATGACAGCACCAACACAACTACTAACCAACACACTCCTACAAGTGTGCAGTGGCAGCTGCCGCCAATGTAAAGTGGTGGTGGTCGGGGGAGAGGCTAGGGGAATAAGAATAAAAAAATAAAAACGTACCTGCTGCTTCAGTCCCAGCACCAGCCACCTCGGTGTTCCTCATCCTCCCAGCAGTCAATGGGGCACAAGCACAAGCTTCCAATCCAGATGCTGCTCTCGTGCTATACCAAGCATGAGAGCAGCTCTTGGATTGGCCTGAAGGGGCTGATCGGACCCTCGCTCAGGCAAAGGGAGCCTGTCCCAATTCTCCACCCGCTGTGTAACTGCTGGGTTGGAGAAATGTAAGTGTGCATATCAATTTGGCCATCCTAAGACAGCAGGCCAAACCGACATGCGCACTTTACAGTTCCCACCACTCCTCCTCCCTATGGTCTGGCCCTGCCCTATCCTAGATTCCATGGCTGTCAGAGAGACAGTGACAAATAAAAGTACAATAAAATTGTTTTACTACAATTTTATTTGTCACTGCCCGACTCTGAGCAGGGGAGCAATGCTCCTCTGCTATTACAGGGGAGCCACCCCTGAAAGTGTGACTGTTCAACCTATTCCAGGCCCCTCAAGCTATGAGAATGACTTGGGCTGTGTGTACTAACTATGTTTAATGTATATTGAATTATTAACAACAGTTGTTGTGCAAATCTCTAAACTAAACAGACAGCGCCACCTTGTGGCAGACTGTCATAAGTGCTGGTGCCAAGCACCGGAAACCACCAGCTCAAATTAAGTGCTGGTTTTATTTTCTCTCTGTTGGTGTTTGCTGTCTGTTTATTACAAAAAAGGTTATTTGTTCAAAATCTTCTGACCATCATCAGAAGCTACGGAATAAACATCATCTCCTACGCCGACGACACCCAACTCATCCTCTCCCTCTCCAACGAACCAGGCAAGGCCAGACACAACTTCCACGAGGGCATGAAAGTAGTTGCCAACTGGATGAGAGATAGCTGCCTTCAGCTCAACACAAACAAGACAGAGGTGCTCATCCTGGGCCCTCAAACCAACGCAAGGAGCGACACCTGGTGGCCACCCACCCGCGGAAACCCACCCACCCCCGCCAGCCAAGTCCGCAACCTCAAAATCATCCTGGACCCCGACCTCAACATGAACCATCAGATCAACTCAGTCACCTCCACCTGCTTCTGCACTCCCTGCCTCCTACACAAGATCCCCCTCGAGCATAGAAAGACTGTCACACACACTCTCATCACTAGCAGACAGGACTATGGCAGACGCACTCTACGCACGAATCAACCAAAAGCTGACCCGCTAATTGCAAAACATCCAGAACGCCGCAGCCAGATTGATCCTCCACCTACCCCGACACTGCTACATTTCACAACACCTACACACACTGCACTGGCTCCCCATCGAGAAAATAATCACTTTCAAAATCCTCACCTACGCACCCAAAGCCCTCCACAACACCGGACCTGCCAACCTTAACCAGCGACTCAACTTCCATGTACCCCACAGGACCCTACGCTCAGCCCAGCTCTCTCTCGCAGAAGTATCCTGCATCCAGAAAACCAGTACAGGAGGACGCTCCTTCTCCTACCTCGCCGCCATCAGATGGAACGCCCTACCCATCCACATCAGAAAAACCACCTCCCTCCCCAGCTTCACAAAGGAACTGAAGACATGGCTTTTTTAATCCACCTCCGGTACTCGCTACACCCCCCACCCCAGCACCTTGAGACCCTAATGGGTGAGTAGTTGCGCTTTATAAAACTCTGATTGATTGATTAATTGAATCAGTACTCTAGTTTATGTATTTCATCACATCTAATTTGATATATCTACATATATTTTAGTATTTCACCATCAAATACAAAGCTATTTACAGTAAATCACAATATATTAGAGACAAACTGCCCCTTGCATGACATCATCAACCAGTCCTCAAACTGTAACTCACTCCAATAACCCCACAACTTCTCTGAATTCACAGCAGGGGTGGTGCTCTTTCTATATGTAGTCCCCAGCTCCAACTGGCTGTACTAGGTGCCAGCAAAGAACTCTAGGCCACATCAACATCAAAGCTTTAGCTTTTTACTTCTAAGCATCATCGCCCTAGCTTACTGTCACTACATACAATGCCACTGAAATTGTGTGATTCTGCAGGTTGTAGGGCGTGCCACATAATTAAGAATTTATCCCAGTTGCCACATAACCCTTAATCATAATTGAGAGTTGAAATGACAAAATTGTGTAATAATGCTCCAATAGAATGCGTTGCATTACATCTCTTTATGTGCCTTTCCTTGCTGGATAATTTAGTCAACCCCGTCACTTAAGTTAGTCCTACGATGGTGCACAATTCACGTGGCCCTGTGTGTAGGTCAACAGCGCCCTCGCCCCTCCAGTGGCTCTCTCTTCAGGGGCTGAGCTCTCTGATTCATGGTAGGCCCAGATTTATTCTGCCAAGTAAGGACTTCTTGTGTGGCAAAGAAACTCAATGTTGTTACATAATGTTTAAACACTGCTTATATCAGTCATATTGTGATCAGCTGCACAGTTTATATCATTTGTTGTATCCTTCTTCTGCTGACAGTTGTATGAATGATGTGTGAGTTCTGGTTTCGCGGGCGTGTGATTCACACAGTGTGCACGGGCAGACGGGTCATTGTGCCACACTGGTATTTTCCCAGTGTGCTGTGGGGCAGGTGGCTGTTTTCAGAGGAAGATGGGCTGCTTTCACCCGACCATGCCCCGTGATTCCCTAGTCTTTCCCTCCTGCACCTGGGGCTGCTTTGGGCATATTTTCCAGGGCTCATGTTGGCTTCCAGCCCATCCCGAGCCTGGGAGTGTGGTCAAAGGCTTGGCTAAAAGAATAGCATATTCTGTAACCATTTTGGTGGTTTCATCTTCATGTAACTGCACATAAAATAACACATACCTTAGATGAAAAATAGAAGTAAGTTAAACTAATATGTGGACATACACTGTTTTACACAATGAGCCTATAATGTTTAACGTAGTCAATGCAAATGTCTGTGTGTGTAACCACAAAGCAACAGTGACTTGTGTATTTTTTGTGCTACCAGGTCCCAGCCTGTGACAGAAAGCACTATGAATATGCAAGTTATTATTTTAACTTTGCATTACACACAGTACAAGATAGGTGGTAACAAATGTGCCAAAAATGTAGGTGTAGGATAAAAAAGTGCTTACAATAAATAGATTATAGTAATACGTAAGCAGACTGTTCCTAGTGCACACATTTGTTTGTGTCCATTAAAAGCACACACTCTACAGCTCATCTGGTAACACCCTTGCAATACTTATCAAAAATAATACATCTTTGTCGTAACTAATCATCAAGTGAGTCCATTAAATAACGTCAATACTGGCTTCCAAGCAGCCTTTACATTAGCAGATTTAACCAATTGTACACATTTACATTTGTTTGAGGCAGCATGCAGCCTGGCAAGAAGGTTTATTTTTAGGTTTCACCTAGACAGCGCAGGCACTGTCTCTGCAAGACTTTTGTTTTCATGCAGTCAGCTTACAGCCTGCCCATGGTTTACCATTTTGTATCTTCAGCGTCGCTCTCATTTCCTTTGTTCCCGTTTGCAATGGCATGCTTGGATCATGTTCTCATCTTGTGTTTGGGCCTCTCCTGGCGCATGGACCAAGACCTAGTGTCCATCCACTACTTCCATTGTTGAAGCGACTTTTTTACGTGGTCTAGCACTCCATATATGTGCTTGTGTTTTCAGTCCATCTCCCACATATCTGTTCATGTAGCTTCTATTCCCTCCCTCCTGCCCCCCTTCCATGTTGATTCTTTTCTCTCTCACATCCCTACCCTATACTTTATGCCACTGCTCACAGCTCTACCCCACTGCACTCTACGCCACAGCACTCTACTCTGCACCACTATACTCTTTCACTTCACTCTATGCCACCGAACGCTATACCACTGCACTCTGTGCAACTACATTCTGCACCACTGCACTCTACACCACTATACTTTACCCCGCTATACTCAACTCTGCACCACTCTGTGCCACTGCACTCTACATCACTGCACTTTATGCCACTGCAATCTACAACACTCTACTCTGCACATCTCGACTCTATGCTACTTCACTGTATGCCACTGCACTGTATGCCACTCTACTCTGCATCACTCTACTCTGGGCCACTGCACTCTACACCACTGCACTCTATGTCACTCTACTGTACACTACAACCCTCTACATTACACCTCTGCACTCTATGCCACCGCACTCTAAACCACTCTACTCTATGCCACTGCAATCTATGCCACCTATCCCTATGCAGCTCTACACTGCACCACTCTACTCTTTGCCACTGCACTCTACGCCACTTTACACTTCACCACTCTAATTTACACCACTGCATTCTATCCTGCTGCACTCTACACCACTCTATCTACACCACTGCACTCCACACCACTCTACTCTGCACCACTCTATTCTATGCCACTGCACTTAACGCTACTGCATTCTATACGATTGCACTCTACGCTACTCTACTCTGCACCATTCTCTATGCCGTTGCACCTACACGACTGCAGTCTATACCACTGTACTATACTCTGCATCACTCTAATCTATGTTACTGTCCTTTAGGCTACTCTTCTCTCTGCCACTGCACTCTATACTACTCTACTCTACCCTGAACCACATTATTCTATGCCACTGCATTCTACACCACTGCACTCTGCTCTGCACCATTCTATGCCACTGCACTCTATGCCATTCTACTCTACTCGTCACCACTCTACTCTATGCCACTGCACTCTACTCTGCACCATTCTACTGGTTGCCACAGTGCTCTACACCACTCCACTCTATGCTACTCTACTCAGCATTACTCTATTCCACTGCATTCTACACCTCTCTACTCTGCTCCACTCTACTCTATGCTACTGCACTCTACACCACTCTGCTCTATGCCACTGCACTCTGCGCCATTGCACCCTATGCCACTGCACTCTGCTCTACTCTGCGCCTCTCCACTCTATGCCACTTCATGCCCCTCCACTCTACTCCATTCCACTCTAGTCTACTCCACTCCATCCTACTTAACTCTGTGCCACTCCACTGTATGCCACTGCACTCTACAGCTCTCTACTCTACTTTAAACTACTCTACGCCACTCCACTCTATGTCACTCCACTTTTCTCTATGTCACTCTAATCTATGCCACTCCACACCACTGTACGCTACTCTAGGCCACTTCACTCTCTGCCACTGTACTCTACTCAAGGCCACTCTACTCCACTCCACTCTGTGCCACTCTACACCATGCCACTCCAGTCCACTCTATTCCACTCCACGCCGCTGTACAAAGTCTAAAAGACATGGGCAAAGCCACTAGCTCCCCGCATAGGCAAAACCTATTAGCTTTGCCAAACGCTTGTTTGTTTAACTGTCCATCCCTCCCTTGGCTTCACAGCCCCGGGGACTCCCTTCCTTCCATTTCAGCGGGGCGTCTCACCTGTCGTAATTACCCGTCGTAGGGCGGTTGTCTTTTAACAAAGAGTAGGGGAAGTGTTTGTGTTAAATTAGGTGCACAGACCCCGCCCTCTTCGACCTCTGAGAATCACACTGTCTTTCAGTTGTGTTTTCTTACTGGCCAGCATCACTGTTGGAGCAGCGAGCGTGCAGCGAGGGAGCTATGGGCTCTAATGCTTGCGAGGAAAATGAACTTCCTGCCTGCAGTTGGGTGGTAAAAAGTCACCTCTAATTGGGATGCAGCTTCCCAAACCTAGGGGACCTTGTGACACTACACCCCTGGCACTACTGATAGCCAAATGTCATTCCAGCATTTAAAACCTCCCAAGACATGGGGGGTGGGGTGAGTTAACCTGCCTCAGCCTATGCTCGGCCCAAAGGCCCGTCCCTCCTCACACGGTGAAGACATTTCAGCAGCTGGCTGGTCTATGCATCCTTTCAGGCGAAGAAGGCAGGGAACAACGAAGCAGTCATGTTGTGCATTTTTAGTTGAAGTTAGTTTTGCGCCAAAAAATGACGCAAATTCGGCGCAAAACAAGTATAAATATGCCCTATGATCTTTTTTGCTTTTCAGATACACTTAGGCCCGTATTTATACTTTTTTAGCGCCGCATTTGCGCCGCTTTTTGACGCAAAAGCGGCGCAAACCTACAAAATCCAATTGTATTTTGTAAGTTTGCGCCGCTTTTGCGTCAAAAAGCGGCGCAAATGCGGCGCTAAAAAAGTATAAATACTGGCCTTATTGCTTAAACAATGAGCAGTGATAAAATAAAAAATCAACTTTTCGGATTTTTCGCACTCGCAGTTTCAAGCCAGAAAATTACCTCTTGCCCACATTAGCAGGGGCATAGCTGCGGGTGGTGCAGCAGGTGCAGTTGCATCGGGGCCTAGAGATCTGATGGGCCCAATGAACCATGATGATTGCTGTATTTTACTACCCAGCAGCAGTCAGTGGGGCCATTTGGAACGCTTGCACCAGAGACCGTGGCATTCTGGCTACGCTGGTGAACATCAGACCTCACGAGGCCTCTCCTTATTTCTTTCCTCCCGCGCACACCGTTGAGTTTTCAATTCCTTGCCTTTATCGGCCAGCAGATGGCGCTCACGCTCATAATCCCTGGATCAGATGCGCAGACACTGGTTCGGAGTTTGCTGGCACAATACATGCTGTGCCTGCCATCTGTTCGATTCTGCAGCTGGTTTCATGAAGTGGCATCTTGAGACCCTCTGTGTTCATCCTTCTACTCCGCGTCCATAGAAGAAAGCAACCTGACTGCCTGGAAGCAGCTGCCGTGGGAATGGAGACAGGAGAAGGCGTTAAAGTGTGGGGAAGGCGAGATTCACGGTGCAGGCCCAGTTCCACCCCGCATACTTACACAGGGTGTAGGTGACCCAGTTTCTAAGCGTGCACTGCATCCTGCTTGTTTCTCGTGTTTGATTTGAATACTGCTGTGATGGGCGGCAGCAGATGCATTTAGTTTATTTCCACTCAAAAAACAAGACATTCAACATTCGGAGGGCTCTCAATTGTGCCAGCTAATTAAACTGAAGCCATATCTCTCAAGGCCCCCTTATTTGGAGTGCTTGGGGTGCTAGGATCATCCACACCCTACTGCCACGAAAAATATTTCCATAATTTCACAGGGGTCAGCCCCCCGAAACACACCCTCACCCTCCAAAAACGTTTCTATCTCTGTTGATTTCAATAAGATCGCCCTCTAAAACCGTATCATTAGAACCCACTTTGGAGACACAGAAGGTTGAGATGTATGCTGGGGCTCAGGGAGAGGAAAGGATTTACAGAGGATCACTCAGTGTGATCAGGTGGGGAGCTGGGATTGAAAACTCCTAGTCCCAGAGCTCTACACGGTGTAGTCTGCCACTAGAGCAACAAGCTGGTCCTGCATTACCTGCCTCTGGTACTCTACTTGCATTTGTTATAAAGCCCTCAATACCCAAGGAGAGGCGGGTCGACTCACTACAGATGGGTAGCACGCTGCCCCATTGGGTTTGCTTGGTGGAAAGAGTGTGGGTTTAACATGTAGTCTGTGTGGGAGGTGTTTTAGAGTTGTGCCTGATGACCAGATTTGTGCTGTTATTTGACTATTTGTTGATCAGCACTGACATGTAGAGGAGCGAAAAACGAGTGAGAAATAGCACAATGGAGCTAATCCGGTGACTGTGGCTTGTTGGAGAGGGTGTGAGTGCTGTGTGCCCTGTGTAGGAGTGGTTTGCACAGGCTGTTCACACCATGCTGTGCCTGTGGTTTTAGTGGAGCGGAAGAGTGAGAGATGGCCGTGCGCATGGCCATGCCTACTGTCCTTGAGGGAGAGTCAGCTCCAGTTCTGCAGTGGGTCTGATCTTCAGAACTCTGGCGTGCACAGAGAATGGCAGTATCTGTTAATAAATAGGGCACTTCAAGGAGATAAAAACTATAGCCTCTGAGACACCCACGAGGGACATATTTGAGGTGAGGAGTCCTAAAAAATGTAAGAATTTTTCTCTATAGGCGCTTAACTGGTTCATTAATAACCTTAACACCCCCCGTCCGTCACCACGCTAATATAGGAGCCATATGAGACAATGCAATACATTGTTAGGCAAGCACTGTGTTAACCAAGACATATCAGCCACCATAATGTCAAGCAAATCAATCCTGCCATGTTGCACATGATTATTACTGCCAATATGTAAAATGATCAGGGCAGGCAGTGGAGGCTGCCTTGCCCATACTCTTTTGACAGCCACTCTCAGCTGAGGAATGCGCAGACCACCAACACCGAACCACCTCATCCTGAATCCAGCATCCTTTGATTGATTCGCAAAACCACCAGTGATGTTCACCTACTGGCCTCGCCATACAAAAGAGCGTCCAACCACCCACCCAAACGTCACCTGAAAATTTGATACCTAATGCATAATATAAGAATAGATCAAAAAAGCTATCATAACACGCCAAAACATAAGCAGAACCACACACTTATTAGCGACATTCCTGTATCCAAGCTCTAACACCTCTAACAGCCTGACTTCCATCTACCTAGTTAATTCTACCCACTTGGCTTTCAGACCTGAAAACATAGCAGAAGTGGCTGCCTGGATGCAGAAAGAATGTGGGCTGAAATTAGTTGGGTCAGTCCCTGGCTCCACCAATGCCTTTTTTTTAGAATTGGAACCTGAATACTGGCACCCCATCGGCATATAAAAACAGGGTCTGTGACACCGCTGAAGGACACATTCCCAAATATTCAGAAAGGGCTTCTACTGGGCAGCAAGGATTTACCAGGGCTCTGTTAACAATCATATGCCTCCATTCCTCGCCTGCCTGATAAGTTTCTAAGAAGAGCAGAGAGGTCAACAGAGAGTCGCGGATGTGCTGTCTAACCCTTGCCTTGGTGGCTTTTCAAATCAGGGCTGGGACAGACTTCCATCCTCTTTACCAGCCTCCCATATTTGGGAAAAGACAACGAGGCTGTAAATAAACTCAGCAGGGTGATTTGTCCCTATCACAGTTTCATCCTGGTTGACCCCTTGTTTCTAAAATGTCATAGAAGATTTAGCTTTCAAAAAGAATAAGTCTCTGCCAAGGCATGCAATGCTCTCTGTTTTCTTTCCTGGTTTCCGGAAGCTTTGGCTTAGCACTCTGACATCTCCTTGATCTCCAGTCCTTCTTTATGTCTTTCCAACTTTTCCTCGAGTCTCAAAGCTTTTAGCCTGGCATATCAGTGAGAAGGCAGATCTCCCTCTGGAGTCTGCTCTTTTTTTTGGCCTTGCGCCGTAGTTTCCTCTGTTGAGGCGCATGGCTGTGAATCCAGAGTGGATATTTCCTCCAAACCCTTTTCTCCTCCTGAGTCCTCTTTTATCCCCGGGTACCCTGTCAACATCTCTATCAGCCTGAAAGTTGAGAGGAGGGACTGCATCATTTAGGCACCCTAAATTGTTACTCTCTTTTGGCAGCTTCTATTCAGGAATCTCCAGACCGTCCACTCAACGGTCTAATGATTATCGCTTGGCCACTTTTTCTTCTGGGTTTTATAAACAGTCTTCTGATCCCTGCATCCGTCTACTTAGGTAGATTTTACATCGTATTCAGGATAGTCTCAATTTTGGGTTCAGCCGTTCCTACCTTAAGAGTGGATCTTCTTGCGGTGATCAGAGCTGTCCGAATTATATGCAGCTCTTTGTATCAGTTGTGGAACTAACTGAGCTATCCTACCAGCAATGGTACCTGTGGCCTGTAGGCTGTGCCTTAATCTCTGCAACAAGCCACTGAGCAACTTTCTAGGATTCAAACTTGTAACCTGTAACTTACACACAGTTCACTGCAGCAGATACATTAACCTTCTGAGCAATTTTACTGTTGTGAGTAGCTGACACTTGGTAAACATCTCCTCCATGGTTGTCTTAAGCCACTTAACTATATTGCAACGATGGCATTAATTAGGCAAAGGAGTAATTTTGCTTCAAGATAAACCAGAGTATAAGCTAAGGTGTTAGGGCAGAGTGCGGGTTCAGGTTCTCGTTTATCATAATCCCCAATGATCTGGCATTTTCGACACTGGTAGGCTTGCTGTCAAGAATCTTTGAAGCATCAAGCTAAACTTGTACTAGTGTGCCTGAGTGAGACATCAATGACTGAATATCCTTCCGCCGCTTTTGCCAGTCTACCAGTCTTCAGGAGAGGAGACTTTTAAATACAGCAGAATTAGCACCTAAGATCCACCACTGTCTACAATGTGCAGCGCATCATCCACCATTTGTGGCATAACTGGCTCTGTGCTGCAGCCAGACCTAAAGCCTGATTTGACGTTGTCAAGGCAGTTGTTCACATAGATTTGGTTAGTTACCTGTTTCTCAACAAAACCTTATAGAATTTTAACAAGAAATAGGGGGGGTTAAAATAGGTCAGGAATTGTTGAGGTCATCTGGTGGTCTGCGTCTAATGTTTTAGAGGGAGGTGACCTCACACAGGGACAGATCCTTGATTAAATGAGCAGTTTATCACCTAGTTAGGAAGGGAATAAAGGAGGAACAAATGTCTTTTACAATTTTCACATTGATTGGGGCTGCAAAGTGCGAGGAACAGTTAGGATTTCTGAGTGCATTGACCAACTGGATGTGAGTAATGTCTTTGAAATAAGATCATTCTTCCATAACTTTGAGAGAAAGTACCTGGCAAGAAGTTGGGCACTTAAGAGTTTGAAAGTTCAACTTTGTTGTCTTTTCTCTTCAAGGACCTGAAAGCTTTTTGCAGTTTTCTGTGTTGTGTGAGATGTCAAGTGTGGTTGTGCAGTTATTGTTTGGTACAGAGATCACCCCGTTGTAGAAAATGACTTTGGCCTTAATGAGGATTTTTTCATTCCTTGAGTTTAGTTTGGAGAGATTCAAGATTGGACTTACTGTTGTGTCTCGCGAATGTAAACAGAGCAAGTTCAACTGCAGTTTCAAACGTGATAGTGCTATTTATAGTCAAGCTAGCACGAAAGTCAGTAGGGACAAACATGAGTTGGAAGGAGAGTGTAGATTTAGGGATATTTAAGTTAATGTCATTGCAGTTACTGACTCAAATCCTTGTATAAACCTCTGTTGAAGAATTAAGGCAGGAAAGCAAATAAATACCAGGAATTGGTCAGACTCATCTGCTGCCAGGGATCATTGCCCAGTGGAGGGAGAAGTGTTTGGGAAACATGTTGAGAGTTAATTAGGGAAGAATAATGATTTTAGGGCTTTTTGTTTGCAAGAGGTGATGTAATGTGCAGGCTAAAGCAGATAATGAGTTTGGGTCCTGGGCTGTGATGATAACTCCATGAATGGACAATCTCATCTCCCCCACATGTTAACAGGTTGATGCCTACAACAGCAATGATTGACAGCCTTTACCTCTCTGATTATTTCCAGACAACATTAGGAAAGGTGTTTGCGAATTGGGAAAGGATTGAAAAAACTATGGTGGGTATAGACTGTGAACATAAAAGAATAAAAGCAAGAAAGGAAGAAAGACATGGAGCTCATTATGGAATATAAACCATTTTAAAAGACAGGTTAAATGTCCCTGATCGAAGGTAATGTAGATTTTCCTAGTAATTTATTAACAAAAGTCTTAATTTTTATTAAAGACATGGAGGCGAGTATTAGGCTTTAGTATTTTCTTTATTTCTAATAGCAGCTGCAGTCAAGAATAAAAACTACCAATCCCATAAGGCAAACAAAAGTAGCCAATGGGGATCAAAAGGTAGTTCAAAGTAATGCACCAATCACTAACAATCCGCTCTAATAATACCTATCTTGACTGAGAACAGCCCTCTTTTTTTGTGCGAGGTTAATAAGTAACAAATAACAGAATAATAGAACAACAGATACAAATAGCCAAGCAAAGCGATAAAATTTCATGTAGATTGAACAAAAGTCTCTGAACAAAGACTGGAAGCGTGTGCTGATCCAACAACTGAATGTTCTTGAAGGCAGGTGAAGTAGAAGACGCTGTAGACGAAGAAACGGAGGAAGGATCTCTAAGAAGAGGTCTGTTGCGTCGATGTAGATGCTGGAAGGGAGGGTAACAAAACAACAGCGTTAGCATTTGTATAGGAGGGATAATACTTGCCTCCGTGTCTTAAATAAGATTAAGACTTTCCTTCATAAATTACTAGGAAAATCTACATTTTATGGCAAGACTGGAGGTTCCTATTATGCTATTTTAAAGCATATCGATCACATTTAGAGAGGCATGTTGAATTGGTTTACGATAGAAAACTCTAAAAACATTGTCATTAGACCAGTCAGCTGATCTGAGAATGTCCTCCAGGCGAGATCCGGCCCAAAAGGCTTTGGACGTCATGGCTCCTCTAGCCGAATGGGCACCAAAGGAGGAGGTATCAATGCCAGCAAGGGACATAACCCAACGAACCCAGCGAGCCAAGGTGGGAGAGGACACAGGATTGAAAGGCTTTCTGAAAGAAATAAGGAGTTGGGTAGAGGAGGAATTTCTCAAAATGGCTGTCTGTTGTTCATAAACTTTTAAGCATTGGCCTACACATAGCCTAGGGTGATGAGGAAAAAAGGGATAAAAATTGAAGAAAGGTTAGTCTTAGTACGCCTAAACACATTAAACATAACACCAGAGGGTGTAAAATGATGAGCTGTAACATCTAGAGCTTTAACATCAGATAAACGTTTGAAAGAAACTAAGCAGAAAAGCATGGTGATCTTAGCAGAAAGCTGTTTTAACGATAACAATATATTGTCTGGCCAGGAAACAAACAAATTCAACACAGCATTAACATCCCATAACGAACTGTATTTAGGTTTCGGAGGATTGGAAAACTTTACTCCCTTTAGAAGTCGGCAGACCAAAGGATGCTCTCCAACTGGTTTTCCCTGGATGTGAGAGTGTGAAGAAGAGATTGCGGATCTATACAGGTTGATAGTGCGAAAGGACTTACCCTTGCTGGCTTCCGCTGCCAGAAAGTTAATATTCATAGTTACATCTGCTGTAAAGGGATCAACGTGTTTTCCCACACACCAGCTATGCCAGAGAGACCAAGCTGGACTATATGCTTTCTTTGTTCTTGGAGCTGTTGCCAGGTCAATGAAGTTTGAAACTTCTGCCGAAATAGGTAAGCCAGGTTGGGATTCCCCGATATTTTCCAAGACGAAAGGGTAAGGACATTCTGCAGTATCAGACTGTGGCGGAGGCCATGGGGGTTGGTCAGGAGATCTGTAAAAGAGGGCATTAAAAATGGAGGCTCGATTGACATTTCCAGGAGAGTAGGAAACCACACCTGGGCACTGAGCACTAGAGAGGCTTGTTGACGTCTGACCTGCGCCAGCACTCTGGAAATGAAGTGAGGAAAAGCGTAATTGAGGGAGGATGACCAATGCTGAGAAAACGCATCGAAGGCAAGAGCTAGTGGATCCGGGTGCCAGCTGAAGAATGGTGGGAGCTGAGCATGGAGACGGGATGCAAAAAGATCTACGTGGAAGGGGCCCCATTTGCAGAGAATGTTGTTGAAGACCTGCGCATTGAGCATCCAGTTGCTGGAGTACCGGAAGTGGCGAGAAAACCAATCCGCTACAAAATTGAGGTTGCCAGGTAGATACTATGCTTGGACCGAGATTCTGTTTTGAACACAGACCTCCCAAAACCCTTTTGCTAATTCCGCTAACGGTTTGGATTTTGTGCCTCCTAAGCGGTTGATGTAATGAACTGTGGAAATGTTGTCCATTCTGAGAAGAACCCAACAGGAAACTCTGTCTCTTGCGAGGCTCCTGATTGCAAAGGAGCCGGCAAGCATCTCTAAACAGTTCTGACTCCTCTAGAGACCATGAGCCTCCAGTCGAGATTGGACCACACCGTGCTCCCCAACCCAACCGACTTGCATCTGATTCTAAAACAAGATCTGGAGCTGATGCGAAGATAGTCCTGCCATTCCAGGCGTCTAAATGGTCTATCCACCATTGAAGTTCCGAGCGCGAATCCTGGTCTAGAACTATGGAATCTGTGTAAGCTAGACCTTTTTGAAGGTGATGAATTTTTAGTCTCTGCAATGCGTGGTAATGTAGCGGACCTGGAAAGATAGCTTGGATTGAAGAAGAGAGGAGGCCTACAACCCATGCCAAGGATTTGAGGGATAGCCGAGAACTGCGTAAAATCAGTAGAATTTCTGACTTTATGGACTTGATATTTGATGACGGAAGAAGAAGAGTAGCCGAAACAGAGTCTACCAGGAAACCTAGGAACTCGATGTTTTTGGATTGGATCCAAAGAAGATTTTTCGTAATTTATAATAAAGCCTAGATCTGAAAGAAGAGTGCAAGCAAGGTGAACTTGGGACAGAAGGGATGTGCGGTTTTGATCCATGATCAGAATATCGTTCAAGTAGATAATTAATCTGGTGCCTCGAGCTCTGAGAAAGGCCGCTACAGGTTTAATTAGTTTTGTGAAGCACCATGGAGCGGAGGACAGGCCAAAGGGAAGGGAAGTGAAATGGAAAGTCTGACCGGCCCATTGGAATTGAAGAAATTTCTGGGAGTCCGGGTGTATGGGGACTGCAAGATATGCGTCCTGAAAATCTAGCCTTAGCATCCAATCTCCATGGAGCAATGTATCTCTGAGATGTAGAATGGTTTCCATTTTGAAGTGGCAATATAGAACAAATTGATTGAACTGTTTTAGATTGACAACCGGGTGCATCTTTTTGTTCTTTTTCTGGACTAGAAATACTGAGCTGAGAAAACCTGAAGGATCTAGAGAACAAGGAGCTATTGCCTGTTTTTGTAGAAGAGATTGAATTTCTAAAGAAATTGATTATGTCCTTTGAAGAGAAAACTGTCAGGGGGGGAGGAAAACTTGCTTGAAAAGGCTCTGAAAAGAGCTCTATAACATAACCCTGAACTGTATTTAGGACCCAGGGATCTACCGTGAGTTCCCTCCATTTTGCCAGGCACAGAGAAAAACAACCCCCTACAATTGGTGAACAGAAATGTTGACTTACCGGATTGAGCAGAAAATCAGGACTTGCGATTTCCTTTGTTTCTGAAGGCCCTGTTTCTTTGGGGATAGAACTGCGGTCTGTAGTCCTGATATGTGTTATTATTGTAGAAACCGCAAGAACCTTGGTTGGCGTAGGAACGGCTGGCAAAGCGGTTCCTACCTCTGCCGGCCCTGGCAAAAACCCGAGCTGAAAACATCTTTTTCAGGGATTGTTGTGCTTTATCCAGGGAGGAGAATGTTGCCATGTATTTGCTCAACTCTTTAATAAAAGAGTCCCAGACAGCAAACCTTATGTTTTTACACCGGGATCTGAACCCGCTAAGTTGACCAATTTGGGATCAAGTTTAAGCAGGAGTCCTTTCCTGCGTTCATGTGTAATCGAAGAATTTGCATTTCCAAGTAAACAAACAGCACGTTGGGCCCATAAGGAAAGTTCCACAGGATCAATGGAAGCATGTTCTAGCCGGGCTGTTTCGGCCAAATCAAAAATGCGGGTTAGGGGTCCCACAATATCTAAAAGTTTGTCTTGGCAAGTAGACCAAGCTTTGTCGACCCCTTTTCATGGATCCTTGCCATATTTAGTGAAGAAAGTGATTAATGAAGAGTCAATTGTAGGAGTTGCCGTAATTTTGGAAGCAAGAGCAGGGCGGGGGCATTCAGATTTCAGTTTCGCCCGTACCTGTTTGTCCAAGGGGGTGCGTAACCTGGCTGTTACATAATCTGCTACATGATCAGTGGGAACTATCTCTGTAGAATTTGGATGCTGGATGTCGCTTGGGTCAAACATTGGAACCCCTTGTGCATCGTATACTGTGCTAGACCCTGAAAATTAGTGGAACCCAGATTTGTTTTTTTTGTGAGGAGGAAGGGAGAGATTTTCTCCAACGTCCTTGTCAGAATTATCCGAATCCGTATTAGGGTCATGCATCTCGTCGTCCGTGTCTAATATCTTAGCTATAGTGATAGGAGAAGATAAGTGTTTTGATTTAACCATGCACTTCTTTGAGGATTTAGATATTAAACCCTCCTTAACAGGAGGCCTTTGAGGAGCCATGTCCTCTGTCCTATGTGAGACTTTGTCACCAACCAACAGCGTTGTTTTGGTATTTTTTGATGGTGCAGGACCCTTCCGGCTTTCCCCCGCAGAATGGGCCAGCATGGTTTTAGACACCAAATTGACGATCGAATTTTCCAAATTTTTTGACAATTTTTGCCAAGAAGCTGACATAGCCTGGTCAACAGACAACTGTATAAAGTCATTTAAGTTTTCTTTAAGGACGTCTCTTCCTCCTCCTGAGATATATGAGAAGCAGAAGAACTGTCCATGGTGGCAACAAAAGGTTAAAAATCAAAAGAGAGAGAGGAAAGGGTTAACTTTCTCACAGAGTGAGAACAAACAGCCAGGCTCCTCCTATGGGCGGGACAAAATACTTGCAGATGGAAGCAGGCAGTTATTGAATCGAAACGAGGAGTCCGGCATCGGAAAAAAGCCGTCTCCAGAAGCGTCAGCTAATGAGAAAGGTAGGCCTCTGACTGGAACGGTTCCTCCTCAGCGAGCGACCGAAAATGACGGACGCGTGCTGAGGAAGAAATGACCTCAAGTGGCAGTTAGGAAACGGGCGCGCAGCGCGAGGGCCAAAAATAGAATGCGGCTACAAGCCGACTACTCGGAATAAACGAAACATACAGGCATGACAATAATAAAATAGAGCTAATACAGAACGCGTTATGAAACCAATATTATAAAGTGAATGTGAAGAGAAAAATAATACTTATCTTGACTGCGAGCAGCAAGAAAAGAGGACTGTTCTCAGTCAAGATAGGTATTATTAGAGCGGATTGTTAGTGATTGGTGCATTACTTTGAACTACCTTTTGATCCCCATTGGCTACTTTTGTTTGCCCTATGGGATCGGTAGTTTTTATTCTTGACTGCAGCTGCTATTAGAAATAAATAAAAGACTAAAGCATAATAGGAGCCTCTTTTCTTTCCATAAAATTTACGGGCAGCAACAGATTACTCATACCTGTAGATACCAGTAGAGCAGCAGGTGCAAAGGCAAGAATATGAGGGGTCCTCTACACCTCACTTATGACTGTGTTTCATTACCTAATCAGGGAATAGGCCTTCTTTTTTGCTTGCTTGCACTAGGGCCCCTGGCATCCTTGCTAGACCACTGCTCACGTAATCGGATCCCTTCTCCAATGAGGAGGGCAGGTTCTGTGTAGACCTTTCTCTGGGTCTTGAACCCCTGAGCACAAATTTGAGAAGAAGTTGAAACTCCAAGAACTGTCATGCTGTCAGAGCCTCCCAAAGGTGGACGAGCACCAGTCAGGCGAGTTGGGTCATGGGTAAGACCCTAGCCAGACTGGCACTGTGCACAAGTACGTTTGAGGGGGAGCATCCGGAACAATGACTCAGGAACAACGACCTATGTTGTTAACGCAAGCGGAACCACACTTGCGCTTACAACAACTCCCTTTTTCTCTGCCTTAACCACACATGTGCTCAACAACGCACATGCGTGGTTAAAGCAGAGAAATAGGGAGAGTGCATCTGGAGAGGAGGACGGGATGGGGGGAGGTCAGGGTAGTTTGATTTTTTAGGGGCTGGGTGGGGGGATCGGGGTAGTTCTGTTTTTTAGGGGCAGGGAATCCGGGCAGTTCTGTTTTTAGGGGCAGGGTTGGGAGGCCGGGGAGTTTTGTTTGTGGGGGTTGGGGTCGAGGTACTTTTGTTTTTGGGGATGGGGGATAGGGGTAATTAGTTTTTTGGGGGTAGGGGACCAGGGTAGTTTGTTTTTTGGGGATGGGGTGGGGGGTTGTTGGTTTTGGGGGTGGGGGTCGGGGAGTTTGTTTTTTGGGGGTGGCGGGACAGGGTAGTTTGGTTTTTGGGTTTTGGGTCGGGGTAGTTTGGTTTTTGGGGGTGGTAGGATTGGGGTAGTTAGGTTTTTGGGGGTGGGGGAATCAGAGTAGTTTCGCTTTTGGGGGTGGGCGATCAGGGTAGTTTGTTTTTTTGGTGTGGGTGGTTGGGGGATTGGGGTAGTTTGTTATTTGGGGTGGGGGGCATTGGTTTTTGGGGGTGGGGGGTCAGGGTAATTTTGTTTTTTGAGGTGGGGTAGTTTTATTTTTGGGGGTGGGTTCAGTTGTGTTTAGGGTGGGTGGGGGTTGGGGAAGGTTTTAGGGCTCGGGCGGGTGGGGTATTGGGGTCATTTTTAGGGGCAGAGGCGGTCAGGTAGCTTTATTTTCAGGGTGGGTGGGGGGGTAGGGTTAGTTTTATTTTGTGGGTGGGGGGTCAGGGTAGTTTTATTTTTAAGGCGGTGGGGGCCGGGGTAGTTTTATTTTTAGGGCAGGGTGAGGGGTGTGGGTAATTTTGTTTTTAGGGGCAGGGTAGTTTTATTTTTTGGGGTGGGGGTCAGTTTTAGGGCGGGTTGTCGGTCGGGGTACATTTTAGGGCTCAAGGTGGGTGGGGGTATCAGGGTAGTTTTTAGTGGTGGGAGGGGAGTCAGGGTAGTTTTATTTTTAGGGCAGCTTGGGGGGGTCAGGGTAGTTTTATTTTTAGGGCGGGTGGGGGAGATGGCATGCGAAAACCACACATGCCGTTCCACCCATGCCTTTACTAGGCATGCCTTTACAACGGAAAATCGTTGTAAAGGCATGCGTGGTAAAGGCATTCGTAGAAACAACACAGTCGTTGTTCCGACCGCATTGTTCAGGCATGAGTGGTTGGTGCATGCGTTGTTCCATCATACATTCACGTTTGAGAGACGAAGGTTTCTGCCCTAAGAGCACAAGAACAAATGGGCCCATTGTGTGTTACATTCCGTCGTCACCCCTCCCCATAAGCCCAATAGTTTGTCTTAAATCCTGGATCCCGTGTTCTTTCTAATTTTACATAGCGATTCAGCCTCCTGCTCTTCTAAAATTTTCTCCCAACTTGCTCTTTAATAGTAGACACCTTCAATGGAAGGAGGGCAAGTCTCTTTGACCTCATTTAAAGGAAACTTACTCAGTTCCATTGATTGAGATAGGACAGCTGCATGAGGAGCAGCTCACTCCCACTTTTGCAAATGGCTCGAGTTCAGCAGATGAACTGAGTACATCAGTGGTTCCCAAACTGTGGTCCGGGGAACCCCTGGGGGTCCACGAAGCCTCCTCAGGGGGTCCCACTAACTTACTTACATTATATGTACTTTGTGATATGCATGGTGCAAGTTTTTCCAAGCAGGCAAATTAACACTGTGTATGATCTGTCTCAAGGAAGAACATTAATCGCTAGGGTTATCTTGACATTTTTATTGTTGCCTTAAAATTGCTGGAGGCAAGGAACATGGTAGCAGGGGCTTTTAAAACCATAATATACTTGCAGAAACGGCTCCCCCACCCAAAGTCAGCACCCAGTGCCGTGCACCTGTCATACTGCCCTAGAGACAGTCCTGCCCTTCCCACCTGTGGAATGAAAGAGGCAGGTCATGCCTGCATCTGACACCTGTGGTTCTGGACTTATAAAATCAAGGGTACGTGCATACAATTGTCACATACCTGACGTGTCATAAGTCACATGCGTGTTACTCCACACCTCATTAGTGAAAGAAGGTTGACTTTTATTGCCTACAAATTAGGCCCTGAAACCTATAACATTAAAGCATGCCAATTTGCTCTCATTTCCTCATGATATCTTGTTGGCTGACACTGAGACAGCAAAATCATTAGCATTTTGATCCACTAGGCAAAATAAACATGCCCGTTGTCCACCTTATTTCATATTTATTACCAAGGGTAAACATATTCCGATTAGGGGCATCACTTTTATTGCCCGCACATTTGTGACAAATGCACTATTTCTTTATTTAAGTATGGACACGATTTTTGATTTACTTTATATCACACTATCATGACAAGTTAAGATAATGTATGACAGATGAAAAACGGGGGCTTTTAGTTATTCAAAAGGCAGAAGTTATTCCAGTTGAATGCAGATTCCATATTACCACCGGAAGCTCTTGATACCCATCCTAGCGTTATTTCAGTTGTCCCAATTGAGAAACATTTTTATGTTGGACAGCTTCAGTATTTGTTTTTATGGAGCGTGTCTCCCCATAACAGTTTTTGTATGTTTCCTTGTTTGTGGTATTGAACAGCACAAACAGACAAGGCAAGCCCGTCTACGCCTGTCCGCGACCAGCGCCACAAACCCTGGCCCTCCGACCTTCCATCACTACAACGCAAAGACCTTCCACGTGTTGAACACAAGACGATCTGCCGCCTGCAGTCTCGCATCACCCAGAGACACCCATGGACTGTTCTTCTGCCTCCACTTCCACTGCACCCTTCACAAGACACCAGACCCTCCCACCGCAGAACTATCGAACACCAACCCAGAGCATCTCAGCTGCATCCTCCTCAACATTCGCTCCCTCCACAAACATGGCATTGAACTCTGGAACTTACTGGACTCCACTCGCCCGGACATCGCCTTCCTCACTGAAACTTGGACAAACCTAGCATCTGCACCGGAAATTGCCGTTGCTATCCCCAGCGACTACAAAATGCTCCACAAAGACCGGCCTTCTTACCCAGGCGACGGCCGGACCATCTTACACAAATCCTCCAGTTGCTTGACAACCAACGCAGAAGAACACTACCCCCTCATGGAGCACCTCCATTTCCAGATACACGCCACACCCAAGTCAACCTTTCACGGCACCCTCATCTAAAGGCCACCTGGCCCCCGCCCAGCCTTCAGCGACTCCATCATCGACATAATTTCTCCTAACGCTCTTGCCTCCTCAAACTAGTTCCTACTTGGTGACCTCTACTACCACATTGACAGCAGCGACAGCACCAACACCGCTTCCCTGCTCGACAACCTCGCCACAATAGAACTAAAGCAACTGGTCACATTGCCAACACACATCGCAGGACACGCTCGACGCCATTTTCTCCACCAGCAACAACATCACCATCGACAAGACCTCCACACTTCACTGGACTGACCACCACTGTATCCATTTCACCATCACCTCACCAACCATCCACTCCACACACTTGGAACCCCAAGCAGGAAATGGAACTGGATCACTGAGGAACATCTCTCTAACACCCTCAGCAAGTCTTCCCTGCCCCTCACCGCAGACGCTAACATCTCAGCACGGAACTTCCACCAATAGATCTCAGATTGAGCCAACACCCTAGCACCTTTTCATAAGACCTAAGACAAACACTACTGCAAGAAGGCCAGCTGGTTCCCCCCACACCCCAGGACTGCAGACAGCTAGAGAAAAGATGGAGGAACAGCAAGTCCCTGGAAGACTTTGAAGGTTTTAAAGTGGCCCTCAAATCTCATCACCGCCTCATCAGAGTCACCAGGAAAGCCGCCTTGCAGGACTGCATCAGTGCCACCGCTCACACTACCAAAGAGCTTTTCGCTGTGGTCAAAGAGTTTGCCAACCCCCATTCCAGGCATCCTTCCATCTCAAGACCTCTGCGACAGGCTAGCCAACCTCTTACACCGGACAATCAAAGACATATATGATAGCTTTGGTTCCCAAGATCCTCTGAGCCCTCCAACAACCCTCCAGATCCATCCCATGGAACCACCACAGACCCTACACCGCTGGATCACCCTCACCACAAACAAGACCCACACCATCATGAGCAGCATCCACTCCAGAGCCCCTGTGGACCACTGTCTTCACCTCATTTTCAACAAGGCCAATACATCCATTGCACCTGAGCTCCAACACACCCTCAGCTGTTCCATTGAGACAGCCACCTTCCCAGAGGACTGGAAGCATGCAGAGATTTGCCTGCCCTTGAAGAAACCCAAGGCTGACCCCCTGGACCTCAAGAATTACCGCTCCATCTCTGTACTGCCTTTCCCAGCCAAGGTCATCGAAAAGGCCATCAATGCTCAGCTCCGTAAGCACATCGACAGCAACAACATTCTGGACTCCTCCCAATCAGGCTTCAGGAGCAAACACAGCATGGACACTGTCCTCGCCACCACAGCTGACATCTGCTCGCTCCTCGACCATGGCCATACAGCAGCCTTCATCCTACTGGACCTATCGGCCACCTTCAACACGGTCTCACACCTCTCCCTATGCTCCAGGCAGCTGGCATCTGGGAAAAGGCCCTCTAATGGATATGCTTCTTCCTGTCTGGCTGAACACAGAGAGTTAGATTCCTGCCCTACCTGTCTGAACCTCCGGAGATCAGCTGCGGAACTCCACAGGGCTCCTCCCTGAGCCCCACACTCTTCAACATCTACATGGCCCCTCTTGCATCCATCATCAGGGACCACAGATTAAACATTGTCTTCTACGCCGACGATACCCAGCTGATCATCTCACTGACAGAAAACCCCACTACTGTGAAGAAGAATTTCCACAACGGGATGGAAGCCGTCAATGCCTGGATTAAGGACAACTGCCTCAAGCTCAACTCTGACAAGAGCAAGATCCTCATCCTGGGACCATCCACATCAGCCTGGAATGACTCCTGGTGGCCACTGACCCTCAGCACCACCCACTCAAACAAACTATGCATGCAACCTCGCGTCACCCTGGACTTATCACTCACCATGACCCGCCAAGCCAACTGAGTCACATCAGCCTGCTTTCATACACTCCAACTTCTCTGGAAGATCTACAAACGGCTCCCAAAGGACTGCCGCAAAACTGTAACCCATGCCCTGGTTACCAGCAGACTTGACTATGGCAATGCCCTCTACACCGGTACCACCCAGAAGAACCTCAAGAAATTACAACACTTCCAAAATGCCTCCACCATACTCATCCTGGATATTCCCTGCCTCAAACATATCTCCAATCACCTAAGAGACCTCCACTGGCTCCCTGTCGATAAGAGAATTAACTTCAAGCTCCTAGTCCACACTTACACAGCCCTCCACAACCTAGGACCCACCTACTTAAACCACTGCATCACCTTCTACTCCCCCACCAGACCTCTCTGCTCCTCTCAACAAACACTAGCCAAGTACCCCACATATGGTAGACCTCGGCTGGTGGGAGATCCTTCACCTACCTTGCAGCAAAGAGCTGGAACACCCTGCCCCTGCACCTCAGGCAGTCACCATCACTACCCTAATTCAGGAAGGACCTTAAAACCTGGCTCTTCGACTGAAGCTCAGAGGACAAACCTCCTTAGTGCCTTGAGATGCTTCCATGTGAGTCGTTGCACTTCATAAATCCTGATTCAATTTGAGCACAATGCGCTGTTACTGGGTTATATGCAAAGATACCACCAACGAGTGATTGGAGGAGTAGCTGTCACACCCCTGGGCCTCAACCAGGTGGTTTCAGATCCATGTTTTTTAATTCTTCCTAATCAATGTATGTACCTTGGACTGATCATAACAGCTGCTTACAATGGGAGGTTTCAAACACTTAAATAGGCCTTCTTGCTGGAAAATAATAATACCAGTCACTGATTACAGTTCTGGAATCAAAGCTGGTCTTAGTCAATCCTGATGCCAATTTAATAACCAATTGATATTTTTGCCTTACATTTCCTACAGGCTTCCTAATGCCACAGCTCAAAAAGACCTGGAATTAAGTACAAAATTACCCTGTCACACGTTTGGAGTGCAGGTCCTAGTAGCTTCTTCCAGAACTGAAGGCTTATTCACAGCTTTGAGGAAAACAGCAACTTTCAGGGCCATTTTGCAGGCAGGTGAGTTTATGTGATACCGTGAGAAGAGATTCTGCAGAAATCCAGACCAACACAAAATGTTGATTTTTGTGTATTTATCTAAACCAAAATCACTAGCAGGAAGTTACTGCCCCCTGGGTCAGGGCATCTGGTTTCAAAATTATAGACCAGCCAGTCAAAAAACACATAGGCCCTCATTATGACATTGGCGGTGAATCCTACTTACCGCCATGTCAACATAACGCCGCCACGGCGGATAACCGCCAACCATATTATGACACACACATACCAATCTGTCACTATACAGCCACACACACACAGAAGTCCGCCAGCCCAAAAGTCAGTGATAAACTGGCGGTATCTAAACCCACACCGTTACGCCAACAGAACTACGCCCACAACATTATGTCTTATCACTGCGGCGGACATTCAATGGCGGTAAACCATTGGCGGTACATCCCACCGCGCTCAAAATACACATACTCAAACAAAACACCACCACATTGGACAATTGAAACTACACACAAGTGACACACACACACCACACCCACACACCCACACCACTATAAAACACACACCCACATTACCCACAACCCTTTACGACTACAAACAATTGCCGCCAGAGAGCGACAGCAAGAGCACTCACACAACCAGAGCTGCATATCACCATCACCTATACACCACCTATGCACCTCACATCACACACCCTAACACATCACCCCACACACCACTCACACTTCACATATGGCACCACAACAACACCCCAGATTCTCTGAGGAGGTGCTGAGGATCATGGTGGAGGAAATTCTCCGGGTAGAGCCTCAGCTATTTGGATCACAGGTGCAACAGATATCCATTGCTAGGAAGATGGAGCTATGGCGGAGAATTGTGGACAGGGTCAATGCCGTGGGACAGCACCCCAGAACAAGGGATGATATCAGGAAGAGGTGGAACGACCTACGTGGAAGGTACGTTTCATTGCAGCTAGACACCAACTCGCTGTACAGAGGACTGGCGGTGGATCCCCACCTCCTCCCCCACAACTAACAACATGGGAGGAGTAAGTCTTGGCAATCATGCATCCTGAGTGCCTGGCAGGAGTAGGAGGAGGACTGGACTCTGGTAAGTCAACTCTCTACTACTATCACCCCCCTTACCTCCATGCCATCACATACCCCCACCCTCACTCTCACTCCCATCACTCCGCCACCTCCCACACCCCACCATCACAACCCACTCATCTCAGTGCCAAGCCCTGCATGCAACGCCAATGCATAGACACCCCTCACAGACCTGCATGGACACCTATCACCACTGCATGCACACTAGAGACAATCACCTAGCCCACCAAATAACAACTCACACAAGGCAAAGCTGCCAGGGCAATAACAACCAAAGAGGGCAACACACCCATGCACAATATGTCACACGCAGAAACAATAACACTGCAATTACATCCCCACAGGTAACCCACTCAATGTCACTGGTGAAGAGGTGCCAGCAACATCCAGCCCCCCCCCCAAGAAGAGACCCACAGTGATGACAGCAGCTCTGCTTGCCTGGATTTGGATGACCAACCTGGCCCATCAGGTATCTCCAGGCAGTCGGTTACCCAGGCACACTCTCACACCACCACAGAGCCCCCCCCTCAGGAAACACCACTACAGCACCCACCCAGCGGGCCTATACCTCTGTCCCCAGGACACATCAATCAGCAGTGTGTCCACCACTACAGGGACCCCAGGCCACCCCACAAATACAGGACGATCAGGGACCTGGGGTCAGTGGCAGTGGGCACACGGTTCAAGGGACAGAGGCACAGGACAACAGGGAAGCTGGGAGGACTGCTGTGGGACAGGGGGAGGACAGGCCCAGGGAACCGACTCTCCAGAAGGCAATCACTGCGATCGTGGGAGCATACCAACATTCCCAGGATATGCTGGGCCAGATACTGGACAAGTTGCAGGAGAACATGCCGATGCAGGAGGGACAGTACCTGGGGATCAGGGAGGACTTGAAGGACACCAACACCACTCTGGTCTCCATTGCAGGGGTTCTGGCAGACATGGCCAACACTATGAGGGAGGCAGTGTCACACCACTGGGCCCCTGACACTAGCCAAACCGCCGAACAGCCTCCAACTCCACTGCTGCTAGTGGACAGGAGGCCCCACCATAGGAGCAACAGGCCACCAGCACCCCTTCCCCTGCAGAAGGAGAACCACCCCGCAAACATTCCCTGCGATCAAGGCAGAAGCCAAAGACTATTGCCAAGACCCCTGCCAGGAAATAACACTCTCCTGATTGTCACCCTTGTGTCCTACACTGTCACTCTGTCCACCTTGAACTGCCATTGCTCCCCTTCCTATGCCCCCTTGGACAATGCACCTGTGATAGAATAGACTGGACTCTTGCCCCTCTACATCTTAGCACTTAAATAAACACCCTTTGAAAAAATACAAGTTTGGAGTATGTCAAATGATTTAAGTATGTATTTGTTTAACAAGGTTTAAACATTGCAAAACAACTTTACAGTAATGTTTACATTGGAAAGACCTGTAGTTGGCAGCACTGAACACAGCAGGAGCAATAGTTGGGCACCAACATCTGCAAAAAGAGATGCCAAAGGGTATAGTGAGTGGGCATAGAAGTAGGAAAACACAGCCTTCCAGAGACAATGTCACACATCAAACTGCCTTACCTGTGTCTCATTGGAAGTATTGGTGAATAATTGCACTTCTATTGTCCTCATCCTCTTCCTCCTCATCTTCACTGTCCACAGGATCCACTGCTGCCACACAGCCATCTCCAGCCTCCTCCTCCTGCAGAAAAGGCACCTGGCGATGCAAGGCAAGGTTGTGCAACATACAGCATGCCACAATGATCTGGCAGACCTTCTTGGGTGAGTAGCACAGGGTCCACCTGTTAGAGGGAGGCAACAAAACCTGGCCTTCAGGAGGCCAAAGGTCCTCTCTATAATTCTTCTTGTTAGCCCATGTGCCTCATTGTAACGCTCCTCTGCCCTTGACCTGGGATTCCTCACAGGGGACAGCAGCCATGAGAGGTTGGGGTAACCAGAGTCACCTGCAAATATCGAGGGACAAATGTTAGCCACACACTAACCCTTAGGGCCCACACCAAACCCATACACCAACATATACTGGGTGGGAACCAGGGCTCACCTATTAGCCACACCCTGTGCCTCTGGAGTTGGGCCATCACATTATGATTGCTGCTATTCCTCAGGATAAAGGCATCATGCATAGAACTAGGATACTTTGCGTTGACGTGGGAGACGTACTGGTCCGCCAGGCACACCGTCTGCACATTCATGGAGTGAAAGCGCTTTCAATTTCTGAAGACCTGTTCATTTTGCCGGGGAGAGGAGGGGGGGGACAAATGCAATATGTGTAATAACCCCAATAATGTTGGGGATATGTCCCATTGCATAGAAATCAGCTTTCACTGTGGCCAAATCCTCCACCTGGGAGAAAATGATGTAGCTGCACATGTGTTTAATCAGGGCAGACAACACTCTAGTCAGCACTATTGAGAACATTGGCTGAGACATTCCTGCTGCCAAGCCCACTGTCACTTGGAAGGAGCCAGTTGCCAGGAAATGGAGCACTGATAGCACTTGCACAAGAGGGTGTGACGGATAGCAGAGATTAGGTCAGGCTCCAATTGGGCACACAGCTCCGTGATTGTGGCCCTGTCCAGTCTATAGGTGAGGATAATGTGCCTGTCCTCCATTGTTGCCACGTCCACCAGCGGTCTATACACGGGGGGATGTCTCCATCTCCTATTCATCCGCAGCGGTTGCAATCTATGGGGCAAAATAGTGAGCAGCAGGTCATTATCTCTACATCCCAACTACTACAGTTCAATGCATGTTGTGATTGTAACAGTATTTTGTTAGAGATGTCCAAATGGTGCATTTAGGTACTGTGATGCCGTTTTGATTCATGGCCTGCACCTCCCCTGAAATGGCGACCGCCTGTCCTGTATGAGGGAGAGGTGGAAATGAGGTAATTCCGCTGACGTGCGCCGTTGAGGGAGGCGGTCGAGAACCGCCGTGCAACTCCTCATTGCTTAACATTCGGCCCTATGGGGTACAGTGGTCAATGGTGACGTACACCGCCGGTAACAGTACGCACCGCCGCAGACGTGACCAAAATTTCCTATCTGTGCACTCACTTGCTACTTGACCTTCAACAGAAGAGGACCTACACTGCATGTGCTGCTGTGACCTGGGTCTGGAACCGACCATGGCTCGTGTGACTGGGGAAAGGGCCCCTGCCTTCACCTCGGTGGAGCTGGAGCGACTGGTGGATGGGGTCCTACCCTAGTACCGACAGCTGTATGGGCCTCCAGACCAACAGGTGAGTACATCGTGAGTACGATGCATGGGGTGTGAATGCATGGAGTGCTGTGTGTGAAGGCCTTGTGTAGGGGGGGTTGGTGGATGGGCCCTGGGCACGTGAAGCATGTATGCTGGGCCATGTCTATGCTAATGGGGATGGGAAGGGGCATGGTGGGCCATGAGTGTAACAGGCATGACGGTCAGACTAATAACTTTCCCTGTGTCTATTTCTCTGCAGGT